>NC_140965.1:95329489-95374489 GCF_056783735.1 Eptatretus burgeri | reverse complement strand
TAATGTCCATCTTCCCCTCGCCATGTTCCCCGTCCCATCCCCATCCCACTCCCTTCCACAGTTCACCTAATGTGTCTGTTCCCCACTGTTTTGTCCCTTCCACTCCCGCCCCTCTTGTCTCATGCCTCCTTGCTGTGAGTTGTGTGTTAGCTCTCATACGAGCCTCGACCAAGGTATACAAAAAAAAAAAAAAAAAAAAAAAAAAAAAAAAAAAAAATCTCGCCTCTCTCACTTTGTCTCCAAACCGTCCTACCTGTGCTGTCCCTCTAATATACTCATTTCTTATCCTATCCATCCTCGTCGCTCCCAACGAGAATCGCAGCATCTTTAACTCTGCCACCTCCAGCTCTGCTTCCTGTCTTTTTGTTAGTGCCACCGCCTCCAAACCATACAACATAGCTGGTCTCACTACCATCTTGTATACTTTCCCCTTCACTCTTGCAGCTACCCTTCTGTCACAAATCACTCCTGCAACTCTTCTCCACCCACTCCATCCTGCCTGCACTCTCTTTTTCACTTCTCTCCCACACTCTCCGTTACTTTGGACAGTTGATCCCAAGTATTTAAACCCATCCACCTTCCCCACCTCAATTCCTTGCAACCGCACCATACCACCATCCTCCCTCTCATTTACGCACATGTACTCCGTCTTACTCCGACTGACTATCATTCCCCTTCTCTCCAGTGCGTACCTCCACCTCTCGAGGCTCGCCTCAGCCTGCTCCCTACTCTCCCTACAGATCATGATGTCATCCGCGAACATCATAGTCCATGGAGAATCCAGTCTGACCTCGTCCATCAACCTGTCCATCACCATTGCAAACAGGAAAGGGCTCAGAGTCGATCCTTAGTGCAATCCCACTTTTACCTTAAAGCGGTCCGTTATTCCTACCGCACACCTCACCGCTGTCACACTGTCCTCATACATATCCTGCACGATTCTCACATACTTCACCACTCCCGACTTCCTCATACAATACCACAACTCCTCTCTTGGCACCCTATTATAAGCTTTCTCTAAATCCACAAACACACAATGTAACTCCTTCTGGCCTTCCCTATACTTCTCCATCAACATTCTCAAAGCAAACATTGCATCAGTGGTGCTCTTTCCTGGCATAAACCCATATTGCTGCTCACAAATCGTCACCTCTCCTCTCAACCAAGCTTCCACTACTCTTTCCCACAACTTCATGGTGTGGCTTAACAACTTTATCCCTCTGTAATTTCCACAGCTCTGCACATCACCCTTGTTCTTGAAAATCGGAACCAGTACACTTAATCTTCACTCCTCCGGCATCCTCTCACTTTCCAAGACTTTATTAAAAAATCTGGTTAAAAACCCCACTGCCATCTCTCCTCAACACTTCCATGCCTCCAGTGGTATACCATCTGGGCCAACCGCCTTTCCACTCTTCATCCTCTTCATAGCAGTCCTCACTTAATCCTTACTGATCCACCCCACTTCCAGATTCACTATCTCCACCTCTTCCAACCTTCTCTCTCTCTCTCATTTTCTTCATTCATCAGCTCCTCAAAGTACTCCAGTCAATGTCTTTGAACATATCTTGCGTTTTTGATGCCATAGTGTTTTGATGTCTGACAAAAATATTCTGAATTTGCAGACTTAAAGTCCAAAGTCCATGTCTGCGTTGTGCAAAATCCAGTTAATTTCAATCCAAAAATACCGTGCAAAGGAATTCACTCGATCGTCAAACCGACACAGACTCACCAACCAAACTTGGTAGATCTTCATTGTGATCAAATATCTTCAGCATTTTTTGAAACAATCCTCTGGGGAATTCTTCAGTTAAGATCCTGAGAATGTAGTTGTTGCTTGTTTTTTTTAGCTGACACTCCCTCCTCTAATCAGCTTTCATGTGATCAGGCAGATTCAAGATAAGTTGTGGGAAAGACGGACAGACATCCTGTTGTTTTGAAACAAAATGACCAAGCCTTCAAGGAAAGTTATCTATTCGAAGAAGAGTTGAGATCCACAGCTTTATTAAAGGTGTAGGCCTCTCTGAAATCTCTTGAATTATTTTTGTCTAAGTTTGAAGAGAAACAGTCTTTCCAAAACCATGTTATCCTGTACTCAGTTGTTGGTTCCCTCCTTTTTGTACAAACATAGCAAACTAAGTGAGAGTTAAATATCCTTGCCATAACTTTCCATGGTGTTATAAATTACAAGAGGTTTTAAGTCGCTGTCTCAATGGACATTTGTCATGCTTTTGATACAGTCTGGCATCCTGCCTTGCTCTCCAAACTCTCTGCCTATGGCATCCAAGGCCAACTCCACACATGGCTTACTGACTTCCTCTTCTCTCGTAGTCAACGTGTGGTTCTCAATGGAATCCTTTTATCTCCTCACCCTGTCAAGGCTGGAGTGCCTCAAGGCATTGTTCTGGGTACAGTACTTTTCCTGATCTTCATCAATGATCTCTCTGACTCTCTGGAAAATCATCTTTATCTATTTGCTGACGACTCCACCCGCTGCTGTGACATCCCTCATTCTTCAAACAGGAAGACTGCAGCCTCTTCCCTCTTCAAACCTTTGGAAAATCACATGCTCAAACACTGAGAATATGTCTTTCAATCCTGACAAATCTTGACAAATGCCAACCCAACCCCTCCTCAGTCTAAATTCCCAGTTTTCCCTCCTTGGAATTTCCTTCTGTATCCATCCTGTCCATCCCATGCATAATATTATTCACCCCATGCATCATCTCCTGTCCCCCTCGCCTGCCCCCATTCCTCCCCCACACCCTTTGTTTCTCCAAGTCTCCCTCTATCTTGGCCCTCCACTCTGCTGTTGGTGTCTCTCTCTCTCTCTCTCTCTCTCTCTCTCTCTCTCTCTCTCTCTCTCTCTCTCTCTCTCTCTCTCTCTCTCTCTCTCTCTCTCTCTCTCTCTCTTCCCCCCCCCCCTGTTCCTTTTCCATGCTATTGTGTACTCGTATTAGCTCTTCCACGAGCCTCAAGGATGTATACAAAAAAAGTCGTTTCAATCTCTCTTGGATATTTGGTTTTTTGTCTCTAATCCTTGTTTGAACCTCTTATTTAGTACAGATTGCAATGAGCACTTCATATACGACTATTTGCTCTTCTTCTGTGTATTACTGTGCCAAGTAAAGCTCCTGCACAAACTTAAAACTGCTTTTCTGCTGGCTTTTGCAACGAATGGGGATGTTCCTGGTTCATCAGCATTCAGATTGTTTGCCTCCTCTCGATTCAGTAAAATTTCCGGAATTGAACTGTTCTTTGTCTGTCTCTAGCTCAGACTTCTCAAGGCAGTTGTTCTGTGAGAATCTCAAGAGAATTGTTCTGTGAATATATATATATATATATATATATATATATATATATATATATATATATATATATATATATATATATATATATATATATATATTTTTTATAAGTAATTAAGACACTAGTTGACAATGATTATAAGAACACTCCTACTGGCAATTCGTCTAATGTTCCATCCCACACAACTGCATATCCAATTCAACCAAGAGACTTTAATGGCAGTACAAAAGAAGAGATGTCTTCTCCAGTGGCAAAGTACCGACCGAGCCTACACTCTCCTTCATTCTTCCTTCACACGTCTGCCTCGATTGATCCTAACCGAGAAAATGCATGAAACATGAGCGTTGGGAGGTGAGAAGCACGGGAGGCATCCAGCCTGACTCATGGTCTCGCCAAGCTCTTAGACTCAAATATGGGCTTTTCCCTACAGGCCTCAATGAATTGCAGCTCAGGTAGCAAACAACCCTTGTGAAGTGGGCAAAAAAACCCCCTAAAACATTCAATAGATTTTCCGAAGCCGAGGTAAATATGGGATGTAATGCCATGAATCTCGAAACAAGTAACACAAACAGGTTTCGCTTTAAAATGTGGATCATGTAATGGCTTTCCAACGAAGAGCCAGGCAACTGGCCGTTCCCAGAGCCAAGCCTCAGCAGCACAAGTCCAGCCCTGACTGTGACCTGCCTCTCCCCATCGTCCATGCCATCCATCTTTCTCTGCTTTACAACCGCAGCTTTCACAAGACGCAGATTAACACAATTTATCACCCCCATCAGCCACAATACATCACACCGCCACAGAATGTTTTGACATCCATCTAATTCAGCCCTGATGATTTATCAAATTATAATTACCAGCCACTGAAGGACTCATTTATTATGTTGATACATGATAATGGCACTGCAGTGGATTGAATTTTAAGTAACTGCCACTGATTATAATGTATGCATTAATTTGAATAATGTTTTACAATTTGATATTGCACCGAAAGAACTCCTGGGAGTTTGTTAATGTTAAAATAATCAATGCAAATACTGAAATTGTTAATTCAATCTTTGTACAAATTGTTTAGCTGGGGAATTGAGCATATAAAAAAACTTCAATTACATTTTCTCCACATCTTCCCAACCAGGTAATTAAGGAAGACTGTAATTGAAAATGTATTTTCAGCAAAAAGAAGGGCACGAAAATTGGCCATTGTACAAAAGCAGCAAAAGGGAAGAGAGTGATACAAAAATTCCTTGTAGACCCGCTGAATATGTTTTGATTTTTCATATTTTGAGATGAAAAGGCGAGCACACGTGTGCATTGGCAAGTGTCCACTGTTCAAGTAATAGATGTTCTTGATATATGTTCAAGTGGTGATCACAAAGTTCCTACTTTGAATGTTGGTGGTAGGTAACCAGCATGAACACCTCAATTTTTTTCCTTTATGTCTTTACCTCACTCTCCTCAACCCCCCCACCCCCTTTTCCCACACACACCTCCTTCCCCACCATACCCACCACCTGCACAACTGGGTTACTGTAGGTACATTTCGTGGGGGTCAAACTTTGATAATGATGCCAGCATGTGCTTGGAAGTGAAGTTTGTCACATGACACAAAAATATTCTGAAGGAGTGTTGTGCCCAGGTAATCAAGATGGGAAATTTGCCTTCAAACAACTTTAAACTAATTTATTGGAAACTTCAAGAACATCTGTTAGAATCTAAAAATAATATTGTAGGCCTAACTAGCCATGTGTATTGATGAGGTCAACAGAAGTAAAGGCCGAAGCTTAGGTTTGGGGGGGCGGGGGGGGGGGTGGCGGACATCAGGGAGAAGGGATGTGGAAAGTGCTTCGGGAACGAATGGGGCTATGGCAGGAAGAGGTCAAATGCAAGCGGAGTTATTTATCACATGCATGCAGGACAGATGGGCAAGAGCCATTTATCAGAGGCGCCTGTCAGTGCCAGGCGCTCTACGCCCAAAGCAGTGGAGAAAGAGAGAAAGCATCTCTTTTTGTTAAGTTTCTTTTCCAAAATCATGTCAACAAACTTAAATTCATCGTTCATTCTTTTCCAATATCAATTAATTACAAATACCACAAAATGAATGCTGGGTAAAAATTCTCATTTAATATAAAGAAAATAATGTACATATTTGTTGGAGGATGGAATCCTTTGATATAGCTCTAACAATTTCCGTACTCGATGTCTCTGACTACACAATCAAGATCAAATAAAACAGTCAAATGTGAAAGCTGGAAATTAGCCATTTTGAAATTATGTATACAGCTAACGTACATTGCCATTCTTTGATCTGACACACACACACACACACACACACACACACACACACACACACACACACACACACACACACACACACACACACACACACACACACACACACACACACACACACACACACACACACACACACACACATACACATACACATACACATACATATATACACACACACGTATATAAATATATATATATATACACATACATATGTATACATATATATATATATATATATATATATATATATATATATATATATATATATATATATATATATATCTATAATTCCAGCAGTGTGTGTGTTTGTGTGTGTGACCGGTGTTTCTCGACAACCACTGGTCTGATCTAATTGAAACTTGCCAGGTATATTGCTGGGGCCCTGTGGATGTGCCTTTTCAAGGTTTGATATTAATCGGACAAGTGCTTCCCAAGTTATGGCCATTTATTTACCAAGCAATGACAGGACACGTTGCTGTGTGGGCGTGGCCGGTGGGGATGAGATCCTCAGCCGCGTTCCCCATTACGGGTTGCAACGTACGGACTTCCAGATAGTGATGACTTCGCGTATTCTAATAATTTCTCGATTTCTTATGCGCATTTATAGATAAACACAATGCCCCAATCCAGTCATCGTTTTCGAGAGCGAGAGCGAACAACCTGTATGGTTGTTTGAAAGTTTTTTGGTTTTTTTGCACGTACGTTTTTTTTTTGTTTTCTTCTCTTCTCTGTGTTTTTCCTTGCGATGACATTGCGAAAAGGCAAAATAAGTTGGCGTGAATTGAATAATTGTCATTAAAACTAAATTGCGAATAATCGTAACTGTGATATGCGAACTTCCGGGCTACACACGTACGGGCACGCGAGAGCAAAGGAACGGTCTGTGTGGTTGTTGTTTGTGGCTCACGGCTTGAAAGTTTTTTTTTTTTATAATTTTTTTTGCTGCACGTATGGCCACGCACGTACAGCCACGTACTAGTATATACAAAGGGATGATGTGCATGCTTTTGGGAGTGGGTGGGGTTGGTAGAAAGAAAAATATGGTTTGAAGAATCGAGTAAAGGAAATTATTATGTTGATTATCAGATACTACATCAAGTGCCTCCACAGATGGTTTTGAGGGTTACCTCAGAATTGAGAACATAATATATTAAGATTGTTAAATGTTGAAGAGAGTGTCTGTGTCTGTATCTGTGTCTGTGTCTGTGTCTGAGTACGTGTATATGTATATATGTATATATATATATATATATATATACATACATATATATATACATACATATATATATATATGTATGTATATATATATATATATATATATATATATATATATATTTTTTTATATATATATATATATATATATATATGTATTTATATATATATGTATGTATATATATATATATATATATATATATATATATATATGTACGTACAATATATCAGCGGTTCGCTCGCTCAGGATGACAGAGCACGGGCCACTCGCTCAGGATGACGGAGCATGGTCACTCGCTCAGGATGGGCCACTCACTCAGGATGAGAATGATGGGCCACTCAGGATAATGGGCCACTCACTCAGCACGGGCCACTCACTCAGGATGAGGGAGCACGGGCCACTCACTCAGGATGACGGGGCACTGGCCACTCGCTCAGGATGACGGAGCACGGGCCACTCGCTCAGGATGATGGAGCACAGGCCACTCGCTTAGAATGACGGAGCACAGGCCACTCGCTCAGGATGTCGGAGGATGGGCCACTCGCTTAGGATGATGGAGCATGGGCCACTCGCTCAGGATGACGGAGCACGGGCCACTCGCTCTGAATGTCGTGGCGCGATAAAAGCATCTGTAGTCGGTGAATGAATTGCTCAGAATGATGCAGCATGGTACCAGTATCGACTGTAGGGCACTCGGCAAGTGGCTTAAGCACTCAAGCGAGCACTCCAATTAAATAGTTCATAAGGAACGGCTGGTCAGGCTGTGGCTGCATACCATATCAGATCCCTTTAACTTTAATGCCGTTGTTCAACTTGCCCGCAGTAGTTCAAGAAATCAAATGAATTTGTTCAAACATTTACTTATCCACAAAAGAGTTGCTGTTTAATGTTGAACAAACCTGGAGACGTCCAAAAGTTTAATCGCCCATGAAATAAACATTGCAGATAATCTTCCATGTTGCCTGTTCATCTGTGCACCTGTCATATGGGACATCAGTTCGCAGTGTGCGCAAACTTTATAACTTTATTTTAAAACGCCCATTTTTCACCAGATTCCCTTTGATTCCCTGTATAGCACATCGCAAAATATAGACACAGATCTGGCAGATGCTATGGATAAGCAGTCCCTCTCGAGGACAGGGTGCCATGTCAAGAAGTGAATGCATTAAATCATATAGCCCAATGAAGCTAGTTAATTTTAGCACGTTCCTAAATCTTTTGTTCACTCAATATAATTATCCAAGCAGAAGAAAAAGATAAGTTTTAATGCTTTGGAAATTTCACATTTTCTTGTGTTTATATGTCAAAGCAGGGACCATAACCTTGCTTTCTTAAAGTATATAGGTGCATGGGCTTCGTAATAAGACTCGTTATTTCTTTAAATTATCAGATTTCATTCCAGATTTTGATAAATATTTAATCTGGATGATATTCAATCCTCAAGGTCAAAATAATATTTCTATGATGTACTTTAATTCGCCCTTGAGAGTAGATCGTGTAAAATTGCATCGTTTTAATGCATGAAATTGGCTCAAGCTCCTAATTTGAAAACTATAACACTTAGAAAAGTGATGTATTCAGTGATTCATAGCAATAATGAACAGGCATTTGATAATAGGAGTGAGGACAGTGAAAAAAAAACTTTATCTAAAAGAAATTGTTGCGGCCTGTTCCAAGTCAAGGCATGGTTGAGCACTCCAAAAAAACTTGGTGGTTTCACATCCCAGCGAGGTAACCCAGGATACACTTTAAGACTCCAGAGAGAGAGGTGGCCGAGGATGGCGCCTGATATAGGATATAATTAAATAAGGTGTTAATTGTCTTCAAATGGGGTGTTTTAATTCACCCAAACACAAAATTTTCACTCATGCACTTTCTTGGAATTTTCTTCGTATACATGCAAAGTTTCAGGCTGCTCGGTTTTATAGTTTTGGAGTTATGGAGGATGGACACACACACACACACACACACACACACACACACACACACACACACACACACACACACACACACACACACACACACACACACTAGTATAGACATATATGTTTTTGTCAGGTCAGTCCAGATTAGATCTGTGACGTGCTACAGGTACCATGTGTACGATATAGACACCCAGCAGGATTAAAAACAAAACCTTTCAAAGGGCGGAGGAGCTCCATGTGAGACGATGGCCATCCATATATATAGTGCCCAACTGTGTCTGCGGATGTAGGGTTAGTAGGCAAGTTATCACCATCACTCTGATAAACACTTTATTGTCAGGTCAAGCCAGATTAGATCTGTGACTTGCTACAGGTACCATGTAAACCTGTACTAACCTGTTTCATGGTCGGGTTGCCGGTGACTAAACCGTCTCTCCCACCAGGTTTCCTGGTGAGGAGGGTGTTTGGATATGGACACCCAGCAGGATTAAATACAAAACCTGTCAAAGGGTGGAGGAGCTCCTTGTGAGGCAATGGCCATCTATTTCTAGTGACCAACTGTGTCTGCAGACGTCCTACTGCAGTTGGGTTACTTTTTTGAGGAGCTTGGTGGCAGGATTTGCACTCCAGCCATCGTAAAACCCTTCACTTCACAAAACACAAGAAGAACGCAAAGAAAATTGAAAACCCACTCCGTGGGAAAATAATAGAGGTCAATGATTGACCGTATCCTTGTCCTTCGGGTCCTCACCGAACGAAGGTGAGTTTCGGCAGGAGCTGCTTGGAGCCGATGTTGATCTCTGCAAAGCATTTTATTCAATGAATCTTGATGCCCTCTGGAGGATTCTTGGTCTTTGTGGGGTGCCAGCAAAACTGAACAATCTGATGTCTGAACTATACTCTGGTACTGAGAGTGCTGTGAGATGTGGTGATACCATCTCTGACTAATTTCCAGTTGTTACTGGAGTTCGTGAGGGGTGTGTACTGGCCCTCACACTTTTCAGTGCTTGTATGGACTGGATTCTGGGGAGGATATTGGAGAGATCAAGCTGCGGTACATTGTTTGGGAATGTCAAGATGTTTGACCTTGATTTCGTAGATTATGCAGTCATTTTGCGGGGACTCTGGATATTCTTTTGGGAGCCCTCGAGGTGATCAAAGAGGAGTTGGAGCCGCTGGGATTTCGGTTTTCCTTGGTCAAAACTAAGGCCCAGGCTTTCAATGACATCTTGGATGCCGCTATCTTGTCTGTACCTGTTTGTGGTGAGGATGTTGAGGTCATGGAGAGATTCACTTATCTTGACAGTGATATTCATGTCTCTGCTGGCTGTGAGCCAGAGGTCAATAGACATCTGGGTCGGTCCTGGGGAGTCATGGATTCACTGGATTATGGAGTGTGGCACTGTCGGTACCTGTGCAGGAGGACGAAAGTCCGAATCTTAAGGTCATTGGTGCCATCGTAGCATCCTTGGATGCAATGATGCGCTGCTCTGGTACATGCTCCCATACCTGACCTGACCTTACCTGTCATAGCTGTAATCTATCTGATATCAGAGTATGTAGATTGGCAAGCTTATCCGAGTTCAGATCATTCGTGCTTCCAGTCTTGCTTTATGGATGTGAGACTTGGACTTTGATCAGGGATCTGAAATTGAGACTTAATTCATTTGGTACCAGGTCTCTGAAGAATCATTGGCTATCGCTGGTCATACTTTGTGTCCAACGAGCAGTTGCTGAGAGAGACTCAAATGAGATTTGTTACCTGCATAGTCTGTGAGCATCAGCTGCAGCTCTATGGACAAGTGGCTAGTTTTCCTGATGCTGATCCTGCTCACCAGATTCTCTCCGTGATGGAGCCTCGTGAGTGGAGGATGCCAATGGGCCGACCACGTGCCTCATGATTGCAGTAGGTTGATCGGCATCTCAAGGAGATGGGGATGGGCTAGGCATCGGCCTGGCTGATGGCCTTCCCCTGGAGTTCCAGCGGAAAGTAGATGCAGCAACATAATTTTTTTTTAAAGAAACACAATTTTTTAAGCTTAAAATAAACATTGCCATTTTGATCTAATACTTCCATGTTCATTAATAAATATAATTGTGTTTGGAAGATTACGCACAATGATTTATTTGACTTTCTTTTCTCCGGTTTCAATTTGACGTGCAATATCAAGTTTCATTCAAATCGAGCAATGAAAAAAATTATTAAAAAATCAATTCCCGATTCAGTCAACTACTCTTCGGGATGATTTGATCAATGCAAACAACCTCGGTGGTTTAGTTCACTGGAACTATCTTCTTCTTTTAACCTCCGCCATCGAAGATGGATGGAGGTTACTGTTTTCACCCCTTTCTGTTTGTTTGTTTGTTTGTTTGTGAACAGTATTACGGAAAAACTCCTCGACGGATTTCGACGAAACTTGGTGGGGTGGGGGGGGGGGTTAGGTATGGTCCAAGGATCATGCCATTAGATTTTGGACTTGGTCCAAAATCCAATATGGCCACTATGGTGGCCAATTTGAAAAAATATTAGAATTTTTTTTTTTTGCATTTATACATGTTTTAAGTGATTTCCAACCCTCCCCCCCCCACAAAAAAAATTGTTAGAGAAAAAAAAATTGCAACTTTTTTTTCAACAAAATTTCGATTTCTGTTTTTTGCATTTCTACATGTTATAAGTGATTTCCAACAAAAAACATGCCAAAATTATAATTGCGGCTGATTTTGGAACTTCAGGTGGATATACCCACGTAAAATCAATTTTTGTCTCAAGGAATCCAGTTATGACGAATGAATTGAGTATGTAAAAGTTAAAAGTAAAAGGGAAAGTTTTAAACTATAACTCTGTGAGCACTGTTGACGTCAAATTGAATGAATAGGATGTCAGGTTCACTTGAGTGACCTCGCAGTATTGGTGGCGGAGGTTTTGCACTCTACCGAGTGCTCCCCCTCGAGTTTTAAATGATGTTTTTATCAACCGCTGTGACAACGAGAACCCAATGGGTTCACGGGTCGTCTGATATATATATATATATATATATATATATATATATATATATATATATATATATATATATGTATGTATGTATGTATGTATGTATGTATGTATGTATATATATATATATATATATATATATATATATATATATATATATATATATATATATATATATATAATCGGCCACGTAACTCTAATCGCGGCACGTCGCCCACCGGACGGACAATTCAGTCGTGACCCTCTCTGAACAACACCGGGAGCTAGTCACGGGTGGGTCTTTCGACCTCACCACAATCGTGCCAATCGGCCACCCGCGTAAGATAGGGTTGTTCGCCAAACTCAACCTACCTAAGTACCTACGCGGATGGTTAATCGGGCGATCGTACCTCGCCGCAGGTCGACTTGGGACACGCACCGCTTAAGCGGTTCGTTCCGTTCTGCAGAGATAACCGAGCGGAGTTATCGTCGACCTCGACGGTTCAGATTAGTTACCGGGAACTTACACCCACGACCAATCTCTTGTGCGATGCAGGATGGAGAGTCAATAAAAAGAAAGGAGACGAAGCAGAGCGGGAACAGTTCAACAAGCAAGCATTTTATTGCGCGACACACGGACACAAAGCAAGCACGTATATTCAGTCACAGTAATAATAATAAAAGGCACGTATTCAAGCACAGAAAGAAACAGTAAAAGAGATACTACCGACTAAGACCGACACACGGCAACACTGTTTTACTTAACATACGGCGCCACCACAAGCATTCACACCAAAGCAAAGGAAAAAGAAAGCCACCCTCATAGGCGAGGAGGCAGACAGGTCCGTAGACTAAATGGACCTGGATCCTGGAGGATCGGGCAGGTCCACGAGACCGGGGAGGTCTTACCCGCGTCCTCGTGACGCGATGGTGGGCAAGCCGCAATGTTCGCGCCGCTGCGCCCCGACTCCGTGCGCTGGCGTGGTCGGCGAGTCCTCTCCGGCGTGCTCTGCGCGAGCGGTCTTGTTGGCCCTACGTTTAGAGTGGGGGAGGAACGGGGGCCCCCTCGGCACTATCTCGGCGCGAATGGGGGGGGAATCGTTGATGCTCAGGGAGAGGGGTATGGCTGGCTGGCCTGGATCTCGCGACGAGTCAAGCGACCCCCACACCGCAACCTCGTTGCCGTCCGCCGTCTTCCCTGTAACTCCTCCGCAACTTCTCTACCTCAATTTCACCCTCTTTTAGTTCCACACTCCCGCTCGCGCGAGTCGACTTGCGCTTGTATCTTTATAGGTCTCAGGAGAAGCCGATATGCAAATATGCGGATCAAAACGCGATTGGAGGCGGGGCCACGCCACCCTCTGTTCAGCCATTGGTCGGGCAAAAAGGGGTGTGAACCTCCCTTGATCCGCATATTTGCATAAACGAACTTCACATACACGCGCTTGGAGGCGGGGCCAAGCCGCCTCCCATTCGCCCATTGGACGGAGGGGAAGTTGGCGTGAAGCATTTTAGATCCGAATTTTCCCCTCGGAAAGGTCACCATTCGCGCTCGCGGCTCGGTGCGTTTGGCACCAATCGCCGAACGGGCCCTAGACAGCCCGACGTTCAGTGTTCACAGGTGGTGCTGTTGTTGGTTATGAAGGAGAAAGGCGAAGGTGGTGGAGGGTTTTCTGTGGTGGTTTGATGGTTATGGTGTTGTTTGGGAATGGCTGTGAAGCGATGTTTGCGGGATGGAGTTGTGAAGGTAAGGGTAGTGGCTGTTTGCGTTGTTGGCGGCTTAATGGTCGAAAATAACAATAGATAAAGAAAAAATGGCTAACAGAAGGATCGCAGCCCGAATGGATCACATAAATTCCCTCTATACAACGGGTGTGGGCGAACTACACATGGACTTATCGAGATATCTCACCTGAGGACTCTTTATGTGTAATGCGAATTTCCACAACCGTAACTATATATATATATATATATATATATATATATATATATATATATATATATATATATATATATATATATATATATATATATATATATATATATATATATATATATATATATATATATATATATATATATATATATATATATATATATATATATATATATATATATATCGTTGTACACACAAACACACATCGTAATAAGGAAGCCATTTCTCAAAAAAGGTCACCTTGATCCCTGATTGAGGTTTGCAAAAACCACTCCAAAGATTCTGAAGCCATGTCGCAAAAGGTTTTGTGGTCTGACAAAACCAAGATGGAACTTTTTGGCCCAAATGCAAAATGTTCAGTTTGCTGCAAACCCTATTAAATGTTACGTTTTGTGCAAACCCTGTTTGCGATTCAATGTTACATTACAAGCCAGACATAATTTGCTTAACAGGAACTTTCCTCCTTCAGGACATCTCTGACTCCCAAGTTTCTCTCACTGGTTTTCTCTCCTCCGGTATGACAGACCTGAGCCCCGTCCTGGCGGCGGAGTTGCTCTTTTCATCAAAGACTCTTCCTCACTCACCATGCACTGCTCTCTCTCCCCCACACCCCCAGGAATACCTCTGGCTACGGCTTCCCCTCCACTCCTACCTTATGTTTATATGTGTGTTGAACCGTCTGCCAAACAGTGAAAACTCCATTTACATCTCTCCCTCCGAAAACATGGACCAACTTCTATCCTCTCATCCCAACTCTCTCTTCCTCATATGTGGTGACTTCACTTGTCATCTTGCCAGTTGGCTGGGTGTGGGTACCTCTCTCTCCTGCCATGGCACTTCAGGAAAAAACTTCTGTGACTGACTGGGACTGACACAATCTGTGATCTTCCCAACCCAGATCTGAACCAATGGTACTCCATCTCTTCTGGATCTGATTTTGACCAATTTCCCTGAAAATATCTGCTGTTCTTCCTCAGGTCCAATCGATTCATCTGACCACTTGCTTGTCAAAGTAAGTATCACTCTGGCTGTTATTAGAGAACCACCTCAGCACTGTTGAGTCTGGCATTTCACTCAGGCCGATGGGCAAGGACTTCAAGCAGCCATTAAACTTCTAGACTGGTTCCATCTCCATTTTCTTTGAAATCAACTCATCCTGGGAATTCCTTCAAAGAATCTCTCTCTCTTCCTCTCTTCCTCTCTTCCTCTCTTCCTCTCTTTCTCTCTCTCTTTCTTTCTTTTTCTCTCTCTCTCTCTTTCTTTCTTTTTCTCTCTCTCTCTCTTTCTTTCTTTTTCTCTCTCTCTCTTTCTTTCTTTTTCTCTCTCTCTCTTTCTTTCTTTTTCTCTCTCTCTCTTTCTTTCTTTTTCTCTCTCTCTCTTTCTTTCTTTTTCTCTCTCTCTTTCTTTCTTTTTCTCTCTCTCTTTCTTTCTTTTTCTCTCTCTCTCTCTCTTTCTCTCTCTTTCTCTCTTTCTTTCTTTCTCTTTCTTTCTCTTTCTTTCTCTTTCTTTCTCTCTCTTTCTTTCTTTCTTTCTCTCTCTTTCTTTCTTTCTTTCTTTCTCTCTCTTTCTTTCTTTCTTTCTCTCTATTTCTTTCTTTCTTTCTTTCTCTCTCTTTCTTTCTTTCTTTCTTTCTTTCTTTCTTTCTTTCTTTCTCTCTCTCTTTCTTTCTCTCGTTGTCCTACACTGCCTCCTGCTCCTGCCCATGGTACACTGAAGCTTGGGGCAAGGCAGTTGTCCTGAAAAAAACCTGCCTTCGCCTCAAGGAAAGCAAATCCAACTGAAGGCAATCTCAGTTCCTTTCACAAAGCTCAGAACAAGTTTGTGTCCACCCTCAGGAGAGTCAGAAAACAACATTTTCGAATCTCAAGTCTGGACTCTCAAACCTGTCTCCCTCCTACACATCCTGGTGGCATCTAGTTCAGTCTGTTTCTGGTGTATGTTCCCTCTCCATCCCCTCCCTTACCTCAAATGGCGCGCAGCTGACACTGCACGTGAAAAAGCTGAATGCCTAAACTCCGTGTTTGCTTCTAAATCTTGTGTCCCAAACCCATCGCTTTCGAGACCCACATTACCCAGTTGCACCCAACTGTTCCTGTTCTATGTGTCCATTTCTCCTGACAAGGTGGAGGGCTTGCTGTCAAACCTTGACTCAGATTCTGCAACTGGTCCAGAGGGCATCAGCCCATGTGTCCTAAAAACCTGCTCTGTCTCTCTTGCTCACCCTCTCTCTGTTCTATTCACCCTCTCATTTACTCAAGGTCATCTGCCATCTGCTTGGAAATCAGCACACATTACTGCTGTGCATAAAAAGGTGCAAAAACTAATCTCTGCAACTGCAGACCAATCAGCCTTCTCCCAATCATCAGCAAGGTTATGGAATCCATCATCGTTTCTGAGAGTAAATCCTTACTCTTCTCCAATGGCTTGATTTCTGATCATCAATTTGGTTTCAGACCAGGTCACTCTATGCTGGAAATGCTGCTTCTGCTCTCCCAACAATGGATGGATGTACTCAATGCCTGACGTGAAATCAGAGCCATATCCCTCGACATATCGCTTGCTTTTGACACGGTCTGGCACCCTGCCCTGCTCACCAAACTATCTTCCTGTGGTATTCAAGGCCATCTCCAATCATGGCTCGCAGACTTCCGCTCTTGTCACAGCCAACATATGGGCCTTAATGGAGTTCTCTCATCCCCTCTTCGTTGCCAGGCTGGAGTTCCTCAAAGCAGTGTTCTGGGCCCTGTTCGTTTTTCTGCTTTTCATCAATGATCTCTCTGCTTCTCTGGAAAATCCTAATTATCTCTTTTCTGATGACTCCACCCTCTGCCGTACCATCTGTTAATCCCTCAGATCGGCACGCAGCACCCTCTTCACTCTCTTCAGATCTGGATAAAATAATAAGCTGGTGCAACACGTAGAACATGTCTTTCAATTGTGACAAATCTCACACTCTCACTATGTCTCTCCGAAAGAACCATCTGGATCCTCCTCCCACCCCCCCCCAATCTACTTTCTCAACAATCCTCTTGAGGAAGTCTAGTCCTCCCATTCAAGCTTCTGGGTCTCACCATCTGCCATGATCTTTCCTGGGAAAGCCGCATTTCCAAGCTGCCTCCAAAGCCCATCGCCGACTGGGCATCCTCTGTCATGCAGTCACTTTTTTGTCACACCTGAGCTCCTGACCACAAACAAAGCTTTCGTCCACAGCCTAATGGAGCACTTCTCTCCCCACTGGGCTGGTGCCTCTCACCCTTCTCAGCTTCTCTCTCATGAAGATGTCGATTGTGATGAGCACTCCCCAGATCTCCTTTGGACATAGTCCTCCACGAATGGAGATTGGGGGAGTGCTTGTCACACTCCACATGTTTCGATTTACCCGCCGATCACAGCACGTGCCTTCTGGTTGAATGGTTTTCATTAGTCGGAATGATTGTCTGGGTGGTACCCGCCGATCACAGCACGTGCCTTCTGGTTGAATGGTTTGCATTAGTAGGAATGATTGTCTGGGTGGTAGACCGACGGTTTTTCTTTGCAGATTATGCGGTTTTACCTTGTGAGACATAATCCATGGCGATGCTCACCATAACTGTCAGGAGGTGTGATTGATGTTTAAACGATGATTGTGGTCACCATTTGTGAGATTTTTTTGGTCTGCAGTCCTAATGAAAATTTGGGGCGGCATGCCGTTGATGTCATGGGGACTCATTCCTATGGAGGGGTCCAATTGTATGGCCATGTATTCTGGCTCTTTGTGGTTAGGATGCGTGTGTTTGATTGACCATATCCTTCAGCCTTTGGGCTGAGGAGCATGTATATGCCAACGGGACAGTCTTGTTGACTGAGTACTTTGGCCATCAGGTCAAGATGCACGTCCCAAGCTGTTTCAATGTTTTCTTGTTTTTTTTTTTGTAGTCAATATCGAGGCTCGTATAAGAGCTTCCACACAGAACGTATAACAAAGGGAGCAGGAGACAAGAGGGGCATGAGAGGGAAACACAAAACAGTGGGGAACAGAGATATTAGAAGATCTGTGGAAGGGAGAGAAATGGGGCGGGGTCCATGGGGTATACAAGTTGGACATTACAGGGAGTTTCAGGAAGGAAAGCAGGAAATTTCAAGGAGGTGGATTAACAGGGGTAGAAAACATGGTTTTGGATGGGGGAAGATAAGAGATGGTGGGGAACAGCTGTTTTGAACACCTGGAGGGAAGAGTGGGATTGAAGAGAGTGTGGGAGTTTGTTCCAGAGGTGGGAAAAAAGAGGAATGAAAGTGAAGGTGAGCAGTGATTCTTGATTTTGGTAGTTTCACCAGAAGGGGGTTGCTGGTGGACTTTGAGCACCCATCAGAAATATGGGGGGGACAGATCACAGATTGAGCAGGAGAGGGGGGGGGTGAGGCCGGAGAGGAGATGGTAGAAGACAAAAAGACCACTGACCTGCCTGCATTGAAAGATTGAGAGACTCAAAGTCTCAGCTTCATCGCGGGAGATACCAATTAATCTTAAATGCCTTGGCTTCCACAGCATGAAGCCGAGAAAGGTGCCAGGTGAGAGCACCGGCCGAGAGGGGAGAGCAGTACTCCATCAGACTGCAGACAAAAGCTTTGTATGTGGTCAGAAGCTCAGGTGTGCCAAGGAAGGACTTTACACGATGGAGGATGCCCAGTCGGTGACTGCCTTTGGAGGACAGTTCGGAAATGTGGCTTTCCCAGGAGAGATCATGGCAGATAGTGAGACCCAAAAGTTAGAATGAAAGGACTTCTTCCAGAGGATTGCTGTGAAAGTAGATGGGAGGGGTTTTCCAGATAGTCCTTTCGGAGAGACATCGTGAGAGTGTGTAATTTGTCATGTTGGACCAGCTTGCAAATTTATCCAGATCTGCAGAGCGTGAAGAGGTTGCTGATTGCTGATCGAGGGATGACAGATCGAGGGATGAGGGATGATGCAGTAGAGGGTGGAGTCATCAGTAAATATATAAAGAGGATTTCCCAGAGAGATCATCGATGAAAACCAGAAAAAGCACAGCATCCAGAACACTCCCTTGAGGAACTCCAGCCTGGATGGGAAGAGGGGATGAGAGAATTCCATAAAGGGATACACTTTGACTGCGATAGGATAGGACGTCTGCGAGACATGAGTGGAGATTGCCTTGGATACCATCGGAAGAGAGTTTGCTGAGCAGGGCAGGGTGCCAGACCGTATCGAAAGCATGCAATATGTCTTGGGAGATAGCTCTGATGTCATGTCTGGCATTGAGGACCTCCAGAAAACTTTTTTTTCTTTGAATTTTTTCTTGATTTTTCTTTTTCTTTCCTTTTTTGTATAAAAAAGGCACCTCCAGAAGAGGGAAAATAAGCCTGAAATCCAGAAAGGTGGCTCCGTTTGATGTCTAACTAATGTTGACCATGTAATCTTTGTCTGTTTGAGTCGCTGGGTGAGGCCTCTGGGTTGGAGGTGACACTATGATGTTGGACTATATGTCCATTGGCGTTCGGGGGAGTGCTCATCACCCTCTATATATTTTGATCATATACATATATATATATATATATATATATATATATATATATATATATATATATATATATATATATATATATATATATATATATATATATATATATATATATATCCTGGTGTTGGCGCAGTGGTTAGGGCAGCGGCTTGGGATCCAAAAGATCCTGAGTTCAAGCCCCGTTGGGCCACTGAATTAATACACCAGGGGGTTGACTCAACCTGTCATCCTTCCGAGGTCGGCGAAGTGAGTACCAGTGTACTGGGCCTGTGTATACCCCGGTTAAAATAGGTGTACCATATCCCTGTGTCGTAAGAGGTGACCAGGGTTGCGTCAGGAAGGGCATCCGGCGTAAAACATGTGCCAAATCACTATGCGAATCATACGGATGATCCGCTGTGGCGACCCCTAACGGGAGCAACCGAAGGAAGAAGAAGATATATACACACACACACACACACACACACACACACACACACACACACACACACACACACACACACACACACACACACACACACACACACACACACACACACACACACACACACACACACACACTATATACATAAAATGTATTTTTTATCATTACTTGTTACAGACTTGTATCTTCCAGAGACTCCTGTTAAGCTGAACAAATAGTCCGGGAGCCAGCCGATCAAAATTAAAAAAAAATTGCCCGGTCTGCTATAAAATTTTTGTGTTGATTTTCATAAAGAGACACCCTTTGAGTATATGAAAACCAATGTTGGCAATGGTGAAACTCTTGCGCAACAACACAGTCAACACTTTTGCGAGCCCCCTCTGATAACAAAATGTTGGCAAAAGCGAAGATGTAGGATGGGGGTAGGGGTAATTCATATTGTCCTAAAATCATAACCACTAAACCTATATACACAAATGACCCCTCATATTAAAGAGGAGTTCATTTCCTATATCACAATTGGTGTAGATTTAACCTACCTTCAATTGACAAGGTTATATGTCAAACAACAAAAGATTTATGTAACTCAGAAATGCTTGACTATCAATGGGGTCAGGAACAAGAACATACTTTTACATGCCATGGTTTTAAGGAAGATAAAATTAGAAATGGATTAACACAATATTGTGACATGAAACATCCTCTTCAGAGGAAGAGTCACTCTCTGAAACAACTCCACCACATGAACCTCTCTGACCAAGGCATATGCATGTCACTCAGCAAGGCACAGCAGCCTTTTTGCATGAACATCGTTTCAGACATTTGGATAATTTGCACATGCAAGACACCGTTTTGTCTATGTTTGGCTTGGCTGGCTTAGACATGAGAATTGGGACCAGTTTTCCATTGATAAGGGTTCTGCCAAATGTTGTGGCTGGGGGAAGTGCTCGGTCACTGAGATGTGCATGTCTATACAGAAGCAATTGATACAATGCTCTTAAAACAAGGAAGTAAAACGCATCTTCTGTTGCTGGCAGTGACCTAAGGTCTAATTTTGAAGAGACAAACATATGCTGCCTGAGGGTATCCAAACAGCTGAACCCTTTTTGGCCATGCAGAGCAGTCCAGTATACTCTGGCCTCATCAATGACACATTCTGTTGCTGCCATTTCACTATCTCTTCCAAAATCAACAAGGTGGGGAAGGTTTCCTATCAGTCCCAGAGAAACCTGTGCCGCTCTTCTTTTCACAGGAACACAGGCATCATTCCAACTGACTGGAAGAGGGGCCTTGTTGTCCCTCTCTGGAAAGGGAAGGGTGATCGCCAAGACTGCAAAAACTACCGAGGGGTGACGCTGCTCTCAGTGCCGGGCAAGGTCTTTGCTCGGATAATTCTTGATAGGGTTCACCACCATCTGCTTGAGCACCAGCGTCCAGAGCAGTCAGGCTTTACACCAAAGAGGTCAACGATTGACCGTATCCTTGCACTTCGTGTCCTCACCGAACACAGACGAGAGTTTCGGCAGGGGCTGCTTGCATCCTATGTTGATCTCTGTAAAGCGTTCGATTCAGTGAATCGGGATGTCCTCTGGAGGATTCTTGGTCTTCGTGGGGTGCCACCGAAACTGATCGATCTGATGTCTGAACTCTACTCTGGTACTGAGAGTGCTGTGAAGTGTGGTGGTACCATCTCTGACTTATTTCCAGTTGTTACTGGAGTTCGTCAGGGATGTGTACTTGCCCCCACACTTTTCAGCACTTGTATGGACTGGATTCTAGGGAGGATGTCGGAGAGATCAAGTTGCGGTGCATCGTTTGGCAATGTCAAGATCTCAGACCTTGATTTTGCAGATGATGCAGTCATCTTTGCGGAGACTTTAGACATCCTCTTGGGGGCCCTCGAGGTGCTGAATGAGGAGTCGGAGCCGTTGGAATTACGGATTTCTTGGGTCAAAACTAAGATCCAGGCTTTCGGTGACATCTTGGATGCTGCTGTCCTGTCTGTGTCTGTTTGTGGTGAGGATGTTGAGGTCGTGGAGAGATTCACTTACCTTGGCAGTGATATTCATGTCTCCGCAGGTTGTGACCCGGAGGTCAATAGACGTCTGGGTCGGGCCTGGGGAGTCATGGATTCACTGGATCATGGGGTGTGGCGCTGCCGGTACCTGTGCGGGAGGACGAAAGTCTGAGTCTTCAGGTCCTTGGTACTTCCAGTCTTGCTCTATGGGTGCGAGACTTGGACTTTGACCAAGGATCTGAGACGGAGACTTAATTCCTTTGGTACCAGGTCTCTTCAGAGAATCCTTGGCTATCGCTGGTCGGATTTTGTGTCCAACGAGCGGTTGCTGAGAGAGACTCGGATGAGATTTGTTACCTGCATAGTCCGTGAGCGTCAGCTGCGGTTGTATGGACATGTGGCTCGTTTTCCTGACGCTGATCCTGCTCACCAGATTCTCTCAGCGAGGGAGTCTCATGAGTGGGAGGCCAGTGGGCCGACCACGTGCCTCATGGTTGCAGCAGGTTGACCATCATCTCAAGGAGATGGGGATGGGCCTGGCATCTGCCTGGGGGATGGCCAGACGGAGGCCCCTGGAGTACCGGCGGAAAGTGGACGCAGCGACGCGCTGTTCTGGCACATGCTCCCATACCTGACCTGACCTCTTCTTTTCCCCTTCTGAATGGGTAGCTCACTGTGTCACATCCACACAACACATATGTGCACAGAAGTGTAGCTGCGACATCAAGAGGATTTTCTGGTACTTCTTGCTCAACACTTCTACCAGCTCATGAATAGGTAGGTATTGATTCTGCCGTTGTATCCAGAGTTCTTGCAATGTGTTCAAGCAGCAGAAGTGATATATACACAGCATAATTATGTCTGTATCTGTTGCATGCACAACAGCTCGATGGTGATCAAGATATTCCACACAATACGCAAGATGAGCAATAATCCTTGTGTCTGCCTCTTCATGTTCTTCACAAGGTAAGTCCAGAACTGAACTTGATGCTGATGTGATGGAAAGAGTGTGACCTTTGTTTTCCATCATACTACCAAGAATGATGGTCACTCCATCCGGAATAGCTTCAGGACTCTCACAAAGGGAAGTGCCAATGAAGTTCTGAAGATTTCCTTTATTTCTTGGATTCTTCATGAATAAATTCCAGTCCGGAATTTCTAGACTCTTGGATGGTGAGAATTGTCTTGCCTGGTCTGTCTGGTTTCTCCTCTGCTGCTCATCACCCTTCAAAGTATGGCTATCATCAAAATCATACTGATCACCAATGATGTTGACACAGTTGCACATTTCAGGTTTCAACTGCAGGATACACCTGCTTGCGAAGATACAGCTGGGGAAGTTCACCAAATGTTTTCGCACCCATTTTTTGGTATTTATTTACAAATGCCATTGTGTCTACCAGATAAACTGTGTATAGGTCACTCTGTGGTAATGATGGCAGCTGTAAAACAACATCCTGCTCAGCTTCAGCAATTAGCACTGCCACGAAATCAGACTCGTTGCCTTTGCGCATTACAACCCCCTGTGCTAAGTGTGGATCAACCTCAAACAGGGATGATGGATAGTCTGTCCACTCATGGGAAAATGCAATCTGTCTTGTGACTGGGTCGGCATCTCGATAGAAACACAGCACACGTGTAGTTGCAGTCTCATCTTGATAGATCCTGATTAAACTCTGTTTCCTTGATGGTTTTGATTTCTTCTGTGAGGAGAAAGTTACCAGCTTCAGTGGTTCAATCTTAATAGAGACCACCTCTTCTGCTTTCATAATGGCTTCCATGCCCTTAGCTTGAGCATGGACCAAGTCTTTTGAAGCAGCCTTCTCACTAGTTGCTCTATTGAGCAGAACCACTTGGTTGTTACACTGGAATGGGTTTATCATCTGCTGGCATATCACTTTCTTGATCTCCTCAACATGCATATGTTCTTCTGTTGCCTGCTTCTGTGTTTCTCCATGATGAGTAGATTCCTGTTGGCCTAGATTAGCCATAGACTTTATGTTCTCTGATACAGCTGTGAGAAATGGTGCTGTTTTCACATATTTATCTCGAGCAGCTGGTGCCTGAGATATGCGTTTGAACAGAGATGTCTTCCCTTCATTGTTGTATGTCTGCTCCAGGGCCATGTCACTCCAAACACCATTGAATTTTCCTTTGGAAGAGTGAACTGTGAAGTACCCAACCTGGATCCAGCAAACCTTAACCGAACTGTGTTCAATAGAGTAAGAGGATTTTGGGGGTAGGGGTAACTTTGGTTGACAAAAATGTTAATTTTCTCTTTAAAAATTGATAGAACTCAATCAAATTTGCTGTTTTAATTAGCCATGGATACCATGTTCATATCACATTAAGAGAAATTAGTATTCTAATGCAGCATCTGCCTATGATAAGAAAAGTTCTAAAGGCCATCTTCAAAAAACGTTATTTTTAAGGCATTTTTCACAAAATTATGTACTTTTACGAGGTTTACTTTCACAAAGGCAATTTTTTTTGTCATTTTACAATGCACTGATTGAATTCTTACATTTAGTTCACATTTATTTTTCATGAATGTGATTTTTTAATTTTTTTAGAAATTTTATTGACAATTGCTGTTTTATCAAATTTTTCAAATCTTCCTCAAACAAAAACGGCCGCCAAAATTTTTCGCAAGAGCTTATGAATTGCCAACATTGGTTTTCATGAACTGCAAACATATATCTAAACATCCTGGGGGTGTAAAATTTTATAGCAGAGGCTGTAAGGTCCAACCCTAAAACAGCCTCGTACACAGGTTGGCTCCCGGACTAAAATGTTCTGCATCATTAAAATGAGGTCATCGTGAACACAGTTTATGAATTTATTTAATTAATTGGTGAATAGTTGCTTCATGTGCTCAATACTTTTTTTGGAAGCTTGGCAGGATAAATACATCCCACGCAATCTCTCCCACTTCACCACACTGGTTTTACCACCCTTAAAAACTGTGCTCTGCTTGACAAATTAGAACTGTAGCAAGCTTTTAATTTTAATCAAAACAGACTGGTACCTGATAAGGATATAAAAGGAAACTTAGACACAGAAGGAAGATATTTGGCCCAGAAATCCTGTGCTATATATTTACATCCCAACTTAGTTTTTCTATTTCCTTACAGAGTGGCCCTTGAAATGATGGCACCTTTATAATTGCAACGGTAAAGTTTTAATATACATAAATAAACAATGTATTAATCAGTTAAGAAAATATACCTTGGAGATTTCTTCTTGGTGACTGATGAAATCTTCTTCTACCAACTGATGAAATTGTTCATTTCACTGCCACAGAGGTCGTCATCGAATGAGTTGGACAAATTCACAACTTTCACCCTCACTTACATGTGAGTTTGTAGCCTGTAAATAAAGACATTCAGTCGACACTTTAAGTCGAAAATCATCCCCTGAATTGAAGTCTGACTGAGTGGGCCACACCATTCCACATTAGTACTTGTCTGGAATCTCGAGAGAAACTCTCCGATGCTCAGTTTCAGGGAGATCGTTGAGCATAACTGTTGCAGTATCAGTGTGGCAAGCTGGACCATCCTGGATGAATCATTGTGTGCCCATTTCCAAGCCCTTATTCCACAATCAAATAAGGGGTCATTTTGAAATCTGTCATTGATACCTGGCCAAATTGACCATCTGTTGGATGGATATGGGGCCAATTAGTCCTTGGCTTTAGAGTCACCCTGCCCAAAAAAGCACTGAAGTTTTTTTTTTCCACATTCTCTTGATGTAAGATGTGATTTATGGCTCAAACAATCACTGCTTACAAACCTGCAAAGAAATGCATCATTTGTTGGCCTCCTGGATTTTCTATGTTCGAACCCATTATTACCATGAACTTCATGCCAGTTAACATCCATAATCTCATTTTCGTAATTGGTTTACCACCCATCCATTGGGACCATACTCTGTACAGAGCGTCGGTGCTGCCAAAGCAGTCTCCTGGGCTATGGGGCACAATCCTTGACAGGTCGCCACTCCGCCACAGGATATTTGAATGGCTCAATCATCCCAGCAAGCTGGTACTCATTTTGCCGACCTCGGAAGGATGACAGGCTGAAACAACAATTTGTTTACATGTACCATTTAATTTAGCCAGGGAATTTAGCCAAGGTACAAGCATACATTGGTCCACTTTTTTGGGACATACCTTTTGTTCTTTAATGTCCACAATTAAGGAACCCAGAACCAGGGTTTCTGGTTCCGGCTTCTTTTGTTTCTTTTCTCTCAAAGCCTATTGACAAAAGCTGAAGATAAGGATACCTGTTCTGGATTTGTCTACTTCAACCGTTTTTGTTAGTTATTGGTGTTAATTTGTTGATGTAATGTATTTACGCATCTCGTTGAGAATCTTTATTTGTATTTTTCTGCTAGTTTCTTGCCTGGACCATGTGTTCTTGTGGACTTCGTTTGAGCCTGTTGCTGTGTTTACTCCCCATTTTCTCTCTTCCTGTTCATTCATTCTTCTGCTTAATTCTGCGCATTTGTCCCACTGTTGGTGCATTACATCTTTTCCGCTCTGTCACTTCCTCTTTCATGAGCTTCGATTTTGTCGAAGAAAAACTTAAATCCAGATGCAACAGCTGGCTTTAAGTCATCATCCCAAAGAATGCTGTGCTTTCAAATGCTGCATCCCCTGCTAGCATTGCTCTGGAATGACAGTTTGGATCGGATTAGTCTCAGCACTGGAACAAATCCACAACGAGACACATCAGAGGAGAGCACACAACCAACTGAGTTGCCCTGCCGTCTCTCAACCCAAAACACCCAACCTTCCCATCTAATATTAACAAGGCCAGCTATACTTAGCTTCTCGTCTGATAGGATCGGGCAAATTCAAGGCGATAAGTTATAGATAGGCAAAGTCTTGCCAAGCGAATACACCATGCAATGCTGATGAAATTGTATCTTTTTGAACTATATTTTTCAAAAACTGTCTTTGTGAAGAATATACAGTATGAGTGTTGCAGCAAAAGGTTTCGGGTGGTTTGCAAAAAAAGAAAACATTATGTTTTGTAACTTTTATTTGTCTGCACCTCAAATTTCTGTATTTTACTTTTCAGTAGATTTTTGTTTGTTGTGTATTCTGCTCTTCCATGACCTTGATTGAAGTACAAAACCTTCACATTTCTATGACACATTTTTGTGGCATCAGTTGGGAAAAGCTTTTGACCCAAGTCTTTCATGAACTGTTTGACTGAAGGTGGTAGGAATTTGTAATTTATGGAAGGTGCCAGCAAATAACTCACCTACTCTTCGTGGAAAAACACTGTGGGATCTTAACGTCCACCAGCTCATACCGACAGAGAGGACGCCAAACTTAAACATCCATTCAATGACCAACACTGACAGATGTCCTGTGTATTGCAATGCCTTGCCTGTGAAGCACCGATCCGATAGTTTATAGTCAGGTCAGGAATCAAAGCCAAACGCAACAGCACACAGGTAAAATGCTACCTCTGCACCATCCTTTCAGATCGTGTACAGCTTCTAGGTAGTGGTATTAAAGGTTTATAGAAGAAAATGTCACAATGGTGGACACTAGTTCTGATCAGTCATTGTTTCTTGAAAGCATCTTGAAACAAAAAAGTTTTCCTGATTAAGTGAAACTCACAGTGAGTTTGCTTAGGCCTAAGTCACATTTGCTCTACGGCGAGGATACGGCGGCCTTACACCCTCTGAATTAACAGAAACGTGCGGCGGTCGCAGAGTTTCTGCGGTGGCTTCAGGGTGGCCCGACGCCATTTGACTATCTTTTACAGGCCGTTAGGTCGCCGTGGAATTATAACACGGAGTTATAACTTTTTTTCATTTCTACGTTCGCCGTAGCAATTCAACAAGCCGAAACAAAAAAAAACTGGGAAAAAAAAATTAACCCATTCGTTACCGTCCGTCTGGCCGCACATTCGCCTTAAGGCCCCCCTGCGGTCCCCTTGCAGGCACCTTGAGGCTACCTTGCATCTGCCTTGAAAATTATATGGCCGCCGCAGGGCCCCCTTAAGGTCACCGTGCGACATCAAATCAAAGACCGTACGGCAACCCCACGTTTTCGGTCTCCACAATTTCTAAGACCTAAGGCCTAAGTCACATTTGCTCTACGGCGCGGATACGGCGGCCGTACGCCCTCTGAATTGACAGAAACGTGCGGCGGCTGCAGAGTTTCTGCGGTGGCCTCAGGGTGGCCCTATGCCGTTTGGCTATATTTTACAGGCTGTAAGGTCGCCGTGGAATTATAACGTGGAGTTATAACTTTTTTCATTTCTACGTTCGCCGTAGCAATTCGACAAGCCGAAACAAAAAAACTGGTAAAAAAAATATAATAAAAGAACCCACTCGTTACCGTCCGTCTGGCCGCACGTTTGCCTTGGGCCCCCCTGCGGTTGCCTTGCGGGCACCTTGCGTCTGCTTTGAAAATTCTATGGCCGCCGCAGGAACGCCCTAAGGTCACCGTGCGACATCAAATCAAAGACCGTACGGCAACCCCACGTTTTCGGTCTCCACGATTTATAAATATGCCGTGCGGCTACCCGAAAAATAAAAACATATGTGACTGCTACATTGTGTGACCGTGGAAATACTGCGGCCGCCGTATAATTGCTAGTGGCCGTAGATTTTGAAGACCCCACGGCCGCCGTGGCAAATGTGACTTAGGCCTTAGTTTTCATGTTACTGGAGGGAGCTGGAAATGTATATCAAGACTGCCAGTCACATGAATAATACTGAGTTCCCCATCAAGGAACTTCAATGCAGGACAAAGTCTCAAAGAATGGTTATTTTGTGCTCTACCCTTATTAAGGTTGAATATCAAGCAATGAAGCAGCATGTGTCATCCTTAAAACCTGTGCCATGATTCGGCCAGGGTCATGTTCAAACCACCGATCTCCCAGACTCCCAGACATTATGCCACTGAGACGCGTTATGAATGCACAGAAAGTGTGCCATAAAAGACACCTGTTTGCTCAAAATGGACATTTATTCAAGTATGGACCAAGCTTGTCTTGAAGACCATGATCTTGGGTGGAGATGCACAACAGAAAGTTCCCCCCTGCACATTGTTATTAGATGGCTCATGACCAACATTCGTGATGTTAATTAATTATATTCATTTATCAAACGAGTGACAAGGGCATCATATATCACACTGATATTCATATCATGTTGGAAATGGCGCTGCTAAACGTCAACTGCCACTGAAAGATTCAGAAGTGACATCGCCAGATAGAATGATGGCTGGAAGCATGAGAGTGGACCCTGACAGTGTTTTCCTGTTGTGATAGCAAACCTGTCAACATGCACACAAGGGATAAAGTATCATACAGTCGACAGAAACAAAGATGCCAGCCTGTGGAGATGGTGTTCTTTCAGAAAGAGTTCAAGTGCAGGTTAATTTAGACAACAAAGTATTTCTACACTCCTAAGTCTGTTGAAATCAAGTACCAGGGTTGGGTACTTTGTCTGTCTCCATAACTGCTGCTGGAAACTGTACAAGGCCTAAAATTCAAAACGACTGGAAAGGGCCTGACAAGATAATCCATCACTTGGCACATATTTCCAACAGGATTGAGGGTCATAACCCATAGGATAGAAGGGGGTGGGGGTTAACACTGCACTTCATCGAATCAACATCACATTTAGGGATGGAAATTAGGAAACATCAGTGAAATTATGTAAGAATTTACAGGATGTGAAGAGAAAATGGGCATTTCAGCACAGTATATGGGATTTGAGCTTGAGATCCCAACCATCATGACCTATATTTTCAGACAGGAGCGTTAAAGCAATCAATTCGCATGATTGGGTTCCAAAAGTATGATAAGGTTTTCACTTGTATTACCCCTGCTGCTAGCAATGGAATCGATGTGGATTTACCAGTCATTTTGCCAAGGGTGTGGCTTCAGTCATGCCAACTACTGGGTCCACAGTCACAGCTGATCATGGCAGTCAAGGAATTATGATTAAGCTGCGAGGACCTTCAATGGAGGGTGGAAAGGAAGGTAAAGCTTTATGAACATCGCTTGTCCCTGCTGTAACCATCGTGGATTTATCACGAGGCCATCTGCATATTATTACACACGTGCTGGGGAGGGTAAGATAAGCGTAATGCATTTATTAATCACTATCGTGAATAACCTAATATTGTTAGTACTTCCTCCATTGAGGTTTTTCTAATGCCTTCAGAACGACGTCGACTGCAATATTCATCATAAACATAAATACGACGCAAATATGGCCCATTCTGTGAAGGAAAAGTGCAACTAACAACCCTCAACTTCATACACCACCATTAAAAACTGCACAATAATAACAAAACTGCACAATAATAGCAGTGCCAACTCGTTAAGGGAGTCTTGTGGGGACTATAGACGGAACCCAGAAGCACAATTACCTGGATGACTATAATATCAGGGCAGAACAAGAAAGACCCCATTATACTGACTATTCGTAGAATATTAGTTTAACAGAGGCATCGAAAAGGCAATAAAAAAGAGGAATTCTTATTTCAAGTGAGGAAATAAAATGGCCAAAGCAGTGAAGCTTGCACATGACATGTAAAACGCAAATGTTCAGACATGCAAAGTTTACTCATGTCCTGGAAATGTTTCCACAAACCACTTCGAAAAACAAACAATTTGATCTTTCCATCAATAGATAAGGGCTGAGCTGTCATAATAATGGGGAGAGGCCTTACCTCCATAAAATGGAGATGCTCTTTGCAGGGCCAGATTATAATTTGTGTGCCTGGTGCCAAACAAATTTGTGCCTCCTCCACCCCCCAGTCGTTGACAGTGCAGTGATGCCACGCACCAGTAAATGATTGCAGTGCAGAAACATAATGTAAACTGCAACATGATAAAATGATCATGTGGCACTTAAAATACATATACACCTTTCAAAATGATTGTTTCAAAAAAGTAACATTACATTATATATATATACATATATTCTTTATCAAAATATATTGCAGTGTGTACACTTAAAAAAAAAAAAAACAATTCTGCTCGTTATGGGCCCCTTTTGAGTGTGGGTCCGGTGCCGAGTTGCCATTGTAAACCCGGCCCTGGCTCTTTGTAGACGACGTGCCATAAACTGGCTGATGATCCCACACCCAAATGATACCGGACATTAAATGTAAAATTTGCTTCAATGAGTTGTGCGAGCAGGCTTTGCTATAAAGATTACTATTTGATACACAATAACATTTGGGTGTAGTGTCACGAAGATATGGTCTACCAAAGATTCTCAAACAAAATGAACCATTGGGACCAATTGTATTTTTCATAAATCCTTCATCATACAGACTGCCTGACGATCTCGCAAACAACATTAGCAGATTTATGGGGAAAAAAAGTTAAACAACGGCTTAAAAAGTGATGAATTTGTAGAAATGCTATAATAAATTAAGTCTGCCAGGAAGCTGATTCCCAAGGGACTGTCTCATCTCCCACTGACAGCAGATTGGTTGGCTCTCTGTATAATACAAGCTTACATCTGTTCTGGCTCCTCATGCCCTCTACTACCGCTACCCTCCCTAAGCCTCCCAAGGTCACATGCGTTCCTCAATAAACTGTCACCTGCTCACCCTTCCAAAGTCCAGGCTGGTCTCCCATCTGCATTCATTTGTCCCCTTCTTCTCCTGATTGTGGAATTGTCTCCCTGTGGTCTGTTGTCTTGTCCTTCTCACTTCAGTGGTTCAAGTATGCTATCCATCACGACCCCATGTGCTCTGCCATGCACATACATAATCCCTTACAGAAATGCTCATTCTTTCCCATTCTATTCCTCTCTATGTCATTGCTACCCGTTTTTGTGTTATTATTCCTTTCTTCCTTGTGTCTGTCCACTCCCCCTACATCCCCAACCCCCACATTCACCTATACCCTTCAATAGTTTGTGAAGTTGGTGAACCTGCTGCCCATTGTCATTTAGCTCCTCCATTACCCGAGACCCTTGTTTCATTAAAAAAAAAAAAACATAAAACTGAGATTAGAGTTCATGATCTGTTGATGTGATTCTTTTGATGAAACTGGGATGATATTGTTGCGGTCTTCGCGCCCGCCGGCGTGCGAACGGCCACGTAACTCGAATCGCGGCACGTCGCCCACCGGACGGACAATCCAGTCGTGACCCTCTCGGACTAACGCCGGGAACCAGTCACGGGTGGACCTTTCGGTCTCACCGCGATCGAGCCAATCAGCCCCCGCGTGGGATAGGGTTGCTCGCCAAATTCGAACTACCTAAGTACCCACGCGGAGGGTAGACCGGGCGATCGCACCTCGCCGCAGGTCGACTTCGGACACGGGCCACTTAAGCGACCCGTTCCGTACTATCAGAATAACCGAGCGGTGTTATCGTCGACCTCGACGGTTCGATTAATTATCGGGCGTATTCAGCCCACTACCAACCCTTTACGTGAAGCAAGATGGGGATTCAAAGAAAGAAATGACGAAGCGAAGCGGGAGAACAGTTCAACAATAAAGCACATTTATTCGCGACGAACGGAAAGCACACAAATACAATTCCACCAAATGCACACAAAAAAGAAAACACAATTCCATTTACACAAAAAGCAAACATAAAAGTGAAAACACAGTGCAGAGCTAATACCGACTACCGAGCACACGGCAACACTTATACAATTCTACTTCACAGACGGCGCCGACAACACATACCCAAAACCAAGGAAAAGAAATCCCCCAAGAATGAGGTAGGCCTGGGGCCGAGACCGGGTCGGGCCTACCCGTCTGGTGATGAGACGCGGAGCGGCGATGGCCCCGCAACCCGCGGGCCTCGTGGACAGTGCCTGGCTGGGGGTGGGAACGGGGCCCCCTTGGTCGCACTATCTCAGCGCGGGGGGAAACAGGAGGGGGTTGCTGATGCTCGGGGTATAGAGGATCTTTATTATATGCGACGAGCGTCTCCACCTCGGCCAGGTCGCGCTGTCGGCCTCCTTCGGGTGCAGCTTCCTGCACGACGCGAGCACCCCCTCGTCTGGTGTCGCCGCCTTTCCACAGCTCCGTCCCCTCCGTTCCGACTCCAACGCACACGACGAGCAGCTCCACCGCCCGCGAAGTCTTGACCCTCTGCTTCCGACTCTCCTCTTCTTGACTCTCCGACCGACTTGACTCTCCGACCCCCGTTCTGCTGACTCTCCGTTCCGACTCTGACTGACGAACACCGTCCTTTTATCCCCCCGTCACTTCGCCTTTGACCCCCTCCCTTTGACCTTTCACCTCGCTCCCCATTGGCCCGAGAAAAAGTGGGCGTGAAGGCTTTTTGATCCACAAATTTGCATATATCGATCGTTCTGGAGGCGGGGCCAAATCGCCCCTCGCTCACCGATTGGACGGCAAAAAGTGGGCGTGTGTCGTTTTTGATCCGTTTTTGAAGCAGAAAATCCGTGATTTTGTACACGCTGTTCAACGTGCGCCCTACACGAGTCCAGCATCGGTGCCCATGAGTGGCGCGAGATGACGGTGATGCGATGGTGGCGAGTTGTGACGGTAAAGGTCATGGCGGTTGTGGTGAAGCGGCGTTGTGGTTGGTGGTTGTTGTTGTGGTTGTGATGGTGGCGATTGGTCCAAAATAAAGATAGTAAAAGAAAAACGGCTATCCTGAAGAGTCGCAGCACGTATAAATGACATGTATTCCCACTAGACAACGGGTTTGGGCCTAACTACACATGCACTTACCGAGATACCTCACCTAAGGGACCTGAATGGTGGTTTGCGAATCTGGTAACCACAACAATATTTTGATGTGATTTTACTCTTGACAAATGTTTCAGCTGATTTGGCAGTCAAAATCATGAGCCATCAGTTACAACAGTCCTGCTATTGGAAAATTTGTTGCCAGAACTCAGTTGTCACACTGTTTCCAAACTCCTGGAGATGTCTCTATGAATAGCATTACCTTAATGTATAACTGAGCACACTACTGACATATTTTGTACAATTATGGGATTTACACTTGTAGCTAACCTAATCATGGAGGAATTGGAAGTAAGCTTTTCAAAAGTGATGCCAATTGGCTGCCGAGATCCTTGGAACAAATATGTTTATGAGACAATCGTCATTTTCCATCAGAATAAGGTTGACCATCTCTTTTAAAACCAGGTGAGTTATTTCAAAGGATCAAATGAACGAAAGAAATTGAGAGAGAGAAATAAAATAAAAAGGTCTTTTGGATGTGGAAGTTTGATGAAAGCCAGATGGCAGTTCTGTGACGTCTGTGTACAGAAGGCCAATGAACAAAAACATTATTGTATTATAATTTATGTATTCCCATTGGCCACAAAACAATCAAAATTTTCTGTCACGTAAGGAAATGAATAACTACTACTGCAATAACAGTTAATGATACTACCTGTGACTGGTCAGGAGTAAGGGCTGGGCGGCGATTAATGTAACCTGGCAAACACCAGGAAGCACTACCGAGTGCCTGGAGGTGGGTTGAGGGACCTTTGATGGAGGAAATACGATCAAAAGGCAGCCGAGCTAATCTTTTGAGAGAGCCAATAACAAACACAGGTGTAGAAGAGAGTGTTTATCTGTGGTAAATACAGTACTGACAAAAAAAATAAAATCAGCCCCGCATTACACGAGGATACAAAATCGACATACTCGTTTGGTTGGCATCAAGAATGAAAATAACTGCCTGCATTCCCTGTTTTCCCACTTCTACATCTTTGGCAGATGCGGAAGGGTTTAAGCAGCAACAAAAGAGATATTTCCAACACAAAGAAAGAGCGGGATTGGGTCAGGTAGATTCAAGGTGAGAAACTTTATCTAATTGGCAAGGCCAGACAACAGGGAGAAGAGTAAAGACATGAATGTACAGCTATCTATGGTAAAGGCAAGATGAGATGGCCAGTAGCAAAGATATATATATATATATATATATATATATATATATATATATATATATATATATATATATATATATATATATATATATATATATATATATATATATATATATATATATATATATATATATATTATTGTGGTTGAGGAAATTCGCAAACCACCATTCAGGTCCTGTAGGTGAGATATCTCTGTAAGTACATGTGTAGTTAGCCCCAAACCCGTTGTTTATAGGGAATAAATGTGATTCATTCGGGCTTGCGACCCTTTAAGATAGCCGTTTTTCTGTTCTATCTTTATTTTGAACCAACCACGTCTCAACCGCCATCACACAACAACCACCAACCGCAACGCCGCTTCACAACAACGCCAACAGCCGCGACCTTTACCATCACGGCTCGCTCCCGTCAACATCGCATCACCGCCATTCCAAGCGTCGCCATGGTCATCACCGCCACTTTAGGCCCTCCACCACCTTCGCCTCTCCTTCTGCGGCCGTTCCCGCGCCGCTTGTGGGCGCCGAGCGTCAGGCTGTCCTGAACTCGTACAGGACGCGCGCCGAGCCACGGGTACAAAGTGCGGCCTTTCCGAGGAGGAGTCGGATCAGGAATGATACACGCCCACTTCCGATCCGTCCAATCATTAAGCGCGGGGTAATTTGGCCCCGCCTCCAGGCACGTCGGAGTAGAATCGATATATGCAAATTTGAGGATCAGGGGAGGTTCACGCCCACTTTTCCTCCGTCCAATGGGCGAGCGTGGCTCCGCCCCCGAGCTCATCCTGATCCGGAAATTTGCATATGGGTTCTCCTACCGTACTATAAAGCGCCGAGCGCGGGGCGAATTCAGGCAGAGTTTTGGGCTCGGGCGAGTTGGAGAGGTGTGGCGGCGGCGGCGGCGGAGTGTGGCAGCAGCAATCAAGACGGGTCTGGAGGAGAGTCGGAGTCTGTCGGGGTTCGGAGTCTGTCGGGGAGCTGCAGAGAGGGGAAGCCGGGAGCGCGGTCGAGGTCGCAGTGGAGTCGCTCGTCGTGGGACCCAAGCAAGCCAGCTATCCTCTTTCCCCAGAGCATCAACAATTCCCCCCTTTTTCCCCCCCGCGCTGAGATAGTGCGGAAAGGGGGCCCCGTTCCCACCCCATTCCAAGCAGTGCCAATGAAACCCGCGGAGGAGCGCGGAGTCGCGGCACCGCCGCGGCACTTGCGGCTCATCACAAGACAGGTAGGCTCCACCCGGTCTCGCGCCACAGGCCCCGTCTGCCCCCTTGTCGTTGAGGGTGGCCCTTTTCTTTTGCTTTTGAGTATATGTGTTGTCGGCGCCGTCTGTAAAGTAAAACTGTGTAAGTGTTGCCGTGTGCTCGCGTAGTCGGTAGTATCTCTGCATTGTTGTTTCTTTTGTTGCAATTGCTTTTGGTGCATAATTGTTGTAATTGTATATGTGTGCTTTCCGTGTGCGGCGGAATAAATGTGCCTCATGTTGAACTGTTTTTCCCGTTTCGCTTCGTCTTTTCTTTAATTGAATCTCCATCTTACTTCACGTAAAGGGTTGGTAGTGGGCTAAATACGCCCGATAATTAATTGGAACCGTCGAGGTTGACGATAACACCGCTCGGTTATCCCGATAGTACGGAACGGGTCGCTTAAAGTGGCCCGTGTCCGAAGTCGACCTGTGGCGAGGTGCGATCGCCCGGTCTACCTTCCGTGTGGGTACTTAGGTAGGTCAAATTTGGCGAACAACCCTATCCCACGCGGGGGGCCGATTGGCACGATCGTGGTGAGGCCGAAAGGCACACCCGTGACTAGTTCCCGGTGTTAGTCCGAGAGGGTCACGACGGAATTGTCCGTCCGGTGGGCGACGTGCCGCGATTCGAGTTACGTGGCCACTCGCACGCCGGCGGGCGTGAATTCGCGACAATATATATATATATATATATATATATATATATATATATATATATATATATATATATATATGTATTATTGTTACGGCTGTGGAAATTCGCAATACACCATGAAGGGCCCTTAGATCAGTTATGACGATAAGTATGTGTGTAGTTCGATTTCCCCACCGTTGTTTAGAGGGAATTTCCGTGTTCACCGGGCTGCGACCCTTTGAGATAGCCGATTTTCTTTTCTGTCATTATTTTGGACCAATCACACCCCAACAACCAAATTGCCACCACCAACATCATTCCCAATCAACTACAACTCAAACACCACCACCTTCGCCTCTTTACCTCCACAACTCCATCCCGCAAACATCGCTTCACCGCTATTCTCAAACGACGCTCGCCAACAACCAAACTCCCACCACTTCCGCCTTTCTACCACACGTTGTGCCATGGGCTGTGAATGCGTTCCTTTCACCTTAAAAAGCGGATCAGGAATGCTTCACGCCCCCTTTTCATCCGCCCAATGGCTGAGCATCGGGTGGTGTGGCCCCGCCTCCGAACCCGCTGTGATCCAGAAATTTGCATAGACGCCCCTCCCTTGGCCTATATAAGCGCGAGCACAACGCAGCTCGCGGCAGAAAAAGTCAAGTCTGGAGGGTCTGGAGAGCGCAGAAAAGGTGGCAGTCTGGAGGGTCTGGAGAGCGCGGAAAAGTGGGAGCAGTGGAGTGGCAGCAGCAGTGTCGGCGGGGCAGTCAAGTCTGCAGTGTCGGCGGGGCAGTCGAGTCGGGAGACAGAGCTCGAAGCCGACGGGAAAGGCAGACGGGGAGCGCCGGAAAGAGCTCGCCGACCACGCCAGGGGCACGAAGCCAGGCACAGCTACGCTGACATCGCGGCTTGCCCGCCATCACGCCACGAGGGCGCGGGTAAGACCCTTCGTTCTCGTGGACCTGGCCGCTCCTCCAGGTTCCACGCGCATTAGGCCCACGGGCCCAGTCTGACTCCCTTGTCTATGAGGGGGTATTTTCTTGCTTTTTCTTTGAATGCGTGTTGTGGCGCCGTGTCTTGTAAAGTAGAAACTGTTTAAGTGCATGTGAATAAACATTGCTTTATTCGGTTGTAACTCTTGCTTGTAAATTGCATTCTAACTGTATGGCTGTGATTACGTGCTTGCCTTGTCTGAGTGCGTAATAAATGTACTTGTTGAACTGTTCCCCGTTTTGTTGCGTCCTTTCCCTTGTTTGAAAGTTCCATCTTGCATCACGGAAGGAATTGGTAGAAGGGTGTAAGCACCCGGTAAATAATCATGTCCGTCGGGGCCGGCGATAACACCGCTCGGTTATCACTGAAGCACGGAACGGACCGCTTATGCGGTTCGTGTCCTAGGCCGGCCAGCGGCGAGTTACGATCGCCCGGTTAACTACCCGCACAGGTACTTAGGTAGGTCGAGTTTGGCGAACAACCCTATCCTGCGCGGGTGGCTGATTGGCACGATTGTGGTGGGGTCGAAAGACCCACCCGTGACTAGCTCCTGGCGGTAGTTCCAAGGAGGGTCACGACTGAATTGTCCGTTGCGGTGGGCGACGCGGTCGCGATTTGAGTTACGTGGCCGATCGCATGCCGGGCGGACCGAAATTCGTAACAATATATATATATATATATATATGTATATATATATATATATATATACATATATATATATATATATATATATATATATATATGTATATATGTATATATATATATATATATATATATATATATATATATATATATATATATATATATATATATATATATATATATATATATATATATATATATATATATATATATATATATATATATATATATATATATATATATATATATATATATATATATATATATATATACTGTAAGCCTGGTGTTGGCTTAGTGGTTAGGATGGTGGCTTGGGATCCCATTGTCCTGAGTTCAAGCCCCGTTGGCTGCTGAATTCACACCAGGGGGTTGACTCAGCCCGTCATCCTTCCGAGGTCGGCGAAATGAGTGCCAGTGTACTGGTCCTGGTGTATGCCCCGGTTAGAATAGGTGTACCATATCCCTGTGTGTCGTAAGAGGCGACCAGGGTTGGCGTCAGGAAGGGCATCCGGCCATAAAACATTGCCTCACAAAAAGCCAAACCCCTGCACAGCAGGGAAAAATGGCTGTAAAAACGGTCATTTATTTATATATTATATATACATACTGTATACTACCGGTCTGGAGTTTTAGAACACCCCCATTTTTCCAGTTTTTGCTGAAATTTAAGCAGTTCAAGTCCATTGAATAACCTAAAATGGTACAAAGCTAAGCGGTAAACTGCCAGAGGTTAAAAAAAGTTTGGGTTACCAAAAACTGAAAAATAATGTAAATATCAGAGTTGTTAAAAAAGGCCCTTTTCAGGGAACAAGTAATGGGTTAGCAACTGCAGCTGTTCTGCAGCAATGGAAGTAAATTAAGCCTTGAAAGTTGATGCAAACAATTCCTACAGGTGTCTCAACTTTTGTTGATTAGTTACAAACCCTCTGTCTGTATAAAAGCAGTGTTGGAACAGACTGTGTTGCTGCACCCTCTGAAGCATTATTTGGACAATATTGCACTGCAGGAAGTAGTATATTGCTATCATAATGGCGAGAAAAAGACAATTAACAAAGGAAGACAGACAGACCATTATAACCCTTAAAAGTGTAGGTCTTTCCTTCAGAGAAATTGCAAAGCAAGCCAAGGTGTCAGTGAATAGTTTCCTACACCATCAAAAGGCACTTGGAAACTGGAAGAAACTCTGATAGGAAGAGGTCTGGCAGACCCAAAGCCACAATACAATCAGAAGACAAGTTTCTGAGAGTCAACAGCTTGCGTGATAGGCGGCTCACAGGACAGCAGCTTCAAGCACAGCTAAACACTGGTTGAAGTAAGGAAGTCTCAGTTTCAACTGTGAAGAGAAGACTTCGAGCTGCAGGTTTGACAGGTTGAGTGGCAGGAAGAAAGCCATTGTTAAGATGGCAAAATAAGAAATATACCATCAGAGATGGGGAATCCCCCGCCATTGAATGAAAAAGGTCATACATATTCCAGATAATGAGGGAGGTGAATTGGAAACAAGACACCATTTGGTCATCATCTCGAAAAAGTTCCCCAGGGGTGAGGAACGTAGTAACCAAAAATAATTGAAATCAGATAAGCGGTTTTCCATTTATTACAAAAACATTTTTTCAAGATGGCCGCCCCAGTCGGCCATCTTGGATCCGGCCATGCCCAAAATCAATAGGGTTCTTCCTTTTCAGGTGGCACATGTGTGACTCAAATTTCAAATCGATGTGGCAAAAAAACATTTTTTTGAAGATGGTCGCCCAGTCGGCCATCTTGGATCCGGCCATGCCCAAAATCAATAGGGTTCTTCCTTTTCAGGTGGTACATGTGTGACCCAAATTTCAAATCGATATGGCGAACAGTTTATGAGTTATCACACTTCAGCTATAAATGTTGACGCCCGAACGGACGGACAGCCGGAAGGACAGCCGGATGGACAGCCGGACGACCTAGGTGACAACAATATCCCCCTTCTGCCATGCGACGGGGGATAAAAAGAGGCTTGCCTGGCCCATGAAGCACTGCCAGTGCACTACTGAAAACTGAAAGAAGGTCTTATGGACCGATGAATCAAAATTTGGAATCTTTGGTTCATCACGCAGGGTTTTTGTACGCTGTCACATTGGCGAAAGGATGGTTCCTCAGTGTGTGACACCAATTGTCAATCATGGAGGAGGAAGCATGATGATCTGGGGCTCTTTTGCTGGATCCAGAGTCGGCGACTTGCACAGAGTGACTGGCACCCTGAACCAAAAGGGCTACCACAGCATTTTGCAGCACCATGCAATACCCTCTGGTCTAAGCCTAGTTGGTCAGGGGTTCATGCTACAGTAAGATAACGACCCAAAACATACCTCCAGGCTATGTCAGAACTACCTTTGAAGAAAAAAAATAAGACTGTAGGCTTAAAATCTTGGAATGGCCAGCACAATCTCCAGCCTTAGACCCCATCGAGCTGGTTTGGGATGAACTGGACAGAAGGGTGAAAGCAAAGCAACCTACAAGTGCAACACATTTGTGTGAACTTCTGCAACAGTGTTGGGAAGAACTTTCCGAATAATATTTTATTTTGATTGTCGAAAGAATGCCACGAGTATGTTCGGCTGTTATATCTGCAAAAGGTGGCGACTTTGATGAGTCAAAAATTTAGATTAAATTTTGTTCAACAAAACGATTCCATGATTTCTTTTTTATCTGCAATTGTTTATTTGTTCTATGCTTTAATTTCAGAGTATATTGAAACATTAAACTGCTGAAATTTCAGTAAAAGCTGGAAAAATGGGGGTGTTCTAAAACTTTAAACCAGTCGTGTGTGTATATATATATATATATATATATATATATATATATATATATATATATATATATATATATATATATATATATATATATATTATACAGAAGGGTGAAACTATATATATATATATATATATATATATATATATATATATACACACACATATACGAGGTGTGTTCAAAAAGTATCCAACCTTAATTTTTTTGTGCGTAAACAAATAAAGCTAGGGAGGCGTGGCTTGGTGCACGTATGTAGGCGATCCTAATCCGTATGTGTGAATATTTTCCCGCCTGTAGAAGCTGTCAGTCGCCGACAGACCACCGATGAGTGAGGAAGTGTAAGTGAGCGCCGTCGGTTTTCGTTTTTGACAAAATGACGGAAAAACTTTAACAACGCTACTGCATCAAATTTTGTGCAAAGCTTGGCGATTCCCAAGTGGAAGCGATCCGCAAGATTCAACAGGCATTCGGGAATGAAGCAATGGGCACCACACACATAAAAGAGTGGTACAATCGCTTCAAAGATGGTCGCACATCAGTGGAAAGTGAAGCATGTTCTGGTAGGCCCTCAACATCCTGAAATGAGATCGTCATTGACCAAGTGAGGATACTGCTGATGCAGGATCGTCGAATCACGATCAGATAACTTGCAGACGAGGCGGGCGTCAGCATTGGATCCGTTCATTCCATTGTGACTGAGGATTTGGGCTTAAGGAGAATCTCAGCAAAGTTCGTGCCAAAGCTGCTAACGATCGAGCAGAAGCAACTCCGTTTGGAGATCGCACAGGACATTCTGGAGACTGTGAACAGCGATCCCAACTTCTTCAACACAGTGATCACTGGCGATAAGACCACAGTGATCCATCATTTTGTCAAAAACGAAAATCAGACGGCGCTCACTTACACTTCCTCACTCATTGGCGGTCTGTCGGCGACTGACAGCTTCTACAGGCGGGAAAATATTCACACATACGGATTAGGATCGCATACATACGTGCACCAAACCACGCCTCCCTAGCTTTATTTGTTTACGCACGAAAAATTATGCTTGGATACTTTTTGAACACACCTCGTGTATGTGTGTGTATATATATATATATATATATATGTATATATATATATATATGTATATATATATATATATATATGTATATATATATATATGTATGTATATATATATATATATGTATATATATATATATATGTATATATATATCTATATATATATATATATATATATATATATATATATATATATATATATATATATATATATACACATACATACAAAGATGGCTTGAAGATTATGGCAAACTGCGAGGAGCTTCATAGAACAAAGGCAATTGGTATAACAGTATAAAAATATTTTTCTGTATCCGTATGCAGTTATAAGGTTATCAACCCATGACTGGCTATGGTGAGACTGCAAAACAGCAGAACCGGTTATTATGTCGGTAGATGTCCCCACAGAAGACAAGAATGCAGAATATAAAGGCATCTTCGATGAAAAACACCAGCGGATTATATACGATGTCAGCTCATGACACAGTTTGTTTAAGATCTCCATACAAAAAGAGACAGACTGTGATAATTTGGATAGGGATATATACAGTGGGGTGCAAAAGTATGAGTCCACTTAAATCAATGCCGAGCTTTCTCAAATCATGAATTCAAACACAATTTTTTTCAGAATACTGAAGATACGTATCCATATTCATGAATTTATTAAAGTTATTATCGACTGAATCTTTGTCTTTACAGATTAAATGAAAGTTGAAAACATTTGAGAGAAAGATAAATTTGATGTGAGCAGTTTGACTATGCTCTGGAGCGCATGACAACTCTGTTGGGAAGAGATTGACTCTAAACATAATCCATGAACGAATTAAATCAATCCCAAATGGAGTTGAGGCATTTCTAAAGGAAAAGGGGGGGGGGGTCACACTGATTATTGATTTTACGTAAACACAGAGTTGATTTTTCCTCTTATAATAAGTGTTGTTAGATCCTTAAGAGTTCATGAAAATGAACTGGGGAGAGTACTGCTCTCCCTTCTGGGCTGGCTCCCCTGCCTCACATCTTACTCAGCTTGATGCTCTGGAAACCAGGGCCTTCAAGATCATTGGAATCACCCGTGCTGAAGCTAATTCTATAGGCTTTTCACTTCGCCATCGCAGACAGGTCGGTGGTCTCCTCTGTCTTCTACCGCCTCCTTTCTGATCTTGCACCCTCTGCTTTGTCCTCCATGCTTTCCATGCTTTGTCCTCCCCAGGTTTCTGCAGGGCTCATACAGTCTACCATCAACATCCTTCTGGTGAAACAACCTAAATCCAGGAGCACTGCTCACCTCCACTCATTTGTTCTTTTTTCCTGCCTGTGGAACCAACTTCCACATCCTCTTCAATATCATTCTTCCCTCCAGGTCTTCAAGACAGCTGTCTCAGATCTTTCCCAATCCAAAACCATCTCAGATCTTTCCTAATCCAAAACCATGATCTTTTCTACCCTTGTTTTCCCCACCCAAATACCTCCTCCTTCCAAACTTTCCAGTTTTTCCTCCGTGGAGTTTCCTTCTATACCCATCTTGTCCACCCCATGCATCCTCTGTATCCATTTTGTCGACCCAATGCATGCGTGTTTTGCATCCTGTTTTTGTCTGCTATGTCCTGATCAGTTCAGTGTAATATCTCTTCCACGAGCCTCAACTATGTATACAAAAAAAATTCCCTTGAAAGTGCTTTTGGTTTCGTACTAAAATTATTTATTTTGTTATCACATCTCAGTTAATAGAAGAGGAAGATATTGGTAAATTTGGTTGGGGAATGAGAAATATAGAGGGTCGAAAGCTCCTGGAGCTGGTGGCAAGGAGTGGGATGGCTATAGCTGGTTCATTCTTTCAGAAGCAGAATGGCCGAAAAATTACTTATCGGAGTGGACATCATAGAATGGAATTAGATTTGTTGGTAGTGAGGAAGCGACAGTTGTGAAGGGTCAAGGATTGTAAGGCAGTGCCGGGAGAGCATGTCACCACCCAGCACAAGCCAATGGTGTTTGTTAGACACATGAAGAAAAGGAGGGAAGTTAAGAGCAAGGGTTGGAAGATGATTTGGTGGGGGAAGTGCAGGGACAATGTCCTCATATAGTACAAGGAGAAGATGACGGCCAGGAATGAGGAACTAAGTGAAGAAGCTGAAGGTTTAGAGGAGGAATGGAAGAAGTACGGAGAGGTGTTTAGGGGAATTGCAGAAGTTTTGGGAAGAAGGACAGCAGGAAAGGGTACATCATGGCGCAGAAATCAGGGATGGGGGATGGGGAAGTAGTGAAAGCAGTTGGTGAGATGGAGGTTTGGAAGAGGATACAGAAGATCATCCATCTTGTTGGAGGGGATAACCGGATGCAGGGTTGTTGCACCTGTATGGCCAAAATATGAAAGCAAGAAGGAGAGTGGTGGATAAGGTGAGGAATGAGATGAAATAGGTGGGATACAAGTTGGAAGAGGATGACGGGAAGACGATGATCGATAAATTGGCTCGTGACAGTCATGAGGATAGTAAGGACATGAATGTGGGGGGGGGGGGTGAGGGGGGTGGTGATTAAGGATGGTGGCGGGAGGGTAGTGACAGAGAGGGGGCAGCATTGAAGGTATGGAAAGGATATTTCAAGTGTCTGTTGAACCAGGGAAGAAGCAACAGTGAGCTGGAGCTTCTGTGTTATGTAAAAGGGAAAGTGGAGTTCGTGGATATCATGGAGGAGGAGGACGGCAGTAAATAGGATGAAGTATGGAAGAGCGCTCATTGAAGAAGTGCATACAGAGATGCTAGTTGTTGTGGGAGAAGTCGGAGTCAGTTGGACGAAGAGGCTGTTGAATGTATGTATGAGAGAGGGTTCAATTCTGGATGATTTAAGGACAGGGCTAATTGTGCTGATATGGAAGATGAAGGGCGATGTTTAAGATCCGGAGAAGTACAGAGGCATTATGCACCTAAGTCACATGAAGAAGGTGCTGGAGAGGATTCTGGACAGGAGGATAAGGAAGAGTGAGGAGATGGAGATCAGCGAAGTGCAACAGGGGTTTAGAAAGGGAAGGGGGACGACAGATGGGATGTTCACGCTGAGACAGCTGATGGAGAAGTTCAAGCAGTCGGTGCAGGATGAAATGGCATTTTTCAGGATGAAATGGCAGTGCAGGATTTTTCAACCTGGAGAAGGCCGATGGCACTGT
>NC_140965.1:95279489-95319489 GCF_056783735.1 Eptatretus burgeri | reverse complement strand
CTTTGTGTCCAGTTTGACTACATCCTGACTCTCCTCCTCGAATGGGTTGCCCATCTCCTCTATGACACCGACGAGAGAGCGAGCATCTTTCACAAATGAGGCCTGTACACTTGGCGTCTGATCATGATGACGTGTGTCTGCTGTTTGCCGTCTCCAGTGTTGGTTCCCATCCTGGAATTCTTCGATCACCCTGGCAACTTCTGGTCCCGCAACCATCCAGCGACGTAGGGCACTGGGGTTGTCAGTGAGCCCAACTGCTCCACGGTCTCCTTTGATGCAGGCATTATTCTGCTCATGTGCCTGGTCAATCGGGATTGAAGAGAACACCCTCTGTGTTTTCTGAACGGTGAAGTGGCTTTCCCTGAATTTCCTGGCTACATCTGGGTGTTTGATGGCGAGTTCTGCCATGTCCTTCAGGTGCACTGGAATCCACCTAGCATAGTGGGTGTGATCCAGTGCATGGAACCAGGGGACCATCTCTGTCAGAGCATCGAGGTACATCATTTACGATCCCTGCCTGCGAGAACGCACATACACTAGAACCAACAGTTCTAGTTCCAGCACGGTTGCCCAGTAGTGAAACAGGGGGATGTCTTCTCCTCTCTGGCAACACCAGTCTTCAAACTCCGGAAGGTCCTCTGCATCCCTGGTTTCTCCCAGACAGTAGTGGTTGTAGGCACGGTGTTGCAGGATGTACAGTGCAGCTGCAGTCACTTGATGTGCTCTTCTTGTGCGCAAGACATGGGATGCTCGCAGGAATGAGTCTGCTGTCCCTGCTGTCGCAATCTCGGCTTGCACAAGTGCTTGCACCCAACCACTCCCTTTCAGCCAGTCCCCCAGTGTCCTCAGTGCCGCCATCTCTATGTGGAGGCCACCAAACATCACCACTATCTGGTCTTCACCATAGCTCTCTGGCCACTTCCACTGTATTTTCTTGGCCAAAGCAAACAGTGGCTGATCAACGGTGACCACTGGTGTCTGTCCAGGATTCAGGTGTTCCACAGCATTCTTCACGACATCCATTGAGTGCCGGATCATGGCCACTACCATTGGATTCCTTGCCCCCCCCAAAACATACATTTAGACACCAGAATCAAGTCAATAGCTGCATTACGTCCAGAGATAATAGCAAATGTAGATTTCAAGTGGCGGCCATTTTGAAATCCAATATGGCGGACATAAAGAGAGAATTTCAAGTGGCCCAATATCTGAAAATGTTTGCAACATATTAATGTACATTTTTGCCAAATTTGCTGCTTGTATCACCAAATGCACAATTCGTTTCAATATTTGGGCTAAGCCGCCCCACTATTAGTGGGTGTATCAGCATCAGCACGCAAACCATGTTTCCTCATTGTCTCCCCATTTTTCCCATCCCCATTCCCCATTCTCACCAACATTTTTTTTCATTTTTTTTTCATTTATTTATATTTTCATTTACGGATGCTTTCCAACAGTTCTGTGATTTTCCTGGTGTATTGGCTTTGATGTCCATCGGCACGCAAAACTTCATCTTTCTCCGTCTCCTGGAAGGTACCGATCTTTAATGTCATTCAGGGCGTCAGTCAGTCTGTCAGTTCGTGGTTAGAGCTTTATCTATTGGATATATTGCAAAAGATATACACACAATTGTCCCAAAAACACCAACGTTTATTTTTCAACATATAGTTGCCAAGAACAATATTTTCTCATGAAATATATGTCTTTTTTTGGAATCTTGTGAGTATATAATGTACGTGTGTATGTTTGTAAATCTATATTACACATTCATGTTTGACTGTTTTCCTTTTAATGTGTATGTTTTCATTTAAGAAAACCATTCTATAATGTACGTATGGGAAGAAGACACTTTTAGTGAAACCTCTTTTGTCTGCTCCTTATTTATTTTCTGCGCTCTGCCCGACCCGCTGTTTTATTGTAATGCCAGATTTATGCCGCCTGTCAGGCCCAAATGAAAAGAGTGCTAACTTTAAAGACACTGCCATTAATTGTCGGAGGATGGATGGCCAGAGAGACAAGATATTGACTTCATTAAGGATAATGTATTATGTCATTACGATCTGGGGGTCACCTTGCATGTAGCGCGGGCCCTGTAATATATTAGCACCTTCCTCAAACAAGATAAATTCCCGCGCTGGTGACAGGACTGACACGGAATCTTCTCTCCGCAATTTATTTCACGAGTGTTCTTCGCTAAGTCACTGTCAAAGAGAACAGAGGCAAGGCCTATTATTCAGGACGGAATATATCAGACTTGCATTATCTCCAATTCACAATACAAAGGGAAAAAGCCAGAACTGACTGCGAAGTCTTAAATCTTGCAAATGCAGGAGGTTTTTTTATTTGTATTTTTTGTTGTACTTTCTTCTTCTTCTTCTGCTTCTTCTTTTCTCTCTCAGAAAAGCGTCCCTCCCAATGCAGGAAAATTTCCGCCTCCACGCGATGGAGCAGCTGCGCGCGCGCGGCGACTCTGCTGACCCGATCTGCCAGTACGTTGTGGGATAAGCGTTTATTTGCTGTTTCAACAATTTCATAAATAGGCAAATATTTAAAGTGGTAATTTCTGAAAGCTTGGCCCGTACATGTCACAACACAGCACAACACACAACGAACGCCAACGGTCCCCACGTCTGCCTGTGGAAAGAGAAAGAAAGAGGACGCTGCGAGTGCACGCTTTTTCCCAGCGATCTGTCAGCGCTCTGGCCGGCCTGATGGTTGCGGTCTGCGGGAGCAGCAGAGCACGCAGCCCGCCTGTCCATTAAGTCCATTAGTCCCGACAGCGAGAGTCTTTCGAGAGTCCCCCGGGCGACCTTGCTCCCGTTTCACCTCTCTCGGTATTGGCATTTCTCCTGCCTACCTGTTCCCTCATTTGTCATGATTATTGTTAAATTTTTCAGCCTGTCACTTCTGCCCTTAAATCAATGACCATAGTCTTCTTTTGTTATATCTCCTTTGAAAACAAGCTTTGCAGTTAAAGTAGACCTTTTTCGGGGCCCTTAAGGAGGCCCCCTTCCCCGCTCGCCAGGACAATCTTGCCGTGCTCCCTCCATCCGTCTTCCTTGTAATCAATCGTCAGCGCGCCTATTCTTCCCATTTTTCTCCAACCCAATCATCATCCATCTTTGTTCCGCTTGGATTTATTTATTCCCATCCTGCCATCCATCTTACCCGAGCCTCCAAGCCCTGCGTCCCATGCACAGCCGCACGGCTGCTGCTCCCACCCTGCGCTTTGCTCCACTAAAGTTTTTGTCGATTTCCCTGCCTTTCACTTCCCCACCCAGTTTTCCAATTTCACGTCCAATTTTTGTAACATCGTGCCATGTCGTTCAGCTAATGCCACGCAGTCACATGCAATTATCATGCCTCACGAGGCGTATATACACCTCACACCTGGACAACTGGACCTAAAGTACAGCTCTTAGACACACAGATCAATCAGCTAGTGGAAGAGTGATGTTGTATACCGATCCTGATTGTGTTATTTAAAAGGAGAGCCGTTGCGCATATACTCCGATGCTCGGCTTTCTCTTCATCTGGAATAAGCCGGGTTGCCCCCTCACTCCCCCCTCCCCCCCACCCCCAAAGTCGTGTGCCTTCACTTTTCTGTGCTCTTGAATATTTCATTGCACTGCATGACAATATGAAATAATAAATGCTTTAGGACCGTTCTGTAATGGATTGTTTTCATAGATCTCTCCACAACCACTTTCAGCAGCGAATCACATTCATGGATGGCTTCTTCTGCTCGTTCTTTGTTGGATTCTGCTGTTTCCCATGAGCAAGCACGCAGCCCCTGCAGTAATCATGCACTCTGTTCAAAGCAATTCAACGATCATCGACACGAACTTCTTTCTCTGCTCTAGTCATGTGTCAAAGTCTAACTGCTGATATGAACCAACGTTAAAATAAAATCCTGCCCGAATTGATTTTCAAGAAAAACGAGTGTCGCATTTGACCGATCACCTGCTCTGATATGCAAAATGTGCAAGAATTTTCATTTCATTCAAGTTGAACATCGGCATGAGGATTCAGATCGAAAACAAAACTTGTGGAAACCTCAATGTTGACATTTGGATGTTTGTACCAATAGGGCAACAGGAAAATAATAGTCATCTTGCTTGCAAAAGCATGGAAAGACTTGAACGGTACTTGGTAGAAGAACGCATATATCCAGCCGGTTGAACATTTCACGTGTTGTATCACACTGGTAGGCCGGATTTACATCCAGATCATTCGTCCTTGATGCACACCAAAATCTAATCCACTAGTTCTTGTCACCTATCCAACCTGGCCACCAAGTTTTGTCTGAATCCATCCATACCTTTTTGAGATTATTGTGCTGTGTTTCGTTTTTGGCCCTATCTCTCAAAAGTGAAGAATCGCTTTGAAAATTTTAGTACCCGGAACCGTTTCCAGATCTTCACCAAAGTCGAATTTATTTGTCTTTGTTGCGCACCCAACCTGTCCACCAAATTTTGTCAGAACCCGTGCATATCCTTTTGTAATATCTTGCTCACAGCCAAACAAATAGGGGTGAAAACATAACCTTCATCCACCTTAGGTGGCGGAGGTAAAAATTGTTCCTGAGCAGTGTACCCTGTCATGATGTACTGTACTGTCTTTTGTTGTATACAAATTGTGGTCCACTGAAGAGCAAGAAAATAACAGAACAGAACATAATGTAAAAGGGGGAACAGCAGGGTAGATCGACAGTTGGAGGAAGAATGGAAGAGAATAAGGGGAGGGGAAGGACACAGGGGGTGGACAAGTTGGATACAAGCTCAAACACAGCAAGAAGGAGGCTGAAAGAAGATGAAGGGAAAAACAGGGCTGTAACAGCAATGCAACAAATAAACGGAAAGGTGGATGAAGGAGAGGAGAGAAAAATATAATAACATGGAAAGGAAGGGTGGGCTGGGAAGGGTTAATGAGGGTAGAACCACCAACCTGATCATGTGTTCACCACCAACCTGAGTTGGTTGTATGACCACAGTGTCATCGAATCAGACACTCAATGACCTGAGATGGTGGAGAACAAACATCTTGAAGCAACATCTTTTTTCTTGTTTCTTAACAACCTGCTTTGGAATTTTGTGTTCATTCTGTCATCCCAAGTGATTTATATACGGTTTATTGGCAATCCCCATAATGCTCTTGGACTTGAAACAAACTTCTCCAAAGCCATTGAGAAATATCATCTTTTTGAAGATCTTTACCTAAGATGACATCAACCATTGGAATATAAACATGACGCCGAAGCGGATTTGTGAAATGGTCTTCGGTACCAGGCGTGCGTAATATGCCTTGGCACTCGAAGCATCATTAATCATCAAGGATGGAAGGAAGGAATGGGAAGGGAAGCTTGGAAGACTAAAGCCGCACCCTGGGAGAAAGGAGCGCGTGTTTGTCAGCAGAATCCCAGCTGCTGTAGTGCTAACTACAGGCGGTTCGAGAGATTCCTATAATTCACGTCGGGCTTTAACAAGCATGACAAACGGCTGCGCTTTGCTACAACTGATGGCATAATTAGGCGTGATGCATAAAGCTGCTTGTAATGGGGTTTTCTCCCTCTCTCCTATCTCCGAGCTGCACTCTATCTGATCGGATGACCTTCGGACACAACTAAGGTTGTGGACCCCCAGTTCAGGGGTTATTGGATTGAAGGGTGGAACCTCGATGATGGACGGTGCCCAGCTGATGATTTGAATGGTCATTGAATCAGGCACTCAATAAGCTGAAGGAATTTTTGAGATCTCTCACTCGATCTGTCTTTCTCTTATTCTCTGAGTCTCTTTGTCTTATACTTCTTTTTCTTCATGCTATCTGTGTCTCTTCTTCTACCCCTGCCTATCTTTTTTGTGTACAGTCGAGAGGCTGGTGGAAGAGCGTGAGCACAGAACGGATGAGGCAGCAGAACAAAAAACCATGTGTGTGTGTGTGTGTGTGTGTGTGTGTGTGTGTGTGTGTGTGTGTGTGTGTGTGTGTGTGTGTGTGTGTGTGTGTGTGTGTGTCACCATTTTTCTCAGGTATGGTGGTGAACAGCTGTTTTGAAGACCTGGAGGGAGAAATGAGATTGAAGAGAATGTGGAAGTTGGTTCCACAGATGAGAAAAAAAGAGGAACAAATGAGTAGAGGTGAGCAGTGATTCTGATTTTTGAGTTTCACGAGGAGGAGGAGGAGGAGGTTGATGGTTGACTGCGTGCGTTGTGCAGATACCTGGGGGAGGGGGGACAATGACAAAGCATGAAGAGGGCAGAGGGTACAAGAACAGAAAGGAGCTGGAAGAAGACAAAGAGACCATCGACCTGTTGGTTATGGCAGTGATAGCTATCCCATAGACTCAGTTTCAACGTGGTAGACCTTGGTTTCTACAGCGTTAAGCACAGCAAGGTGTGAGACAGGGGCATCATCCCAGAGGGGAGAGCGGAATTCCATCAAGTTGCGGTTAAAAGCCTTGTACGTAAATTGCTCAGGTGTGCCAAGGAAGGACTTTGCATGATGGAGGATGTCCAGTTAGCGTCTGGCTTTGGAGGCCAACTTCGAAATGTGGCTTGTCCAACAGAGATCATGGGGGAGGGGGCGGGGGAAAAGATATATCATTATATATATATATATATATATATATATATATATATATATATATATATATATATATAATCAGGATTTAAAGACATATTCCAAGTATTTGACCAGTTTGTGATTTTGTCCAGGTCTAAAGAGAGGGAAGAGGATCCTGCCGAGCTGTCTATCTGACGGATGAGTAATCTCAAGGAACTTTGTTTTATTAGTCCTAAATCCACGACATTCTTTCCCCTGCCTGATTGGATGACCTTTGGATGACAATACAACCGAGGTTGTGGACCGGAGAGGTGCTGTCAAACGGAATGGTTGAAACCAAACGTTCACGATGGTCAGTTGCCGGCTACTAATGATGCGGATGGCCATTGAATCAGATGCCATCAGATCTCCGTTTGTCCCTCTCAGAGAGAGAGGGAGACAGAGACAGAGAGAGTGCGCCCACTGCACTGCTGACGGCACCGCTTTTAGGAGCAAAAATTACAGCGAGAAGCGCCGAGAACTGGCTGCGCAACGGACGCTAAAGGCTTGTTAACTCGCGTGTCGAGCAGTCAGTCACGGGCACTTCGGTCGGATGAAATGATTAACAAGACAAATGACACCTGCAAAGCGTAAACCGTGATTTAGGGCGCGAGATTTTGCGGTTAGCGCGAGCGGCGCGTTTTTAAATGCTCCGTTTGAGAGATGCCCTGTGTATGCCGAGAAACGATTAGGAAATGACTGCAATTTTCGATGCCCGCTGCAATCTACATGAAAATTTCATCCGAGCACCGTGTTGTGGAACGTAGAAGGGGAAAGCTTCCCGCTTAAAAAACAAAACAAAAAAAACTAAAAGAAATGTGCTCTGACTTCGCCTGCTGACACGTCCAGGTTGCGGTTATGATGTTGGTGTGATCAAGCAACTTCTGCAAATGTTAAGTTCATGGATGGGCAATGCGGGAGGGCAACGGAGCTGATATTAGGTTGCAAGACGTGGTCACACCTAAAGCTGAAGTCTATCTGTATTAATTTAAAATGGGCATTTTGAACCGTCGTGGGATTAAAATCGAATCCGAAATAGTTGCGATAAGCGCGTTCTCCTCGTCGTGCGCTGTACGTCGGCCGTGACGGTAAAGTTCGCGTCGGTGTCTTATTTTGGTGAAGACTCCGCTTTTTAAAAAATATAATAAAATTTCCTCAATTATGCGAAGTTTCGCTTGACGTATTTAAGGTATAAACTTTAATAATTAGCGTATTTAACTCGAAGATGCTAATTATCGGAGTTTGAAAGGAAATCGTCTTATGAATCAGTAATCGCAACTGGAATACTTGGGGGGAAAAGGAGACAAAATATTTAAATCTGAGGACAAAGTGTTCCATTGACCGCTCGCCGCAGGACCGGAGGACGACAGGACCAGAAGATCAAATTTTTATTTATTTATTATTATTTTTCTTTCTGTTGACGGAGGGTATGTTGGCCGTTTGGGCGTGCCATGGGGGTTGAAGGTCGGTGTTGACTGGACCCAGGACTCCCAGGATCTCATCGCGAGGTTCTGATGGCGACGCAACAAGCCCTGCGGTCCTCGCACTCGGAAGGCATTTGATCATGGGCAGCCAGTTTTCCCGGCTGCCGAAGAAAGCTTTCAGGGCTGATTTATCACCGTGTCGGCATCCAAATGCCAGAGCCATTAATAGGACCGGCACTTGTAATTTCAGCTGCTAAGTAGAGGCAAAAAGGCCTGTTTGATTTATGTCCCTTCTAGTGTTTGCATTTGACTGACCCTGTTACTAATTATTTATGGTAATGTTTTGTGTCGGAACCATTTTTCGCGGACCCTGCCGCTGTAGGCAAATGTGTAATAACCTGTCTGCAACGCCGCTGAAAAGGGCGGGTTTTGCCCTCGAGTCCATTATCTTGACAAAATACTTGACAAGCTAATTCCTCATCATCGTCCTGCTGACCCAGCATTCACGCCGTGGATCCTCGGGCCGCGGCTGCTGAGTCAGCCCCAAGATCTGGGGCCTTATCTGAGCTTGGCACGCAGCGTGCCGGGCAAGTGGGCAGCTCGCAAATCACGGATGTGCTCCGTACCCCCCCCCCCACGCCGGCGACTTATGAGCCAAACACGCTCTCGGCTTTCCGCGAACCGAGATACACAAACGCTTCGTGTTGTTATATATTTGTTTGTTGTGGTATTAACGTGCGAACCGCCTCCCCCTCAGCTTTCCCGCGTGCCCGACACACGTGCGCCGCTTGAACTGTGACCCCAACTGCCAGAAAAGATGGTGCTGTGTTGCGCAGTGCTTGCAATTCTAAAAAGCTCTTCCCACTACCACAATAGTACAGTACTACTTCAACAACCCCCCCCCCCTCACCCTCAATTAATCCCACAGAGTCGCGTTGCACCGGAACGTCACAGGTGCCAGCAGTGACCACTATTTTCGTTGTGTCTGTCTGTCTGTCTGTCTGTCTGTGACTCTCTCCAGAGCATAGCTCTGTGACGTTTGATGCGATCTTGATGAAACTTGGACAAAAGCTAGATATCATGGACTAGTTGTGTCTTTTTGTATGAGGGGCGTCCCACGCCCCTTGTGGGTGGAGCCACGCCCACTTGAACTTTTTATTTTTTTCTCGATTTGTTTTCTCGATTTTTTTTTCTCGCAATTTCATTTCCTCGAAGCTGTGCGTAATGTCCATAAGTACAACATAAAAAAAATCCGATTTGATTTGGTCAATTTTGACGGAAGAGGTAGGTTTTTAAGGTAGGGCTTCCTCAAAAGCTTCCACTAACTCAATTGTACCTATCGTGGCATTGTTCAATAATGCCCGCGAACCATCGTCACCTCCCGGCTTGTTTTATTTAATTTTTATTTGTGAGCACAAGTCTTTCACGAGTCATGCGAGTCAGCCTGATTGACATTCGACTGATGGTGATTTGGGCAGGAATTTGTCATTTGTTTTGGGGGCCGGTGATAACTCGCCTTCTTTTCGCAAAAGACACCGGAGGGTCTCTGTCTGCCAACTGTTAGTCGACAGTGAAAGGGAAGACCAATAAGGACCCCGAAGAAGTAAGGAGCAAAGATGGAGTCATCAGGAGGAACCTGGATAGGATTCGGGTTTCAGCCGCTGCTCCACAACCCTCAAACCCATCCAGGTGCAGCCAAGTGAGACTTGCAGGAAAAAAAAATTCTTCAATAATTCACTTCTCCTTGGAGAGATAGACAAAGAAAGGGTGAAAAAGAGAGTAAAAGGGATGAAAGAGAGGATAAAGCAAAAATTTGAATGAATTATGAAAAATAAATAAATAAATATAATTTGAAAGAAATGTGAAAGGAGCAAAGATTTCGGGAAGAACCCGGACAGATGGACTTCAGCAGTTACTCCTGAAGCTCAAACGCAGCAACATGCACAAGCTACCAGCACACGTGACATCTGGTTTAACGTCCGTCCGAGGGACGATGAAACTCTCTGCTTGCGGAACACCAATCCGACGTTACATTCGGATTGCAATCCCAACCCAGATTCCTTATGCACGATGGAAATCGATATGCAAAGGGTCCACAGACTCCGTGGGAGTACACCGAGTGTAAGTAGTCAGCACACGATCCTATTTGATGTCAAACGTGGAAATGATGCCATTTCACCAGTCATTACCTGTGTTGCAATCCCAAGTTATGCCTGGTGTTAGCTTCATGGTTAGGGTGGCATGCTTGGGATCCTAAGGTCCTGAGTTCAAATCCCACTTTGCCTTTGAATTCATACTAGGTGGGGTTGACAGCCTGCTATCCTTCCGAGGTCGGCAAAATGAATACCAGCTTCCTGGGATTATTGAGCCATTCGAGTATCCTGTGTTGTCGTGGTGACCTGTCCATGATTGTGCCCACTAGCCCAGGAGACTGTTTCAGCAGCACCAACGCTCTGCACAGAGTGTGGTCCCAATGGATTTGGATGGAACTCCCTTGTTAATTTATTTATTTTTTGGCCACTGCTCAAGACATCAATCTACTTGATGTTTTGCTCAGGCCTAACTAACCCAACCTTGATAGGGTGACCCAACTTGTTTTATCTGGTCGGTTAACATCTGCTGCAGGTGTTTGATTTAGCAACGATAAAGTTGTATCGACTGCACGCCACAGGACCAGAGGACTAGAGGATTTGACTCACCCTGTTACTCAACAACCTCTTTGTTTTTTGGCCACTGCTCAAGACATCAATCTTCTTGATGTTTTGCACAGGCCTAAGTAACCCAATCTTGATTGAGTGACCCAACTTGTTTTATATGCTAGGGGTGACATCTGCTGCAGGTCTCTGATTCAACAACGGGGTTTTTTTTCTTCTGACTACTCAGTTCGGCACCGTGACCGGTGTAAGTATGATGGCGTGATGAATGAAGATTAACATGTGTTCTTGTGGGCTTCGTGTAAGGAAAAGTAGTGGGGTGTCTTGCGGTGGACATGGAATACAGGAAACAGATGTGGTGGAGAAAACACACAAATGCTGGACGACGTCACAATAGAAATGTTATTCTAACCAGACAACTTCAGTGTTACTTATGGACGGCTGACTGATGGAGGAGATTACTGCAAGCCAGAGAGCTTTGTGCGACATATAAACCGCTGTCATGGAGCTTGAATGATACTGTGGAGAAGACCACAGTGGGAAGGTAATGCTGCATTGCTCGAGTCACTGTTAGCATTGGTCTCACCTGTTTCTGAACGTGTTACATTCTCCAACAACCCCTTTTTTCGCCTTTCGGTTCACGTGAGATATTTCAATGAGGTCCAGTAATCTCTGCATCTCGTTCACTATTTTTCTTATTCAATATTTAATTTTAAAATAGCTTGGATATCATCTTCGTTTTTTTTTTTCTTCCTTCATTCAGCAATTCAAACATAATCTCTTACCAAACGGTGAAACACACTTCATATCTTTTTTTGTTGTTGGATACATAGTCGAAGCTAGTACACTGAACGGATAAGGACATAACAGGATGCAAAAGGAACAGTAGAGGGAGGGGGAACACCAACAGCAGAGTAGACGGCCAAGACAGGGGGAGACTTGTACAAACAATGGGTGTGGGGAGGAATGGGGGGCAGGAGAGGATGCATTAGGTGGACAAAATCGACACAGAAGAAAACTCCAAGGAGGGAGTACTGGAAAATTGGAAGGAGGTGGGATTTGGTTGGGGTTAACAAGGGTAGGAAAGATCATGGTTTTGGATTGGAAAAGAAGATGGTGGTGAACAGCTGTCTTGAAGACCTGGAGGGAAGAATGAGATTGACTCGGATGTGGAAGTTGATTTGACAGGCAGGGAAAAAGAGGAACAAATGAGTGGAGGTAAGCAGTGATCCTGAATTTAGGTAATTTTACCTGAAGATGGTCAATGGTGGACCATGTGAGCCCTGTGGAAACCTGTGAGAGACAAAGCATGGAAAAAGCAGAGCGTATGTCCAGAAAGGAGGTGGTAGAAGACAAAGAGACCACTGGCCTGTCTGTGATGATGAAGTGATAGGCTCATAGACTCAACTTAAAGACCTTGGTTTCCACAGCATCAAGCTGAGCAAGATGTGCAGCAGTGGAACCAGCCCAGGGGGACAGCAGTACACCATCAAGCTGTGGATGAAAGCCTTGCAGATGGATCGGAGTTCAGGTGTGCCAAGGAAGGACTTTGTGTGCTGATTATAATCTGAGTTTATCATAATGGTGATTTTTTTTTTCCAGATTGTAACAGCAATTACATATAGTTAGTTACTTGACAGAAGTCAATTTTGTAATGATAATTGCATCAATTAAGAATGTAAATTTTACATTCTGGACCATGCATGGCCAGCAGGTAGTATTATATTTTATAGTTCATTCGTGATTCATTCTAAAATTCTCCCCTCAACCTGCACTTCCTGCCAGCCTGTGGGTTGTGGGAGAGACATTTGAACATTAATTTGCATATCTTCTTCCGATGGCTGGTTCCAACTCACCGTTGCTCAAGCCAACCCACAAATTGATAGCCTCATTCAGGTGGCCTGTGGATGGTGCATGTGGACATTATTTAAGTGAATGCAACAGTGACCATTGGAGTTGGAGAGATAAGGGTAAAGGACAGTGAGTGAGTTGGACTTGGAGAATTTCTGGGAGAGTTGAGCAGTGAGGGAGTCCCAGCAGCTCAATCGAGACAGTAGAGGAGTAACATCCATCTTTTGGAATGGTTCATCTGGTCACCATGGGCACAGTGACAAGTGTTCAGTCCTGCAAAGGTTTGAGTGCACCATTTATATGCTGTCGACATCTTGAAGCTCTTTCACTTGGACTCAATGAGCCAACTTACCTGCTTTGGCACCTTCAGGGGATCATTCACCATTTCTACGGGACCGTGTGATGACTACAGCTATTGGTGTGCCCTGATTGCCTTTAGGACACCTCTGCCTGAGCCCAGTTTGCCATTCTGTGTGCTTCCAACACCTCCCAAGTGCTTCAATGACATAAAATGTCATCAGTCGCTACTGCGGCCTTTCCAGTTGCTGTGGTTGAAACTGTTCATCTCTAATGATGTGCAGTTTTTCTTCGTGTCATCTTGGTCTCAGCATTTCCAATACACCTGACTTGTCTCACTTTTCATCCTTCTATGCCCATTTCATTTCATTCCTTTCCTCTTGACATGGAGCTGTCCTTGCTGGCCCATGGCATTAGAAGTAGTAACTAGCATCACTATTCATTATTTCATGTCATTCGGTTTTTATCCTTTGATGTTGAATGATTTCCTTATCATGAAGTAATACAAGTCGTTTGCTTCCATGTTGAAGTTAGGGTTAAACCAATTTGGTAGGTGAAAAGAATGAGCTTGCTTTATTTGGATCTTTGCCCTCGGGGTGTTGCAAGTTGCAAACTGCCATTGATTGATGCGTGACAATATTATAACAGCCATTGACCAGGCTTGGTCGTGTAATGGTTCGAGCATCTGCTCTGAGCCTGTGAGGTCGGCAGTTCAAACCACAGCCGAGTCATACCAAAGACTTTAAAGATGGTACAAGCTGCTTCCTTGCTTGATAGTCACCATTTAAAAATGATAGAGCATGGACAAACAACTATAGGTTGAGGAGGTCCTCAATGCCGGACATGAAATCAGAGCCATATCCCTAGACATATCGCGTGCTTTTGACATGGTCTGGCACCCTGCCCTGCTCAACAAACGCTCTTCCAATGGTATCTAAGGCCATCTCCACTCATGGCTCGCAGACTTCCTCTCCTGTTGCAGCCAACATGTGGCCCTAAATGGAGTTCTCTCGTCCCCTCTTCCTGTCTTGGCTGGAGTTCATCAAGGCAGCGTTCTGGGCCCTGTTCCTTTTCTGGTTTTCATCAATGATCTTTGCTTCTCTGGAGAATCCTCTTTATCTCTTTTCTGATGACTCCACCCTCTGCTGTACCATCTGTCATCCCTCAGACCGGCAAGCAGCAGCTTCTTCGCTTACTGCAGATCTGGATAAAATCACAAACTGGTCCAACACGTGGAACATGTCTTTCAATCCTGACAAATCTCACACTCTCACTACGTCTCTCCAAAATAACCATCTGGATCCTGCCCCCCCCCCCCAATCTACTTTCTCAACAATCCTCTTGAGGAAGTCCAGTCCTCCCATTCAAGCTTCTGGGTCTCACAATCTGCCATGATCTTTCCTGGGAAAGCCACATTTCCAAGCTTGCCTCCAAAGCCCATTGGAGGAAAGCATGACTTTCGTTATTTTGATGTTGTGTGCCTGCTTCGGCTGGTCAGACATAAACATTTTTTTCCCCTGAATTGCACATCCATTATTCATTCTTTCCTTCCATCATCTCTCACCATTCCAATTCCAATCCTTACGTTAAGTCCTTCATTCTGCCTTCTACAGTGGCCTCCAAAAGTATTCACCCCTCTCCAAAATGTTCACATTTTTATGCCACCTGGGATTATTTCATGATGCTTTCAAATCAAACGTAATATATATCGAATCTTCACAAACTACTACAAGGTGATAAAGCCAAATAATGCAAACAAAATGTCAATAAGTTACGTTAACAGAAAAATCGGATGATTCTCAGTTGCATAAGTATTCAAACCCTTTTGCCTAATTAACCCTAAATCACTCCAGGAGCAAATTATTTGTTTGAAATAACTGTAATAGGATTCACCTGTATCTAATCAGTGGTTAAACTTAAAAATGAAGCTCCCCCACTTATCTAAGGAGTTTTAAGGTGCAACTCACTTGGTTAATCAACAGGGTAAAGATGAAGACCAAGGAGCTTTCCAAAGAAGTCAGACATAAAGTGGTGAAGAAGCACCATTCAGGAGAGGGTTAAAAGAAGATTTAAAAGTCACTCATCACTTTGAGTACAGTGAAATCAGGTCAGGTGTGGGAGCAGGAGCAGTGTGTCGCTGCATTCACTTTCCACCAGTACTCCTGGTGCCTTTGTGTGACCATCCCTCAGGCAGGTGCTTGGCACATCCCCATCTCCTTTAGATGATAAACCTGCTGCAACCATGAGGAATGTGGTTGGCCCTTTGGCCTCCTCCAATCATGAGGCTCCCTCGCTGAGAGAATCTCGTGAGCAGGATCAGCGCCAGGAAAACGAGCCACTTGTACATACAGCCGCAGCTGATGCTCGCGGATTATGCAGGTAACAAATCTCTTTTAATATCTCTCAGCAACCGCTCGTTGGACACAAATTCCGACCAGAGAGAGCCAAGGATTCTCCGAAGACACCTGGTACCAAAGGAATTAAATCTCCATCTCAGATCCCTGGTCAAAGTCCAAGTCTCACGTCTGCAGAGCAAGACTGGAAGCATTCGTCGTCCTGCGCAGGTACTGACAGCGTCACACCCCATGATCCAGTGAATACATGACTCCCCAGGCCTGACCCAGACATATATTGACCTCTGGCTCATATCACAGCCTGCAGAGACATGAATATCACTGCCAAGGTAAGTGAATCTCTCCGTGACCTCAACATTCTCGCCACAAACAGGTACAGACAAGATAGCAGTATCCAATATGTCATTGAAAGCCTGGGTCTTAATTTTGACCCAAGAAACCCGTAATTCCAGTGGCTCTGGCTCCTCAATCAGCACCTCAAGGGCCCCCTAAAGGACATCCAGAGTCTCCATAAAGATGACTGCATGATCTGCAAAACCAATGACAGATCTTGGGATTCCAAAACAATGCACCACAACTTGATCTCTCTGAAATCCTCCCCAGAATCCAGTCCATGCAAGCGCTGAAAAGTGTGGGGACCAGTACACACCCCTGACAAACTCCAGTAAGAACTGGAAATAAGATGGAGATGGTATCACCACATCTCACAGCACTATCAGTACCAGAGTATAGTTTAGAGATCAGATTGATCAGTTTTGGTGGCACCTCACGAAGACCAAGCATCCTCCAGAGGGCATCCCGATTCACTGAACTGAATGGATTGCAGAGATCAACATAGGCTGCAAGCATCCCATGCCGAAACTCGTCTGCATTCGGTGAGGACCTGAAGAGCAAGGATATGGTCAATCGTTGACCTCTTTGTGGTAAAGCCTGACTGCTCTGGGCACTGGTGCTCAAGCAGATGGTGGTGAACCCTATCAAGAATTATCGAAGGAAAGACCTTGTCTGGCACTGAGAGCAGCATCACCCCTCGATAGTTGTAGCAGTCCTGACGATCACCCTTCCTTTTCCAGAAAGGGATGACAAGGCTCCTCCTCCAGTCAGTTGGGATGATGCCTGTGTTCCAAGCAGAGCACAGAACTGCATGCAATGACATGGGTGCAGCGTTTCCAACAGCCTTGACAAGTTCAGTATGGATGCCACAAGTCCCAGGAGCTTTACCCCATTCCAACCGGTTCACCGCAGCCTCTGTTTCCACAAACAAAGGTGGTTCACAGTCGATTGGAGGGGGAGTGTCAGTAATAGGGATTGTAACACCCCTGACATCCATCTCAACAGCTGGTGGATCAGTCTGGTACAGCCGCTCAAAGTAACCGGCCCAGCGGGCCTTCACTTTGGACTTCTCTGTCAAGAGCCATCCACCCTCCTCTCTAACTGCACTACACCAAAGGACAGGCTTGGAGGAACGCATCGCAGGAATTCCCCTGTGAGCAGAACGAGAATCACTTGACCACAGGTGATGCTCTAACCCCTCACAGATTCCTCGTACATAGGCCTCCTGTCCACCCTCGGCGTATGTACTGTTTTACGCCTTAACTCCCCGAATAGCTCACTTCTGTCATTCAGCCTGACCCTGCGACTCTTGTCAATGGTATCCAGTGTCCCTGGAGACACTAAATTCTTCTTCGCCCTTCGGTGAGTTCCAAGACATCCATCAGCGACATCAAGGACGGTGTTCTTGAAGGCACTTCATAACTCTTCAAGATTCCCCAAAGCACTGAGACCGCCAAAATCCCCACTCAGCCTGTTCACAAACTCCTCAGCTGCCCTCTCATCCTTTAACTTGCCAACATCTAGCCTAGGCTGGGATGGTACCATTCTCCCAGATTTAAGCTGCAACTTCAGAGTTGCTACCATAAGCCTATGGCCAGTATTGAAGAACTGAGTACTCCGGTAGACCCTGCAGTTCTGGATCATCTTCCAGCGACCATCAATGAGCACATGGTCAATCTCCTTTGCCACACCACCAGCGTTAGAATACTAAGTCCAGCGATTGGCCTGTGGGCGCTGAAACCATGAACCAGCCACCCTAAGTCCATGACTTCTTGCAAAGTCAAGGAACTTAGTGCTATTCTGGTTCACAGTTCCAGACCAATTTGGGACCAACACATGTCTCATAAACTTCCCTTTTAATGGCAGTCAATGCATTGAAATCCCCCAAGACTGGAAGAGTATCTCACCTGGGGCACTGATCAACTACACTGATCTGACCTGACCTGACAAGAAGGTGAAATATGGTGAAATCCATAATTGAGAAGTGAAAGATAAATCATATCACCAAGACTCTACCCAGATCAGGTCGCCAATCCCAACTCAGCATCTGGGCAAGCAGGAAACTGGTTCGGGATGTCGATGTAAATCAAATAATGACTTTGAAGATCTGCAAGGCTCCATGTCTGAGATGGGGGTCATTGTTCTTCAATCAACAATATCCCATTCCCTTCACAAAGCTCTCCTCTGAACAGGTGGCAAGAAATGGCCATTATTTAAAAAGATTCGTCTCAAAGTTAATGTGTAGTTTGCGAAAAAAAACCAAAAAAACATTTAATGATACTTCAGGCACGTGGAGAATTTTTTTTTGCAGACGAGATACAAATTGAACTTTTTTGGGTTTAATTCAAAGCGTTACATCTGGTGTATACCTAACACTGCACTTCACCCAGTTAACACCATGCTTACTGTCAATCATGTTGGTGACGGCATCATATTATTGGGCTGCTTTTTATCACCAGGTACTGGCAAGCTTGTGAGGATAGAAGGGACAATGGACAGTGCAAAGTAATGGCAAGTCCTTGATGAAAACCTGCTTGAGTCAGCCATGAATCTAAAACTGGTTGGAGATTCACATTTCAGCAGGACAATGATCTGAAGAACAAAACTAAAGCCACACTGGAGTGACTGAATCAGAAGAAAATAAATGTGCTTGAGTGGCTCAGTCAAAGTCCTGACTTGAACCAATTTAACATTTATGACGATACTTGAAGATTGAAGTACATCGACGATCCCCATCAAACTTGGCAGAACTAGAGCAATTTTCAAATGAAGAATGGGTAAAGATATCTTAGTCATTGCTGTAGTCATTGCTACAAAAGGCACTTCCACCAAGTACTAACCGAAGGGGTTGAATACTTTTGAAACCAGTGAATCTTGGTTTGTACATGTTATTTTGCAGGAATTCCTGACACGTAACCTCCTTCAACTACAACTCTGTTTAGTTCGATCGCTTCAGTTATGAATTTAAAAAGTTCATTGGGAAAAATTGTTTCTGCGTCATTCGTAATTCATCTAAATGTGCCATTGTTGTTTGGGGTGAATACTTTTGCAAGCCACTGTGTATATATATATATATATATATATATATATATATATATATATATATATATATATATATATATATATATATATATATATATATATATATAAAACAAAACAACAAAAGCCCTCTTACACACAGTTTAGATGATCCATTTCGTTCTTTGCTACCTGCATGTTCAGCAAATCTGCTTCCTCATCGCCTTCATCTCCTTGCCTACCTTTTTATTTTGTCAGACTCATCCTTTTTACCCTGCCTCAAAAATCAAAACCCTTGTATCACTTTATTCTTTCTTCGCAAAATGACCAACAAATATATCATAGAAAGCCATTCATGATTTTCACTTATTCTGAGCTTATTTTTCAAGTCGTTCAATCCTAAAACCTTTTGTTCTACCTCCCCTCACACTCCTTCAATTAAAATATTTTAAGTGACAATTTTACACGATTTCACCTTCCTCCACTAATTTTGCAAATGTCCTTAGCCCATACATCTTCCTATTCCTTTTTGTTTCATTCCTGGATCACTCACGAACCTGTTCCCCGTTCATGTTGTGCACCCCGCCAACTTCTGCAACTCCCCTGTCCCTAACTATATGGATCTCCATCATTTGAGGTCTCCACTCCCATCTCACAGACCTGTCAATCCGAGTCATTGCTGATAAACCCGACATTATCTGCTTTACAGAATCCTTCCTCCCACAGTTTGTCCCTGATTCCTCTGTATCACCCTGACTATTGTCTACTCCATTTCGACAGGCATCACTGTTTGTGCTGGCATTAAACATCGGTGTCTGTCGAAATGGAGGAGACAATTCGACAGGCATCAGTACATCAATAATGCAATTTATCATTGTCCGTGTACTGCCTTCAGCTCTCCAAACCCCTCGGAGTGCTTTGCGTTTTCCCTCTGCAACCACCTCTTGCTTGTCTGTGTGCTCTACCATTCTCCTGACAGTAACCACTAAATTTGCATCTCTATGTCCACGTGGACCCACTTGTAACCACCCCTTCCAAATACTTTCTTCCTCATATATGGAAATTTCAATTGTCACGCTGCCAATTAGCTCAGAGTTGCCCAGCAATGGACTTCTGCAACTGCATCGTCCGGGCGCAATCTGTGAACTTTCCAACCCAGATTACTGGCAATGGAAAATCCTTCCTTGTGGATCTGGTAATGACCAACTTTTCTTCTATCATCTCGTGTTCCTCCACTGCTCCAATTGGTTCATCTAATCATGTTTTGTTGAGACTCCATATCTCTCTTATCTGTTATCAGAGAATCTGCCCAGTGCTGCAAACAGGGAATGCGACCTGTCTCTCTCTCTCTCTCTCTCTCTCTCTCTCTCTCTCTCTCTCTCTCTCTCTCTCTCTCTCTCTCTGTCTCTGTCTCTGTCTCTGTCTCTGTCTCTGTCTCTGTCTCTGTCTCTGTCTCTGTCTCTGTCTCTGTCTCTGTCTCTGTCTCTGTCTCTCTCTGTCTCTCTGTCTTTCCTTGGAAAATCTGAACTTTTGATGCAGTCGTGCTCTCTCCTTTAGGCTGCCGCCCCTGCCTCTCACCTTGCACATATTGACACTGTGGAAACCAAAACCCACAATATCGTTTAAATTTCCTGTGCTTAAGCTGAAGCTTTGGGTCTGTTACTCCTGTATCGCTGACATGTCAGTGGCCTCTTAGTCTTCCACTGAATCCTATCTGGTCTTGCACCCTCTGCCCTTTTTGTGCTCTTTTCTCCATATGTTTTGACATGGGGTCTACCAGTAACTCCTTTCTGGTGAAACACCAAACTCAAGGCTCACTGCTAACCTCCACTTATTTGTCCTTCTTTTCTCTCTCCTGTGGAACCAACTTCCTGAGTCTGTTAAACGTCATTCTCCCCTCAAGAGCTACAAGACCCTCATTAACCCTCCATAATCACATGCTTTCTTTTCCAGGTTATGTTTTGTGTCCCCACCCTCTCCTGCACCCTTCTTTTCATTTTTGTTTCATCCCCGCTTCTCCCTTCCTCTTCTTGCTGTGTTTAAGCTTTTATCCAGTTTGTTCACCCCGTTTCCTCCTCTCCTCCCCCTCACTCTATCATTGTTCCCCTCACCCATTCTTCCTCCAAGTGTCCCTTTGTTGTGTTTCTCCTTTACACCTATTTGTGTTCTGTTCTGTGTTCTTGCTCTTCCAGGAGCCTAGATTTTTGCATGCCACAATAAATAAATATATACCTCCCTCTTTATTAACCTATACCGAATTTATCCCGATAATTAAATCACACTTATGACATACATGTCACATTGTTTTTCATTTGTATTTCCTTTATTTACTGTAATTGGTTGTGTTTGTGTTGCCATGGTACAGGTAAAAGACCGATTATTGTGAAAGATATTATGGAATGTGGGAGACACCATGCAACATCCCTCTCCTGAAACTCATTCCCAGGACCAGACAATTGACAGGTGAGCAAACTACCAACTGAGCTATCTTATGCAGTGGTAACCGATGATAGCACCGAATATGAAAATAGTATGTTTAGACTATACAATTGGCAAATTGGGTGAAGGTGAAATATGTTCGTTCTTAAGCGTTGTGTATTGTGCATCATGGTGTGGTGTAATGGTCATTTACTTTCGTCAGAAATGCTGCTAAACTAATTTTTTTAAACTGGATTGCACAGATAATGATAAGTTGGTGAAGGTTATCCCAGCTTGCACAGCCCAACGTTTGCAAAGGTTTGAATGGTCAGTTGGAATGTTGGGCCAATGTCTGTATGCTGGCTTGGATGGAGAGAAGTTGAGTGGTGGGGGTAAAGAGGGTGGTGGGGGTGTGTGGTGCTTTCAGCTCAAAAAGGATTTTTTTTAATGTGGAGTGGAAATTCACATTCACAACCACCGATGGTTTTACAAACAGTCAAGAGTACTATTAACAGAACATTTTGCAGAACCATTGGTGGATGTGCCAGGTTCCGAGCTTCATTGAAATGCCTGGTTTTCTTCAATAAACTCACCCACCTTTGTGGGAGCTGCATCATAACACTCGGATTGATGTAAAAAACAAGGCTACCCATCCTGCCGCCATTAGTTGGTGGGCATTAAAAATCCCACGGCGTATTTTGCGAAGTCGGCATGATTTTTTGAACAAATAACAAATTTTTGCCCAAACCATTTTCAGTCGAATATCAGGGCGAGCGAGCCAGTTCTTGAAAGAGTGGGGGCAAACCTGCCTCACACCCACCCCACATGAAGGTTGGGTTCATTGTGGCTATTAAAGAAGTCATACTTGTAGAGAGACCCACCTATTGGACCTCAACTGCAATAAATACATTCAACATAATGCTCTGCAGTGGAAAACAACCATTCTTATCTCCTGGATTATCGTTTTTCATTTCAGATGATACATTGTTGTGCCGTATTGATATATATATATATATATATATATATATATATATATATATATATATATATATATATATATATATATTTATATATATATATATATATATATATATATATATATATATATATATATATATATTTATATATATATATATATATATATATATATATATATATATATATATATATATATATATATATTTAAATATATAGGATGTATATATGTGTGTATACTGTTTATATATATATATATATATATGTATATATATATATATATATATATATATATATATATATATATATATATATATATATATATATATATATATATATATATATATATATATATATATATATATATATAGTTAAGCCAGTGGTTAGGGCAGCGGCTTGGGATCCAAAAGGTCCTGAGTTTAAGCCCCGTTGGGCCACTGAATTAATACACCAGGGGGTTGACTCAGCCTGTCATCCTTCCGAGGTCGGCGAAGTGAGTACCAGTGTACTGGGCCGGTGTATACCCCGGTTAAAATAGCTGATATGAAAATAAAATAGCACTGATATGAGCTGACAGGGTTACGGATTCCAACTCCGTTTAAAAACAAATGCATGACTCATGACTATTCGCAAGGTTGTATGGAAAAACGCCGTCCTTTCCCAAATTTGACTGCTTCACACGGAGAGATGGTGAACTGAGCAATGATGAGGAAGGGGAAGGTGGGTGCTCATTTATCGTCAAGCTGACCTATGGCCACAGAAAGACTTTATTTCATCCGCTTGACTAGTACCGCTTCTATGTCCTTAGGGCGAGAACAATCAGCCAAGTTTTTCTTCCTTCAACTCGAAAATGAATTTTCGCTTCATTTAAGATCATTATTTTATAAAGAGAGGAATCTCAAGGAAGTGGCTAAGATGACAAATTCTTTATTAAGAGACTGAAACATTTCTGCAATAAAGACGTCCTCCAGCAAATATAATTTTTGTCATGAAAGTACCACTGAAAGAGGTTGCTGACTTACTGAACCCACCACAGGAAGCTACAGAAGTGCAAAACGTTGGAAAAAAAAACCCCCAAAACAAATCACAACATTAGTAATCCACTTCTTGTTGAACTCCACCAGGAAATCCACCAGGAAATGTTGAAATCCAGGCTCACTGATCACCTCCACTCCTCTGTTCCTTTTTTTCTCTTGTCTATGCAACAAACTTCCTCAGGAGAACAATGTCTTTCTTCCCTCCAGGTCTTCAATATGGCTTTTCACCTCTTCAGGTCATACCCCATCCATACTCATGATTATCTACCACCATTAACACTCTTGCAACCTACCCCTTCCTTTTCAGGTGATTTTCTTTTAGGATTTTCTTCCTTTCCACTTGCTCAGGGTAATGGAGCATGAAGCACTCGCTCATGGTGATGGAGCATGAAGCACTCACTCAGGGCGATGGAGCATGAAGCACTCGCTCATGGCGATGGAGCACGAACCACTCGCTCAGGGTGACGGAACATGAACCACTCGTTCAGGGTGATGGAGCACAAACCACTCACTCAGGGTGATGGAGCACGAACCACTCGCTCAGAGTGACGGAGCACGAACCACTCACTCAGGGTGATGGAGCATGAACCACTCGCTCAGGGTCACGGAGCACAAAGCACTCATTCAGGGTGACAGAGCACGAAGCACTCATTCAGGGTGACGGAGCACGAACCACTCACTCAGGGCGACTTGGCGTAGCAGAAGCATCTGCAGTGAGGAAACAATTTGCTCAGAATGATATAGCGACCGCTATCTGTCATACTGTAGTACCGCTATCGACATTGGGCGCTCGGAAAGTGGCTTAACCACTCATGGAAGCACTTCAATTAAATGGTTGACAAGGAATGGTTGGCCAGGCTGTCGCTGCATACCATATATGATCCCTTTAACTTTGAAGCCGGTCTTCACTGTGCACGCAGCAGTTAATGAAATAAAATGAATTCGTTCAAATAATGACTTTATCCACAAAAAGTTGCTGCTTCATTCACAACAACCCTGGAGACATTGCAAAGTGCAATCGCCCATGAAATAAACCTTGCAGAAAATGCGCCATATTGTCTGCTCATCTGTGCACGTCACGTGGTACATCGGTTAAAAAGTTAGGCCCATCAAGGCATAACTTTTCAACCGATGTATCACATACCACTTTTTAAAGTCCTTGGTATGACTCGGCGGTTCCAACCGCCGACTCCACCCTCTCCCACTCCCCCCAAAGACTCAGAATGGGTGCTCGAACCATTATGTAACAGAGTCTTGTTATGTCGTATCTACTTCTGAAATAAGGATGGATAGTGGTGAGCATCATAATATGCAACAGGGACTTGCGTATTTGAATGTCTTCCTCGTTTGAAAGGGAATGTTCATTGGGAGGGCAGCAAATTATCAGTGGTGCCACTTTTTGTTGGGAAGATGAAATTTTTAAGGTACTAATGGGTGGGATCAAATTTCTCACTGGCTCAATAATTTTCTTCATACCCTTTAGTACCATTCACCTCACCCTAAACAATTTTCTGGGCCATTTGTGAGTCCGAATATTTGTTTCAAAAAGAACATTGGAAATTTCAACTCTTCCATTTACTTCTATTTTCATTCAAAAGTTGTTCGAGGTCAATCTCGTTCCTTTTGAAGAAGCAATGGTCTTCTGAAGATTACTTTTTGCCATCTATGGTACAATGGTTATTTCTAATCCACTGCGGGAATGACATGAAATTTGTGTTGTTTTCACAAATTTCATAACATCTATTCGGCTTTTGGCATTGCCAATTTATGAACTCCTTGTACAGGTTAAGTGGAAGGTAAACCACTTTTTTATTAGCCCCCGTTGGACTTAGTCCGAAACAGGGGCTTATGGATTTGGTCTCGATTTTCGTGTGTGTGCGTGTGCGTGTGTGTGTGTGTGTGTGTGTGTGTGTGTGTGTGTGTGTGTGTGTGTGTGTGTGTGTGTGTGTGTGTGTGTGTGTGTCCGCTACCATATCTCCAACATGTATAGACCGATTTTATTTGTTCTTTTCAAAAAGACAACTTATGATGGTATACATATGTACGTCATGTTTTTGTCGACATCAGATCCAAGATGGCTGACTGGCGGCCATTTGAGTTGTAAAAAAGCCGATGTTGAACACGTCCTTAACCCTTTCTTGGACATGCATACACCGATCTTGTTCAAACTTGGCACACAGATAAGGAATGATAGCTTACATAAGCACGTCACATTTTTCGAGATCAGATCCAAGATGGCCAACTGGCAGCCATTTTAGTTGTAAAAAAAACCCTGATGTTGAAGACGTCCTCAACCATTTATTGGACAAGCATTTACCAGTCTTGTTCAAACTTAGCACACAGATAATGAATGATGGCTTACACATGCACGTCATTTTTTTTTTTGAGATGATATTCGAGATGACCAACTGGTGGCCAATTTTAGTTGTAAAAAATCCTATGTTGAATATGTCCTCAACCATTTCTCGGACCTGCATTTACCAATGTTGTTTAAACTTGGCAAACAGATAAGGAATGATGGCTTACATGGACACGTCATTTTGTTTCAAGATGAGATCGAAGATGGCTGACTGACGGCCATTTTGTTACTTAAACGTGTCCCCAATGATTTATCTGACGTGCCTGGTCCAATTTTGTTCAATATTGGTACAAGTACAGTACACAATGGCGTACACTTGCACCTAACTTTAGTTTGTGATATGATTAAAGATGGCCGACTGGTAGACTGGCAACCATTTTAGTTGTAAAAAACTTGACGTTGAACACGTCCTCAACAATTTCTCAGACGAGCATTTACCGATCGTGTTCAAACTTGGCATGCTTATAATGAATGATGGCTTACACATGCACGTCTGTTTTTTTTTCGACATCAGATCCAAGACGGCCGACTGGCGGCCTTTTTGTTACTTAAATGTGTCCCCAACCATTTCTCGGACAAGCATTTACCAATCTTGTTCAAACTTGGCACACAGATAATGAATGATGGCTAACATGAGCATGTCGTTTTTTTGTTTTTTTTTCGAGATCAGATGCAAGATGGCCGACTGCTGGCCATTTTTTGATTTAAATGTGTTCCCAAGCATTATTCCGACATGCCTGGTCCGATTTTGTTCAAACTTGGCACAAGTACAGTACATGATGGCATGCACATGCCCCTCACCTTATTTTGCGATCTGATCAAAGATTAATGACTGGCAGTCTAGTGGCCATTTTAGGTGAACATAAATAGGGGCTCGCCCTTTAACTCCAAACAACAAAATGACTAAAACAATGTGGTTATGCCATTGCTTGTCTTTTTGGTTTTTTACTATTTTTTAACAACCTTTCTGGTCTAACCTCTGTGGCAATTCAATGTGCTTTCCTCAAAGGGAAATCAAAGTAAAAGTTTAAAACAGAGAAATACTAGATCTTATCAATGGGAAACTAAAAAGGTTTGCACTGAAGTTTGCCAGTGATGAGTTTTACTAATGGCTGACCTTTTGAGAAGGAAAAAAGTCATTATTGTGATCCTCACGAATGAGCATACATACAGGTAGTAGACAAAAAAATGGAAATATCTCAGTAAATGAGGGACACCAAGGAATGGCTTCCACAGGTCTTGGTCATGTGTTATTTCAGCAAATAACATCCCAGCATGCTCAGTCTTGTATAAAAATGCTGAACAGGCCTGATTGCCTATAATTATGGCTGGCATGGTTACAAGAGGAGACCACACCTCCCCCCCCCTTCCCACCCCACAAAGCACATGTGGTTACCCAATGGTTTGATGAGCATGACACTGATGTTATCCATACAGTGCCTTCAGAAATTATTCACACCCCTCGACTTTTTCACATTTTGCTGTGTTCCAGCATGAATCTAAAATGGATTAATTTTAAATATTTTGTTTCAGATCTCCACAAAATACCCCAAAATGACAAAGTGAAAATGTGTTTTTAGAAAATTTTCAAATTAATTAAAAATGAAAAGCTGAAATGCCTTGCATCAATATGTGTTCAGCCCTCTGAGTCAATACTTTGTAGAAGCACTTTTGGCACTGATTACAGCTTCGAGTCTTCTTGGATATGTCTGTATCAGCTTTTCACGTCTGGATTTGGGGATTTTCGCCCATTCTTCCTTGCAGATTTGCTCAAGCTCTGTCAAGTTGGATGGGGCGCGTCGGTGAACAGCAATCTTGAAGTCTTTCCATAGATTCTCATTGGGATTCAAGTCTCAGCTTTGGCTCGGCCACTCAAAGACTTTCACGTTGTTGTTCTGAAGTTATTCCAGCATTGCTTTGGCTGTATGCTTGGGGTCATTGTCCTGTTTGAACGCAAATCTTTGCCGCAGTCTTCGGTTTTTTTGCACTCTGAAGCAGGTTATTCTCAAGGATTTGCCTGTATTTGGCTCCATTCATTGTTTCCTCTATTCTTGGAAATCTCCCAGTCTCTGCTACTGAAAAGCATCCCCATAGCATGATGCTGCCATCACCATGCTTCACGGTAGGGATGGTGTTTAATGGGTGTTGAACTATGCTCGGTTTCCATCAGACATAGCGCTTTTCATTCAGGCCGAAGAGTTCCATTTTTATCTCATCAAACCACAGTATCTTTTGCTTCATGATCTCAGAATCTTTCACGTGCCTTTTTGCAAACTCCAGGCATGTTATCATGTGCCTTTACTCTCAGGAGTGGCTTCTGTCGGGCCATTCTCCCATAGAGCTTAGATTTGTGAAGTGTTGCAGAGACTGTTGTCCTTCCAGCAGGTACGGCCATCTCGACCAAATAATTCTGTAATTCTGTCAGAGTGGTCATTGGGTTCTTGGTTACCTCCCTAACCAAGATCCTTCTTACCAGGTTGCTCAGTTTGGTTGGATGGCCAGCTCTAGGAAGTCTGGGTAGTTCCATATTCTTTCTATTTCCTAATAATGGAGCTAACTTTCTGTGCTCTTGGGAACATTCAACACTCTATAAATTGTTTTACACCCTTCCCGAGAGCTAGGCCTCCTCACAATTCCATCTTGGAGTCTATGGACAGTTCCTTTGACTTCATGGTAGAGTTTCTGCTCTGACATGCACTGTCACCTGTGGGACCTCGTTTAGAAAGGTGTGTTTCTTTCTAAATCATGTCCAATCAATTGAATTCGCTACAGGTGTACTCCAATCAACTTGCAGAGACATCTCGATGATGATAAAAGGAAATTGGATGCACCTGAGCTCATTTTGGAGTGTCATAGTGAAGGGATTGAATACTGATTGACGCAAGACATTTCAGCTTTTCATTTTTAAGTAATTTGTAAAAAATTGTAAAAAACATTTTCACTTTGTCATTGTGGGGTATTTTGTGTAGATCGGTGATATTTTTTTAAATTCAATCCATTTTAAATTGTGAAAAATCCATTCTCAAGGTACACGTGAAATATTTCACAATATTTTACGTGAAAAATTTTCACACTTATTTAACACTTATATTTCACACTTATTTCACAACAAAATCTGAAAAAATCAAGGTATGTGAATACTTTCTGAAGGCATTGTATGTCGTGGCCTTCTCAGTCACCAGATCTGAAGCCAATCGAGCATTTATGGGGTATTTTGGAATGACACCTATGACAGCATTTTCCACCTCTATCATAACAGGTATGAGTCGATTTGACTTTTTCATTGAAGATTGGTCCCTCCTTCAGAATTGCAGAGGCTGGTGGACTCTATACCATGACACATCCCGGCCGTACTGGCCACACGTGGTCGCTCAACGTCCTATTTAAGTGACTTTACATTGGTGTTTCATTCTTTTGTTCACTCCATTTCGATGGCACCTCAGGATTAAATCAAATCCAAGTTGGCAATCAACTATTCTCCTGTAGGCTGCCGGTCTACTCTGGTGTCCATATGGGAGCAATGTGCTAGGTGAAAGGGAGAGTTTGACAAAGAACTTGACAGGTATTTGAAATACACAAGGTATGGACTTCAAGCCTATATTACTGTTTATGACGTTCCAGTAGCCAAGGACAATGTGGGGGAATTTCAATTGTCAGAGGTTTCACCATGGAGGAAGTATGTTTTTGTTTTTTTTATTTCTCAAAATTGGCCATTGTTCCGATATGCAGAACAGTTAAGATTTACCATGTGTCATACAATGATGTACAAGTTACCAATTACAGTGATACAGTCAGGCATAGATGTCTCCTGGACACCTTCATGGCTAGCTGTACCAAGATACGGTCTTTGTCCCTACTCGTCTGGCCAAGGACACAAGTCTGAGCTCAGGGTGACTCCAATTCTGATTTCAAAATGGCGGCTTCCGGTCCATGACATGAAGGTGTGCTGATAAATTTTGGAAGATCAAGATTCATTCAATCAGCCATAGTTCAAGTTTGTAATGGTATTTTGACCCAGGTTGCCCACAGAACAGAGTTGTTTCACTGCAACCTTTAGGGTTCAGGTTATGTAGCCACAGAACACTGCGCAAATGAGATAACAGGAAACTTTGGGTCTTGTACAGAAGCCATTTTATTTGATGGCTCCCAGACAAGTTTGGATTCTTAAATAATCTCTCACAGGGTTCATTGTTCGTTCTCGACACAATGTTCTTCATGTGCTCTTTATGTGCGCTTGCTCCAGATTACACCACAACATAAAACTTCTAAAGACTTCACTTATTAAAGGAGGGAAATAGCTATGAAGCCTAATGTCATTGGTGGACATTACAAAAACGAGATGTAAAGTTCTTTAAAGAAAAACAAGATGTGAATCACCGTTAAATCATCTTTCCAACAGCTGCTACACTGCCCTAACTATTAGTACAGCAAAACTTCAAAGAAAAGTTTGATCGTTATGAAAACTAATGTCGGCGGCAGCCATTACAGCCTTGATTCCTCTAATTGAAACACTGACTAGTAGGGCTTGGCATCAAAATAATGTGTCTGAAGAATTCTTTCTTGACCTTATTTTAGAGGTTGTACAGTACGTATATCTATTTCTTAAGGCTGGCAGGATAGCCTCTCGGTATGCACATCTGTCTCCTTCACCATGAACAAAATACTAATTTCTGCCCTGACTGGCTCCTGCTAAGGCAATGGCAAGCCACCCAGTGTAACCCTTGCCAAGAAACTGCTTGGGTACCACCAACGCTCTGTGAAGAGTATGGTACAAATCATCATCTGTCTCTTGCTCACTCAACAGAAGATTCAAGCTTTGTCCACCACATCAGATGTTAAATGAACGATAATTCAAATTGATTATATTATCAGTAAACAAACCTTGAGAGGAGGAAGAGGAGGAGATTGGGACCATATTCTGTGCAGAGCGTTGGTGCTGCCTAAGCAGTTCTCCTTGGCTATTGGGCACAATCCTGGACGGGTCACCACTCCAACCCAAGATACCAGCAAGCTGGCACTCATTTTGCCGACCTCAGAAGCATGACAGGTCGAGTTAACCCCACCTGGTATTAATTCAACAGCTGGGCAGGATTTGAACTCAGGACCTTCGGATCCCAAGCCCACCACCTGAACCATTAAGCCAACACCAGGCATCTAAGGTTTTAAGGTTTTTCATGATTATTCATTTGAAGTCCTGTTAACCATTGGTCTGTGGTTAAAGGAAGTCGGTTTTGTAACTTTTGTTGGGGATTAGTTGATGTTCACCATTTCAAAATTGATAGCTGTCCTGAAATGGTGGATTTGGAAAGACTCAAATATATGAGTTTGAAAGCCAGCACATGATTTATGTTTGAATTTTGATGCTTTATTCACATTAGTAGAAGAATAAGAATCTGAGATTTAAGAATTGTACTTCTAGTGACATCTTTCTCAGTTGCAGAAGGGGTGTCAAACTTTACTGATCCAGAACCTCCTTTGGATCGTTGTGATCACTGCTTGTTTTGAGTTGAGTTGCCAGGCAAACACATTGTGACGGTGCATCAAGAAGCAGTACACCTACAGCAGATGATAATATGGACATTGATGGGATTAACCAGAAAAGTAATTTTCTTTTTAAAAGAGCAGGAATGAAAAGGAAAAGGTCATGTGTCTGAGTGTTTTTTGGGGCTTTCTTTATTTTGCCATAAAGGTGTAATTGAAACAATTGGCAATACTATGCCCATGACAGGAGAGCATCTGTTTGTTATGTATGCCCAGGGAAGAGGAGTGTGAAATTGACAAATGGAAGGCCAGGGATGGATAAGAAAGAGAATGGAGGAAAATGTGTAAGGGGTAGGGAAAGAAGGAATGGAGGTGGGGAGCAGATATCAGTAAAGCGAAGGTAAGGTAATGAGGCATCAATGTGCTATCAATCAGTGGGGAAAGGTGTCAAGAATTCCTGTTTTTGCATCCATAATAAAGAGATTGGTTGAATGAGTCACGATAAGAACAGAGGCAGATGTACATGGAGTGGGGAAATGGGGGAAGAGGGGTTCTGGGTTGGTGTGGGGCCATGTTCTGGAGCAGGAGGGAGAAACGTGATGCTTACAATTCCCTCTTCCCTTCGATTAAAAATAAATATAATAGTGATGAGTTATTAACCTCCGCCATCGAAGATCGGAGGTTACTGTTTTCACCCCTTTCTCTTTGTTTGTTTGTTTGTTTGTGAACAGTATTACGGAAAAACTCCTCGACGGATTTTGACGAAACTTGATGGGGGTATTAGGTATGGTCCAAGGATCATGCCACTAGATTTTGGACTTGGTCCAAAATCCAATATGGCCGCTATGGCGGCCATTTTGAAAAAATATTTGAATTTTTGTTTTTGCATTTCTACATGTTTTAAGTGATTTCCAACCCAAAAAACAAAATTTTGCAACTTTTTTTCAAAAAAAATTTCGATTTTATTTGAAAAATATTTGAATTTTTTTTTTTTTTTTGCATTTCTACATGTTTTAAGTGATTTCCAACAAAAAACATGCCAAAATTATAATTGCAGCTGATTTTGGAACTTCAGGTGGATATACCCACGTAAAATCAATTTCTGTCTCAAGGAATCTAGTTATGACGAATGAATTGAGTATGTAAAAGTTAAAAGTAAAAGAGAAAGTTGCAAACTATAACTCTGTGAGCAATGTTGACGTCAAATTGAATGAATAGGATATCAGGTTCACTTGAGTGACCCAGCAGTATTGGCGGCGGAGGTTTTGCACTCTACCGAGTGCTCCCCCTCTAGTTCGAATAGTTATCGTCCTGTTATGTCTGATGTACATGTATGAATTTGGTCCCATTCTTTGTATTACATTTGTAAATAATTGTTCGTCCTCTTACTTCTACCTCCCAACCTTCTTTCCCTTTTCTCCCAACTTGATTTGTGAGGCTCTTCTGATAAAAAAAAAAAATTGTTTACATTTTAAAACCATATGTTGTGTGGTCACACCCAATGCAGCTTTTTGGATGAGTGTTGGGGTTCTTAGGTTCATCTGCATGCTTCTTAGAAAACTGCATTGTGTGTGGATTGATTTAGCCCATCTGTCACGCAGCAGGTGTGTGTGTGTGTGTGTGTGTGTGTGTGTGTGTGTGTGTGTGTGTGTGTGTGTGTGTGTGTGTGTGTGGGTGTGTGTGAGTGTGTGTGTGAGTGTGTGTGTGAGTGTGAGTGTGTGTGTGAGTGTGAGTGTGAGTTCGTGAGAGTGTGAGTGAGTGTGTGTGTGAGTGTGTGTGTGTCTGTGTGTGTGTGCGTGTGTGTGTGTGTGTGTGTGTGTGTGTGTGTGTGTGTGTGTGTGTGTGTGTGTGTGTGTGTGTGTCATAAATTTGTTTTTTTATCATTTGAGATTGTTTGATCAAGTCGAGAACACTAATGAATAACTTTTAATTTTTTGTGTTTTTTGAAGCTGTTGTGTCAGGTTTAGTTTGATTACAAAGCAGATTGGGGCTTTGCATGCTGAGATGCTTTCTAGGTACACTTGTATTAATTCAGCCGATTAGCAAAGGTCACTTGAACAGTTTTAGCACCAGGTGCCCTTTTTGAAGTGTAATTTTTTGAGCATTTTGAGGGATGGAGAGGGGAGGCAGTCAAAACCCGAGAACTACCCAGATGGTGTTCCACCTTTGCCAAAATTTCGGCCAATCTGGTAACCCCTTGGAACCTCAAATGTTAAATTGGTTGCTTTGGTCGTGCTCGGATCACTGAGTTGCCTGTTAGTGTTCTCATCTAAATCCCTGGCTCGTGATGCAGGGAACCTAGATTCACATCCCATACCAGATGTCTCTCTATTGTCTACTGATGTTCTACTAATTCATGCAAAGGTACATTGCTGCCTAATAATGTCTTTGTCTTGCATGTGATGGATGTACATGCTTCTCTCGGAGTAACAAAAAGACGTGCATGCGTGCAATCTAGTTTCCATTCTCCTTGCACACAACTTCAATTATGTCATGGTTTGTTCAAGAAAAAGACACTGAAGATATTTTTTGGTTTGTTTCATTGTACCGTGTCCATGTCTACAGAGTGGAAGTACAATGGCTTGATTTTACATTTATTATACAATGAATTGCTGTATGCATTTTAAAGATGGCATCTGAATAATTTCAACTCTACTTAAACTCTCAATAAGGTCCATCCAACATTCTGGGAGCAGAGCGAGGCTTGGCGGGGGTTGCATTATCGTGGCCCCGGCTTTGCTCCTTTCCTGTTACACATAGGCAATCCAGGTCGGATCACACCAGTATTGCTGGAAAGCTGCCTTTGCCAATTACCGGCAGAAGTTGAAAATGGCACAGGCATGGGGAGTGAGTGCAGAGACGCCAAAAGATTCAAACATCACTCGGCAGGGTCTTGTGCTCAACGGGAAAGCCACACTGGAACTTTCAAATGATGCTTAATAACGTTAGGAAAACTGCCTCATCTTGCTGTCTCGGTTTGGAAAGTAGTATTAAGTTGAAGTATTTTTGGCTGCTTTTCAAGAACGTGACGTGTGGCCATCAGCAACCATTTGTCATCGTACGGAGTGGCCTCACGGCAATTTTCTGAAGGCCTTTTTTTGCAGTTGAGCCGCACAGCTTCATGCACCCCGGGCCCCCTTCATCTGAATGAACATCTCCATCCAGAACGTCTGCTAGCGGCCGGCATCGGGCTCTATCGATCGCCCGCTGGCAGCCGATCAGAAGCGCCCTTCTTCCCGGCAATTAAGTGGAAGGCAGGCATGAGAAGAAACGGCGCCTGTCGCCTCAAATTGCTGCCTGTGTTCGCACACAGAGGCGCTTGTCAGCAGGTAAAAAATACACCTCCAATAGCGCCCTGACACTCGTATTGACATTCAAATTCCCGGGCAGCCAAATGGAGCGTCGTATTGACCAGATGTCAGTTTAGCAAACAGCTCAATATGGAGAGGTAATGGCAGAAAAAGGACCTTAAATCCTGCCGCGTGTGACAGCGTCTGCTGCGAGTCTCACGCCATAAATCACTCAGGATGACGGGGCTACGTTGGCCCGCAGCTCTTGGCACCTAGAAAATGGCCATCTGCTCACAAAAGCGCACACCCTGTGACTTACACACTCAAGAGCTTGCTTACACCAGCCTAACAGTGCTGTAAACGCTGTATGTCTTCCAATGCACATGCATGCGGCCTTCTTGTATTCACGGCTTACGCACTCGGAAGCTTGTATACATACCACTCGGCATTTCCTCCCATGACTGTTATCCAACCTAAAGATGGTGCACATAGGAAGATAATAAATGACCTTTATTATATATATATATATATATATATATATATATATATATATATATATATATATATATATATTTTTTTTTTTTACCTTTTCTATGGATAGTCAAAATCTCACAATTTTTTTTCGTTCTTTCTTTTGTTTATTTTAATATTTAGCAAACCACCATGACTGACTCAAAAGTCTCATTGCAACCATTAGTGTCTCTGGAAGAATAGGATTCCATCAATGGAATATCAGACCAATGCCCTATCCATTATATGATTGTGTTGTTGTTTTTTTGCCCCACCAATACACTCACTCAATCTGAGCCCCAAACATTACGAACAAATGTATACTGGCTCAGTTCACAGGTGTTGCCAATTGCTTTCCTCCTATTGAATGTCCACTTTTTACAAATAAAAATGAAAAGTGTCTCCAAATCAGGTCCTGTAATATAACAATATCCCATCATGCTTTGCCTGTGGGGTTCGTTACCAGTCCGTGCTTTTCCTGTAAGCTAACTTGAACAGCCAATCGGTACTTACAGAGGATGTTCAGAAATACACACAAATGATACACAACTACACCATCGTACTAAAATATTGTGTGTGTGTGTGTGTGTGTGTGTGTGTGTGTGTGTGTGTGTGTGTGTGTGTGTGTGTGTGTGTGTGTGTGTGTGTGTGTGTGTGTGTGTGTGTGTGTGTGTGTGTGTGTGTGTGTGTGTGTGTACGTCTGATCATTATAGAATCATAAACGGCTGGGCCAATTTTCACAAAACTTTGCAAATGTGTTCCAGGTACCATTGATTATGTCATGGGCACAAAATAATTCACCCCTCCTCCCCTCCTCCCCCCCAGCTGGGTGAGAATGGGGAGACGACATGTGGTTTTTGCATGTACACGGACAATAGTGCAAGTGGTTTAACTACTGACCACTACAGGAGGGAGAAGGTATCGACACCTTTTTCCCACTGCTGGAGGGAACTGGTGTTTCTATTACTAAAAGGAGATTGCTCCATCCATCTCTCACATAGAAAGAAGAAGAAGAAGAAGAAGAATCAGTAGCACGAGTCAGGATGGGGTTTTGACACCATATTTCCCCCACCCCCAGTGGGAGCAGGTTATTCACGAGTTCCATAAACACATTGCTTGGGGTTATAGACTCCCAACAGGGGCCTATGTGCAGTGTATTTCAGAAGGAACAGTAAGATGGTCATGTGTGCACGTGGAAGAATATTTTTACGACCATTTTTTATTTTCCGCAATGCCACACCGTTATTCATTCGGTGCCAGCTAGAATCCTAATTTCTTTCTTGATCGAGCAAACAGTTTAGCACATCGCAACGGTCTGTCATCCTGCATTGGTCCGACAGGCCCATGAGGCCCACCTAAATAAACCTCCAAAGGGGATTAGATAAGAATTATTGTTATTATTCCCGGCATGACGAGTGGCCCGGTGCATTGAGCGGGGCGAGCGGGCACGACAGCATAACGCACGAGGCTCCTGCTTGCTGTGCTCGGAGCCACGTGAAATCGTACATCAACATTAATCGATTCGCCGTCACCCTAACAACACAGCAAATTAATTTTACGGCGGCTTTCTTCTTCTTCTTTTTTTTTTCCTCCTTCATCCGTGCAATGGGCTGTGGGAATTGGAAAAAAAGGGGGGGATGTACGGCTTGCGGTAATTTAGGTTATCAATTATTCAGGCCATGAGATGACATGGACCGACCGTTTCTACCGACATCAGAGCGAACGTTTCCAATATGGAGCATAAATACAGCAGCGGTGCGCACCACCTCGCTGCACCCGCAGAATTAAAAGGGCGACGGTGCTCATTTTGAGTGCTAAATCGGCATCGGACCAGGAAAGCTGTGAAAAGCCCAGGCTGCGGCCATGCCAAACAGCTGGGGTTTGGCTGTGCAGCGTTCGAGGTGCTCTCAATGGATTTTGGTCTTTCTGGCAGGAATCAAATAATCTTGCATTTCCTTACTCAATCATACAAACTCGTGAAGACTCCGTTCACTTTGGCATTTTACAAGAAATTTCAGCAAAATGATGATCTGCAGATGTTTTGGTTCACAGTTCGAGAAAAAAAAAGAGATCATAACAGATTCATGAGATGGACAATGAGGACTGATGTGGGGGGGGGGGGGGGGAATACAGCATTGTGATGGACTTGGGAAGCTTAAGGTCAACGGTGCTTGATGAGGAGGTGATTCAAACGAATGAAGTGTCAACAAACATTAATAGCACGCTTGGAAATGACACGAGGAGACATCGATGTGCTATTATTTGAATTACAATGCCATTAGTATAGGCAGTGTACAAATCGACACACGACGTGGGATTTGAACCCGTGAGATCACAGCAACACGAGTAAAGTGCTTAAATGGGAATGCCAAAGAGGACGACCATTTTGCCTGCTTCTGCACTGTCATTGCTTGTGGAAATCCGAGGTGCCCTTGGCCGACTCGAGTTGTGCGAGTGTTCGAGATTCTGGCCGAGCTTGGTGTAGAGTTCTTTGCTGCACATTGTACGTGTGGGGACACAGCGCCGTGAGCCGAGCTCGAGTGCTAATGTCACATTGCTGAAGATGGTTGCCAAGAGACAACATCATTATGAAACCACACCAAGCGTTCGGCGCCTCTCCTGCATCTCCTTTTGTCACAGGTGTCCTGGAACAAATGCAGATTTCTACCTTTAAGTGCGATTTCTTTTTAGCGGAAATCTTATTACTGTCAATCACACCCCTCCGTGGCTGCCTTCACCGTCGTCGCTCCGTTCTTGTGCTCAATTATTTTCCATTGCTTTCGTCTTTTGTCACATTTGTATAATCTGACCTACGGAGAGTGCGTAGGATGGAGAGCTTTGCCAGCATCCCGTTTTGATGCATCTTTGACTCCTTGCTTGAGGCCACACTACGCACGACCCAAAGTGCTTGGTTACCACAAGTAGATTAGAAGACCTTGCTGACCTCCTGTAAGGTAGCAATAGTACCGCTTGTGTATTGTGATTGTATAAAATTGAGTTGCTCTTTGTTTTAAAAACCACAGCATGATGCTTCTGTAGATGTGTCATACGTCTTCTGTTTCTTTTTGTCAGGTCTCACATCCATATCAATATGAGATGCTGATAAGAAATGTACTCCTCTACCCACATCATCTCTGCATGTACACGACCAAGCACCACTGAACACAAGGTGCGGGAGGAGTCTGTGGAGTGCCTGTCATCACATGTGCTGTTCGTACTGCAGGACTAGTGTGCAGCCAGGTGGGTTACCATAATGCTGATGGGCTAAGAGTGGATGAGTTGGTACCTTGCTTTAGACACAATGGGTGCGGCAAGAGTGGGTTTGGAGGAGGGGGGGGGGAGGTCCAGAATTGGAGAAATTGATGATCACAAAAACCAAACATTATAAGCCATAGGATGAGAGAATATGACATCACACAACTTGCACTATGATGAGTGATGCTTTTCAGGGCATAGCAAATAATGGTCAACTTATCCATCCATCCACAACTTTCAAAATGACGTAATCCGCCCCAGAATGTTCTGAACGCATGATCGAGAAATGACAGTGTTCAGGACACCATAAAATGTATGTCATGTGGGCGAGATATGGATTGTTACCTAAAATGGCTCACAAAGCTTCTAAAAGAAGCCAAAAATACTGGGAAAGGTACCTGAGAGAAAGGGTTGTGCCTCTGCACAACGAAAGACTTGGAGAACTTTCTCAGCTCAACGAACAGGCAGCTGCTCATACGGCAAACTCTCGACCATGTGGGCTGGTGCAAGACCCGAATGGATAGGCGTGTGCTGCACAAATCCCTGACTCGCACCCGGTGAGTGGACTTTGAACCTTGTGGGAGTGCCTCTTGTGAACGTGGCAGGCTTGGTGATTTATTTAATGGATGTCTCCAATTGGAATGATGATGCTGTGTGTCATTAGTAATGTCAACTAATTCTTCGGCAAAGGACATATTTGCGAGGTAAAAATACGGATATAAAAGCTTCTGCCAGCTGTATTTTACGTGGCAGCTGTATGTATGATGTAGACTTCCCTGAGGAAGACACCATATCTGGTTTGGTTGCTTCTGACCACCAATGGGAAGCACGTATCTGTGGCTTGTGAATGTATAGGGGAAGTTTAAAATGATGATATTTAAGATAATAATGTTGCAAGGGGGGAATGGGGGGCTATGGCGGCTAGAGTCCTGAAATACCAAGAGTAGTGACATTGTGTGTCCCATTATTTTGTATCCATCAATAGATATACATACGATTTAGATGAAACTTTCCCACAACCTTCATCACCCGGTATGTACCAACGTTTGTTCATGGCATTAAAAAAGTGGGCCCCAAGGTCGTCTTCGGGGGTTGCTTCCCAAAGTAGTTATTTGCTTTCTCCTCAGAAACTACACTTGCAATTCTGATGAAACTTGACTTAAAAAATCACGACTTAAAAAATCATTGGGGTGTAAGGGGGTGTACGGGAGGGTTGCCCCCCCCCCCAATATATGCATTTACTTTCTTCTCATCACCCGTGAACCTTTATCACCCGTGAACTACCAAAGTTTGCTCACGTCATTAAAAAATTGTGATCTGAGGGTGTTTACGGAGGAAGTTTACACGGGGAAAGGGTTATTCCCCCTCCACGCCCCCCGCCCTCCCCCCCCCCCCAAAGAGGTTTTTGGTTCTCCAAAAATACACACAAAATTTTGATGAAACTTCACCACAACCTTCATCACCCATGATGCACCAAAGATTTTTCACGACTTAAAAAATCATTGGGGTGTAAGGGGGTGTACGGGAGGGTTGCCCCCCCCCCCCAATATATGCATTTACTTTCTTCTCAGAAACTACACACATAATTCTGATGAAACTTGTCCAGTGTCCACCACCTTTAGCACCCACGATGTACTAAAGTTTGTTCACGACATGAAAAAAAATCGGAGTCTATGGGGTTGGCCCCCAAAATAGGTATTTTCTATAACATTGGTTCATTCGTACATTTTGCTGATTCCATCCCACGTTGACTTCCTCCTCAGTATCATTATTCTACCAGGTGAGCACCCAGGGTATTATTGCCCTGATGTGTTGTTTAAATGTCAGGAAGCTGTGCCAGTGGATGTACCAATCGATGCCAGTGCCAGAGAAGGGTTTCAACATGTTTAGATTCCCTGCAGATACCGGAAATAAATAAAAAAATTGGAAAATAAAGTTGGTCATCTGAGATTGAAACCGACTTTTGGGTTGTTTTTGTACCAGGTAAGTTGTATTCCCGTGTGTATACATGTATGTGTGGTGCTGTAATCATATTATATTTGATCGTTGGGTATAACTCGTAAACAGACATAAATCATGGAAACATCGATAGATGGTGAAGATCCGAATCCAGAACTGGATCTGAGAATTTTTTATGTGACTTTTCA
>NC_140965.1:95211989-95274489 GCF_056783735.1 Eptatretus burgeri | reverse complement strand
TTGGATGTACAATTCCATGAATACCGCCTGTTCATCCAATGGCTTGATGACGTTCTTCTTCGGGAATAATCAGTTTCTCTCCTTATGTCAAAGAGCCTTGCCACATGGATCATGAAAGACCCTACTTGAACGTGTCTAATGATTTTTTGTTCTAATTTTCTTGCAGTGTGGCATTGTAATAGATTGTTAGCTCTGCCACCAAAGGTGGACGTAGGTTATGTTTTCACCCCCGTCTCTCTGTTTGTATGCCTGTTTGTCTGTCTGCCTGTGAACAGGATATCTCAAAAAGCTATGGATGGATTCAGACAAAACTTGGTGGACAGGTTGGGAATGGCCAAGGACGAATTGATTCGATTTTGGTGAAGAGCCGGATCTGGACAAGATAATTTTTAAAGCGATTCTTCACTATTGAGAAATGGGGCTAAAAACGATATATAGCACAATATTTAAAAACAATTATGGACGGATGATGACAAAACTTGGCAGATCATTTGGGTAAGTGACAAGAACAAGCGAATTAGATTTTGGTTAGGGTCCACATGCAATTCCAGCCTATCAGTGGGATACATTGTTCAGTCTGGCGGAGGAATGTATTCTCTACCAAGTTGCATTAGAATTAAACATTGTAATCGGTGTTTGTTTTTTGAGATCCACATGCTTGTGTCTCAAATAGACCATTTAGAATTTGCTCAGAATGCCTCGTGAGTCGTGTCACCTAAAGAAACTTAAGGATGCATGAGAGTTGCACGTGTGAATGACTATGGCATGAGGCAATGACATTACATGTAAACTTGCAGCTATGTGTTCTGCACATCCCTCGTGCCAAAAAGGCCCTTTACACTGGAACAGTCCTTGAACAATTACATTATCAACTCTACATGTTCGTTTTTTTTTTATGGTGGAGAGTATAGCAATAGTCAGGAGTGGATCATTTTTATGTTGCTTGTGTTGCATTTTCAAGCCTGAGCACAACACGTATCGTAAATTTACCATATACTGCTGTACTATACTTCAACGGCTCCAATTAATCCCACATTTTTGTATGGTTGGGAGGGAAACGTTTTTGGCTCGTCTTTCACAAACTGCTGCTCATGGCCTCCAGTTCGACTTAAGGTGGCAAGAATTTGTGAATTGTTCAGGGTGCCGGTGATAACTCACTGACTCTTCATGAAGGACACTGTGGGACCTGTAACGTCCACCAATTAATGGTAACAGACAAGATGTCCAGTTTAACATCCATGTGATGAATGGCGCACACATATTCATGCATCGCCCTGCATGGAAAACTAGAGGGGGAGCACTCGGTAGAGTGCAAAACCTCCGCCGCCAATACTGCTAGGTCACTCAAGTGAACCTGATATCCTATTCATTCAATTTGACGTCAACAGTGCTCACGGAGTTATAGTTTGCAACTTTCCCTTTTACTTTTAACTTTTACATACCCAATTCATTCGTCATAACTAGATTCCTTGAGACAGAAATTGATTTTACGTGGGTATATCCACCTGAAGTTCCAAAATCAGCCGCAATTATAATTTTGGCATGTTTTTTGTTGGAAATGGCTTATAACATGTAGAAATACAAAAACAAAAAAAAAATCGAAATTTTGTTGAAAAAAAAGTTGCAAAATTTTGTTTTTTTTGTCTAACAAATTTTTTTTTTTGGTTGGAAATCACTTAAAACATGTAGAAATGCAAAAACAAAAATTCAAATATTTTTTCAAAATGGCCACCGTAGCGGCCATATTGGACTTTGGACCAAGTCCAAAATCTAATGGCATGATCCTTGGACCATACCTAATCCCCCCACCAAGTTTCGTCGAAATCCGTTGAGGAGTTTTTCCGTAATACTGTTCACAAACAAACAAACAAACAAACAAAGGGGTGAAAACAGTAACCTCCGTTCATCTTCGATGGCGGAGGTTAACTAGGGTGACACTTTATATCTGGGTCGAGATTTGAATCCAGGGCTGACAGGTCAGAGGTGATTGTACAAACAGCTGGGCTTTCCTGCTAACTCATGTTTCATCTTTCAATATTATAGACAAAATTTAGTTGTCATTTGGTTCTTCTTCCTCATTCATTATTTCATTCATCATTGCTTCATAGTTACTAAATTGAAAGTTCAATCAGGTTTGAGTTGCAGGCTCTGATATAATGTCCACATGTGATGTATATTGGCTGAATGCACATATAGTGTCTGCAATATCATGAAGGTGATGGCTGGAGATGAAGAGTCTATTATCGTTTTGTCTTGTGTTTATTAACAGTGATGTTCAGCTCTTCGAGAAGCCCGTGCACATATGACATGCATAACCATGACACGAGGAGACATCCGTGTAGTTTTGTATAAATCTCATGGACATTGATAGGATAGAGAATTGCCAAATTGCCGCAGTACATGGGATTTGAGCCCAGCATCTCATTATCATGACCTGCCTGCTCATATTGGAATGCCAAATGGGCCAACCTTGCCTCCCTTAACTTCTACTGTTTCCTTTTTTTTTATTCCTCTGTTGTCCAATTGGAACCCAGGATGGTGAGTGGTGGCTCATAGTGATCTGTGCTCTTCTTGGTTTCCCAGGATATTTCCCCAACCCATACCTCTCCCAGTCTCACTTACCCTCCTTTTTCATTCCTATGTATTACAGAAATATAGAAGAGTATTTCTTCAAGTAAAGTGTATTAAAGGGAAAAAAAACACTATTTAAGATGAAGCAGGTCATTAAATCAAAGTCAATCAACCACTTGTTGTGTCGCAAAGTCAGCTCACATGTTGGTTCTTCTGCTAAACCGTTTTTAGTGGAGTCTCCTGTTCCCCTTACTCCACAGCTCTCTGACGTCACTCTCGGTTCTACCTTGTCAGTTACGGTTCATCATGCATTCATTAATATTCATGTAACTCCCAACACCACATATTTCTTTTTTTTTGTGAAAATAACAACTGGAAATGAACCCCCCCCCCCCCAAAAAAAAAAAAAATAGTAAGCATGTAATGCAAGGTAAGATGTCACATGATAAAGTGCTTAGTCCATTCAGGGGCTCGATGATATCTCATCCCACGATGAACACCTGGGGTAAAAACTTGTGAAGACATTTGTTGGACAGGGCTCTGTGCCTAAGAGTCCTCAGAACCTGTCGTACTTCCAGCAGAAAGTCCATTTGAGGTCTCCATTGCAGGTACTAGATGAATTGCATTCCACACTTTCCCATCAAAGAGTCTGAAGGTACCAGGACCTCTCTGTTGGCTGATCTTGAGGGGTTGGGTAAATTTGTTTTGTCCTTTCTGGTGAAGTCCAGGTTTCCAAACTCGCACAAAAGAACCACTTTGGAAGGTGGAAGGTTTCGCTCCCCGACGTTTGTCTGTGTTCGTCTAGACTTCTCTTGTTTCCGTTGAACACAGCGTCTCACATCCTCGAGTCTTGCAGCAGGTGCGCTGATTTGACGATCCCCAATGTGCAACTTGGTGTGCCATGTACGTCCATGTGGAAGTTCAGCAGGGGTCTGATGAGTTGTTGCGTGTCTTGTAGCTTGATACATTTGCAACAAGTTCGGCACGAATGATTTCCAGGGTTTCCCTTCGACATTTGCAGGATGTAAACAGTCCTTAAACACTCTGTTGAAGTGTTCTATCTCCCCGTTGGCTTGTGGGTAAGAGAGAACGACAGCAGTGTTTGATGTTTCTTTCCTGCAGGAATGTTTCAAACTCTGTTGAAACAAACTGAGATCCATTGTCAGAGATAAGTTCCCGCGGATTTCCTTCATGACTGAATACTGTCGCCAGGAACATGATAACTGTAGCAGATGTCACTTGGGATGTGAAGGCTACTTCTGGACATTTGCTGAAGTAATCAATTAAAGTAATGGCATAACGACAGTCCTTTGGCTGTTATCAAGTGGTCCCACTAGATCGATGGCAAGCTTTTCCCAAGCAGCATGAGGGAGCGGAACTGGTTGCAAAAGTGGAACCCGAGTGACAACTGTTTTATCATGCAGTTGGCAAGTAATGCACAACTTGATGGCAACTTCCACTTGGAAGTCCATCCCTGGCCACCAGTAGAGGTCACGCAGCCTTTGTTTAGTCCTTACAATACCTTGATGCATTTCATGGGCAAGCTGGATTAACTTGGGTTGAAGTTCTGTCGGCACTATCACACGGTGAGTGCCCTGAATCAAGTAATCCTCCTGTACAGCCAGTTCATTCCGAATGCGAAAGTAGGGAAGTACATTTAAGTCAATGCCCTTCGCATTGCAAGGCCATCCTCTGGAGACATTCCGCCATGGCTGATTCGATTTGTCCCGCCATTACGATGGCTTTCTGCAGTGTAAGCATGAAGCATGAAGTTCTCGAGCATGCGCATACATGAGGTGAAAGGTATCGAAGGCTCACCCGGACTTGGTAAGAATGCAGCAGGTGGTGCAAGAGCAAGGTGAGCCATCCACGTCGCCAATATGTCGTGTAGCAAAGTCAGCCCACACGTAGGTTCTTCAGCTCAACCGTTTTTAATGGAGTCTCCTGCTGCCCTGACTCCACAGCTCTCCGACGTCACTCTCGGTTCCACGCCGTCAGTTCTGGTTCATCAAGCATTTATTAATATTCATGTAACTCCTAATACACCACTCAAATGGGATAACAGTATGACCGTCGTACCTCTTTAAGTCGCACGTTTTTAAAAAAACTCGCCTCCTCTTTGTGAAGAACACTGTGGGATCTTTAACATCCACCAACTAATGTCAGTCCGAATTCGTCCATAACTCTTTGAGATATCCTACTCACAGACAAAGAGGCAAACGCACAAACAAAAGAATGGCACTCAGTCGAGCACATACCTCTCTGCCAAGCTGAACAGTTTACGTTTTGTATCCCACGGATAGGCTGGATCTGCATCCGGATCATTCGTCCTTGTTGCACACCAAAATCTAATCAACTAGTTCTTGTTATTTAACCAACTCATCCACCAAGTTTTATAATAACCCATCCGCAACTTTTTGAAGTATTATGCTGGACTGTAAATCATTTTTGGCCCCATCTCTCAAAAGTGAAGAATCACTTAAAAAAATTGAAAAATTCTCATATCTGGATCCGGATCTACACCAATGTCTCATCAATTCGTCCTTGGTAAACACCCAATTTGTCCACTAAGTTTCGTCCAAATCCGTCAATGACATTTTTGAGGTATCATGCTATATATCGTTTTTGGCCCTATTACTCAATGGTGAAGCATCACTTGAAAATTTATCGGATCGGCACCAACATCTCGTCAATTCATCATTGTCACACACCCAACCTGTCCACCCAGTTTCGTCTGAATCCGTCCCAACTTTTTGAGATATCTTGCTCACAAAGAGACAGACAAACAGAAAGGGGTGAAAACATAACCATTGTCCACCCTCTGCGACAAAAGTAAATACAACGGCACTTGGTTGAGCACATACCTCTGCCAGGCTGAACAGTTTATATTTTGTATCCGATTGACACGTCCGGATCCGGAGAGAGATCTTCACCAACATCGAATGAATTCTTCCTTGTCACACACCCAACCTGTCCACCAAGTTTCATCCGAATCCGTCCATAACATTTTGAGATATCATGCAATATGTCGTTTTGGCCCTATCTCTCAATGGTAAAGAATCACTTACAAAATTCTAGTATCCAGATCTTCACCAAAGTCGAATCAGTCCGTCCTTGTCACACACACAACCTCTCCACCAAGTTTCGTCAGAATCCATCCATAACCTTTTGATATACCCTGCTCACAGACAAACAGACAGACAAGCCGGTAGGCAGCGATAGGTTGCCGAGCATGGAAACTATAAGATATAGAGCAAAATGGATGTCATATAGCGGATAGGGGATCACCTTAAGATTATGCATATCAAATCTCATCCAGTTCCATCTACTGATAACTACTCGGTTTCCATTTGAATGAAAAGTACCGAAAATGCGGTTTGATATCGGAAATCCCCAAAGTTCGAGGGGTGCTGTGGGTGAACAAAGATCTAAATCGAAAATCTGGCTCGATCATTTGTGCACAATGTATTCCAGACGATTAGTGTGAATTTTCATGACCATCCGACCATAACCCTAGGAGGAGTAGCATTTGACGCGAAGGCACCTCCAGCTCTCGCATATTATCGATTTTTGCACTAATTGACCTTTGACCTCTGACCTAAGCAAAATCGGTCAATATGTCCTGAGGCAAAGTTGTAGTACTCATTGAGTACCATGAACCTGCAAAGTTTCATTCGTATCAATGCACTCACCTGGTCGCTAGGGGGCCTTCAATTTTCGCCAATTTTCGCGCATACCCTAATTGTAGGGGGTGCTGTGGGTAAAGTATTCCATATATCACAAAAACCGGAATATATTTGATAGAGCATCACCTGTAGATCATTTGTGCCAAATTTCATAACCCTACGTGGGATAATGGATTTCGGAATTGATTTCGCGTGAACGGTACCGATTTTGAAGGTTTTTCGGTTGTTGCTAGGGAACCAAAGCATCCCGAGCAACCATCACAATTTCCAAAGCACTAGGTCATAATATGTACTTACCACCCGAGTTTGGTCAAAATCCGCCCACGTTTACTACCAATTATGCTGATGACAAACGAACAAACATCCAAACAAACACAGAATTACTGACAATAAGAGTCACCTATTTCGGCGACCCAACAGATGAAAACAACTTCCATCCACCTGAGATGGCAGAAGTAATGAAACACATAAACCTTTGATTATTTGACTTATTATTACATTTGCCTCTTCCAAGAGGCTCGACTTCTGTGTCGAAATAAAATTTAAACTGGATCCAACAGGGCACTTTCGAAATTATTTAATCCTCCCTGAAATGCTGGGTGCACTTGCGTACAAACTCCAGGAATCTTAAGAGTTTGGGGGTGAAATAAAATGTATTGTGTGTCTGCGATAAGTATTGTTACTTGGAATGGTTCACCAAGCTTCTAACAGAAGCAGAAAACACTTGGAAAAGTACCTGAGAGAAAGGGCTTGCCTCGGCACAACGAAAGACTTTTTGAACTTTCGCAGCTCGCCGAACAGCACAAGCTCGGACTGCAAACTCCAGACCATGTGGGACAGTGGAAATGGAGGGACATGTGTTACACATCCTCCAAACAGATGGCTACCAGGGAATGGACTGTGTATCTGGATTAGGTTCTTCTGAACGCTGATGGGAAGGACATATCTGGAGCGTGTGCATTTGCAGGGTAAATTTAAAATGATATTTACTGTGAATCATGTTTGGAAGGGAGGGTGGGTGGGGATAGCTGCGGGAGCTGTTATAAAACTATTATTTTTTTTGGTTCCAGGGCCACAAGAAAAATTATACGAGATTTTTGCATCTACTGCTAAAAGGTGTGTGTGTGTGTGTGTGTGTGTGTGTGTGTGTGTGTGTGTGTGTGTGTGTGTGTGTGTGTGTGTGTGTGTGTGTGTGTGTGTGTGTGTGTGTGTGTGTGTGTGTGCGCGTGCGTGTCGTTGGTTATCTCCATATGTGGGTTTCAGAAGGTGGATCAGAGTCCTCCAAAGTCTTGAAGTAACCACCTCCGTTTCAGTCAGGGATCATTATTCATGGACCAAGTTGTGAAGTTTTCTTGTTTGACTAACGTCTCTGGGTACCGAGACCTCAATTTGCAATCCCTCCTTTGTTTTGGACTGAAGTACTATATCTGGTCACAATGCTTTTGTTTTTTTTATGTTCCTGCTTGATGGAATCATCAGGTTGTGCATGAGCATTACTTCCTTGTTTTCAGTGATAGCTTTTGGTTGATGTTTCCATGAGTTTTCTAGAACTGGGAGATTGAGAATTTTGTGGATGTGCCAGTGGATTACTCCACATACTTTGTTGTGCCTTTGTTTATTCAGCTGTTCTGACATGAGTATATATCCCAATAGGAGGTGTCTCGTGCTTTCTGTTTCTACCGTGCAGAACCTACATCTATCTATAATTCCAGCAATCTGTGTGTGTGTGTGTGTGTGTGTGTGTGTCTGTCTGTCTGTCTGCGACCGCAGTTTCTCGACGACCGCCGGTCCGATCGGATTGAAACTTGCCAGAAATGTTCCTGGGGCCCCGCGGATGTGACTTTTCGAGGTTTGATATCAATCGGACGAGTGGTTCCCAAGTTACGGCCATTTATCTGTCGACCAATGACAAGACACAGTGCTATGACATCACGAATGACGTCACAAATAATGTTTTTTTTTTGCACGATTGACGGTCCGATCTGATTGAAACTTGCCAGGAATATTGCTGGCGACCCGCGGATGTGCCTTTTCAAGGTTTGATATTAATCGGACGAGTGGTTCCCAAGTTACGGCCATTTATCTGTCAACCAATGACAAGACACGGTGCTATGACATCACGAATGACGTCACAAATAATGTTTTTTTTTTTTGCACGATTGACGGTCCGATCTGATTGAAACTTGCCAGGAATATTGCTGGCGACCCGCGGATGTGCCTTTTCAAGGTTTGATATTAATCGGATAAGCGGTTCCCAAGTTACGGCTATTTATCTGTCAACCAATGACAAGACACGGTGCTATGACATCACGAATGACGTCACAATTAATGTTTGTTTATTTATTTATTATTATTATTATTTTTTTGCACGATTGACGGTCCGATCGGATTGAAACTTGCCAGGAATATTGCTGGGCCCCGCGGATGTACCTTTTCAAGGTTTGATATTAATCGGATAAGCGGTTCCCACGTTACGGCCATTTATCTGTCAACCAATGACAAGACACGGTGCTATGACATCACGAATGACGTCGCAATTAATGTTTATTTATTTATTTATTTGCATGATTGACGGTCCGATCGGATTGGAACTTGCCAGGAATATTGCTGGGGCCCCGCGGATGTGCCTTTTCAAGGTTTGATATCAATCGGACGAGCGGTTCCCAAGTTACGGCCATTTATCTGTCGACCAATGACAAGACACAGTGCGATGACGTCACAATTAATGTTTATTTATTATTATTTTATTTGCACGATTGATGTCAATTCTTCTTCTTCTTCGTTTGGTATGACGTCACAATCGACGCTGGGGACCTGAGTATGTGCCTTTTCAAGGTTTGATATCGTTCTTCATCCGTTTCAGCTGTTTCCCAAGGTTTGAAAGCTGTTTTTCCCAAGGTTTTAATTAATTGTTGTGCTTGGTGGACATTTGTGAATATATTTACAGAGAGAGGGGCGAGTGAGGGGGTGAGAGAGGGGGGGCGAGAGAGGGGGGCATCACAATTCAAGAGAGGAGGGGGCGAGAGTGGAGGGCAGGAGAGGGGGTGAGAGAGGAGGAAGGAGAGAGGAGGGGCGAGACTAGGGGGGAAAGGGGGGGGTGTCACAATTCTTCTTCTTCGTTTGATATGACATCACAATTGACGCTGGGGACCTGATTATGTTTCCAAGGTGTTTCCCAAGTTATGGCCATTTATGATACGGTTGGTCCGATCTAATTGAGACAATGCCCCAATGCAGTCGTCGTTTACGAGAGTGAAGGAACGAAGCTGCACGTACAGGCACGCACCTACGGGCTCGCACCTACGGGCTCGCACTAGTCTATTCAATTGAGTTGGTCCTGCCATCTTCTTAAAGCCATTTGTGTGGTGTCCTTGGTCTTGGGCATTTATTATGATTAGTTCTCCTTCCCAGTTCTTCGCCAATCCAAAGAGCCTTCTTTGTCCACACCCAATCTGTCCAATATATTTTTTTATACCTTCCTGCTCTTTTATCATTTTCCCAGTTGTCAGTGTATATTTGTTAAAGTTTTGTTTTATATTTTTCTCTTATCATTTTTGCTATCATTGGGGCTGTTTGTGTTGCTGTTCTGTTTGCATGTGTAACATCTTCCATTTGCACCTGTCTTTGGAGATGTTTTGCTTGGTGGGTTAGGGATACCTTCTCTGGTTTGTTGGCCTTGTGTTTGCATACAAATTGGATACGGTAGTCATTGAACTTTTCACGTATTCAGTTAATCCAACAGTTGTCATTCTGTGCACTTAATTGAGCTCCATCAGGCTACTACCTCCTCGTCTCAGCATGTACATTCTCCGAACTATGATAAAATGTATTGTTACCAACATGCTCATCATCTTGCATATCTCATCATCTCAAAAAACAAACAAATGAAGACCACATGTTCTTGCAGCCATAAGAATGCAAAACAGGAGAAAATAAGAACACAACCTGCAATGCAGAGAAAATACATGTTAAATCATGTGGCACTTGTACATTGATTGAAATGACACTCAAAAGTCTCATTAACACATCTTCTTTCTCGAACTTTGCATTCCTGAGATTTAGCCACACAGGTAAATTTGTAATATCACTTCGCTACTGATGTCATAATCGACAACGTCCAGCATTTAATCGGTGTGGTGTCGCTTCAGTGTATGATGGAAAAATGGACCAAATTTCAGTTTCCTTTGAATATAGCTTTTTTGAGTTATCAACAGGAGAGACAGACAAATGAAAATGTCAGTCATGCACTGACTGGTGAGACTTCTACAATATATTCAAACCTGGGACCATCATTAAATAACTTAACAACCATGCCAACCAATTTATTCTTATTTGGTATGCTTAAAGGACATTTCCTCTTTGTTGGATTTAGTATTATGAAGATATACTGCGAAAAGTTGAAACCAACATGTCGCTTGTTTATTTAAGCTTTTTTGTAATTCATTGTACAACTGACAAATTGGAACTGTACTCAGAAACTTAATGCCAAATGCCCTAATGAGTACATGTTGAGAATTTTGACTTTCAACGCGTTTGCATGCCTGTGATATAGAACACAGTAATTTGACATTTACAGACTGTAAAGTATAGATGAACTCGCATTGTAGTTGTACATCCTTTACAGACGTAATCACATTCTAATTGTAATACAGTACTGTACTTTATAGACGCACTAGCATTCTATTTGCAATACAGGTTATGATCAATTTATGTCGGGGTTATGTTCCTTGAAAGCACGACTTAAACTGATCAGATATTTTTACGAAAATTAACTAAATTAATGAACTAATATCCAGGAAATGCCTTTCCAGCACTCCAATACTCCATATGTAAAGTCTTAATAAATCACAAATTCTACAATTTAATGAGGAAGGATTTAATACTACATAATAAAAGAGGAAAGTAAGTACAAGATATATTTACACACAAATAAAATTTATTCCTACTCTGTCCCTAAATGTGTGGATCTCAAACATTCAAGGCCTCAGTTCCAAGCTGACAGATTTCTCAATCCAAGTCAGTGCCGATAAACCGGACATCCTCTGTTTAACAGAATCCTTCCTCCCACAGGACATCACTGTCTCCTTTGGGTCTCTCCCTGGCTATTCTATTCTGTGGTTTGATTGACCTGAAAGCCGTCCTGGTGGCAGAGTCACAGTGTACATCAAGAATTAGATTTCTCATTCTCTATGTACTGCTCTGACACCTCCCTAACTCGAGGAGTAAACGATGAAAATGACAGTTGTAAAAAAAAAACAAAAACATGTACATTTCATTAACTTGGCTTCTCCATATTCTCATAATAAAGGCTTGTTCAACATTTGATGACACAAGCTCAATTGGTAAAAAGGTTATGGCTTGGACAGACACACTGAAGCTCGATCTATACTCATACATGTCAGTGTGAGTGTCAGTTAGTCAGTCAGTCAGTATGTCTCCTCCATAACTCGAAAACCATGAAATGGAGCAGCCTGAAACTCTGCAGGCATACGAAGGGAACTCCAACAGAGTGCAGGAGTCAAAATTGGGTGTTTGGGTTAATTAAAATATGCCTTTTGAAGATAATTAACGGCCTTATTTAATTATATCCTTTATCAGGTGCATCCTTGGCCATCTTGCTCTCGATTAGGTCTAAAGGCGAATCCTCAGTTACCTCGCTGGGGAGTAATTCGCCGTTTTGTTCGGCCTGCTCAACAATGCCTTGAGTTGGAACAGGCCGCAACGGTTTATCCATATTAATATTTCGGCACGCCCCTTTTTTTGTTCCACCATCAGATTTTTGTTACTGCATGAAATGAAACAAGCTTTGACATATATAGTAATGATATTATTGTCTTCCTGAAGAGGCCCCTCAAAATTCGTTTTGATCATTATGGTAGTTAAACAGTTCAAAAACTCCATTTGCAAAATGGGAGGAATTATTGCACAAAAAAATAAATAAAAATGTTTCCCATTTTTTAGAGGACCACTAAGATGAGTTCGGCTCATAGAATCACGCTCCATTTGGGGAGAAAACAGTTGAGTTCATACCTGACGAATTTGCACTTTCCATGTGCCGTAGTTTCTTCACAAAACCATGACTTTCTGACGAAGTACAAAGTATTTCTTTGCTTTTTTTATACATGGTTGCCGTCTTGAAATTTTCATCGACCGATACCCGCTGCCCAGCCGGACCAACTGCCAACAAAGTATCGCCCGGTCAGTTACGGTTAAACCCAAAATCATGATCATTGTTTTAGTGTGGAGGTGAGTACTGACAGTGTACTTGGGTCTTTTCCGGGTGGGTGCGGGATTGAGCACGTGCACATAAAAATCTGGCAACCCAACTTGAGTTGAACAACAATGGCCGCTTGATCCTTGAAATTTGAGCCGACAGAAATAGCCTTCGAGCCTTCAGTGCTTCAGTGAGCCTTGAGTCTACCGCTCCGTAAAAGTACTTCTTCAACTGTCTCACAAGTAAGAGTTCGATCGTGATGGCAGATGCCAAAAATAACAAGGAAACACGAAGACTCCTCAAGTCACTCCTCTGATGAAAATTATGTTGCAAGCATCCCCCCCAAGTCCAATCCCTCACCTTGATCCTAACAGTGATATTGAACATCCTCATAAATCAATGGATAAAAATGATATAACATATTATTTAAAATACATTCATGCTATCTGTCTTTTATCATATGTTGCCAGTGACGCCCGTCGGAGACAGGCACCTTTACTAGTTAACGATAAAGCACTCAAAATGTTTTTTTTCACTTTCCTCGCTGATATCCTCGAATGCCTCATCTTCAGACCTATGACTCACTGGGCACATCGTTTTTGTAAGTGCTATAATTTTGAAATCAGGAGCTTGGAGCAATTTAATGCATTATATAACATTGTTAGGGTTATTGGGGTAGATGGAGGAATTTCATAGCAAAGTTAAGATTGTATAGAGTTGCTTGGTCCGTCGATGCGTAGGAGACATCTCGATGTAAATTAAGTAGGGAAACTGTGAGCTTAAGTGTTACTCATCACCACACGGGGGGGGGGGGGGGGTGGTGCTGTGTTAATTAGGCAGGAATTAAGGCCAATTTCCCCCAGTATGTAATTGCCACCTGTGACCTTTTCCTACATTTTTGCATTCACAAGCCAGCAATGAAAGAATTAAGTTTTTATAACAACAACCATAATAACATGCCGCACGTCCAAGCAGGTGAGAAGCCTCAGCTTTGTACCAGCAAGTCATGCCCCTGAGGCTTATGATTGGTGAGTGTGACATAAGAGGCGGGGGGGGGGCATGATAGAAGAGCAGACAGGAGTAGGGAGAGGACACGGTTGGTGAGAAACGTGGCTGGGACAGAGGATCTCACTTTGGCTGCGCAATTCTTGTGTCGTGCAGGAAATTTGCCCGCTTGCTGGGCAAGATGCTAGTCATTGACTGTTCAGCTGAACCGTGAAGTGTGTACGTTTCTGAGGAGGGAAGCAGACCGTTCCTCATGGCCTTATCATGGGGCCTCAGAGATCGTCTCGTCGTGTGGTCGAGGAAGGTGGATGATCGTTGTGAGCGAACATGTTGCAAGAGAGGAACATTCAGCATATTCGTTCATGAGAAGAAGCCGTACAGCGGTTAGTGAGCCCTGGTATTGAATAGTGCCTCACCAATTACCTCATGTTCTTTTCCCGCCCAGAGAGTGGATCGGCACCATTTTTGGGCGCATCTTCCTGTGCAGGATGAAGTGGCTCGACCCCAAAGTTCAATAAAGACCATCTCTGGCAAAGTGAAGTGCTGTCAAAAGGGAGGATTTTCTTTTGTTTTATTTTCCCCTTATCTGTACTAAAGTCCATGTGTATAGGCACCTTGACTTTAGACTTTATTCACCTCATGTTTTATGATTACATTTTGAATTACTACCCTTGTAAATATTTTATCTATTTTCATTAAATCCCCGTGTTTATTTTTTGTTGCTGGTGTCCGTGTATCTGTCGTGGGTTCAAGTATAAACACCTTATGCTGTGCAACCATCTGCTCTGTATTTGCCGCCCTTCCCCTCCCGTGCACGCCATAATCTCAGAGGATCACGTGTTCACCTTTCAGGAAAAACCACTCGGCAATCCGTCCTGGTCAGTGTTAACCGCCCGTCCACGACAATTTGGTCAGGGGGATTAACCGAATCAGCCACGGCCGCGACAATATTAATATATGATGCGATTTTCCATGATCTACTCTCACGGGAAAATTCAAGTATATAATAGAAATATAATTTGAAATTTGGAGGCTCGGATCATGTGGACTTAACAACTCGAAATCTGGAGTGAAATATGAAAATGTTAAGAAATCGGTGATGTTTAGTTTTTTTGCGTGTATGTGCCATTATCAATCGGTTTGCCATCGTTTACCAATCCAGCCAGCCATTCCTTATCAATCATTTAATTGGAGTTCTTGCTTGAGTGCATAAACCACTTACCAAGTGCCCTGCAGTTGACAGCGGTACAGTTCGTGTTCCGATCGGGATGTACAGTCGGCAGTTGCTTCAAGGTAGAGGTACATATGGGTTTAAATTTGGATCTGTAAAGAGACTCTCCGTGGGTGTATGTGCATGCCTGCATGCTTGGTTATGGGCACCATGGTGGCAAAGTTTCATCTTGTATCTTATGACAAAGATGGGTGGTGGAAGTTTTAACTTTGAAACCTGAGCAGCGTACGAGCAATGACGTTTTCCTTTGTCTTCGTGACTTTCGAAAGCAATTTGTTATTTTGTATGAACCGGGTGTGCTTTACAAAATTTATATGGTTTCTCTTTGTGAGTTTCAAAGCAAAATACGTTTGATAACACCCAATTTCCAAACTGTTTGCCGTATTAACATGTTTTCGAAATTACCAAGCCAATTTTTTTCCACCCGTCACATGACCATTGCCAACTGTTTAGAAGCATTAATGTTTATGCACATCTCCTTGAAACGTTTCTAATGCGACGTTGTTTTTTAGATCCTCGTGGAGGATCTCAAAGTCTTACTCACGTTGTTGTTCTTCATCTTCTTCTTGTGGACTTTTTTGTTTCACAGCCTACAGTTTTCATCGAAACTTCCTGAAACTTGGCATATATATATATGTAAAAATACCCTGCGCAGACAATAACCATCTCCGATTTTGAAAATTCCTCCTAGAAAAAAAAGTTATGACGTCAAAATATCCCCGCTAATGGAAATTGCCGAAAAAAATTATCTCCGAAACTAGGCAAGCTTTTTAAAGTCTGTTTGTGGGATTCGAACAGGGCATTAGCAGAGATGAATTACCGCACATATGATACATCACGATGACGTCATATCAATTTTTATGACGTCATTCCTATTTTTTTTGACATTTTTTTGTTTCACAAACCAGAGTTTTCATCGGATCTTCGTGAAACTCGCCATGTACATGCAGAAAGCCCACGCGCAGGCAGTAACCATCTCCGATTTTGGAAATTCTTCCGAGAAAAAAAGTTGACATAATATCGCCGCTAATGGAAATCGCCTATACCATTATCTCCGAAACTAGGGAAGCTGTTTGAATTTCGTTTGCAGGAATCAAGCCGGGCATTAGCACAGATAATTTATCGCAAACCTGTTACATCACAATGACGTCATATTAGTTTTTATGACGTCATCATTAAGAGGACGTGGATCTTAGCTCATTTGAGCTTGCTTTATTTGTTTATTAAATTTTCCCAAAAACAAAGGTGAAAGCTACTCAAGGTTTTTGGGTTGTATAAAGTACGTACTGAAGTCGGTAATCGCAATGACTCCAATCTGCCAATTCCCGATTTTTTTTTTTTTATATTGGCCAATCACGTGTGTGTGTGTGTGTGTGTGTGTGTGTGTGTGTGTGTGTGTGTGTGTTTTCATAAAACCACATTTTCTCTCTGCTAACTCCCCTCTCCCCCCCCACTCCTCTCTCTCTCTATCTCTATCTCTATCTCTATATTTCTCTCTCTCTCTCTCTCTCTCTCTCTCTCTCTCTCTCTCTCTCTCTCTCTCTCTCTCTCTCTCTCTCTCTCTCTCTCTCTCTCTGTCCCATCCTCACTCCGCCCCCTCCTAATACAGTGCAGTAGCCTCCCACACATCTCTCTCTCTTTGTTGCTGGACGTGTTTGTGCAGTGTTTGTCTTCAGACGTCTCCTCGTGGCATTTGTCTCTGGACGGCTTAGCTCCAGACGTGTCCGGGTGGTGTTTGGCTCCGGACGGGAGTTTGTCTCTGAATGTGTCCGGGTGGTGGATGTCTCCAGATGGCTTGTCTCCAGAATTGTCCATGCAGTGTTTGTCTCCATAGTGTCCGGGCAGTGTTTGTTTACAGATGTTCTTTCTCTTTGGACGTGTCCTGGTGGTGTCTGTTTCTGGACGGTGTTTGTCTCCGCACATGTCCGGGCGGTGCTTGTCTCTGGGCGGTATTTATAGTATGACCAGAAGAAAATGCATTTCAGACATTACTTTCTTTCTATCTTCACTGTTAATATATGCAGATTAATTTTGATGAGACAGTATGAATCGAAATTAACACTCCACCGCACGTCTGCCTTCCCTTCCTCTCACCTCACGCTGCCTTCCAATCTCCCACCCCTCCTCACTCATCCTCCCTCCTCTCTTTCATCCTCCACCTCTTAAGTCTCTCCCCTTTCTCTCTCTCTCCCCCCATCCCCTCCCTTTCTCCCCTCACTTTGGATTCCCATCAGCGAAGCAACAGGTGGTACTTGCAAGTGGTAAATAAAGAAATACAGAAGCGATTATGTAAAAATAAATAAATAAATAAATAAATAACCTTCGTCTCACACTTAACACACTGCGGCAGGGTTCATAAATGCTTTTCTCCATAGTTAATTATTATTAATTATTTTCTCCATATTCTCATCATATATTCTTTGTCAATGACCTAAACTGATTGATGACTCAAACTGTAATTAATGTCCCGTATTTGCCAACCACGTTAAAACGATAAGGTGTAAACTGATACGACTTCATGTGATCATTAGTGTACTTTATCGACGAACTCATATTCTAATTGTACATACTTTACATACGTACTCGCATTTTAATTGTGCGTACATTGTAGAGGTACTTGCTTGAAAGAAGATAACGTGTAATACTGACTGCCAGCAGGTGGCGTTTGTGGCCTGTGTTCGCACATTATGTGCAGACAGGCACACAGACAAACAAACTAAGAAACGGATCCGAATGCAGGATGATCTGACGAGGGTAATAAATGCATGATGTGTTTCAAAATCGGAATGTGACAAATGTGTTACCACAACTCGAGGGCTGTGATTGGGTATTGCTGATGGTTCCAAGAGCCAACTCATAATATTAGCCAATTAGTAGCACTTGAAATTATTCCTCATAATGAAAACATACATTTTTTTTCTTCCAAAGGGTTCATTAAACCATTGAAATTAAATAATGGAGAAACGAATTATTATAAAATCAGATAATGGCAAAATTAAAGAATTGAAAAATATGTAAATAATTGAGAATTGAAAAATTAAAAATATTGAAAATGAAATAATTGAAAATGAAAAAATTAATATTTGAAAAAGCAAATAATTAAATAATTGGGGAAAAATTAAAAATGAAATACTTAATAATTGAAAAAAAAAATTAATTGGGGGAATTTTTTTTCAAAATGAAATACTTTAATTGAAAATTAGGAAAAAAATTAAATCATCGAGTTTGAAAAATAAAACAATTACATAATTATACAAATCAAACTAGAACGGGCACTCAGTAGAGCGCATCGACTTCCGGTTCCGGTTTTGGAGCGGCGAGAGTTCTCCTTCGGGGCTCCCTGCTGACGTTCTCAAAGTTAAGTTTCCGGTTGTTATTTGTCCCGTTTTAACTGTTTAATTTTCTCACCTACATGTTACTGTGTGTTCCTAGTTCGGTTTTGTTTCAAAAATCGTGCTATTTTGTGAGTATTTTTGTCGACGTTCTTACCTGGTGTTTGAGGCCTAGGCCTAGGCTTGAGGCCTACCGGTTCCACTCGGTGTTCGATCGTTTTTTTTTGTTTTTTTTTTCCCCCCCATTACCTTCAATTTCTATCCTCCCCATTACCTTCAATTTTCATCCTCCCCACTTTCCAAACATCCCCCATTCTCCCAACTAATCTCTTTCTTATCTCAAAAAATAAAAAAATTAAAAAATATATATACCCAACAACAACACGCTCACCTTCCCCCGATTCTGCTTCTTCTTCTTCCTCTTAACTTCCTCCTCGTCTTCTTCCTCGTTTTTTTTCTACACTTCCATGACCTAATCTGTTGAACTCTCTCATACATTAATATTAACAACAAAAACGATCTTATAATGCTTCATCTTCCTCTCTCACACATGTGGTACTCTTTACTGTTTCACAATGCACTACTTTTCTGCTATTTTAACAGACTGCTCTCATTTCGACCTCTCCTTCATTCCTTGCCTAAAAAATCCAACTCTTACAGCGCTTCTTCTCTCCATTCTCTGAATTCGCCTTCATTGCATCCATCAAGAATTGTGTTAAATCGCATCTCTGACCTAAAACTTTTAAAAACCACAGTTTGCCATGGATGCTCGCTTTCCATCAACCATTCTTTTTTTCCAACTTCAGTGCCAACTCACCCCCTCACCCCTCACTCTCACTCTCAAAGCAACCATCCCACTCTTCTCCCTCCAAGCCTCCCTCTCACCTCTCTCAAAAATTCCCCCTCACCTTTCTCCCACCTTTCATCCCCATCACTCTTCCTTCTCTAAGTTGCCCCCCTCTCATCCACCAACCTGCCTCCCTCCACTGCCCTCTCACTTCCATCTCTTCACTCCACCTCCTAAAATCCTCAACTGCCTTCTTCCTTGTCTCTTGTGCCCCCTCTCCCCCAGCACCACAGAGCCTTTTCTCCTCCTCATTCGGCCCCCTCCCCTCGCTATTCTAGAATACCCCACACTCTTTCAGCATTCCTCCTTACCCCCCCCTCGTCCCTTGTCCTACCCTTCCCCTCCACCTCCTGCACCCAAAGCCTCCTCCCCTACCTCTTCATTAAAAGTGTGGACCTCAAATATCCGGGGCCTTCGCTCAAACCTTTCAGATCTTTCCATACAGGTTGCCACTGACAAACCAGACATTATCTGCCTAACAGAAACTTTCCTCTCCCAAGACGTGTCTGACTCCCAAGTATCTCTCCCTGGTTACTTCCTCTTACGGTATGACAGACCTGAGCCTCGTCCTGGTGGAGGTGTTGCTCTCTTCATCAAAGAGTCTATTCCTCACTCTCCATGCACTGCTCTCACTCCCCCACACCCCCAGGAATACCTCTGGCTTCGGCTTCCCCTCCACTCCCACCTCGTGTTTATATGTGTACTGTACCGTCCACCGAACAGTGATGACTCCATGTACACCTCACTATCCGAAAAAATGGACCATCTTCTATCTTCTCATCCAAACTCTCTCTTCCTCTTATGTGGTTACTTCAATTGTCATCACGCCAGTTGGCTCGGTGTGGGTACCTCTCTCACCTGCCATGGCACCTCAGCAAAAGCTTTCTGCGACTCATTGGGACTGATTCAATCGGTCAACTTCCCGACCCGGATCTCAACCAATGGTACTCCATCTCTTCTGGATCTGATTTTGACAAATTTCCCTGACAATATCTGCTGCTCTTCCTTCGCTCCAATTGGTTATTCTGACCATGTCCTTGTTAAAGTGGACATCTCTCTGGCTGTTATCAGAGAACCACCTCACCGCCGTCGAGTCTGGCATTTCACTCAAGCCGACTGGCAGGGTCTCCGAGCAGCCATCAAACTTACAGACTGGTCTCCTATCACTACTTTCTCAAACATCAACTCATCCTGGGAATTCTTTCAAAGAAACTTGCTCTCCCTCATGCACAGATTTATCCCCTCTCGTGTTCAGTTGTCCTACCCTTCCTCCCGCGCTTGGTTTACTGAAGTTTGTGGCGAGGCAGTTGTCCTGAAACAACTTGCCTTTGCCTCATGGAAAGCAAACCCAACTGAGGGTAATCTCAATTCTTTCCAAAAAGCTCGGAACAAGTGTGTATCTACCCTCAGGAGAGCCAGAAAACAACATCTTTCTCATCTCAAGTCTGAACTCTCAAACCTCTCTCCCTCCTCAAATTCCTGGTGGCGTTTAATCAAATCTGTTTCTGGTGTATGTTCCCCCTCCATCCCCTCCCTTACCTCAAATGGCCGCACTGCTGATTCCACACATGATAAAGCTGAATGTCTAAACTTGGTGTTTGCAGCTAAATCTTGTGTCCGAAACCCATCACTATCTCCACCCACTTTACCCAGTCGCACCCAACTGTCCCTGGACTCTGTATCCTTTTTCCTGACAAGGTGGAGAGCTTGCTTTCAAACCTCGAGTCAGATTCTGCAACCGGTCCAGACGGCATCAGCCCACGTGTCCTCAAAGCCTGCTCTTCTGCACTTGCTCACCCTCTCTCTGTTCTATTCACCTTCTCATTTGCCCAAGGTCATCTGCCATCTGCTTGGAAATCTGCTAACATCACTGCCCTGCATAAAAAAGGTGCAAAAACAGATCCCTGTAACTACAGACCAATCAGCCTTCTCCCAATCATCAGCAAGGTTATGGAATCCATCATCGCTTCAGACATGAAATCCTTCCTCTTCTCCAATGGCTTGATTTCCAATCATCAATTTAGTTTCAGACAAGGTCACTCTACCCTGGATATGCTGCTTCTGCTCTCCCATCAATGGATGGAGGTCCTCAATGCCAGACGAGCAGTATCCCTGGACATATCACGTGCTTTTGACACAGTCTGGCACCCTGCACTACTCACCAAACTCTCTTCCCATGGTATTCAAGGCCATCTCCACTCATGGCTCGCAGACTTCCTCTCCTGTCGCAGTCAACGTGTGGCCCTAAATGGAGTTCTTTCATCCCCTCTTCCTGTGCAGGCGGGAGTTCCTCAAGGTAGCGTTCTTGGCCCTGTTCTTTTTCTGGTTTTCATCAGTGATCTCTCGGACTCTCTGGAAAATCCTCTATTTCTCTTTGCCGACGACTCCACCCTCTGCCGTACCATCTGTCATCCCTCAGACCGGCAAGCAGCAGCTTCTTCGCTCACTGCAGATCTGGATAAAATCACAAACTGGTCCAACACGTGGAACATGTCTTTCAATCCAGACAAATCTCACACTCTCACTATGTCTCTTCGAAAGGACCGTTTAGAAAACCCCCCCATCCACTTTCTCAACAATCCTCTGGAAGAAGTCTATTCTTTCAAGCTTCTGGGTCTCACTATCTGCCATGACCTTTCCTGGGAAAGTCACATTTCCAACCTCGCCTCAAAAGCCAGTCGCCGACTGGGAATCCTCCGTCGTGCAAAGTCCTTCCTCGGCCCTCTTGAGCTCCTGACCACTTACAAAGCTTTTGTCCGTAGCCTGATAGAGTACTGCTCTCCCCTCTGGGCTGGTGCTCCTGCCTCCCACCTTTCTCGGCTTCACGCTGTCGAAACCAGGGCATTTAAGATCATCGGCATCTCCCGCAATGAAGCTGAGTCTTTGGGCCTCTCACTCAATCACCGCAGGTTGGTCGGTGGTCTTTCTGTCTTCTACCGACTCCTCTCCAGCCTTGCCCCCCCCCCTGCTCTCTCTGCGATTTGTCCCCACCACATTTCCACAGGGCGCTCAAGGTCCACCAACAACCCCCTTCTGGTAAAACTACCAAAATCACGAATCACTGCTCATCTTCACTCTTTCATTCCTCTTTTTCCCGCCTTTGGAATAAACTTCCTCACTCTATTCTTTCCCATTCTTCCCTCCAGGCTTTCAAAACAGCTGTTCACCACCACCTCTTATCTTCCCCCATCCAAATCCTCGATCTTTTCTACCCCCGATAATCCACCCAAGCCCACTTCCTTCAATTCCCCTGCTTTCCTTCCTGAAAGTCCCTGTAATGTCCATCTTCTCTTCGCCATGTTCCCCGTCCCATCCCCATCCCTCTCCCTTCCACAGTTCACCTAATGTATCTGTTCCCCACTGTCTTGTCCCTTCCACTCCCGCCCCTCTTGTCTCATGCCTCCTTGCTGTGAGTTGTGTGTTCGCTCTCATACGAGCCTCGACCAAGGTATACAAAACAAAACAAACAAAAAAAATACCTTCGCCAACGGTACATCCCCCCCCCCCAGAAACCGTTGATTGTGAGGGTATTTAATCCCATACCACATCTGCCATCTCGTATGTGTTATGATGGCTTAAAAACATTAAATTTCCTGTGTCATATCATATATCACAAGATTGGGCATTGAATTCACAACATTTTGGCATTGGTTGCATGCAAATTGGATAAAAATCGACCGCACTATGGCAAAATGACGATTTTGACCTTTTCATGACCTCGACCTTGACCTTTGTACTCTTAATTTTGTGATTGGTATTAGAGTGTGGGGAACAGAACAGTCAACATTTTGGTGTTGGTTTCCAGCAAATCGGATAAGAATTGACCGTGTTATGACTAAAACCGCACATTTTGCACTGTCGTGACCCCCCCTGACATGTGACTCCCAACCGCTAATAAGGGTTATCACGTCATTGCGTCATGTCACATATCACGAGATGGGGCATTGAATTCTGAACATTTTAGCATTAGTTGCATGCAAATTGGATACAAATTGACCGCGCTATGGTAAAAAGATGATTTTGACCTTTTCATGACCTTGACCTTTGACCCGATCACTCCCAAAATCTAATCGAATGGTCCTCGGATAATAACCAACCATCCCACCAAATTTGCTACGATTCAGTTCAATACTTTTGGAGTTATGCGAATAACAAACAAACAAACACACATATTCACAAATAAATAAATAAATACACCGATCAAAACATAACCTTCGCAACAAAGTTTGCGAAGGTAATAATGGAAGGAATATTCTTCAATAAGCAAGACACCATGGCACAGATACCAAGACTAAACACTTGATGCTCCCTCCGGGAACCATAACACTGCCACAAAATATATAGAGTATGTACTGAATTCACAAAGAATCAAAACAATCAAGGAAATTCATAAATAGATAAACCAGCAGTCATAGACTGGTACTTACGAAATCGTCAACTTGACCTCTGACCTTGTTTAATAAAAGCTGTCTAGAGAAGGTAGCGACGCAAACCAGACGTTTCTACGATGATTCTGTACCAAACCATCAAAAATCGTAATGTTGTCCGAAGCAAAAATCTCCATTTCTCCACGCAATTATTTAATATTATTTTATCAAAGTCACAAAACCGTAAGTGATTTTCGGATCAGACACTTAAAATTGCCCAGGTGGGATTGTGAAGGTCTCAGAAGATATGCAAATGCTACTTGGATAGGAAATCCAAGCTCAGGTATTTTAGGCCACAGGATTAGATTCTGACTGTGACCAAAAGACAGCAACAAACTATGTGTGCAGTGAAGGATAAAGCTGGACTCGTCATTATTGTTGATGATTACAGTGTCGGGGTCGGGAGAAGGTGCAGGGTGTACTGCATGAATTATTGAAGGATATTCAGCGTGATCAACAGGGTATTGTTGAGGCCGGAGGCACATTCTCTGCAGTTGAGGTGAGAGACATGTGTTGGTCCCCATGGGTCTGGAACTGTGAACCAGAAAAGCACTAAGTTCCTTCACTTTGCAAGAAGTCATGGACTTAAGGTGGCTGGTTCATGGTTTCAGCCCCCACAGGATCATCGCTGGACTTGGTATTCCAAGGCTGGTGGTGTGGCAAACGAGATTGACCATGTGCTCGTTGATGGTCGCTGGAAGATGATCCAGAACTGGAGGGTCCACCGGAGTGCTCAGTTCCTCAATACCAACCACATGGTTGTTGTAGCAATACTGACGTTGCAGCTCAAATCCAGGAGAATGGTACCATCCCAGTCTCGGCTTGATGTTGGCAAGCTCAAGGATTAATGGGGCAGCTGAGAAGTTGGTGAACAGGCTGAGTGTGGACTTGTGGGGTCTGGGTGATTTGGGGAATCCCGAAGAGTTGTGGAGTGCCTTCAAGACCACCGTCCTTGATGTTGCAGGTGGATGTCTTGGAAATTACCATAGGGTGAAGAAGAATTTTGTTTCTTCAGGAACACTGGATACTATTGACCAGAGTCGTAGGACCAGGCTGAATGACAGAGCTGAGCTGTTCAGGAAGCTGAGACATAAAACTGTACATGTGCTCAGGGTGGACAAGGAGGCCTATGTACAAGAAATCTGTGAGTGTGTAGAGCATCACCTGTGGTCAAGTGATTCTCATCCTCCTTTCAGGGGAATTCGCGCATTGCGTTCCTCCAAGCCCGTCCCTCGGTGTACTGCAGTTAGAGCAGAGAGAGGTCGGCTCTTGACAGAGGAGTCTGAAGTGAAGCCCCGCTCGGCTGGTAAAGGCCTAGTCACACCTTGACGTTTTAGCCAGCTTATGCCGATTTTTGGAAAATTTGTGTAAAACGCTGGTACACGTCGAATACGTTATGGGTAAGTTTTGATAACATTGAGAGCACGCTGAAAAACACTGTCCTACGTCGTAGTACGCTGGCTTTAAACGTTGTACTTTTCGGTTGTCCTCAAATTTTCCATGCTTGAAATTTTAAGACTTATGCCAGCGTATGACTCACACGTTCCGCATAACGCTGGCCATAAGTTGTAGGCACGTTACGCGATCGTTGACACACGTCCACACACATTACTTGTAAGTTACTCATAAGTCGAAACACGTCAAGGTAATGGTTCGCGTCAGTGTTCCAGACTCCCTGGGGTTTTTTTTTCTTCTTCGTCGGTATGACGGTGATGTCGACACTTCGATTTCTAGTGTGGTTCTAATATAGTATAATTAAAAGGCTGCCGCTCAACGATTTAAATCATAACCGCACCAGAAATCGAAGTGTCTATATCACCGTCATACCGAAGAAAAAAAACAAAACAGGGAGTCTGGAACACTGACGCTAACCATTACCCTGAGTGTTTTGACTTATGAGTAACTTACAAGTAACTTTTGTCGACGTGTGTCAACGATCGCATATCGTGCGTACAACTTCTTCCCATCGCATGCGGAACGTGTGTCATACAGCAAGTATGTTGTAAAATGTTTAACACGTTTATAATTACAAGACGTACTCCACTTAATACGACATATGATAGCTTACTTTAGCGTTCTATTCACGCATACCAAACTTACCCATACCGTATTCGACGTGCGCCAGAGTTTTAGACACATTTTTCAGAGGTCGGCATACGCTGGCAAGATCGCCAAGGTATGACTGCGATGTTGACACTTCCATTTCTGCAGTGGTTATGATTTGAATCGTTGTGCGGCAGCCTTTTAATAAGCTTCGTAACGTCATCGTCGTCGATGCGTGCAGCGCGCTATGCTTAAGTTAAACTATCGTTGGGCATAGGTTGCGAAGGCTGACAACAGGCTAAGCATTCGTTGGTGTAAGTTATCTATAAGAGAACGAAACGTTCTGTGTCCATTACTAATATGTTATGCATATCACCAACTCGTTATGAATACGTCTGAATCTTTAAAAAAAACATTAAAGGTTCAACGTAAGCCAGCGTTTTACATACATGTTAATACGTTGCCATTGCTGGCTAAAACGTCAAGGTGTGACTGGGCCTTTACTTTGAGTCACTGTACGAGGCTGATCCACCAGGTGTCGAGTTGGATGTCAGGGGTGTTACTATCCCTATTGCTTACCCTCCAATCAACTGTAATCCACCTTCGTTTGTGGAAACACAGGCTGTGGTGAACCAGTTTAAATGTGGTAAAGCTCCTGGGATATGAGGTATCCATGCTGAACTTCTCAAGGCTGGTGGAAACGCTGTACTCGTGTCGATGCATGCAGTTATGTGCTCTTCCTGAATGCAGGCATCATCCCAACTGACTGGAAGAGGGGCCTTGTGGTCCTCTCTGGAAAGGGAAGGGCGATCGTCAGAACTGCAACAACTACCGACGGGATAACGCTGCTCCCAGTGCTGGGCAAGATTTTTGCTTGGATAATTCTTCATAGGATTCACCATCATCTGCTTGAGCACCAGCATCCAGTGCAGTCAGGCTTTACACCAAAAAGGTCATTGATTGACTGTATCCTTGCTCTTCAGGTCCTCACCAAATGCAGACGACAGTTTCGGCAGGGGCTGCTTGCAGCCCATGTTGATCTCTGTAAAGTGTTTGATTCAGTGAATCGGGATGCCCTCTGGGGGATTCTTGGTCTTCGTGGAGTTCCACCAAAACTGATCAATCTGAGGTCTGAACTATCTTCTGATACTGAGAGTGCTGTAAGATTTGGTGATACCATCTCTGACTTGTTTCCCATTGTTACTGGACTTCATCAGGCATGTGTGCTGGCCCCCACACTTTTCAGCGCTTGTATAGACTGGATTCTGGGGAGGATTTCGGAGAGATCGAGTTGTGGTGCATCGTTTCGAAATGTCAAGATCTCTGACCTTGATTTGGCAGATCATGCAGTCATCATTGCAGAGACTCTGGATATCCTTTTGGGGGCCTTCGAGGTGCTGAATGAGGAATCTGAGCCACTGGGATTCTGGGTTTCCTGGGTCAAAACTAAGATCCAGGCTTTCAATGACATCTTGGATGTTGCTATGTTGTCTGTTGCTGTTTGTGGTGAGGATATTGAGGTCACAGAGAGATTCACTTACCTTGGCAGTGATATTCATGTCTCTGCTGGCTGTGAGCCAGAGTTCAAAAGACTACTGGGTCAGGCCTGGGGAGTCATGGATTCACTGGATCATGGGGTGTGGCGCTGTCGGTACCTGTGCGGGAGGATGAAAGTCTGAGTCTGTTGGTCTTTGGTGCTTCCAGTGTTGCTCTGTGGATGTGAGACTTGGACTCTGGCCAGGGATCTGAGATGTCGACTTAATTCCTTGGTACCAAATCTCTTTGAAGAATCCTTGGCTATCACTGGTCAGACTTTGTGTCCAATGAGCAGTTGCTGATAGAGACTCAAATGAGATTTGGTACCTGCGTAGTCCATGAGCATCAGCTGCAGCCGTATGATCATGTGGCTCGTTTTCCTGATGCTGATCCTGCTCACCAGATTCTCTCAGTGAGGGAGCCTCTTGAGTGGAGGAGGCTAATGGGCTGATCACGTGCCTCATGGTTGCATCCAGTTGATCAGCATCTCAAGGAGATGGGGATGGGCCAGGCATCTGCCTGGGGGATGGCCAGACGGCCAGCAGAGGACTGGTGAAAAGTTGACGCAGCGATGTGCTGCTCCGGTGCATGCTCCCATAGCTGACCTGACCTGAGGCTACCCATCTGGCTGCAGCAAGTGTGGCTGTTGTGACGCTCAGTAAAACGACCATCGAGGCTGTTGTCGATGAGGAAAACTATTATTTCACCAGTGTAGAAAGCGAGGAGGTGTGTGTGTGTGTGTGTGTGTGTGTGTGTGTGTGTGTGTGTGTGTGTGTGTGTGTGTGTGTGTGTGTGTGTGTGTGTGTGTGTGTGTGTGTGTGTGTGTGTGTGTGTGTGTGTGTGTGTGTGTGTGTGTGTGTGATATTTGATTCCCGCAAGTTAAAATAAAATCATTGAATTTGATTTGGAACTATTGGTGATTGTCGGTGACCTCTTTCAGAAACTCAGTTGAGAATAAGTATTTTAGTGAGATTGACAGGAGCAAGAGATATTGGCAGATACTGGTAGCTGATGAAGACATACACAAGACAGTGTTTGTGATGACAGATGTCACCTCCAAGTTTTTAAATATTCCATTTGGGATGGTGAATTCAGGAGCTACACTTGTACGGGGCATGAGGAGGATGCTGGTGGGGATATAAAAAGTTGATAGCGACATTGATGACATTTTGGTCCATATCAACACTTGAGGCGAGCGTATGTCCACCCTGAGGGAGGTGCTCTGCTGCATATCCATGGTCTACCTCAGTCTGACTATCAAAGTGTGTGATCCAGATAGACAGTGTGAGCTTTGTGGGTCACCGCATAGAACAGGGGTCTTTTCGGCCTTCACAAAAACATGATGAAAAAACATTGACGATTCGCTGAGCCCCCGACTAAGAATGAGGTATGGTTGGTGTGGGTTCTGTTGATGTACTATCGAGACTACATCCATAATTATGTGGCCTTCGCTCTGACATTTACGAATTTGACCAAGAAGGGTCAACTCAGTGAGGTGGTGTGGGGGATGCCTGGGAGAAGGCCTACACGACCCTCAAGCAACTCCTTATCAAGTCCATTTTGAGGCTACTGGACCCGAGTAAGCCAGCCATTTGTGCTCAGGCCCAATGCTTCTGACCTTGGTATTGGAGCTGTTCTTTTGCAACAATATGAGGGCGGACTCTTCCACGTGAGTTCATTGTACTATAAAGAGAATAACTGTTCTACGATGGAGAAGGACTAACTCTATTGTGTGGGGCATTTAGACATTTATGCCATATCTCTGTGGGACCAATTTTTTTTCACTCTGATCATCAGCCATTGGTGTACATGGAAAAGGCAAAGTTCCTCAATGATAAGATCATGAGATGGGTCATGTTTGTCCAAAACTATCAGTTCACCGCAGAGTCGATTAAGGGTTTGGAGAAAGTTGTGGCAGATTACTTGGGCAGGGTTGTTTAACCATGATTGGAATTTAGAGAATGTTGATGGAATTGTGGATTTTTTTTTTGCTTTTTTTGCTGATGTTTGTAGATTGCTGCAGTCAAGAATTTGTGGAAATTGGAAAAATTGGGAATTTTTCTTGAAGTGGGGGTTATGTCGGAAATTCTTTACACATCTGTTCGGCGGTGTATTGGTCCAGTGTGAAGTTTACACCTAAGATTTGATACGGAACGTATTGTTTGTTGTCTGTGGCTGTGTAATGTTTGTTGAGGTGAGATGTTGATTTGTGTAAAAAGTTATAATGTTGAAGTTAGTCTTTATAAAGTTGTGCAGAAAGATTGCCAGGGTTCCAGAGATTTCCGATTACTTCTGGATGTAGAATCGTCCAACAAGTACGAACGATTTGTAGAGGGAGGAACTTTCGCAGATGTTTCCTCTCCGAGGGTGTACAAGTGGTAAAGCCGAGTGAAAAATGGGAGAAATAAGAATAGCCATTCTTGAGTTGCCTTGGTGTGTGCCATTACTATGCCGTGTCGAACCCAGCCACGTTTTGTGTTTTACTTTTGACATAAACCCGAGTTTGGAGTACACTCCAAACTTTGGGTTTTATGATGAAGACGAAAAAGGAAAAGTAAAAAGTAAATCGGCAGAGTTAATACAATACAGTAGTAACTTTGGGCTGGCATGATCGCCTCGACATAAGGGTATCTGTGATCGGCTTTGAGCTATCTTTACCCAGCTATCAACTACCACCCTGGTGTTTCACATGCATGGCAATACATCAATGTGTGTGCAGTCCAGCTGAAAGACGTGAGGTGGAGGATGACCACAACTTGTCGTCGCTGGACGTTAAAGATCCCACAATGTCTTTCACGAAAAGTAGGAGATTTGTCGCCGGCACCCTGAAGAAATTACAAATCCTGGGCAAATTGCCTTCAGTCAAACTTCGCCAGTCGGTTTGTGAAAAGCCTTGGACCAAAAAGGTTTCCTAAGCAATCCCACAAGAAGGTGGGAATAATTGGCCCTGTAAAGAAGTAGTTGTTGTAATACTAATAACAGTACTAGTAATAGGCATCCACAACCATCTTTGAACATTTTGTGGAACGCTGGCTGAGGCCCTTGTGCGAATGAGATGAAAAAGGACTTTACTGAAAGTTCCAGTCGACACAAAGTTCAGGATAATATTTTTGTTCTCGTTATCTTCTATGTTGTCTATTGTCACACGCCGGCAGCCATCGTGCCATGCCGCTGACACACCACATATGATAGAGATTAGAGATGGTGCAGACCTAATTTTCTCGAGCTTGATCTGAGAAAAGCTTTCAAACAAATAGAGACCAAGCTGGTGATTTCTTCCCAGTAAATCGTTTCCCGGGAATTAGTGGAAAATAGCGGGAAATTGATTTGCGATTCCTGCCTTTTTTCGTTTTTATTCGGTTCAGGCTTGGAAAATTTGGGCTCCAACCATCTCTCTGGGCAAGTGTCGATATGTTTGCGCTTGAGCAGTGTGCTCTGTGCACCTCCTTTCCCAACACGAAGGAAAGACTCATCAACTTGTATTTTATGACCTTCAAAGCCATCCCCCAACCAAGTTGACGAAATAAGAAATGTGTGCAATGGTAAAAACTAACTTCATACAAAGTTACAGTTCATGATGATTGGATGTAAAATGCGGCTGGCATTCCAAAAAGTCTGTTTTCTGCAAGCATGGGTTGCAGGGTGTTTCACGTCCCAGGAATAAACGGCCTCGACCACGCTTCGCTCAGCCTCGGCTGAACAATATGTTATGTTTGATAGAAGAAAAAAAAAACCATGTGATGATTGGTATAGAGTATTTATAAGTGTGAGCTATATCACTGTATGGTGAAAAGCTCTTCTTGAAGCAAATTTAGGTGGACTGTACAGCTTTATTGTTTTGCATATTTACAACCTGATGTTATGCTTAGTGGAACATACAGTATTTGGGTTTCATTTATACTATTTCGTTCATAACTTTTTATTGTCTACTGATGTTAACATTCCTTTGTACGTTAATTTCTGCCTGGTGACTTAATTACAAAATCTATACCCAGTAATTATCACTGCCTTACTCAGATCTTTGTGAAGAATGTTATTCCACACAGTCGTTAATCGTTAACACAATTTCCGCAGATACCGTCGCAGGACAGGACAGTGCGACGGCCATGACCTCCAAAAAGGAGTGTCCAACAGTCCTGTGGATTTGTGAAGATTTTCAAGGTAGGTGAACAATCCATTAGATTAAGAGCATGCGTAACCATCTCAGTGAAGATAGATACCTGGTTTCTGTGTCACACCTTAAATAATTTCCGTGCATTATGAAATGCTGAGTGGGTACGTTTTGATATTGGAAAGTATTCATTGCTGTCGATGGAAAAAAAATATATAAAGACGAAACAGCAGCATCCTTTGTTGGTGATGTTTAAGAAAATATGAGCTTAGCTGTATTTGTTTATGAACAAAATGAACAGCAGAGAGAGGGGAGGGGGGGGGACACCAACAACAGGGTTAAAGGACAAAATAAAGGGAGACTTGGACAAACGATGAGTGTGGAGTGGAATGAAGGGTAGGGGATAATGCATGGAGTTGACGAGATGGATACAGAAGGAAACTCTTAGGAAGAAAAAACTGGAAATTTAGGAGGAGGGCTTGGGGATGTGGGGGTGGGGGTTAATGGTTGTAGAAAAGATCATGGATTTGGATGGGGTAAAGAGAGATGGTGGTGCTAGTGGTGAACAGCTGTCTTGAAGACATCTGAGATGATGGTGAACAGCTGTCTTGATGACTCGGAGGGAAGAATGAGATTGAAGAGAATCTGGAAGTTGGTTCCACAGGGGATGAAAGAAAAGCAACGAATGAGTGGAGGTGAGAAGTGATGCTGGATTTAGGGAGTTTCACCTGAAAAGGATTTGATGGTGAACAGCATGCACCATGCAGAAACCTGGGAATTGGGCGGTTGTGGGCACAAAACATGGAAAGAGCAGAGGTTGCAAGACCAGAAAGGAGACGGTGAAGGACAGAAAGACCACCGACCTGTCTCCGATGGAAAAATGATAGGCCCATAGATTTGGCTTCATTGTGGGAGATTTTAATAATCTTGAAGACCTTGGTTTCCATGGCATCACGCTGTGAAAGGTGAGAGGCAGGGGCGCCATCCCAGAGGGTCGTGCAGTACTTTTTTCCCAGAAAAGGTAGCCAGAGTGCAAGAATGCCATGTCCATGGTCATGGTATGATTCACATAACGATACCGCCACCAGCGTTCTCACCAGTTAGAACTCTGTAAGAAGGATGAAGTAAAACGAGCCATGTTTTTTTTTTGTAATATATTTTGAGTGTCCACATTCATTTCATTCCACCACGTCAATAATACAACCTCTCCATCCTTTGCACGACTGGAGCCATGGTTGTTTTAACCACACAAAGTGAAAAATGGAGTTAAGCAATTGGTTCACTTCTGTCTCTCTATCTGTCGGTCCATCTACCATCAGTTTATGATCGAGGAACAACTTGATTTTAATTGAATGTTGTATTTTTTTTTAACACAAATCGGAACATGAATCAGAAAACAAACCTGTAGTTTAGCAGTACTTTGGCTCTGAATTTATCCCGATTGCACATGCACAGAGAGGAGCGAGGTGATAATTTTTTTTATTGAATTTTATTGAAATTGAAATATACATTTTTACACTTCATGGGGTAAGGTGTTCTATGAACTCGCTCGTGTTATCTTAGTACAGCACTACAGATTCGAGCAGTACTTCACTTCCCTATGGCCTTGCACCTCTGCTTTCCATCTGTCTCCAGATTCTGTGCAATCTAAAGCTCTCAACATTATTTGCATCTGCCACAATCAGGCCAAAGCACAAGGCCAGTGTGTCTGACATCACGCACAAGCCTGTGACGTATCTGTTTTAGACTGCCTTTTCCACCTTCTTGCTCTCCTCTCTCTCTCTCTCTCTCTCTCTCTCTCTCTCTCTCTCTCTCTCTCTCTCTCTCTCTCTCTCTCTCTCTCTGCTCTCAGCCCTCTGACCCTCCGAAGCTCTTCCAGATCACAAGTGTCCTAACAGTACCTCCTCCCTCATGGTGAAACAACCAAAATCCAGGATTACCACACACCTCAACTCCTTTGTCCTTCTTTACCCCTGTTTCTTTTACTGCCTTGTTGAAGCTGTTCTCCCTTCTTCTGTCTTGAGATTCATGTTGGCGGTGCTCCACCATCTCTTCATCTCCCATCCTTACCTACAAACATTTATATCCACGTTTACCTCATTCTAACTCAACCCTCTTACTTGTCGGTTATTGTTTTTTCCTCCCCCTCCTCTCTATCCTCTTTTCTTGTTTGTTCTTTCCCTTACTTGGGTCCAACTGGCGCCCCACGGTCAGTATCCTCCCATTCTACTTCCTCTCGCCTCACTCTTTTATAATACCAGATTTTGTATATAAAAATAATCGAAAACATTGGCTGATACACAAGGACAAAGGAACACAAGGACACAAGGAAACTAGATGCAGGAAGAGGCCATTCGGGCCATCATGCCTGTACCACATCACCACCAAATCAGCCCAAAACCAATCCAAAGTCAAAACGATGTCATTTCATCTATCTATAATTCCAGCAATCTGTGTGTGTGTGTGTGTGTGTGTGTGTGTGTGTGTGTGTGTGTGTGTGTGTGTGTGTGTGTGTGTGTGTGTGTGTGTGTGTGTGTGTGTGTGTGTGTGTGTGTGTGTGTGTGTAATTTCTCAGAAGAAAGCAAATACCTCTTTTGGAGGGCAACATCCCTGTCGACCCCCTTATACCCCGACTTTTTTAATGTGGTGAACAATCTTTGTTACATCACTAGTGATGAAGATTGCAATCAAGTTTCATCGGAATTGTGTGTGTAGTTTCTGACAATAAAGTGAATACCTATTTTGGGGAACAACCCCCCATAGACCCTCTTAGACCCAGATTTTTTGAATGTCATGAACAAACTTTGGTATCTCAAGGGTGATGAAGATTACAGTCAAATTTATTCGGAATTGTATGTATCGTTTCTGAGAAGAAAGCTAATACATCTTTGGGGTTGGGGGGGGGGCAACTTCCCTGTAAACTCTCCCCATAGACCCCTTCAGATCCTGTTTTTTTCCCCAATGTCATGAACAGTCTTTGTTACATCACTGGTAATGAAGGTTGCAGTCAAGTGTCATCAGAATTGTGTGTGTAGTTTCTGAGAAGAAAGCAAATACCTATTTGGGGGGGGGGGCAACCCCCATAAGACCCCTTTCAGGCCCGATTTTTGATTTTTTTATTTCTTATGCCATGAACAAACTTTGATACATACATGTTTATATATATATATATATATATATATATATATATATATATATATATATATATATATATATATATATATATATACATACATACATACATACATACATACACAAGGTCAAGGTTCGTATAAGAGCAAACACACAAAACGTATAACAATGAGAGCAGGAGACAAGAGGGGAGGGAGAGGGAAGCACAAAACAGTGGGAAGCAGAGAGGGATGGGGCAGAGTAAACGAGGTAAACAAGATAGACACCACAGGAACTTTCAGATCCTTACACCACATGGACATTCAGGAAGAAAAGCAGGGAATTTGAAGAAGTTGGGTTTGGGGTGGATTAACAGAGGTAGAAAAGATCATAGTTTTGGATGTGGGAAGATAAGAGATAGTGGTGAATCACTATTTTAAAGGCCTGGAGGGAAGAATGGGATTGAATAGAGTGAGGGAGTTTATTCCAAAGGCGGGAAAAAATAGGAATGAAAGAGTAAAGGTGAGCAGTGATTCGTGATTTTGGTCGTTTTACCAGAAGGGGGTTGTTGGTGGACTTTGAGCACCCAGCAGATTTATGGTGGGGACAAATCACAGACAGAGCAGGGTGGGTGAGACTGGAGAGGTGACAATAAAAGAAAGAAAGACCACCGACCTACCTGTGGTGAGAGAATGAGAGGCCCAAAGATTCAGCCTCATCATGGGAGATACCAATGATCCAAAATACCTTGGTTTCCACAGCGTGAAGCCGAGAATGCTGAGAGGCAGAAGTACCAGCCCAGATGGGAGAGCAGTACTCCATCTGGCTGTGGATGAAAGCTTTTTATGTGGTCAGGAGCTCAGGTGGGCCGAGGAAGGACTTTGCACGACGGAGGATTCCCAGTTGGCGACTGGCTTTGGAGGCTAGGTTGGAAATGTGGCTTTCCCAGGAAGGATCATGTCAGATGGTGAGACCCAGAAGCTTGAAAGAAAGGACTTCTTCCAGAGCATTGTTGAGAAAGTTGATGGGGGGGGATTCCAAATGGTCCTTTCGGAGAGACATAATGAGAGTGTGAGATTTGTCTGGATTGAGAGACATGTTCCACGTGTTGGACCGGTTTGTGATTTTATCCAGATCTGCAGTGAGCGAAGAAGCTGCTGCTTGCCGGTCTGAGGGATGACCGATGGTACGGCAGAGGGTGGAGTCATCAGCAAAGAGATATAGAGGATTTTCCAGAGTCAGAGAGATCATCGATGAAAACCAGGAAAAGAACAGGGCTGAGAACGCCGCCTTGAGGAACTCCAGCCTGGACAGGAAGAAGGGGTGAGAGAACTCCATTTAGGGTCACACGTTGGCTGCGACAGGAAAGTAAGTCTGTGAGCCACGAGTGGAGATGGCCTTGGATACCATAGGAAGATATTGGTGAGCAGTGCAGAGTGCAAGACCATATCAAATGCACGTGGTATGTCTTGGGAGATGGCTCTGATTTCATGGAGGATCTCCATCCATTGTTGGGAGAGCAGCATATCCAGGGTGGAGTGACCTGGTCTGAACCCAAATTGATGGTTGGAAAACAAGCCATTGGGGATGAGGAAGCATTTAATGTCTGAAGCGATGATGGATTCCATAACCTTGCTGATGATTGGGAGAAGGCTGATTGGTCTGTAGTTGCAGGGATCTGTTTTTGCACCTTTTTATGCAGGGCAGTAATGTTTGTTGATTTCCAAGCAGATGGCAGATGACCTTGAGTGAATGAGAGGGTGAATATAATGGAGAGAGGGTGAGCAAGGGCAGAGAAGCATGTTTTTAGAACACGTGGGTTGATGCCATCTGTCCGGGTTGCACAATCTGAGTCGAGGTTTGACAGCAAGCTCTCCACCTTGTCAGGAGAAAAGGACACGGAGTTGAGGGACAGTTGGGTGCGACGGGGTAAGGTGGGTAGAGAAAATGATGGGTTTAGGACACAAGATTTAGCTGCAAACACCGAGTTTCGGCATTCAGCTTTTTCACGTGCGGTATCAGCAGTGTGGCCATTTGAGGTAAGGGAGGGGATGGAGGGGAAACATACACCAGAAACAGATTTGATTAGATGCCACCAGGATTTGGAGGAGGGAGAGAGGTTTGAGAGTTCAGACTTGAGATTAGAAAGATGTTGTTTTCTGGCTCTCCTGAGGGTAGATACACACTTGTTCCGAGCTTTATGGAAGGAACTGAGATTACCCTCAGTTGGGTTTGCTTTCCACGAGGCAAAGGCAAGTTGTTTCAGGACAACTGCCTCACCACAAGCTTCAGTAAACCAAGGGCGGGAGGAAGGGTAGGACAACTGAAGGTGAGAGGGGATAAATCTGTGCATGAGGGAGAGCAAGTTTCTTTGAAAGAATTCCCAGGATAAGTTGATGTTTGAGAAAGTAGCGATAGGAGACCAGTCTAAAAGTTTGATAGTTGCTTGAAGATCCTGCCAGTCGGCCTGAGTGAAATGCCAGACTCGACGGCGGTGAGGTGGTTCTCTAATAACAGCAAGAGAGATGTCCACTTTGACAAGGACGTGGTCAGAATAACCGATTGGAGCGGAGAAAGAACAGCAGATATTTTCAGTGAAATTTGTCAAAATCAGATCCAGAAGAGATGGAGTACCATTGATTGAGATCTGGGTTGGGAAGTTGACCAATTGAGTCAGTCCCAATGAGTCGCAGAAGTCTTTTGCTGAAACATCATGACAGGTGAGAGAGGTACCCACACCTAGCCAACCTGCATGATGACCATTGAACTCATCACATATGAGGAAGAGAGAGTTTGGATGAGAAGATAAAAGTTGGTCCATGTTTTCGGATAGTGAGGTGTAGATGGAGTCATCACTGTTTGGTGGATGGTACAACACACATATAAACATGAGGTGGGAGTGGAGGGGAAGCCATAGCCAGAGGTATTCCTGGGGGTGTGGGGAGTGAGGGCAGTGCATGGAGAGTGAGGAATTGAGTCTTTGATGAAGAGAGCAACTCCTCCACCAGGACGAGGCTCAGGTCTGTCATACTGGAGGAGGGAGAAACCAGGGAGAGATACTTGGGATTCAGAGACGTCTTGAGGGAGGAAAGTTTCTGTTAGGCAGATAATGTCTAGTTTGTCAGTGGCAGCCTGTATGGAAAGATCTGTAAGGTTTGCGCGAAGGCCCCAGATATTTGAGGTCCACACTGTTAATGAAGAGGGAGGGGAGGAGGCTTTGGGTGCATGGGATGGGAGTGGAGGGGGAGGCTAGGACAAGGAAGGAGGGGGGAGGCTAGAAGAGTTATTGAAAGAGTGTGAGGGATTGCAGAATAGCTCGGGGAGGGGGCCGGATAAGGATTGCAGAATAGTTGTTGTAAAAGGCCCTGTGGTGCTGGGGGTGAGGGGGGGGCAGGAGAGGTGGGCAGAAGGCAGTTGATTATTTGAGGAGGTGGAGTGATGAGATGGAGGTGAGAGGGCAGGGGAAGGAGGCAGCTTTGCAGATGTGAAGGGGGCGCAACTTTGAGAAGGGGGAGTGAGGGGTTGAATGGTGGGAGAAGGGGTAGTGGAGAGAGTTGAGGGAGAAAGGTGAGGGGGAGGCTTGGAGGGAGAAGAGTGTGATGGTTGCTTTGAGAGGGAGGGGTGAGAGGGGTGAGTTGGCACTGAAGTTGGAAAAAAAGAATGGTTGATGGAAAGTGAACACTCATAGCAAACTGGAGTTTTTTTAATGTCTAGGTCAGAAATGTGATTGAGACATTTCTTGAGGGATGCAATAAAGGTGAATTAAGAGAATGGAGAGAAGAAACGCTGTAACAGTTGGATTTTTTCGGCAAGGTATGAAGGAAAGGTCGAATTGAGAGCAGTCTGTGGAAATAGAAGAAGGAGGTGGAGGAGATTGTGACCATACTCTGTGCTGAGTGTCGGTGCTGCTTCAGTAGTCTCCTTGGCTATTGGACACAATCCTGGACGGGTCGCCACTCCGACACAGTATACCAGCAAGCTGGCACTCATTTTGCCGACCTCGGAATGATGACAGGCCGAGTTAACCCCACCTGGTATTAATTCAACAGCTGAGTGAGTTTTGAACTCAGAACCTTAGGATCCAAAGCCCACCACCCTAATCATTAAGCCAACACCAGGCATAAATAGAAGACTGGTGAATTATGATACAATAAAGAGAACCACACATGTGAAAGAGGAAGATGAAGCATTATAAGAGATCCTTTTTATTATTATGTTTTTTTTTTTGAGATAGAGAGATAGAGATAGAGATAGAGATAGAGAGAGAGAGAGAGAGAGAGAGAGAGAGAGAGAGAGAGAGAGAGAGAGAGAGAGAGAGAGAGAGAGATAGAGATAGAGATAGAGATAGAGATAGAGATAGAGATAGAGATAGAGATAGAGATAGAGATAGAGATAGAGAGAGAGAGAGAGAGTTTTTTTTTTTCATCAGATTAGGTAATGAAAAGGTTGTGGAGAAAATCGTGAGGTGAATGGTGAGTTTGGATCGATAATCGCAGAAGGTGGAAATAGATTACGTGGCTATGGGAGGTGTATAGTCAAAAGTGGATTTATGTATTTATTTATTTTAAATGAGGATTGCGTAACATTCGGAAACGGGAAGGTTGAAGTAAAATCGTAGAGGTGTATGGTGAATTTGGAACTGTAAACGCAAAGAGTGAAGCTGCTGAGTCGATGAAAAATATCAGGAAGAGGGTGGAGAGAGACACATGATTACAGCTGTATAGATCAAAAGGATATAAGGAAAATTATTAATTTTTGATGGATTTTTGAGAATTAGGTAAGATTCAGGAATGGAAGGTTGAAGGAAGAAATTGTGAAAGTAATGGAGAGAGTGGGTTAGCTCAAATAGAAGAAAGATTGTGTGCCGGCAGGAGGAGGAGGAAGAAGAAGAGGCAGAAGAAGAAGAAGAAGAAGAAGAAGAAGAAGAAGAAGAGCAGGCAGAAGAAGAAGAAGAAGAGTAGTCGGGACTCGTGGATATGCAAGGAGGAAGGTAGTTTTTTTTCCTTTAAATTTAAGACGAGAAACAGAGTTTTTAGTTGGGAGGGATGGGGGCATTGGAAAAGTGGGGGAAATAGGAATTGAGGTTAATAGGGAGAGAATACAAATAAAAATGATCATACACCTCAAGGAGAAGGATGGGTAGGCCTCAAGGGACCCAGGAAGACAAGGTCGAAGAAAACTCAAAAAAAGAAAAGACGAAAATTTACCCAGCTGTTTCATTTTTGTCCACTACCTGGATATCATATATCCCCTCGTAACCGCCTCCTTTCTTATGTATAAAGCCCTGTCTCTTTCAGCTGCTCCTCATAGCTGAGTCTGGCTAGGCCCAGAATCAATCGAGTAGCCCTGCGCTGAACCCTCTCTATGGTATGTATCTATGTCCTTCCTGAGTTGTGGTTACCAAAACTGCACACAATATTCTAGATGTGGCCCTCACTGAATTCCTGTACAATGTTAACACCACCTCTTTTGATTCATAATTTATCCCCCTATAAATACAACCTAAAACCCTGTTTGCTTTTCCTATAGCTGCCTGAAACTGCCCTGTCTGCTTAACTCCCATATCTATTACCACCCCTTTTACCATCTCATGGAAAGTAATGAACTGGGTGTGCCATATGGTGGTGGTCTTTCTGTACCTGGTTATTGCAAATCTCTTTCACATATAGTTACAAACAAAGATGCACAAACTGCAATTAACAATTTGCAAGTAACAGGAGCATCACATAGCAACCTTCGCTTACCGTCTTTTTCTTCTATCTGCTGTTAAATGTTGCAGTGTTCTCCTTTTTGATGAAATTTTGCATCGCTATTCTTTCTTGATGTCACGCCCATTCCAGGGCATGGGCTGCCAAAGAGGTTTCATGGAAAGCAATGCACTGAGTGTGCCATTGCCTCCACAAAGGTAATAGTCAGCATAGCAATTTGGAATTTGGCCACGGTGTCAGCCCACGTTAACTTATTTTGTAAAAGACACCGTAAGATCATTTAACATTCGTCAGCAGCAACTGCTGGCAGATGGGGCCCTGGCTTAACCTCCCAGCCGAAGGAAGGGCAACGCTTGGTGATGCAATGCCCTGCTTGCAAAACACCATGGTGTCCGTTTATAGTCAGGTCGGGAATCAAACCCAGACTAGTAAGTTCCTTTGGCAAGTAAGCTACCTTTAAACTACCCCGACAGCTTACAATGCTGTCAATCGATACGATTTCCATAAAAGGATTTGTGCTGGTCAGCTTTATATGCTGCTGTATAAAGTAGTACTGTAAGAATGGCAGGTCACATACCTGAACAACCTGTTTTAATGTTCGATTTACCACGACAGACAAGTTATCATAAAGATGGTGTGCAATGTAGATAAACTGTAAATCCGAAACCAGGTGTATCAATCAAGTCCACTGCAGGACAAAGGCCAATCTCAAATAATGCCGAGGGGTGTTTGGCATCCTCTCCATGCTTGCCATGTGTGAGCTGGTGAGAGTGAACACCTAGACTCTGAGAGGAATCTAACCCTCACCCAGCCAGTGGCGAAAGAAACAAGTCTTTACCCACTCAACCAAACAGAGTTCTGCAATGTACCGCTCTTTTTGGGGGTGCAACAAGTAGTTGCAAACAAGAAAAATATCTTGATCACAGCCAAACAGGATTTTAACCAAACATGGGAATTGTTGCTGATCTTTGACATTGTAACACTTTCTCAATATTAACATTTTAAGCCATTATTACCCTAGCCAGAGGAGAAGGTATTGCATTTGATTCTATCTGTCTGTTTGTCCACACATAACGTGAGTCTGGCTTTTCTCTGCAATCGCTTGTTGGATTGACACGCACTTTTCATCAACGGAGTGACTACTCATGTAGAATGTTCAAATGATAATTATGCCCACATTGGTCCGGTTCACGATGTCAATAAAAACACTTTTGTTCAAATTTTATGGAGATTAGCAAACCAGTACGTTTTTGAGAAACTTATGGCATCAGAAATATTAAAATCAATGTTTACATTTGTACAGATGCCTGCAAAGCCATCATTTTGGATTTTCAAAATGACCGCCATAAAATAATAACTTCCGAATATCTCAGCTGTTAGATTGAATTGAATGTTAGATTGAATGCAGACTGTAATGTTGAATATGACACTGAGAGTGATGATGTGTCAAACTGAGATAGGAAATACGTCCGCACGTATGCTGTTGTCATTACCAACAATTTGAGTGTGCATTTTTTTCATGAAAATACAAACATAATTTCACAAACTTCTTCTTTTCCTGGTTTTTAGTGTTCATAATCACTAATTTGACATAAGCTTTGGATTCCTTTGTCCTGGAAACATCGGATTAGCATTTAGAATGAACTTTCCATGTCAATTACAAACTGAGATATTCGGAAATTCTTATTTTGTGGCGGCCATTTTGAAAATCCAAAATGGCGGTTATGCAGGCATCTGCGCAAATGTAAACATTGATTTTCATATTTCTGATGCCATAAGTTTCTCAAAAATGTACTGGTTTGCTAACCTCCATAAAATTTGTACAAAAATACATTCTGAACCTGATGACATCGGTCATGTGGTGTGGCAGCCCTGTTGGAAAAAAAGGAAAAACGTTGGACCTCTGTATCTCCAAAACCTCACCGTGGAAAAAATTGAAACTTGGCACAAGGCACTTACTCCACATGGGGAATAAGTGTGGTTTTTGTTTTTCATGACATCATAATTGCATAAATAGAATGTCCAACCAGTATGAAAATTTTTGAGGGTTATCTCGAGATAAATTGGTCAACAGAATAAAATGATGATGTCATTGGTGATGTGGTTCATCAGCCATATGAAAGAAGAGAAAAAAAAAACCTTCAAAAGCCTCCTCCTAAACGGCTGAACAGACCGAGGCGAAACTTTACAGGGATGACTGCCTTTCCACAAGGAACAAAACGTTCCCACTCTATGATGTCATAGGTCACACGATTTGGCAGCCATATTTGATTTACCCTAAAACCTGTAAAAATATTCTTCTCCAGAGCGACGAGACAGATCGAGTGGAAACTTCACACACACGTAAGGCCTAAGTCACATTTGCTCAACGGCGAGGATACGGCGACCGTACGCTCTCTGAATTGGCAGAAACGTGCGGCGGCTGCAGAGTTTCTGCGGTGGCCTCAGGGTGGCCCTACGCTGTTTGGCTATATTTTACAGGCCGTAAGGTCACCGTGCGACATCAAATCAAAGACCATACGGCAACCCCTCGTTTTCGGTCTCCACAATTTCTAAGACCTAAGGCCTAAGTCACATTTGCTCTACGGCGACGATACGGTGGCCGTACGCCCTCTGAATTGACAGAAACATGCAGCGGCCGCAGAGTTTCTGAGGTGGCCTCAGGGTAGCCCTACGCCATATGGCTATATTTTACAGGCCGTAAGGTCGCCGTGGAATTATAACGCAGAGTTATAACTTTTTTCATTTCTACGTTCGCCGTAGCAATTCAACAAGCCGAAAAAAAAAAAGTGGTAAAAAAACAAAAATTAACCCATTCGTTACCGTCCATCTGGCCACACGTTTGCCTTAGGGCCCCCCTGCGGTCCCCCTGTGGTCGCCTTGCGGGCACCTTGCGTCTGCCTTGAAAATTCTATGGCCGCCGCAGGAACGCCCTAAGGTCACCGTGCGACATCAAATCAAAGACCGCATGCCAACCCCACGTTTTCGGTCTCCACAATTTATAAATACGCCGTGCAGCTCCCCGAAAAATAAAAACATATGTGACTGCTACATTGTGTGACCGTGGAAATACTGCGGCCGCCGTATAATTGCTAGTGGCCGTAGATTTTGGAGACCCCACGGCCGCTGTGGCAAACGTGACCTCGGCCTTAGTTCCCCAAGCCTTGGGGATACCAGGGTGTTCACAAATACTTGATGGGTCACATGGCGTGGCACCCGTATTGGATTGAGCAGAAATCTTAAAAATCTTCTTTCTCTTGAAATGCGACATCAATCGACATGAAACTTCTTAATTATGATGTAGTAGTGATAGGGAATATTCTGTTTTTTCTATTTAAACCTGATTGCTCGCATGGTTTGGCAGACAGAATAATTTAATTTTTTGAATCTGGATTCTGTTTGATTTTTAGTTCAGCTGGACTTTAGTCCGGTGAGCTTGTGGGATCCAGCATTGTCTATAGGTGTCAGTCAGTCAGTCAGTCAGTTAGTCAGTGAGTCTGCAAACACTTCAGTCATTATCGCTTGAACCAAACACACGATTATGATGAAACTTGGCCACAAGCTTCATATCTGATGCCTAACGAAGTTTTATTGACCGCATCAAAATCTGCACTCATTAAGGGAGTCCACGGGGGTTTTTTGACCACCCCCCCTCCCCAAAAGAGGTATTTCCTCTCTTCTCCAAAACTACACACACAGTTTTGATGAAACTTGACCAAACCCATCATCCTCCATGATGTACCAAAGAGCATTGACCGCATCACAATCTGTGCTCATTAAGGGGGTCTGCAGGGGTTTTCTTGAACTCCCCCCAAATAAGTATTTGCCCTTTCTCCGAAACTACGCACACACCGTTTTCATGAAACTTGACCAAAACCTTCATCACCTGTGATGTACCAAAGTTTGTTAACGGCATAAAAAAAAAATATCAAGTCGAGGAGGGTTTGCAGGGGTTTGAGTCTGTAGTTGTTCCTTATCCAGGTGGGCTTCAGGATGCACGGTCCTATGTTTTCTTGATTAAAGCTCACTTGGCTGTACCTGGATGGGTTTGAGGGTAGAGAAGTAGCATCTGAAACCCAAATCCTATCCAGGTTCCTACTGATGACTCAATCTTTGCTTTTTGCCTGTTTGGGTTCTTTCTGATGACTCCAATGCAGTACTATACCGATTTGGTTTGGTCTTCCATTTCATTTGAATTGAATTAATTTTAATCCCATTTTAAATTAAATTCAATGATAATAAACGTCATGAGTCAGGCTTAGATATACGATGAAAGCGTGATTGCAACAAAGCAAGATGTCTTGGAACTCTGTCATCACTGCCAGCAGTTATAAAGTGGAAGTTCTAATTATGTCTATTGTTAATTACATAACACACCAGTACACAAACGACACACAAAATGCACTACACAAAACTACGCAAACACCTCACAAAACAAGACCTGGCGAGGGTCTGCAATCTCTGATTGCTCTTTTTCTTGTTTGCTCTAGCTTTGTATGGGGAGCATGTTTTTAAAAATATAGAAATTCCGCAAAATGGGTGTGTCATTTTGAGGCGCCTCCAGATCCTCCCAACTCCCTCCGAAGAGCACAAACGTTATCACAGGCTTGTTTAAAGGTCAGGAAGCAATGGCCAAAACATGATGTTAACTTTGGAAAAGCATTCATTTTATTGTCCCACGGAGCCTGCAGCTTTCACAGAGGCCACAAAAGTGAAGTTTTACTCCTCCTAGCTTACCAGACAGCCAGCAATAGGATTGGTTATTTATTTCAAAAATGTGCATGGAGTGTTTGAGAGGTAAAGCCAAAAACGAACCTGGGGCTTCTGAGCTGCTGCTTCGATATGTTCTCCACCACAATCAGTGCATGAAGTACATACTTATTTCAAAACGATTGTCAATTATCATCATAGACATGAGCCGTCCATACCCGTTGCTTCGCTGAAGGGTTTAATCAAAAGACAGCATGTTGCAATTCACAAAAGTATTGCATGTCTTTCCGTGAGTCTCAATGAGGTTGTAAAATGAAGTGAAGCACTCAAAACATGAAGGGCACTCGGTAGAGAGCATACCTCAGCCATGCAATGCTTGATCCACGAGAACATATCGGGCCCATTTACATTTTTGAAATGTCATGCTATACGGCACTATATCGTTTTTGGCCCCCATCTCTCAATGGTGAAGAATCACTTCAAAAATTAAATAATTATCGTATCCACATCCGGATTCGGATCTTCACCAAAATCAAATCAATTCTTTCTTGCCGCACAGCCAACCTGTCCACCAAGTTTCAACCAAATCCGTCCACAACGTTTTGATATCGTGATATACATGAGTTTAGCCCTATCTCTCAATGGTGAAGAATCACTTTTAAAAAATATCAGATCCGGATTTGGATCGCCACCAAATTGAATCAATTCTTTCTTGTCACACAGCCAACCTGTCCACCAAGTTTCAACCAAATCCGTCCACAACGTTTTGATATCGTGATATACATTAGTTTAGCCCTATCTCTCAATGGTGAAGAATCACTTTTAAAAAATATCAGATCCGGATTTGGATCGCCACCAAATTGAATCAATTCTTTCTTGTCACACACCCAATATGTCCACCAAGTTTCGTCCGAATCCGTCCGCAACTTTTTGAGATGTCATGTGATATATAATTTTTGGCCCTATCTCTCAATGGTGAAGAATCACTTTAAAATTCTAGAAGTCAGATCCAGATCTTCACCAAAATCTAATCAGTTCGTCCTTGTCACACGCCGAACCTGTGCACAAAATTTCATCCAGATCCATCCACAACTTTTTTTAGATATGTTGCACACAAACAAACAGACAAGCAAACAAGAAGACGACGTCGTGTAGAGCATGATACTCACAAAACCCATTAAACAATTTGTTGAGAAAGTAGATGGGGGGGGGGACGGGTTCCAAACGGTACTTTCAGAGAGACATCGTGTGAGTGTGAGATTTGTCGGGACTGAAAGACGTGTTCCATGTGTTGGACCAGTTTGTGACTTTATCCAGATCTGCAGAGAGTGAAGAGGCTGCTGCTTGCGCCGGTCTGAGGGATGACAGATGGTACGGCAGAGGGTGGAGTCATCAGCGAAGAGATAAAAAGTATTTTTCAGAGAGTCGGAGAGATCATTGATTAAAACAAGAAAAAGAACAGGGCCCAGAACGCTGCCTTGAGGAACTCCAGCCTGGACAGGAAGAGGGGATGATAGAACTCCATTGAGGGCCACACTTTGGCTGCGACAGGAGAGGAAGTCTTTGAGCGATGTGTGGAGATGGCCTTGGAAACCAGTGGAGATGAAAGGAAGAGAGTTTGGTGAGCAGGGCAGGATGCCAGACTGTGTCAAAAGCACGTGATATGTCTCGGGATATGGCTCTGATTTCATATCTGGCATTGAGGACCTCCATCCATTGTTGGGAGAGCAGAAGCAGCACATCCAGGGTAGAGTGACCTGGTCTGAAACGAAATTGATGATTGGAAATCAAGCCATTGGAGAAGAGTAAGGATTTAATGTTCGAAGCGATGATGTTTGCTGATTTCCAAGCAGATGGCAGATGACCTTGAGCAAATGAGAGGGTGAATAGAACAGAGAGAGGGTGAGCAATAAAACAGAGGAGCAGGTTTTTAGGACACCTGGGCTGATGCCGTCTGGACCAGTTGCAGAATTTGAGTCAAGGTTTGACAGCAAGCTCTCCACCTTCTCAGAAGAAAAGGACACATAGTCCAGTGACAGCTGAGTGTGACTGGGTAAAGTGGGTACAGAAAGCAATGGGTTTCGGACACAAGATTTAGATGCAAAATTGTTGGGACCTTCGACCTTTTGACCTCAAAAATAGTTGCTTTCCCATTTCAGTGACGCAATATGCAAATTGTGTTCAAATTTCAAGTCGATCGAATGAAAAATGACGATTTTAGCAATCGGACCTCAAGATGACCTTTGACCTCAAAATCAATCGGCTTCTCAGTCGAGACGACCTCTACAACTCGGTAAAGTTTCATGACGATTGGTTTAGAATTGTGACCCGTAGGCGATCGACAGACAGAGAAACAGACAATAACAAAATCGACTGAACAATGTACTTGAAAATTTTTCGTTTTTGCAAGTAACAAACAAAGAAATGACCGTTTTTACAGCCATTTTTCCCTGCTATGCAGGGGTTTGGCTTTTTCTTGAGGCAATGTTTTATGGCCGGATGCCCTTCCTGACGCCAACCCTGGTCGCCTCTTACGACACACAGGGATATGGTTCACCTATTCTAACCGGGGCATACACCGGGACCAGTACACTGGTACTCACTTCGCCGACCTCGGAAGGATGACAGGCTGAGTCAACCCCCTGGTGTTAATTCAGCAGCCAACGGGGCTTGTACTCAGGACCCTGGGATCCCAAGCCACCACCCTAACCACTAAGCCAACACCAGGCTTAAGTAACAAACAAAGAAAGGGGTGAAAACATAACCTCCTTCACCTTCGGTGGTGGAGTTAGAAAGGATCTTTTATAACACATGGTTGTTACCTCTTCCTCTGAAGGTGGACGGAAGCTGTGTTTTCACCACTGTTTGTCTGTTGTTTGTTTGTCTGTGAGTGGGATATCTCAAAAAAGGTGTGGACGGATTCAGATTAAATTTGATGAACAGGTTGGGTGCCTGATGAGGATGAATTGATTCGTTTTTGTTGAAGATCCATATGCAGATCCAGATGTGAGTATTTTTTTTTTTTAATTTTCAAGTGATTCTTCACGATTAAGAGATGACTTCACTTATGCAACTAAGAATCATCTGATTTTCTCTGTTTATCAAACTTATTCACATTTTATCTGCATTTTTTTTTCACTAGATCATTTTGGAGTAGTTTGTGAATGCTCTATATATTCAGTTTGATTTGAAAGCATAATGAAATAATAGCGAGAATTACTTTCAAATACATGTGCCCCACCAATGTGATATTTTCTAAGTCCAAAAAGGGCATAACTGTGAAAAATTGACGAAACATTCTGAAACCCAAACTTTTTCTGTAACTTACCATAATAAAGCCATGTGCCAAGTTTCAGATGAATATGTTAAAAGGTATGAGAAAACAAAATATCTGAAAAACCCCAGGTGGGACGGACGGGTGGAAGGACAGGAGAGCAAATCCACAGTCCCCTCTGGTGAAACTAACAGGGGACTAATAAACTCAGGTTGCATCAAAATGTGAAAACTTTGGAGGGGGTGAATACATTTGCAGGCCACTGTATCAATGGGATACAAAATGTAAACTGCTCAGCCTGGCGGATGTGTGGCATTCTAGTTCTTATCCTCACGCTTTTTAAATGAAACGATTGTAATTGTATTTGTAATTGTAAATGGGATATTGTAATTGGCTCTGTTTGTCTGTCAATGTATCTGTCCATCCGTCCCGCTATTTCCTCATAAACGATTGTGCATAAATTCTCCAAACTTGTTAGTTATGATCACCACATAGCAAGAAGGTGCAAGTCAGTGTCATCCGCCCCTTGGGGTGGGGGCAAAAGGTCAAATACTGAAAAATGTAATTATGGGCACATTTTAAAATGAAATTTTGTATATGCAATCAGCATGGAGTGATGCACGAAATATGTAATGATCTTTTGGATTTGACCCTCAGTTTATGCTCCAGGATGCGGTAACTTGGGGTCACAAAGGTCAAAATGTGGAAAAAAAACAAGCTCAAATGAGCTAAGATCCTCGTCCTCTTAATGATGACGTCATGAAAACGAATATGACGTCATTGTGATGTATCAGGTTTGCGATAAATTATCTGTGCTAATGCCCGGCTTGATTCCCGCAAACAAAATTCAAAAAGCTTGCCTAGTTTCGGAGATAATGGTATAGGTGATTTCCATTAGTGGTGATATTATGACGTCAACTTTTTTTCTCGGAAGAATTTCCAAAATCGGAGATGGTTACTGCCTGCGCGTGGGCTTTCTGCATATACATGGCAAGTTTCACGAAGATCCGATGAAAACTCTGGGTTGTGAAACAAAAAATGTTTAAAAATAGGAATGACGTCATAAAAATTGATGACGTCATAGTGATGTGCGGTAATTAATCTCTGCTAATGCCCTGTTCGATTCCCATAAACAAAATTCAAAAAGCTTGCCTAGTTTTGGAGAAAATGTTTTAGGCGATTTCCATTAGCGGAGATATTTTGACGTCATAACTTTTTTTTCTAGGAGGAATTTTCAAAATCAGAGATGGTTACTGTCTGCGCAGGGAATTTTTACATATATATGCCAAGTTTCAGGAAGTTTCGATGAAAACTGTAGGCTGTGAAACAAAAAAGTCCACAAGAACAACAACGTGAGTAAGACTTAGAGATCCTCGAAGAGGATCTAAATATTTAAACTCAAAATTTCATATTGGGTCATCCGTCATTCCTGGTGGAACTTTTTGCCATCTTTATCCTTGTAGGGAAGTGTAGGGATTTGCAACGGCGTGCCATCGACTTTGCTCGTTATTGCTACCATCTCTGTGGCTGGGGTTGTGGTTCGGTTTGTGTTCCTTCCGTGCACTTTTATATCTTCTTCCATTGCTTCAAGGAGTATTGCTCTATATAATTTTGTATTCTCCTTCCGTGTCCATAATGATTTATTCTAAAGGGTTCCAAGTGTTGGAGAATCGTAGAAATGGTACCGTTGGATCCACTATAATAAAACTCCAAATCCCACTTCTTTCTCTTCCCTTCCAGAAAGATGGGCTTTCAAAACCGGCATTTTAATGACTAAATGGATATATAAAAATATTTTTTTATATAAATAAATTGATTATCAGCTTTCCAACGGAACCATTTTAATGAATCTACAATAGCAGGAACCATTTTGGATGAAGCATGACAGATGGATGGATGGGCAGATAGACGCTGCTCTTTTTAGTAATACTGGCGGACCCCGACATTCGCGTGGGATACGTTCCTAAAAAATGCTGTGAATGTCGAATCCGTGAATGTTGGGGCATTGTTTCAATGAGGAAAAGGTGGATAGGTTCCTGGCGGTTCGCGATTCATCGGGGAAAATCAAAAATCGCATGAAAAACCGCGAATACGCGAAGCACAAGGCTGTGAATGTAGAAGCGGGTCACATTTTACGAACCGGGAACGTCAGGGTCTGATAGTACATACATAAGCTGCAGATATTATGCTCTGCAAAGATAGTATACCTTTCCGAAAACTTAATTTGGCTACCTTGTGGTTAAGCTGTCGATGAGTTCTGGATTGATCATCCTCTGTCCCCTGTTTTCATATCAATCTTGATCAGCCATGACCAATATCATTGACAACTTTCACTGTGACGTGCTATCTACATAGTGACCGCATAAAATGATGGATATTTTTATTCACCCCCTCTTCCCTCTGCTTACTCGCATCTCCTCCAAACTTCCTTCCTCTCTTTCTCTCCCATTAAGCTTGATAATTTTCTCCCCTGTATTCATTTTACCACACTCCCCCCCCCCTTTTTATAAAATAGAAAATGGAGATGACTTTATTACATCCCGTTACTCACGTGTGGTGTTGAGATGGAGCAGGTTTGATATATATATATACATATATATATATATATATATATATATATATATATATATATATATATATATATATATATATATATGCTGCACACAAGTCCAATTAAACTATCCACTTCTGAGGAATTAAATACCTTAAACTTTAATTACTGTTTTGTCATCTATGATGTACGTGTGGTGCTTAAAATGCTCTTTGAACAACATACTCTCACAATGGTCCAGCAAATGCAATATCTTCATAAATTTTCAGGTTCCGTATTTCTAATTAATAAGGAAATGTATTTTAAAATACACTATGCTCGAGTATCTATCATAATAGGTGTGTGTGTGTGTGTGTCCTCAACTCAAAAACCATGAAACCTATCAGCCTAAAACTTTGTATGCATACACTTAGAATCCCCAGGGGAGTGAATTAATGAAAACTGGGTATGTGGGTACATTTCAACACTCATTTTGAAGATAATTTGCAGGGTGCTCATCAGCAAAACCCCCCCCAAAAAAGAAGCCTTAACAAGATGGGAGTGCAACATTTTGGTCAGCCCGCTGTCACCTCGCAGGGGTCTTAAGCTGCCATTTTGTTTTGGCCTGCTCAAATATGCCTTGACTTGGAACAGGTCGCAACGGTTTCTGTATGATAAAACACTCAAAATTTATTTGAGGGAGGCTGAGGGGTGGGTTGGAAGTCCAGAGGGAGGAGGTGGGAGGTGGTGGGGCAAGTGGTGGGATGAGGGAAGGACCAGGCCAGGCAACATCGGGTACCTTTGCTAGAATATAATATGTATCGCTTCTTTAAGGAATCCAATTATTGCCATCTTCTTGTGAAGTTGGTCAGAGAATGTTTATGATCCAAGTCTTTCATGAACCGGCAGGCCAGGCCTTGATGTTTGACTGAGGGTGGAAATAACTCACTCTTCGCCAAAGAAACTGTGGGATATTTGACATCCACTAATCAGTGCTGGCAGATGGATCCTCCGAGTGATGATGCACGCACTTGCAAAACACCAGGTTGACAGTTTAGAGCTGGACTGACATTCAAACCCATGCTAGACAGGTAAGATGCGAGTGTGCATATTTCTTGGCTATCCTGCCAGGTGTGTGTGTGTGTGTGTGTGTGTGTGTGTGTGTGTGTGTGTGTGTGTGTGTGTGTGTGTGTGTGTGTGTGTGTGTGTGTGTGTGTGTGTGTGCGCGCGCGCGCCCATGGTGTTTTTTGTTGTTGTTAAGTTTATACATTGAAAAATAATGAATATGTTATCCCACTATTAATTTTCAATTAACCACTGGCTTTGACACCAATACAAATGTTTATTACCTCAAATGGTATAATAAACATATTACAAATGTTTATACAAAATGACACCTTGGCATCAAAATGCAACATGTATTGAACAAACAGTTTCAAATGGAGCACCTCGTTGCCATTAGAGCATTATAATTGCATTAGATGAGGCACTTAATGTGAATTGTTGCTACTGGCTTCCCGGCTCAATGACGGAAGACGCCATTTGCATTGTTGCCGTCTCCATCCCTACCCCATTTGGAATCCCAAGTGCCATGGGCATCTTACTCATCCATTAAGCAATAAAAAGGTGGCATTTCTTGGAATATTATATCTCATTTCATTAATTATTTAAATGCCCAAGTAACTCCAGATATTTAGATGACCACTTTTGAAGTCATAAATCATTATGCCATGGATCGTTTCTGTTGGGACTGCTGAAAGCTACACCACTGATTCCTTGGTTGGTCCAGCATCTACAGATGGCATCTGAACCGTTAATTTACAGACTTTAGACATCTCCAGAGGTCCACCCTGCCACCTACTCGAGAGCATGTAAAGCCACTGCCAGGCCCCTGCACATCCTGCGGTGAAAATTAATAACTCGTGCTTCATCTCGTTTCCACTTTAGTGTCGAGAGAGGGGGGATGAGGGAAGAAGAAGCAAATCTTGCAAAAGAAATGCGTTTCTCTCACTTCAAAAAGTAATATCAGAAGGAAGCACTGGGGTGCTTTTGGCAGAACGATGGCAGTGAAGGTGTTTGTACGACTGTGCTCCTGAGGATTGTACAAACAGGGTTGGCTGGCAGCTTGCCGGGTCTTGGACATATGGAGCAGTAAGCAAATTGGAATAACATCTGGCAATTTAGGAAACGCAAATAATAACCACTATCTGGAAGATCCCCTGCTGCAGATATAGAATACATACTGTGTATGGTATATACGATTCAGTGCTACAAGAAAAATGAATTAATAAATATATGGTGTTTCACCAGTAAAATTGTTTAAAGTTTTTATAGCCTGAGCTCGGTCTCGCAGCAGGGAAGCTGTCCTTGCTCACAGGCAAGAGACAAGGCACCTCTGTTATAGGGAACATCTTTGGGCAGAAGCAGAAACAGAAGCATTCATCATTAGACAGAGGGCGCCGAGGTGACAAGGCATCTGTTCCGTTGCCTGGCGTTCATTTGCAACGGAATAGAAAGGTAACCTCACCCTCCTCTCTGCCTCTCTCTCTCTCTCCCTTTGATTGTTCACAACTTTCTGCCGACACCTCTCGCTCTCAGACTGCTGCCTCTCTCCGCCTCGCACGGCCAGAGGCGACCCTCCTAATTTGCCCACCAGGGATGGGTGTCTGCTTTGCTCCTCGCCACACTAATTTGCCGTCCCACCCATACCGCTTCGCAGAGCTTGGGCAGCCTGCGCGGACCTTATCACAGTCGCCCTACTCCAACCCCGCAGAGTCGGCATGAGCGGGGGCATCTTTGGGTGTGCACTAATTACAATGCTAAACAGGAGCTGAACAGAGGGGACACGTGGATGCTCCATGGCCAGAAAGACTGCTTTACGTAGAGTGTGTGGGCTCTGTGCCCAACACCTCTTTTCACTTTATTTGCTATTAACCCCGTGATCAGATCATTTAATTCAGCCGGGTTGCTAGCGACTCGGTGGCATTCGCTGCACTCAATTTGGTTAATCCGATTTGTGAAATGCAATTAGGTAGAGGGAGCGGACGGATGCGCCGGGTGTCCGTTTAAAGGGGTGGTGGCGTATCGTTTGAAAAGCCCCCTTTTTGTTCCTTTTTCCTTTCTCACGGCATGATTCTTTCGGGTTCAACCCAGGCATGTAAGGACGATGAGAAACGCTGGAAATCCATTTCCAGTAGGGAAGGCTATTAGGTTGCAAAAAAAATGTTATTAATAGAAGGGCTGTTCCGGAAAGAGCCCGTTATAGATGAGATCTGTCATTGCCTTGCTCTCAGCTAAATGAGAACCCTTCACAGTTTGCAGCTCAGTGTTAAATAACAGCACAGAAGAACGTGGCAAATTATCACTATTAATTATACCGTTAGGCAGACAGATGGCAAAAACCACATAAATAACAATCAGCGTGAGCCAGGGAGTGCTGTTCTCGGGCTCTGCTTGGTCCAATTATCTGGTGCCTCTGTTTGCAACCGATACATCTGTGTATTCTACGATAATAATAATAATAATAATAACAACAACAACAACAACCTCAGCTGAATGACTAACAACAACGTGCTTAAGGTACGATCGGACCACAACCGAGCACTTTTGTGTTCAATGTTTCAATCCGATGGTGATCGTGCAGGCGTCTTGGTACACTCGAACTTCGCAGGATTGGCATTCGAATCGGATTGTGAACACTGCGCATCATCATCAAAATAGGGCAATGGATCTGGGCTGAATAAAAAAGGGGAAGGGGGAGGAAAAGGGATATTATATTTGGAAAATTTAGGGGTAGAGAAAATAGGGTGGGGAAAAAAAGGAAATAAAAGCTTGAGTATTGCCATATTATGTACTAAACTACCGGAAAGCCCCTCCTAGCCGATAAAATAGGTACACCTATGTGTGCCTTTTATTGGGCTGAGCGGAGAGAGGGACTGCAGGGGCAAATTTCCTTGCTAAGAGGGAAGCGAATGCCTGTAAATGTTCACGATTAAAGCCTCGATAGCGCGCGCTCACCGGAAAGGCGCAGCTAGCTCCCTTTCCACGCAGGTCCACTAAATCACCCGGACACTTTCATTATTCTGAGGTTCTCAGCGATACTAAAAACAATTACATAGAGGACGTTATGTCAGTAATTTTTTATTCTGGGAAAATAATTAAGTTCATGCCTGGGCCAAGTGAGGCAGAGTTATAGATACAGCTCGGGCCTGATTAATGGCCTCCCAGAACAATGTGCACCATTATACAGCAAATGTGAAGGTCAACAGACAAAGGGAAGGATACATCTGCCAGGATAACGGAGCGGTCTTCATTCCGCGTGCAACGCGGACCGCCATAAATCACTGCGCGCCGAGATTGCCCGGGCACTGTGACGCAGCCAGAGAGGAATAAACGATCTGCCCTTGCTTGCTGCCCAGGACATGAGAGGAAATGCAAGTCTCTCTCTCTCTCTCTCTCTCTCTCTCTCTCTCTCTCTCTCTCTCTCTCTCTCTCTCTCTCTCTCTCTGTCTCTCTGTGTCTCTCTGTGTCTCTCTGTGTCTCTCTGTGTCTCTCTGTGTCTCTCTGTGTCTCTCTGTGTCTCTCTGTGTCTCTCTGTGTCTCTCTCTCTCTCTCTCTCTCTCTCTCTCTCTCTCTCTCTCTCTCTCTCTTTCTCTCTCTCTCTCTCTCTCTCTCTCTGTCTCTCTGTCTCTCTGTCTCTCTGTCTCTCTGTCTCTCTGTCTCTCTGTCTCTCTCTCTTTTCCTCTCACACCAACGGGTGTCTCTTCCTTCCTTTGTGACTGCATAACTTGCTGGCCACCTCTTGGAGTCCATTCATTGTCGTTGAAAGTACATTTATCTGAGTCACACAAGCTCATTATTACAGCAAGGCCTTTTAAATGGCACGTCGTGTCTTCCTTTCACAACGAAATGGCCTACTGTGATAGCTTAACATCAAGAAGCCTATGCTCGAAGGCAGCCGGCTTCAGATGGCATACACCCTTATCACGCAACCACCTGCCGACACAAATGAGCATTGCCATCGTGCTTTAAACATGGTGCCATACAATGCTATAAAAGCATGCCATTACCAAAGAGCCTATTCGTCAACATGTTCCAATAATCAGCCTTGAAATAATTCGTGAAAAAAAATCGCAAAGTTTTCACGAAGAAGAACTTTTTTTTGCACAAACTGCTGAGGTGCGCAAATCGAGGCGCGAAGGGCCGCACGGCGTGCAAATGCGCAAAAGACAAAAGGTTTACCCTTGACTGGGGAATAAAAATATAAAAAACAGCATATATACACAGCTTTTATGAAGTACCGTCGGCGGGAGCCAGGGATGTCGAGAAATCCTTCAATAATGACGTTCATGATTGGGTCAGCACGGCCAAGGCGCGCGCAATAGAGCGCATGGATGGGACTGGGACCAGGTGGGCCACTGGAGGGCTCCGTGGGGCAGGTATCCTGAGGTCCCAGAATCCGCGGTGGTTTGTGGTGTAGGTATGGTTTGGGGGGGGGGTGGCAGGTAGGTAGAGCTGGTGGGGGTCGGCCCCTAAAGGACCAGGGCAGTGTCTCCACACGTGGTGTGCGAGCCTGGAGCCTCAGACCTGCATATCGCTCACGCGCTTCACCCGCTCCGAGCGGTGCCCTTATGAACGCACTGTCACAATAAATGCGGCGAGCCGGCCCGGCAAGGGTGCGTCACAAAGTGTTTATTAGCGGAGGCCGGGAGTCAGATGGGAACCGGCCCAACACTTGTTACGAGGCAATCGCTTTAACGCCGTAATGTGAAATATGGGACTGCAAGCGTGTCAATTCCTCGCGGAGCCTCCGAAACACTGAGTATGGCATAACTAAGGCCGCCTTAATTGCAAGCCATACATCACTTGCATCCTTATTGGGGAATAAAATCCTCATTACAGGAGGCTGGTAAGAGTGGTGGATTTCTCATGTTAACCTCGCAAGCACCTGGGAGTTGTTCAGCCTAATGCCACTGATCCACTGTATGCAATAAACTTGTAATTATTCTCGCACACACAGCTCACTTAGCAGATAAACCGCCGCCGTACGTCACTGCACGGGGGGAGAGGTGTCGAGCAGCGTGGCTAATACGCCCGATTGGGCGCAGTGCTGACTCGCTCGTGTCTCCACCACCTCGCAGACCCTGCCGCGAGCCGCGTCCCGCGTGTGCACTGCACTCGGAGCGCGCGATCCGCAAGGCTCCTGTTCACTGCTCTCGCGCCACTATGAGCAGGAGCATCGTAAAGGTGTTTTTGGGGTGGAAAAGACAAGCCGTTATGAAAATAGCGAGTTAATCCGGTCGCTTATTACACCTTCCTTTCAGCTCAGCATTCTCTCTCTCTCTCTCTCTCTCTCTCTCTCTCTCTCTCTCTCTCTCTCTCTCTCTCTCTCTCTCTCTCTCTCTCTCTGTCTGTCTGTCTCTCTCTGTCTGTCTGTCTGTCTGTCTCTCTCTCTCCCCCCGCCATTCCACCCTCAGCATCTTCACCAACAAGGCAAACACTATTTTGCTTGATGCGTTCGCGCTTTCTTCTGGTTACACAACTAGCGGCTTAGGGAGCAAAAAGGTGTTGCAAATTTGATGACACGCTGCACACCACAAGCCATCATTACTGCACTTTCTGCTATTATTCCTCTCACCACGATGAGAGCCACCCTCCCCCTTTTCTTGCCTCAAACTCGATTCTTTTGTAACGAGACGCATGCAATAGCTCAGCAACATCGCTATCATCTCGAGAGCCGTCCCCTTAATTTTCATAAAACTCGAGTTCCAAGTCGAAGGAGCAGGCCGTTCACCTGAAATGTGAACAGCCATTTGTTTTTCGTGCACAAGGTGCTGCACAAGCAGCAGCACACTTTCAGATAAGCAGTGTAACTTGTTGTGAGGGATATAAAGGGTATACCATGTAATGAGGACTTGGTATAAACCAATATGTAGCACGATATCTCAAAAAGTTGTGGACGGATTCGGATGAAACTTTGTTGGACAGGTTGGGTGTGTGACGACGACCAATTGATTCGATTTTAGTGAAGATCCGAATCCGGATCTGGATACGAGAATTACTTAATTTTCCAAGTGATTCTTCACCATTGAGAGATAGCGCCAAAAACGATGTATGGAATGATATTTCAAAAGTGTATTGGTGCCCGATATGTTCTCGTGGGTCAGGCATTACATGGCGGAGGTATGCGCTCTACAGTGTGCCCTTCTCGTTTTGTTTTTGAGTTGTCGATTATTGGTTCGATTCCAGACAGAATAGTATGTGACTACAAAGTGTTATCTTATTATGATAGAGTATGCCGTCCTACAAGTCTGCTGTCATGTATAGCATTTTTATGAATGTTAAGATCCATATATATATATATATATATATATATATATATATATATATATATATATATATATATATATATATATATATATATATATATATATATATATATATATATATATATATATATATATACATAGTCTGTTGCATGCTGATGCAGGTATAGCTTGGACGCATCTCTGCAAGTGCACGGGTGACACACATCAGTCGAGAGAGCCAAAATGGAGAAACGATGCAATTAGAAGCATTTGCACCTGACTGGTTCGAGTTATCTGCGAAAAGGATCACAACGTGATTATGTTACAAGCTTTATCTCTTTTACTCTGATGAAGGGTGAAGCTCATTTAGGCGAATGATGCTGACCATACGTTTGACGGTCTGTCTTTCTATCTGTGAGCAGGATATGTGAAAAAAGTTGGACAGATTCGGTCAAAATTTTGTGGACAGTTTGGGTGTGTGACAAGGACAAATTGGTTGCAATGTTGGTGAAGATCCGGATCTGGATACGATAATTTTTTTTTTTAAGTGATTCTTCACCATTGAGAAATGGGGCCAAAATGAACGATATCTCAAACGGATTATGATAAAACTATGTGGATGATTTTGGTAGGTGACAAGAACAAGCCAATTCGATTTTGGTTCACGTCAGGATGCAGATTCGGCCTATCAGGTGAGGTCAGGTGTGGAAGCATGCGCCGGAGCAGCACGTCGCTGCTTCCACTTTCCACCAGTAATCCAAGGGCCTCCGTCTGACCATCCCCCAGGCAGATGCCTGGCCCATCCCCATCTCCTTGAGATGCTGATCAACCTGATACCACCACCAGGCATGTGGTCGGCCCATTGGCCTCCTCCACTCATGACACTCCCTCGATGAGAGAATCTGGTGAGCAGGATCAGCGTCAGGAAAACGAGCCACATGTCCATACAGCCGCAACTGACGCTCACGGACTATGCAAGTAACAAATCTCATTTGAGTCTCTCTCAGCAACCGCGCGTTGGACACAAAGTCCGACCAGCGATAGCCAAGGATTCTCCGAAGAGACTTGGTACCAAAGGAATTAAGTCTCTGTCTCAAATCCCTGGACAGAGTCCAAGTCTGACATCCATAGAGTAAGACTGGAAGCACCAAGGACCTGAAGACTTGGACTTTCATCCTCCCACACAGGTACAAGCAGCGCCACACCCAATGATCCAGTGAATCCATGACTCCCCAGGCCTGACCTAGACGTCTGTTGACCTCTGGCTCACAGCCAGCAGAGACATGAATATCATTGCCAAGGTATCAAGGTCAGAGATCATAACATTCCCAAAAGATGCAACGCAGCTTGATCTCTCAGACATCCTCCCCAGAATCCAATCCAAACAAGTGATAAAAAGTGTGGGGGCCAGCACACACCCCTGACAAACTCCAATAACAACTGAAAATCAGTCAGAGATGGTACCACCACATCTCACAGCACTCTCAGTACCAGAGTATAGTTCAGACATCAGATCGATTAGTTTTGGTGGCAACCCACAAAGACCAAGAATCCTCCAGATGGCATCAAGATTCACTGAATCAAACGCTTTGCAGATTTCGACACAGGCTGCAATCAGCCCCTGCCGAAACTGTCGTATGCGTTCGGTGAGGACACGAAGTGCAAGGATACGGTCAATCGTTGACCTCTATGGTGTAAAGCCTGACTGCAATGGACGCTGGTGCTCAAGCAGATGGTGGCGAACCCTATCAAGTATTATCCGAGCAAAGACCTTGCCCGGCACTGAGAGCAGCGTCACCCCTCGGTAGTTGTTGCAGTCTTGGCGATCACCCTTCCCTTTCCAGAGAGGGACACAAGGCCCCTCTTCCAGTCAGTTGGGATGATGCCTGTTTTCCAGGCAGAGCACAGAACTGCATGCAATAACACGAATATACAGCATTTCCACCAGCCTTGATAAGTTCAACATGGATGCCACAAATCCCAGGAGCTTTACCCCATTCCAACCGGTTCACCGCAGCCCGTGTTTCCACAAACGAAGGTGGACCACAGTTGATTGGAGGGTCAGCAACAGGGATTGTAACACACCTGACATCCAATTCAACAGCTGGTGGATCAGCCTGGTACAACCGCTCAAACTAACTGGCCCAGCGGGCCTTCACTTTGGACTCCTCTGTCAAGAGCCTACCACCCTCTGCTCTCACTGTTGTACACCGAGCGAGGACTTGGAGGAACACAATGTGTGAATTCCCCTGTAAGTGGGACGACAATCACTTGACCACAAGTGACGCTCTACCCCCTCACAGATTTCTCAAATATTGGTCACCTTGTCCACCCTCGGTGAACATGCAGTTTTATGCCTCAGCTCCCTGAACAGCTCAGCTCTGCCATTCAGCCTGGCCCTGCGACCCTGATCAATGGTGTCCAGTGTCCCTTGAAACACAAAATTCTTCTTTGCTCTCCGGTGAGTTCCAAGACATTAAGGACGGTGGTCTTGAAGGCACTCCACAACTCTTCAGAATCCCCCAAAGCACCCTGACTCCCCCAAATCTTCACTCAGCCTGTTTGCAACCTCAGCTGCCCTCTCATTCTTGAGCTTAACAACATCCAGCGAAGGCTGGGATGATACCATTCTCCAGGATTTAAGGTGTGAACTTCAGAGTCGCTATAATAAGCCTATGGTCGGTATTGAGGAACTGAGCACTCCAGTAGACCCTGCAGTTCTGGATTATCCTGCAGCGACCATCAATGAGCACATGATCAATCTCCTTTGCCACACCGCCAGCGTTGGAATACCAAGTCCAGCGATGAGCTTGTGGGCGCTGAAACCATGAACCAGCCACCCTAAGTCCATGACTTCTTGCAAAGTCAAGGAATTTAGTCCTATTCTGGTTCACAGTTCCAGACCCATGGGGACCAACACATGTCTCATAAACATCCCTCTCCGTTCCAATTAATGCATTGAAATCCCCCAATACAAGACAAGAAGAGTATCTCGTCTGCGGCATTGATCAACCACAGACTCGAGCGTGGCGTAGAATGCGTCCTTTACGGTGAGATCACTCGCCTCAGTGGGAGCATACATAGAAACCAGGGAAATGACACCTAAGGAGTGACGAATCCTTAGTCTCATAATACACTCGTTGACCGGTGTTACCCCAATTATCATTGGAGTCAGCTTATTGGACAGAGCCACAGCAACTCCTTGGGCATGGTAACCATCAGAGCGACCAGACCAATAGTCGGTGTAACCACCCACCATTATCTCGCCGCAATCCCGTCTCCGAACCTCAGAGAGAGAGCTGCAATACCGATGTCTAAATGCTTGAGCTCAGGTGATAACAGAGACAGGTGAACATCCTCTCTTAGGGGTAGAACATTCCATGCACCCACCCAAAGGGACTGCCTCTGGTTAACGCGCGGAAACTACCGTCTGGTGGACGACACCTCAGCACCACCCTGACACACACGACCGCAATCTGACCTGGTAATGTTACCCTGTGGTTTCCCTCCCATCATCAAAAACTGGGGGTCCTGAAGGTTTTGCCCCAATCCCATCATCCAGTAAGCTGCCCTGCCAAGGGTAGCTGCACAGGAGATATTCCCATGGAGTGGGTTTTCAGATTTTTTTATGCTTTTGGAATGTTTTGTGGAATGAAGGGTTTTACAGTGGCCAGAGTGCAAATCCTACCACCAACCTCCTAATAAAAAGTAACCCAACTGCAGGAGGACGTTCGCAGACACAGTTGTGCACTACATATGGATGACTGATGGCTCACAAGAAGCTCCTCCGCCCTTTGACAGGTTTTGTTCTTCATCCTTCGAAGTGTCCATGGCCCAAAGTGGGATGCCTTTCAGTGGGATGCAAAACGTAAATTGTTCAGCCTGGCAGAGGTATGCACTCTACTACCGAGTGCCATTCTAGTATTCTCATGTTTTGTCGTGATATTCCCCTTTGTCAGAGTACTCTACCGGTCGGAAGTTTTAGAACAACCACATTTTTCCAGTTTTTACTGTAATTGAAGCAGTTTAATGTTTCAATGTACTCTGAAATTTAAGCAGAGAAAAAATAAACAATTGCAGATAAAAAAGAAATCATGGAATCGTTTTGTTGAACAAAATTTAATCTAAATTTTTGACTCATCAAAGTCGCCACCTTTTGCAGATATAACAGCCGAACATACTCGTGGCATTCTTTCGACAATGGAAATCAAATATTGTTTGGAAAGTTCTTCCCAACACTGTTGCAGAAGTTCCCACAAATGTGTTGCACTTGTAGGTTGCTTTGCTTTCACCCTTCTGTCCAGTTCATCCCAAACCAGCTCGATGGGGTTTAAGTCTGGAGACTGTGCTGGCCATTCCATGATTGGAAGCCTACCGTCTTGTTCTTTTCTTCGAAGGTAGTTCTGACATAGCCTGGAGGTATGTTTTGTGTCGTTATCTTTCTGTAGGATGAACCCCCTGACCAACTAGGCGTAGACCAGACGGTATTGCATGGCGCTGCAAAATGCTGTGGTAACCCGTTTGGTTCAGGGTGCCAGTCACTCTGTGCAAGTCACCGACTCTGGATCCAGCAAAAGAGCCCCAGATCATCACGCTTCCCCCTCCATGTTTGACAGTTGGTGTCACACACTGAGGAACTATCCTTTCGCCCACTCGACGGTGTACAACAACCCTGCATGATGAGCCGAAGTTTTCAAATTCTGATTCATCGGTCCATAAGACTTTCTTCCAGTTTTCAGTAGTCCACTGGTGGTGCTTCATGGCCCAGGCAAGCCACTCTATTATTTTGTCATCTTCGCAATGGCTTTCGAACTGCCACTCGACCTGTCAAACCTGCAGCTCGAAGTCTTCTCTTCA
>NC_140965.1:95204489-95206989 GCF_056783735.1 Eptatretus burgeri | reverse complement strand
CCGTTCCGGTGGGCGAGGCGGCCGCCATTCGAGTGACGCGGCCGTCCGCACGCCGGCGGGCACGAATTCGCAACAATATGTTGTTCTCCTTTCGGCTGCTCCCCTTAGTGGTCGCCACAGCGGATCATCCATTATGATCTGCATACTGATTTGGCAAAGGTTTTACGCCGGATGCCCTTCCTGATGCAACCCTGGTCGCCTCTTACGACACAGGGATAAGGATTGGGTTTCGCCATGATTCTAGGCTGCCCTACACCCTCTCATAGCGTGGCCCAGTGTAGAGCACCCGTCCTCAAGCGATCCTTCAACCCAAGTCTCCGAGTAGCCGGATTACAGTCGCACGCCACTACGCCCAGTTGTATGTCTGTATGTGTGTGTGCGTGTGTGTATGTATATATATATATATATATATATATATATATATATATATATATATATATATATATATATATATATATATATATATATATATATATATATATATATATATATATATGCCTGCTTGGTATTGGCTTAATGGTTCGGATGGTGGGCTTGCAATCTGAGAACCCTGAGTTCATATCCCCTTTGGCTTTTGAATTAATTACCAGGTGGGGTTGACTGCCTGTCATCCTTCCGAGGTTGGCAAAATGAGTGCCAGCTTGCTGGTATCCTGTGTCGGAGTGGCGAAGCAAAGACTGCTGTGGCAGCACCAATGCTCTGCACAGAGTATGGTCTCAATGGATGGAATGGATGGATTTGTATACAGTAATCCCCCGTTTCTCGCAGGGGTTACGTTCCAAACCCTCCCGCGGTCAGTGAAAATCCACGATGAATGGACGCCTCCACAAAACACATTTTAAACACATTTTAATCTCAATTAAACACATAAGGAAAACATTTGAAGCATAAAAATGCTTACTGTAAACTCAGTAACGTTGCAAAAACATTGTGATGGGCAGTTGCTGGCGTTGTTTCTTCATGGTGGTGAGGAGAGTTTTATAGGTTTCCATTGCGCCATCAATAGCGTTCTTGAATTGCAACGCCCGAACCAGAGAGGGATCCCATGCTTCAGCCATCCCCTGCAATTCTTCGGCCGTTTTCGCCATTGTTGCTAAGCGTTCAAGTGATAGGCCTTCGTCGTCGTGCTCCTGCGATGGATCAGATTGTTCCTCCTCCTCCTCACATGCAGACTTCGTAAGCTCAGCCAAACCCTCATCCGTTAATGGGTCAGAGTTTGTTTCGATGAGGTTATTCACTTCGTCGTGCGTCATGTCGTTGAATCCTCCTCCTAGAATCTTCGCCAGCTTGACCGCCTTATCGACTGCCAAATGGTGAATTTCGTCTGGAGAAAAGGCCTTGTATTTGTGGACGCATTCTGGCCACAGCTTCTTCCAACTGGCGTTTAAGGTTTCTTTTTTCATTTCTTGTGGAGCCTTCTGAATTATTTGGAGACACATTGCTATCGAGAAATCACGCCAATACGCCCTCAGAGAAAAATAGTCGTCGGAATCCATGGCCTCCATGAGGTGCTGCAGCGCGTTGCGAATGTAAAGCGCTGATGTTGGCTTCGTCCTTCTTGATGTTGCGTATGGTCGATTCATTCAAACCGTAATGGCGCCCAACCGCGGCAAACGTTTTTCCTTTGGGCGGCACGTTGGGCTTCGAGAAAAAAACGTAGAAAATATCTTTGTCGTTCACAAGCGAAACACTCAAGACAGCGAGAGTGCGCCTCATGGGCAGCAGCCAATCAGCGCCAAGGAGAAATGAATAGCGCGCTCTCTGTCTTTGTCTCGTGCGTTGTGTCGACAAACATACAAATTTTTTTTTTGTTTGTTTTATTATGAAGATACTTTCGAGCGCCACGCGTTATAATTTATTGCTTAAATAATTTTTATATATGATATATTATTACCGCGATGTACCGGGGGAATCCGCAGAAAAAAATTAGTTACGTTCCAAGGGAAAACCCGCGATGAACCGGGGGCGCGATCGGTGAACCGCGATGAATCGGGGGTGAGACTGTATGTATATATATATATATATATATATATATATATATATATATATATATATATATATATATATATATATATATATATATATATATATATATATATATATATGGCGACCAGGGTTGCGTCAGGAAGGGCATCCGGCGTAAAACATGTGCCAAATCACGATGCGGATCATTCGGATGATCCGCTGTGGCGACCCCTAACGGGAGCAGCCGAAAGAAGAAGAAGAAGATATATATATATATATATATATATATATATATATATATATATATATATATATATATATATATATATATATATATATATATATATATATATATATATATATATACTGAAACGCAAAAGAAACTTACCACTTGTTTGAAATGTAATAAAATTGTAACAGTTCAACATAAAACAAACCAACAATTGCTAATTGAAAGATTTGCATTTTATTGATGACATGTCAAGTTTTTGACCAAGATACACCATCTCATAAGTTTGTTCTATAGTACAGAACA
>NC_140965.1:95189489-95194489 GCF_056783735.1 Eptatretus burgeri | reverse complement strand
CAAAGCACCATTCTGACTGTCTGTAGTCAGGTGGGGAATCGAACTAGAGGAGACAGCTCAAAGGTAACCAACCATATTGTCACTCCCGATGCACCATCCAGTCGTACTCGCAAGGTTCCTGCAGAAATTGAAAATTAAATGTTTGTGCGAATATACGAGTACAGTACTTGAGAGCTTTGAGGCGAGTGTGCCAACTTAGATAGGCACACTTGCCTCTTCGCTGTCTATCTCGCCTCTAGGTTAGAATCACAACCCAGCTATAAACTGTCATCCTGGTGTTTCATAGGCAGGGTGGTTTATCGATGCGTGTGCCATCTATGGACGTTAAACCGGACGCCCCGTCTACTCGCATGCCTTGTTGGACGTCAAAGACCCCACAGTGTCCTTCGCGAAGAGTGTGCGAAGCTGTCGCTGGCATCCTGAACAAATTACAAATTCCTGCCATAACTACTGCTGGGAGAGAGAGGGATGGCAAACCACCCAGTATAACCATTCGCCAAGAAAGTGCTTTGGCAGAACCAACGTTCTGCAGCACAGAGTATGGTGTACATCAAAGTGTTGGTCTCCAGAACTCCGACTTATCTATCACTGCAAACCAGTACAGCATATGATAACAACAATTACCATGCAGTCGTAGGAAATATCTTATCCTAAAGTGCAACCGGCGATGACAAAATATAAACTTGTGTCGCGATGTAAAGCGACCTTTTCGCAGCAACATGGCCTACACAGGCCGCACGCAGACTCTAAAATGCCCCGTCTCTGCGAGACCAGATATCTATTACCGAATCAAGAATTCATTACTTGGAACAGCATCAGATTGGGCGCAAATTAAACTAACCGCTGGCTGGCTGGAAGACAAACGGTTTCCGTAACCCCACGGGAGTAGACTAGGCGCACTAGGCCCAGCGTGTCGCCGATGTCCAACTCGCTTGTAAAACCAAGCATAGGCAGACTTTTAATCCATCCATCCATCCATTCATCTATCAATCCATCCACCCGTGGTACGCAGAGGTAAGGATTAAACAAAAAAAAAACCAAGAGCAACCATTGCTGAGCACATGACAGTGCACACTTCCACATCACATTCCGTGTCGCTGAAAACTTATTAATTTGCAACAGTGCGTGTTGTAAGAAGTTGTGCGCTTTTAATTTGTAAAGGGCTGCTGGAAACGCAAAAACATTTTCCGCGTAAAAGTCGACAAGCTGACAAGTAAATCAGCCTTCCCACTGTGACCGGCTGCTAGGCCGCGACAGCGCCGCGTTAAGAGCGCACAGAGTAAGTTCATGCTGCGAATGTTTTAATGGGGCCGAGTCGGGGGGCGCCGCCGATCCCAGCTCCGATGAACTGCTGATCGCCGACGAGACGGAATCAAATTTCCCTGTAATAATTTAATCTTTCTTTCTGCCACAAAACATGTCCGATTGAATAAGTGTAAAAGTGGTGCCCTCGACAGACGGGGAGGAAATTTTGTGATGCGACGGATCTGATTGCATCGTGGACGCGTACGAATATGAAGGATTTGGGGAGGGGTGGGAGAATAGCGGTTGTGGTAAAATGGAGGTAATGTGGGGCATAGTAGTTGTGGTTAGAGAGCGTGTGTATTTGGGTAGGTCGGTTGGGAGGGGGAGGCATGTTCCTGTCGTTAAGACCTGCCCAGATTCCGTATCCGCTCGGCCCTTCTCTCTGCGCTTATCAGCTCCATACAGCAGGGCAGCTGTGATGAATAGCTACTTTCGGCGGCAAGTTTTATGGCATTCATTATACAGCGAAATTGTTTGCAGAAGCAGTGTAATTCATCAAGACACTAGAAACATCTGCCAAGCTGTCAAGTCCGTCTTAACGACACTGGATCTTTCCGGGACTTTGCGAGGAGGGAAAGAATCGCTAATTGGAACGCTCCCGGCCTGAAGCCGCGCTAGAGGCAGCAATTAGGTAAAGCGAACTCAAATCTGCGAGACCCTGGGCCGAGCCGACACGACAGCCCCTCTGCGAACCTCCCTGGAGCTGCCGCCGCGTCGCTGACACCCTCGCTCACTTGGGCTGCTTGTTACGGGGCTAAGCCTCGCCCCCAGTATACTTCACCTGCCACCTTCCTTGACTACAATGCCCTATGCATCCGATGCACACCCTGCGGCCTCCTTTCCTTGGTCACCCGGCAGCCTCCATTGCCTGGCTCCCCAACTTCTCACCCCAATTTCCTCTCCTCTTCAAACTCGTCCATACCCGTTCTATATTCTTCAACAGGAAAACACAGACACACTTCTTCTGTCTCCCTGCAACCCCATAACGATGACGTATAGTGGTTCCTAATTTGTGAATGTCAAGAATTGTATACATGTATTGTAGAATATATACTGTATATGTACATATGCATTATATATGTTGTATATGCATACACACTTCTCTTTGATGTTTCGAGTGTCGGCAATAACTCGCACACTAACATTCACCGAGCAACGACCGGTACTTGCAGCCATTTCCCCAGGCTTATTGCGCTTCCAATGGACATTTCATGAAGTGTTGTATCACCCTGATGAGGAACACCACGATGACAGCTTATAGCTGGGGACAGGTTCAAATCCAGATACGAAGCTCAAAGGTAAGTGCACAAACTATTTCATGATGTCTCTCTGTCTGTCTCTCTCTCTCTCTCTCTCTCTCTCTCTCTCTCTCTCTCTCTCTCTCTCTCTCTCTCTCTCTCTCTCTCTCTCTCTCTCTCTCTCTCTCTCTCTCTCTCTCTCACTCTCTCACTCTCACTCTCTCACTCTCTCACTCTCTCACTCTCTCACTCTCTCACTCTCTCACTCTCTCACTCTCTCACTCTCTCACTCTCTCACTCTCTCACTCTCTCACTCTCTCACTCTCTCACTCTCTCACTCTCTCACTCTCTCACTCTCTCACTCTCTCACTCTCTCACTCTCTCACTCTCTCTCTTCCCCCCCCTCTCTCTCTGGTAACCATACTCTTCACAGAGTGTTGGTGCCCCCAAAACAGCTTCCTGAGCAAGGGTTATATTTGGGGGCGAAGGGGGGGTGGGTGGGTTGTCATTGCCATTCCAGCAGTAGTTAGGAAAAGAATTTGGGATTTGGCCATGGTGCCAGCAATAGCTCGCCAACTCTTCGCGAAGGACAATGTTGGATATTTAACAACCTCCAACTCATGTCGGCAGATGGGACACCCAGTTGAATGTCAATCCAAGGGATGACACACACATTGGATGAATCACCTTGCCTGTGAAACACTAGGATGACAGTTTATACCTGGGCCAAGATTCAAACCCAGGCGAGACAGCTTAGAGGCGAGCATGTGTTCCGCTAGGTCATCCCGACAAATCTGCACAAACCTCCAGCGAGGATTTATCCAACCAGGCCATTTTGAAGACTTGACTTTTCCTGCAGGTCGATACATCTTTTCGGGAAAAGGGCCATGGTTTGTGTGAATGGCATGTAGAATGTTGCCACCACCAATTGAACAGCTCTTGAAAGGGTTGTATAATGCTTTCATTGACCAATCGCGCTCTTTGTGCACCTTTCCTACATAAGTGTATAATTGTTGTTTATTCGTCTTCACTCGCTACTATTTTCTCACGTTGATAAAAGTGTGAAACCCATTCGTATTCCACCTTATTCATCTGTTTTGTGATCTCTCAAAGACCTCAAATGGGATGGACAATTGGAAATCTCATGAATTTACACTCCATGTTGTATTCTCTTTGTTCAACATCTTCCTTTTTGAAATGAGCAGGTTACAGAACCGACCAAAACACGTTTTTCCGTGTTTTCTAGCTTTCCGACTACTAGTACCAAAACAGTCCATATAATGTATCTTCACCTGTCTTTGATGTTTAGGTTCATTCTTGTGGTCAGACCGACCAGGACATATACTGTTTCATTTCGAGCTTTCTGGAAAGGGAAATAGTGATTGACATACTGCATTTACCTGAATGGAAGACCACCATTCGTTCGTTCTTCCTTTCTCCTGTGTGTAACCTCTCTGCAGTGGTTGTTCAATTGCACTTTCTTCTATGAGGGTTTTCAAGGTGTCAGTCTTCTTCATTCGTATGCATCGCAAGGCTGCGGGGTGGCATCGTTGGCTGAGGGTACTTCTGTGCCGTGATTTGTAATTTGTTTCATGGTGCCAGCAATAGCTCGCCTACTCTTCGTGAAGGACACTGTGGGTTGTTTGACATCCACCATTTAATAATGGCAGATGGCATACCCAGCTTAACGTCCATCCGAGGGACAGCACACATGTTGCTGAATCACCCTGCCTGTGAAACACCGACCGGGATGACAGTTTATAGATGGGCAGAGACTTGAACCCAGGCTATGTGGCTCAGAGGCGAGTATGCGTACCTCTTGGGCCATCCCATGGGCCCAAGGTGTCAGTGCACCTCCATCTCTTGTCATCCTCCATCGATTACCTGTGATCTTTTCTACCCCATTAACCTTCTCTTTGGAAACTCTCTTACTCACACAGGTTAATCTATCCTCTGCTGTCCACTCTCCTGACTTTTTTATGGTCATTAATTCCCTTGCTTGTTACATACACGTGTTACCCACACTGACTGCACATTGCCTTTCTTCCCTCAATATCTTCCCTAAATAAACCACATTTCTGTCCTGCATGCTGGGTAAATTGAATGCCCACAAGTCGATGGGTCCAAGGTTCTTGGAATCTATAGTTAATTTTGTTGAAAGCATCATGAAATCTGTGCGCGATTCCCGAAATATAGGACAATATATTCAGAAAGTTCTGCAGTGTAATCAGCAACATGTCATCGCCATGTTGATGATTTGGCTTTACTGTTATTGTATATTTAGCCTTTTGCTGTTTTGTTAAAAAAAAATTGTTATTTCATCCCCCATCCATGCCAATATGTTTCGGGTGCACCGTTGTGCCGAGGGAACTTAAAAGCCGTTCTTAATAAGGAAGAAGGTTGAGCAGATATCTTGAGAAGGTCACTGAGTTTCCAGCCCTTGGGTTGTGATCTTCA
>NC_140965.1:95169489-95176989 GCF_056783735.1 Eptatretus burgeri | reverse complement strand
AAGAATGAGGAACAAGAAAGAGTAATGAAGGAAGAACGAATGAGACAGGAGAAAGAAATCAGTCAGTTGAAAGAAATGACGAGATTGCAGAAGGAGGAACAAGAAAGACAGTGGAATAGAAAACTGAAAGAGTATGAATTTGAAACTGAACGACAAAAGGAAAAAATAGGTTTGAATACGTGGAGAAAGTAAAGGAGCAAGGAATGAAGCAGGAAGGAGAAATCAGGAGATTGAAGGACACAACGACATTGGAGAGGAAAGAACGAGAGGAACAATGGAATAGAAAACAAAAAGAACATGAATCTGAGGTTGACCAATTGAAAGAAAAGCTGAGGCTGGAGTACGAGGAGATAGACAAAGAACAGCGAATGAAACACAAAATGGAGATGAACCAAATGAAGAAAACCATGAAACTGGATAAGGAAAGACAGGAGAGGAAACTAGGAAGAGTAATGAGACAGCAGCGAATGAAACACAAAATGGAGATGAACCAAATCAAGAAAACCATGAAACTGGAGAAGGAAGGACAGGTGAGGGAACGAGGAAGAGTAATGAGACAGCAGCAAATGAAACACAAAAAGGAGATTAACCAAATTAAGCAAACAACGAAACTGGAGAAGGAAGGACAGGAGAGGAAACAAGGAAGAGTAATGAGACAGCAACAAATGAAACACAAAGGGGAGATTAACCAAATTAAGCAAACAACGAAACTGGAGAAGGAAGGACAGGAGAGGAAACAAGGAAGAGTAATGAGACAACAGCAAATGAAACACAAAAAGGAGATTAACCAAATGAAGAAAACCATGAAACTGGATAAGGAAAGACAGGAGAGGAAACTAGGAAGAGTAATGAGACAGCAGCGAATGAAACACAAAATGGAGATGAACCAAATCAAGAAAACCATGAAACTGGAGAAGGAAGGACAGGAGAGGGAACAAGGAAGAGTAATGAGAGAGCAGCAAATGAAACACAAAAAGGAGATTAACCAAATTAAGCAAACAACGAAACGAGAGAAGGAAGGACAGGAGAGGAAACAAGGAAGAGTAATGAGACAGCAGCAAATGAAACACAAAAAGGAGATTAACCAAATTAAGCAAACAACGAAACTAGAGAAGGAAGGACAGGAGAGGAAACAAGGAAGAGTAATGAGACAGCAGCGAATGAAACACAAAAAGGAGATTAACCAAATGAAGCAAACCATGAAACTGGAGAAGGAAGGACAGGAGAGGAAACGAGGAAGAGTAGTGAGAGAACAGCGAATGAAACACAGGAAGGAAATGATCCAATTGAAAGAAACTATGAGATTGGAAAACAAAGAGCAGGAGGAACAGTGGGAGAGAAAACAACAACTATATGAGTGTGAAATTGAACAACTAAAACGGAGAGCGAGATTGGAGTCAACGGAGATTGAGGAGCTACGGAGGGAGAACGAACAGCTAATGGGGCTCATAGAGAAAGAACGACTCAGATGGGAAGGAAAAAGGAACCAGGAAGAGACAGAAAAAAGGAACCAGGAGAGAAAATGTATAGAGACACGGGAGACAGACAAAATAGAGGAGAGACTGCATGATAATGACGGGTTTAGAGACGCACACACACACACGGAGGTAGTGGAGGACGATGAGGGTGAGCTCGCGGAGCGTGTAGGGACCCAGTGCGAGCAGCGGGATGGCCTCCTCCAGGAACGAGGGGAGGGAGTATGCCCCCTTGAGGCCAGTCACGACCAGGTGGGTTCGGTCGTGCTTTGCGAGGTTGAGGGGAGGAGTGCTGCGAACGGGTGCACGGAGAGCTTGGGGGGTATAGAGGCCCCGGAGACCCTTGTGGGGACACGAATCCCCAGTGTGGTTGTCCCTGTGTGTGTGGTGCAAGGCGTGAGTGCGTCCCCGTGTGTGGAAGCGACCCCGTGTGTGAGTGGTGTGGTGGCGATGGTGCCGGAGTACGTGCTTCCCAGCACGCCGTGGGTGGATGAGGCACCGTGTGTGAGTGTCGCCGTGTGTGTGAGTGAGGCCGTGTGTGTGGATGAAATGGCCAGTGTGGATGAGGCACCGCGGGTGAGTGCCGCCGCGTGTGTGAGTGAGGCACGAGTGAATGGAGCACCACGTGTGAGTGGTATGGTTTATGCAAGGGAGACCGTGTGTGTGAGAGAGCGGTATGTGAGGGAGATGTCGGTTGGCATGCGGGAGCACGCAGCCGCGTCTCCCGGTGTGAGTTTAATGGTGTGGAGTGTGAGCGTCGTAACACGCGGGAGTGCGTGTGTGGAATGGCGACGACGGCGACATGTGAGGAAAGAAAGCCGAGTAGCGGCTGTAGTTGTTTCGGGGACCGTGCCGGGTTCACCCAGCAGTGAGCACGAGGTCCGTGCTGTGCAACGCACGAGGCCCCCACGTGCTCGCTTGCGAGAGTGAAGTCCCGGTCCGGAAACGCCAGCGGTGGATTTGCTGATCCCGCGGATGGACAAAGTTTAGGCAGGATTACGGATTTGGACCGGACGGGTTCTCCACGCGATCGTGTGTGTTAAGCTCCAACGGGCAAAGCACATGTGTTCGCGTGGGGAACCCCTCGAGACGTGGGGCTTGTGTTTTTTTTATGTGCACGGTGACGCCATGGCTGCACGTGGGGTTGGAATCCGGCAGGAGGGGTACCCCTGCCGGATAGTACCGTCCAAGGAGGGACGAGGAACACGTGCAGCTGCATGACGTCACGGGCAGGTGCCAAGTGCGCGAGCTGCGAGTTGCCGCGCTGGTGCTGCGCATGGAAAAAAAAAAAAAAAAAAAAAAGAACAGCAAGCCTCACTTTCGGGTGCACAAGATTCCCGGGCAAGGGGTGGAAGACCCCCTTCCCAGGGCACAGGATGGAAACTAGTTAGGGGGAAGGGTTAGCTTAGTTAGACCGACTTCATGGGGCAGGGGTAAGTCCTCATGGAGTCCGTGGAATGGATTAGTTAGAGTGATGATAGCGAGATTTAGGTTGGGTAAATAATGTTTGGGACATTTGAGACAGTGACTGACAGTGAGTGTGTAGTGGGGACGTAGCTTAGCTACGTAGTGTTAAAAGGAACGTGCTGTAGTTTAAGGGACGACGTGGGAGCACGAGTTAGTTAGGGGAAGTAGATAGGAGGATGGCAGAGTTCAGCGGTGTGTGTGTTGAAAAGTTGTGAGGCGAGAGCATGTGCTTGGTGAGTGAGTGAGGCCAGCGGGTCTGTGTGAGTGGAGCGAATGGGGAATGCATGGTGCGATGAGTGATTGGGGGGAGGAGTGCTCCCGCCCAAGGAACCCCCGGGGTCAGAGTAAAGTGAGTTAGCTGGGTTAGTCAAATTGAAAAATGGAGGTCGTTTTGTTGTTGGTGGGAGTGTAGGCTCGAAACCCGTTTGGAGGGGTGCAGGAGCCCTGTTGACGGGCTGGGAGCGTGGCTGCGAAAAGTGAGTATCGCTGAGTGGGTACCCCGGGCACCAGGCTAGTCGGCCGTGGTAGGCCAAGGGCCCATGGGGGGCCGGGATAGCGTAGTGGGCACGGGTGCGCCTGCTTGGTGCGGGGGCCCGGGGCGCCATTAGCCGCGTGGGCAGTGTTGTGGGCACGGGTGACCCTCGGAAAGGGGCCTGGGAAGCCAGCCTGCCACGTGTGCGTTTCAGGGGAGGTGCCATGGGGGCACTCCCCGGTGTTAGGGAGCTGGTAGGCTCGGAGGCAGTGTAGTGCCCGGGGGTGCCATAGCGGGAGATTCGGCAGAGGGTCGTGCCTGCCAAAGGGAGCCACGTGTCCCAGCCATGAGACCGTGTGAGGGCACGGAGAGAAAATTGGAGGGCGAGGCCCGAAATTGTAAGGACACCAACACAGGCGACGGGAATCTGGGTTGTTAGAACCAATAGTTTAAGCAAGAGGCGCTTGTTGAAAGCCCCGGGGTAGTTTAACAGTTAAATGGATAGGGTAGATTAGGAAGTGTACCCCTCCGCACCATCCATCCCCTCGCTCTCGTTGTGGGCCGCTGGACCCACTTTGGTTATAGATCGCTGAACTCTGGGGAGGCCATCCTGAGGCTTCGTTGGGCCTCGACACAGGACGCTAGCTCTCCCTTATTCCCCTCCGGGAAGGGAACGTAGGGGTTGGGAGTAGGCTAGGTGACAGGATAGGTTAGCCGAACAAGGACAATAAAGGGGGTTAGGGGACGGTTTATAGTGGGGAAGTAAAAAGAAAAAAAACTAGAACTGCCACTTTATAACTGCTGGCAGTGATGACCGGGTACCCAGTCCGTCCGCCTTTGATACAACATGGGACTTTCTGCAGATGACAGTCGCAAAGTTTGGCATTGAAAGGATAAGCGGTGCCAGAGAAAACATTATTTAATAGTGATACAAACACAGGCCTGCTTCGAGACGGCACGGAACAGATGAGTTACGAACCGGGCAGCACAAAGCATTCAATTTCGTTATTACTGGCTTCCAGATTCAAATAATTAAATAATTCTGGCTCCCAAACCGCGTGACCGATCAGGTTGAAATTTTAAACTTTTATTTCGCATGTCACCTGAATTATAAATCTGAAGTTTCGCATATATAGAGGCAGCGGTTCCAGAGTAAACATTAATTAATATTTATCCTTCAATCCAAGATGGCGGCCAAACCATGTGACTTGTGATGTCATAATTTGCACCACGTGTGCAAACACGATGGTGGATGATAACTGCAAATTTTCGCTTCTCCAGGTTAAGCAGTTCCAGAGAAAACATTATTTAATATTTTTCTTAAAACCAACATGGCTGCCAAACCCTGGGCCCGATCGCGTTGAAATTTCAAACCCTCATTCCGCATGAGCGTTCCACCATAAACTTGATGTTTCACATTTATTGATGCAGTAGTTCCAGAGTAAACATTAATTAATATTTTTCCTTCAATCCAATATGGCTGCCAAACGTTGCATCGTACCTCAAAAGGGGGTGGGAACTTTTTATTCGTCATGGAGAGGCGGTCATAGTGGTGGAGTTTCGCCTGGATCTGTTCAGCCGTTTCAGAGAAAAAGACGTTTGAAGATATTGTTTTTCAATCCAAGATGGCTGACGAACCATGTGACCTATGACATCAGAAATGTATATTCTGCTTCCAACTGGGTATTGGAACACGTACGTGAAGTTTCGTGTTAATCGGTAAAGGTGCGTTTTCAATCCAAGATGGCCGCCAAACCATGTGACGTGTGACATCATAATTTTTACCAAGCGTGCATACTGCCTGCTAGATGATAATTACAAATTTTCGATTCGTTTGGTTAAGCGGTTCCAGAGAAAACATTATTTAATATTTTTCTGAAATCCAAGATGGCGGCCAAACCATGTGACTTATCAATTCGAAATTAACAAACTTATATCGCCTTCCTGTCCCGAATATAGTTCTGAAATCTCCCCTTCATTGGGCCAACGCTTCTGGAGAAGAAGATGTTTGAAGGTTTTCGGGTTTTTCAAGATGGCCGCCAAACCATGTGACCGATCAAAAACAAATTAACAAACTTGAGAAAGGACCTCATGGGGAATATATCTGTGAAGTTTCGTCTTCATCTGTCTTGCCCTTCTGGAGAAGAAGATTTTTAAAATTTATTCATTTTCAATCCAAGATGGCTGCCGAACCTTGTGACCGAGGATATCATGAATTTAAATTCTGCTTTCCATCGTCGACCCGAACAAGTGTGTGAAGTTTTGTGTAAATCGGATAAAGTCTATTTTTCTATCCAAGATGGCCGCCAAACCATGTGACTTCTGAGGTAAAATTTTTTACCATGTATGCAGACTTGAGCGAGGAAGGCACTTGCAAATTTTCGCTTCGATGGCTTATGAAATACCAGAGAAAACTTTATTTAATATTTTTCTTAAATCCAACATGGCGGCCAAACCATGTGACCTATCACTTTGAAATTAACAAACTTGCATCGCATACATGTCACGAATATAGTTCTGAAATCTCGCCTTCATTGGACCAGCGCTTCTGGAGAAGAAGATGTTTGAAGGTTTTAGGGTTTTTTCAAGATGGCCGCCAAACCATGTGACGTATCAACAACAAATTTACAAACTTGAAAGAGGACCTCAGGGGGAATGTGCGTGTAAAGTTTCGCCTTAATCTGCATAGCCGTTCTGGAGAAGAAGATTTAAAAAAAAAAAACACTAAAAACAAGATGGCGGCCGAATTACGTCATCGATGACGTCAAAAAAACATTTTCGTCAGTGATTTTTGGCGTAGATGATGCTCAGAATTTTTCAGATTTTTCCCATATGGCGTTCTACTTGACGAATTTTCACCGGTATATCGCTTCACCTATGACGTCACGAAAAATCACACGTGTTCCCCATAGGGAGCTTAGTAAAATGTATCAAACGAAAATTTTTTCCATTGCACGGTTTCCGAGATACAGATGTCCAAAGTTTATCGCTTTTTTCAAGATGGCGACCGTACCACGTGACCAATGACGTCATAATTATAACGTGATTGTGCTATCAAAAAAGATACATACTATGGTGAAAATTTCCTGTCGATCGGACTTAGTGTTCCAGAGAAAATGATTTTTAAAGCGAAAAAGGGTGCAAAATGCCGGCGGAAGAATAATAATAATAATGCGTAATAATAAACAGAAGAAAAACAATAGGGTACCCTGTACTCACAGGGTACCCTAATAAGTTGGGGCTAAATTGGGGTTTGACAAATTAAGGGAGTGGGTATAGACAGTGACAGGCAAAGGCGATAGGTTGGGAGGGAGACCGTAGGGTAGGTCCGAGCCCACCTTCCGGGTGGCCAGCACCACCGCACTCCCTCCACCAACCTCCACTGACAGGCAAAGGCTGGCCAGCTTCATCTGCTGGCTGTGTGCTGCAAGGCCTGTGCCGGCCGGATCGTCTGTGGCTGTTTTTCTTCAAGGCCTGTGCCGGCCAGTTCATCTGCCGGCTGTGTTTGCCTGCAGCGGCCTTCTTCTGCGGGCTGTGTTTGCCTGCTGCCTTTGCCATGCCATGCCCACTGCCCCTGTTCACCAGCCCCGTTCAATTTTTGCTTTGCCCCCCCCTGTTCATTGACATGTGCGCCAGGATCAAGGCAACAGTTTGCAAGCTGCAAGAACTGCCCTGTTGGCAGCTACAACACGGGCCTGCAGTGGCGGCCCGTGCACCGTGTTTGCGTCCATCCATTCACCCATCCATTTGTAGTGTTCATTGCGTGTGCCACTTGAGCTGGCACGGAGACTACGTTTGTGCAGCCCATGCACCGTTGTGGTTCACTGCGTTCAGTTCAAAAGGGAAGGCCTTGGACTGCGTGTGAGCAGCCGGCCACGTTCCCTGTCACCTGCATTGTTTTGAGCCAGAGACTGCATGCGAGCAGCCTGGCTCCCTGTTAACTGCTTTCCTTTTGCAGAGTTCATTGATCCTGGGCCATTGTTTAGTGTAAAATTTGTAAGTTAAGGTTAAGATGTACTGTACATATGAGTGCGCCCCCGGCATGTTTGTCTTAGCGCCGGCAATTTTATTTAAGTCGTCCGTGTG
>NC_140965.1:95151989-95156989 GCF_056783735.1 Eptatretus burgeri | reverse complement strand
AAGTTGATATAACTTGAGAGTGGGTGTCTTTTGTCAGCTTTTGCACATCCACGCTAATAGTCTAATGCTTGTTCACCTGTTGCAGTCACAGATTTATATTCAATAAAGATGTACATTATCTGAAGTCCAAACATACCTTAGCCATATCCCCACCATTGTGCCTTCAATTATGTCACAAGCGGAAATACGGTGTTTTGGTGAAATACAAACCCTTTCTTGATGGGATCAGGAACCACATGTGACACCAGCTATATCCACATGGATCCTGCCGAACAGGATGCATCTGCCACATACCACCATCCTGTCTGTGGTCCACAAACAGATTTGAAGATGTAACCAGGCTAAATACAATTAAACGAGGAATAAAACCTCTGGCTGTGAGCAGTCATTAGTCCACTTCTCCCATTTCTCCTTCCACTTTCCCCCACTCTTCCGCATCCCCTCTCCTCCCACCATTTCAGCTTTCAACTTTCACGCAAGAAACATTGCTTCGAGCTCGGCCGGTTCTGATTGGGTTTTGAATGCTCATCTATTGTGAGAACCATCAGGCCTTGATTCAATAGATTTGCAGGAGAATGTGATGAAGGGCAGAAAACATGGGTTGTATGGGGGTAGCACAGGGGAATATGGATGGACGATGCAACATTCTTGTGTGTGAACAGGGTGAGAAGATTTACTCTTCAGATCCGCAAGGTGGGGCCAAGGTACATTTTTAACATATATGTTTTATCGAATGGTAATCTGTGCCCATAAAAGGGGAGCGACGGTCATCAAAAAACGATGGTAAATACAACTTTCCTCTGCACTTCATATCTACTTTGAGATCTACTTGCAAATTGATGTCCAGACGTTGCACGTGGAGACGTTACAACTTGGAGCACATTATCCTCCAGAAGGACCAAAGCTGGCTGTCCCACTTGCTTGTGAGCTTGCATTCGTGCAAAGATCTGGCCGTTGCCTTTTGGGCAGTATTACTGCCAGTCCTCTGGATATTATTTATTTTTTTATTATTTCCTATGCAGCCTCTGGCTGCTGGTTACATCATTTTCTGGAAATGTGGCTGTGCCGCTCATGTAGTGCGTCCCCGTTTCCAGTAATCTGGTACTCTCGGAAGAATCTGGTACGACCTCGGAAGAATGACAGGCTGAGTCAACCCACCTGGTGTTATTTAACGACACGACAGAAGCTCCAACTCAAGATCCCGAGATCTTAAGCCAACCACCTTAACCGATAAGCCAACACCAGGCTTAGTCCTCTGGATATATGAGCGGCATTCAAAAATATATACAAAAGAGATACTCACAATCGGCTGTACTCTGAGAAATGCCAACTTCTAATTTTTCAATTTATAGAGATATAATTGAAAGTGAAATATTTATTTCTTACTAATCATGTACACATGGAGAAAAGTTAAGCACAGGCTGTGTTTTTCTGGATCATAGCAAAACTGAGAACATTATTCAGAAACCTTAACGTTTATCAAAAATAAAACCACATCTTGGTAAAGTATGCATACTTGACAAATGGCGAAATAAATTTAGAGTTTTGTTGATTTATTTTTTTTTGTATTACAAAATGAGGATGTCTATAATGGCCATGCCTTGTTTTACATCAAAAAAAAAAACACGATGACTTCAGAATGTGGCTGCTGGCAAGACATCCTGTGATTATAGGGCTCAAGACTAGTCAATAATGACGTCCAATGATGTGACAACAGAATGAATGTCTCAAATGGTCAATAATGTGTGTAAGCAGCATTAGAACGGATGACTGCTGCAACCATCCTCATCCTCTGAAGAAACCACCGCAGAGAATGCAAAGGGAGTTGTTGCCATTCCTGATGCAAACCCTAACCCCAACTGCACCAGAGTCTGCAAAGGATGGCCCATTTTCTTACTTCTATGCCAAAGCATGTATCAAATGTGTTCTCTTGGATTTAAATCAGGACTCCTTGGTGGCCAGGGCAATGTTGTGATGACATTGTTTCACAATAATTCGGTAACTGCATGAGAACTGTGGGTTCTGGCATTGTCATCCATGAACACGGGTCTTGCGAAAAGTGGTGGGTGGTTGTCAAAATGTGGAACAACATCATGATCCAAAATGTCCTTATTGGACTTTCACCTGTCAGGTTACCCTGTACCGTGACAAGGTCAAGTATACAAACATCACAGGCAGCTGCATAACACAAGTTCTACCATCAGTCACCTGCAGGTGAAATTGACTCAACAAACAGGTGGATCTTCTTCCAGGATTCAAGATTCCAGTGACACGCATGGCACCATGCCAATCAGGCCTGCCTTGTGTTCTCTGGTGAGAAGAGGGTGTCGTAACCTGCAGCATGTCACCTGCGAACATCCCAGCATTGTTCATCCCAATAATTTGCCATCTTTGGGCTTCACAAAATCTTCTACGAGCCGTCATCACACAGTCTGCCAATCGAAGTACACAATGATATAGTTACCTTCTCCAATCCTCAACGAGAAGAAAGTTTTTTTTTTTTAATTGATACTTTTGAAGGGATGCACATGTTGGGTGTGCACAATTTCCTTTCTCTATTGATGATTAGAAAATACAACCTGTGCATGAAGGGTCATGAATATCTTGTTTGTATAACTTTTTGGACACCCCACATATTTTCACAAGTCAATTGTATATGGCTACTTCATTTTGTTTCTAAATGATGGCAGTTGGAGGAGCTCAGAAAAAAAACTAGACAAAATGTACAAAATTATATTGGACATCAGATTAGTCTTCTGATTTGTGGGTGCAGGCATTTCCATCACTAAGCTATTAAGTTCACAGTACGCAGTTCTTGAATTGTAACTATCAGCACAAAGTTTGTGTTGTAGCACTACATGATGCTGGTGAGGAGCTTGACATGTGATTCAGGAATCGGGAGAGGAGTTTGAAGACTGAGGGTGTTTTTCACAGCTCTTGGCAATCTTTCGGACTTGTAAGCTGATGGGGCAGAGCGTGAGCTGCTGTTGGCCCAGCTTGTGTCTGCAGCCTTGTAGCTGTGGGTGTGTTCGACTGGAGGGTGAAACATTGCTTCTCATTCAGCGCAATGAAACTGTGAGATTGAGCCTTTTTGTTCTGCCCTTCTTAATATCCCTTCATTCTGCCAAGAAATATTATACTCGTGCTTTAAAAGCTGTGGCCTAAAAGTCACTCTCATTTCCCTTTCGTTGTTATTTAATGATTTTGCAATGCTTCTGCAAACAAGTCTTGAAAGAAAAATACCCACGTCACTCTCAAACAATACATCTGTGTGTATGTCTACTTGTACATATATATATATATATATATATATATATATATATATATATATATATATATATGTATGTGTGTGTCTACATGTATGTATGTATGTATGTATATTGTTGCGGGCCGGGGGTCAGGTGAGAAGACCACTATCTCGGCTCCCACCAGACTCCCCGGAATTGTAGTCCGTCGCGCACGGATAATTCCGTGACGCGGTCGGTCGCTTAAAGCTGTCACATTTGCTCTATGGCGAGGATACGGCGGCCATACGCCCTCTGAATTGACAGAAACGTGTGGTGGCTGCAGAGTTTCTGAGGTGGCCTCAGGGTGGCCCTACACCGTATGGCTATATTTTACAGTCCATAAGTTTGCCGTGGAATTATAACGCGGAGTTATAACTTTTTTCATTTCTGCGTTCGCCGTAGCAATTCGACAAGCCGAAACAAAAGAAATGGTAAAAAAAAAATTAACCCATTCGTTACCGTCCGTCTGGCCGCACGTTCGCCTTAGGCCCCCCCTGCGGGCACCTTAGGTCTGCCTTGAAATTTCTATGGCCGCCGCAGGAACGCCCTAAAGTCACTGTGCAACATCAAATTAAAAACCGTACGGCAACCCCACGTTTTCGGTCTCCACAATTTATAAATACGCCGTGCAGCTCCCTGAAAAATAAAAAACATATGTGACTGCTACATTGTGTGACCATGGAAATACTGTGGCCACCGTATAATTGCTAATGGCCGTAGATTTTAGAGACCCCACGGCCGCCGTGGCAAATGTGACTTAGGCCAAAATATGCCGTGCGGCTCCCCGAAAAATAAAAACATATGTGACTGCTACATTGTGTGACCGTGGAAATACTGCGGCCGCCATATAATTGCTAGTGGCCATAGATTTTGGAGACCCCACGGTCGCCGTGGCAAAAGTGACCTAGACCTTAACCGACTGTGGACGCCAATAACTCAACCACGTGACTTAGGGTGCTCCGTCTAGATAATCCGGTTACCTAAAAATAACCACGTGATTTAATTAACGGGGAACACGCCCTCGGTACGCCTTGTCCGAACCGGATCACTCTACCGGACCGGATCACTTTACCGGATCGGATGCAGCAGGGTGACACTGCCAAGGACGCACTGGCTAAAAGGAACGGATTGTTGGGAATAAAGTCCCAGCTAAGCTAAGATTCTGACCATGCTGGATCAATGGAAGAAAAGACAAAAACGAGCTGGGAACATTCCTAATAATAATTTATTACAATGGGCGAGGAAAGGTATGTGGTACGATCAAGATATTTAATGGGGTGTGTTGTGCATAGATAGTGGAGAGAGGTGTGGTGCAGCAAATAACAAGCAACTTATAAAAGCAGACACAGAGCAGACCCAGCCCGAAAATAATAGTAATGATCTTCTGCAGGCTTACTTACATAGACAGGCACCAGGACAAACACACGCGCACACACAGACACAGAAAACCCGATGAAGAGGGATTGAAGTAAGACAGGAGAGGAGTTGAGGCTACGGTTTCTCGGTACCTTTGTGTAAATGATACGCGGTACCCCCCTGGTAGTTGGCGCGTCGTCTCCTGCTTCGGGCAGCTCACGTCGACACCGTGGGCGTGAAGGAGGGGCTTGAGTTGGGAGGGTGGAGTCAGTTGTGTGGGTGGAGAAGAGGAGGTGGAGCCCAGTGATGACAACAGAAGGCGGAGTCGAGGTCCAGTTTGAGCAGAAGGCGAGGCAG
>NC_140965.1:95104489-95139489 GCF_056783735.1 Eptatretus burgeri | reverse complement strand
CGGCATGCTTCCAATGCAGCGTCACTGCTGGAACAGCATCACCAGATGCAATTTGAGTTGCATCTGATTCTGGTGGAAACTGAACCCAGAACCTCAAACAACTCCTAGGCAACTACATTACTACATTTTCAATGAAGCTGAAGATTTCCAAAGTAGTTCAATCCATGCAAAAGTATATTGTGAAGAACATCAAGGTGAGACCTTGAGTTATGGCAAAGGTAGAGCTGTTGGGCAGCACATGCTCTAAATTAATGGTCCCACCACTTTATAAATGTCACCCATTTTTTTGAAAACCTTGGACCCTGGCCTATATATTTATGCTCAATGTGGAATAATTGGCATTTGTATGCCTCTCTCCTCTCTCCATTTTATATTTTGTCCCCTTCTTGGGAAACGTGGTTATTCATAACTGTGACCACTATTTCAAAGGGATTGAAACTACACCTGGCTCTACTTCCCATATCAGGTCTTACCCTTCCCGACCTCTCCGACACCAAAACGGGTCATGTCCGGGGCATTCCTCACCTCCCACCCTGAAGCCCTTACTATTAAGTGGCTGAGCAGATGCCAGTTCTGCAGTTAATCATCCACCTTCCGACAAGCGTGACCCCAAATGGCTTCTCGGTCATATAATATCCTATAGTAGGCAACTATATAGGTTGCGACTTCCTTGTGGATCCTGAGAACAAGTGTGATCTGTTCTGTAGATCCTGGGATGGAATCTGCTTGGTCCCTTGGGAAAAGCAGGCCAGGACCTCTTCACCCCCACCCCCAAGTGGAGATGTCTGACTAATAAAATACAATATACACCTCTGCAGGTCGCAATGACACTATTCTCCTGTAGCAAGGGATAAGACGGCAAAGCAACGACCCAAACGCACTCCGAGGTTCAAACCTGCCGGAGAGACATTTTGGGTGTTTACACTGTGCCTCTGGCACAATATTCGCACCTGTCCGATCCAGACCGTAGGGGCGGTCGACCGATCGTGCCGGACTAGCTTTCCACCCTCTCTTATTGCCGAGAGCGATTTGTTTGCAAACTCTAATGGCCACTGTTAATGGACAGGTTTCTGGTTCCCAGGCTGCCAGCGTTTCTGTCGCACGCAAGGAAATATTAATAATAACAATAACGATTCCCACATAGCATGCTATCACCACGGCCCACGTGGTGTCCCCCCAATGCGCTCTTCAAAAGGCGAGCCACATGCCCGCAGTGTGCTCGCCGTCATGCCTTGTGACAATGCACAGAGTGCAATATGGCCTGCTTGCCATCCTTCCCTTCGCCGTTTCTCCCTTCGCGTTGCTTTCCTCCGATCCACATCCTACGCGCGGTGCGCTCCGGGCGAGGCTCGTCGTTGGTGCCGCACGGCCGGGGCCGCGCGTGCTACCTGCCGCCGCAGGTGTCACGGATCCCCGGGAGTTCTAGCAGGTGCCTGGAGGATAAATTTCCGCGCCGTGCCTAGCGCATCTCCTGGCCCGTGCGCGGCGGGCTCGCACACCCACCTCTCAGACAGTAATGAGTCAACCTGGCATCTGTCCCAACACATTAGTTCCGAATGTGCTTCATTTGTCTCAATGAGGCGTTCGATGCACAGATCCATTGCACTTATCACACGTTTCGTAACATCAGTCACAACTGATGACACAAATAATTTATGAGCATACATTTTTTTGAAACTAAGCAATGAACTATATAGAGATGAACGCGCGAGTACCGCCACGCTTTTTGAGGAGGTCGACGCTCGGTGCCCGCTTCCTCGTGCGCTTCAAAGTGCTCGCGGTCCTTCCAAGATTTTTGTCTCAGCTTAACCTCGCTGCCTCGGATTGCATATGATTAATGTTTTCAGAGGAGAGTAAAGAGAGAGGTCACTTGTGAGTTCAGCCGCGAGCGGCTACACCAGGAGTAATTAAGAGGCCGGAGTGAGGAAGATAAATTAACCCGACTGGCACGCATTACCATAGTCGGGCCTCACCAGATGGCCGCATGAAAGAAGGGACGGGTCCCCGCTCACGGGCCGCGAACTTCAAACCGCGGCTGCGGAAAGGCGGCTCTTTGTGTGCGGACGAAAACTTATTGTTATGGCTTTTTTCCCAGCTGCAGCAACAAGCTCTCCCACCACCCAGTGGAGCATACTTTCCGTATGACGCAGCACTTGGAGCTTCGCGAATGTGCACACATGTGCGCGGGATCATAGCCCTTACTTAGGAGTTTTGGGGGGAGGTTGATAGGGAGTGTGGTGGGATTAGGAGGGAGATTGTAGGATTGGGAAGGGAAAGGGGGATTAAGAGGTGCAGTAGGGGGATGATGGGGAGGGGGTTGGTGGGATTTGGACAGGGCAGGAGGATTGGGAGGGTGTTGGTGGGATTGAGAGAGGGCAGGAGGATTGGGAGGGGGTTGGTGGGATTGAAAGAGGGCAGGAGGATTGGGAGGGGGTTGGTGGGATTTGGACAGGGCAGGAGGATTGGGAGGGTGTTTGTGGGATTGAGAGAGGGCAGGAGGATTGGGAGGGGTTGGTGGGATTGAGAGAGGGCAGGAAGATTGAGAGGAGGTTGGTGAGATTTGGTCAGGGCAGGAGGATTGGGAGGGGTTGGTGGGATTGAGAGAGGGCAGGAGGATTGGGAGGATGTTGGTGGGATTGAAAGAGGGCAGCAGGATTGGGAGAAGGTTGATGGGATTTGGACAGGGCAGGAGGATCGGGAGGGGGTTGGTGTGATTGAGAGAGGGCAGGAAGATTGGGAGGATGTTGGTGGGGTTTGGACAGGGCAGGAAGATTGGGAGGATGTTGGTGGGATTGAGAGAGGACAGGAGGATTGGGAGGGGGTTGGTGGGATTTGGACAGGGCAGAAGGATTGGGAGGGGGTTGGTGGGATTGAGAGAGGGCAGGAGGATTGGGAGCAGTGTGTGGTGGCATTTGCAGGGGAGGGAGGAGTGAGGGGAGTACGTGATTTAATTAATTTTATTTAGCCATCTGAAGTCTCATTAATCGACCATTTACTGAAAACGTTACAGCAATGAGTATGAATTCATTTTAAGCCGCTCACCTCGTGCGTGTATCTTAACAACGGAAATATTAATTGTGTTTTAACACTTCCTTTTATTACGCTTTGGGTAATTATAATATGTGTCATTTTACGAAATGTAGCATGATCCTTGTTCTGTAAGTACACCATTTGTGTTTAATACAATTTGCCTGAAAAAAAGAAAGAAAATCAAAACCAGTGCTGTAAAGGAAAGAGGATCAGGGTGGGGTGGGGGCAGGTTGGATGAGTTTAAAATAAGTGAAAATAAATAAACGAATCATGTTTTCAAACATAAAATTATTTTGTCCGCACTGTGTGTTGCAGACTAATTCGCCTGAAGGTTGGATAGAACATTCTTTTTCATCTGCCAAAGTGATGGCACAAAGCACTACAACTAATTCCCCTTTCTCCCACCCCATGGTCTGCACCCCCTTGCTTACTGAAATAACGAGGCCGACGTGCCATTTCAATGAAGACGTACGCAAATGCACACCTGCTTCAGCAGCAGTCATTGCACGGTCCTCATTTTCAACCATTTATTAATCTATTCATTTCATACCATTTATTTGTTTTTATTCCTCCAGTCTTACGCCCTCATCTATCTCTCTCTCTCTCTCTCTCTCTCTCTCTCTGCCTCTCTCTCTCTCTCTCTCTCTCCCTCTCCCTCTCCCTCTCTCTCTCCCCCCCTCTCCCTCTCCCTCTCCCTCTCCCTCTCCCTCTCCCTCTCCCTCTCCCTCTGATGCTCCCAAGCAACTCCACAAGATGTACGTGGCCTTCCGGTGACCCCATCCGGCTCAACTGCCAACATCCAAGCTTTCCACACACCTCCACTCTTTTGTTCCTCTTTTTCTCCCGTTTGTGGAACTGCGTTCCAGTGTTCAACTGTATTCTTCCCTCCAGGGTTTTAAGCAAGTGGAACACCACCATCTCATCTCACTCCCCATCCATACCATGATCTTTTCTACCCCAATTAACTCGACCCTCTAACTTACTGGTTACTGTGTTTCCTCACCGCCTATTTCTCCTGTTCATTCTTTCCCTTGCTCTTTGCGTCCACCTGTGGCCCCATTCGCAGTACATTGCCATTTTGCCCTTCGTCTCCTCTCTCTTACTTGAGACTAAAATTTCTCGACAAATAAATTTGTGTTTAGCACCACTGTGAAAATAATTGCCAAAGGAAGTACAAGTCTCATCAAATGTAAACTACACCACAATGTATGTAATCTTTCTACCTGACAGTGGCATATACTGTACCATGATGAACCATCGCGTGAAATGATTTGTTTCGCTGTTTAATTGACCTTATTCCCAATTACATCACACGTCTTATTGCAATCGACAGTTGACTTCTGGGGACAGCTGTTTTTAACTGGGTGTCAATTCACCAATGGTATGGACACAGGCCAAATAGCGTTGGCTCAGTATGTGAATGACTCGTTTTAAGAAGACTTAACGGATTTGTCAGTACCTGTACATTCATGGCGCACAGCGTACAATGTTGTTGGAGGTTCTGCAGGTTATTCGCTGTCCCCAAAACATCACCAAGGTGTTCATTTAGGGGACATGTCTGGAGATGCATTACAAACCTATGTTCAGGTTTGAATATCTCTCATTTGAAGAAAAGGCCCAAATTGCACAGCTCAGTGTGGGTGCACATTTGTGTTGTTCCGATAAACATTTGCCTTATGTTGCTGTTTTCCGCAGATTCAAATTGAATTTAGTCCGTTGATGTGTCCACTGTCTTTGAATGTTTATAGCACAACCCGAACATGCAGCCATACTGAGCTGTATCTTTGATTCTCTGTTGTCTCAGCTCTTCTGTTCGCCTTGACATCTGTATTAGAAGAAACCATGTAAGCAGCCACCTCTCTGCAGCTGAAAAAAGAAACAGATACATTGTGCCTTTGAAGACATCTGAGTCAAAAGTAACTTCTTGGAATATATATATATATATATATATATATATATATATATATATATATATATATATATATATATATATATATATATATATTTGTCCATTTTGAAATCCTGGCTTGAGGTTTGGTACGGTCCATTGGAAGGAGGTGTAATATGAGCTGATTTTCACACTAGGATGTGGCAGAACATGAAACATCCACAGCAAGTGGCACCAGATCTAGAGAAGCAGGCTGTTATGCCTCGTACTACTTCATCACTCATAAGACACATGTGCATTCCTTGAAATGCCATCAAAGCATGCTTCACGTCCAGAATGAGTCATTCTCAGCCAACTACGACAACTATATCTGGAAGCAATAGGCCCTTCACTACCAGATCAGCACGTGTTGGGCAGGGCAGAAAAGGTCTGGGAAATTTTGTGATATGACCAATACAAAGCCCAGTGGTTTAAATGATTTTGGACAACTTCGGAAGTGTATTAATGAAGAAAGGGACATTGAGTGGTTAGAGGAAAACTTAGACGACCCAGAAAATTAAACAGGGAGAGAAAGGAGTTAATGTGTTGTAGATGTGGCAATAAAGGTGATCTTAGGAAGGAGTGCCACCCAGTTAAGACAAGCTCACACAGTACAAGAAAGCTTAGACAATAAAGTGGCTATCAGGCTTAATGGGCCAATGTTGTATCCACAATTTATATGCATTATTTATTTACTCAACCGTATCTATCCCATTAACCTGTTCAGTTCACGTAAAGATTTGCCATCTGTCTTACACTTAAGATCCTTATACAATTATAATGAGATTATAATCCTATTACAATTCAAGCATTTCGTATGTAGACTATCAACAAGATAGATATGGCAATGGCACCAACCCAAAGTCTGACTTTTGCAAAAGATACCAAAAGATATTTTACATCTACATGGTTGCAGACAGAATAGTGGGAGTTGTATTTCCTCTGAATGACCATGTGCTTCATGATAGTGTTAGCTGCTGGTACTGCCATATGAAAGCAAAGCACAAGTCAATATTATGGGCACTGAGGATCACTCATTACTCAGACTGGACCCGATATTTAAACGTAAGCGCAAGTTTGAGATGAAGGTAATGATCCAAGAGCTACACACTGCAGGCACGCACTAAACGAAAAGTGGGGTGAAGCAATTGGTTCACCTTGTCTGTCTGTCAGTCTGTCTGTCCACAAATGTCTGGTTATCATCGAGAATTAACTTAATTTCAATTGGATGTTATATTTTGAAAATGAATCGGAAAAACAAATCCGTAGTTGAACAGTACTTTGACTCTGAATTTGTCCCGATCGCACATGAGCAGAGAGGAGTGAGATGATCGTTTTACTCTGTCTGTCTGTCTGTCAAACAAAATTGGATTTCATTCCAAACGGGAAACTTAATGTTATTACCAACGTCATAAAGGACACAAACAACAGGCACAAACGATGTAACCTGTTAAATAAGGTGGTGTACAAGACGCTGTATCAATGGTGGTAAATTTCCGAATTGTTTTTTTCCTACAGCCTTTAAAATCTTTATTCTATTTCAACTGAATTATATCGTTGAACACTGCAGAACACACATCGCCTAATTGGCACTTTCAAAAACCTTTCATTTCACAGTACTTGGACAAAATATTCAACATTTTACGTCTTCATGATCAACCTGACTCATTGGGACTGACTCAATCGATCAACTTCCTGACCCGGATCTCAATCAATGGTACTCTATCTCTTCTGGATCTGATTTTAACAAATTTCCCTGAAAATATCAGTTGCTCTTCTTCCGCTCCTATCGGTTCCTCTGACCACGTCCTTGTCAAAGTAGACATCTCTCTGGCTGTTATTTGAGAACCACCTCAGCACCGTCGAGTCTGGCATTTCACTCAGGCTGACTGGCAGGGTCTCCTAGCAGCCCTCAAACTTATAGACTGGTTTCCCATCACTACTTTCTCCACCATCAACTTTCTCCAACTACTTTTCTGGGAATTCTTTCAAAGAAACTTGCTCTCCCTCATGCACAGATTTATCCCCTCTCGTCTTCAGTTGTCCAACCCTTCCTCCCAGCCATGGTTCACTGAAGCTTGTGGCGAGGCAGTTGTCCTGAAACAACTTGCTTTTGCCTCATTGAAAGCAAACCCAACTGAGGGCAATCTCAATTCCTTCCATAAAGCTCAGAACAAGTGTGTATCTACCCTCAGGAGAGCCAGAAAACAACATCTTTCTCATCTCAAGTCTGAACTCTCAAACCTCTCTCCCTTCTCCAAATCCTGGTGGCGTCCAATCAAATCTGTTTCTGGTGTATGTTCCCCCTCCATCCCCTCCCTTACCTCAAATGGCCACACTGCGGATACCACACGTGAAAAGACTGAATGTCTAAACTTGGTTTTTGCATCGAAGTCTTTGTAAGAAACCCATCGCTTTCTGTACCCACCTTACCCAGTCGCACAAAACTATCCCTGGACTCTGTGTCCTTTTCTTTTGACAAAGTCGAGAGCTTGCTGTCAAACCTCGACTCAGATTCTGCAACCGGTCCAGACGGCATCAGCCCACGTGTCCTCAAAGCCTGCTCTTCTGCTCTTGCTCACCCTCTCTCTGTTCTATTCACCCTCTCATTTGCTCAAGGTCATCTGCCATCTGCTTGGAAATCTGCTAACATCACTGCCCTGCATAAAAAGGTGCAAAAACAGATCCCTGCAACTACAGACCAATCAGCCTTCTCCCAATCATCAGCAAGGTTATGGAATCCATCATCACTTCACACATTAAATCCTTCCTCTTCTCCAATGGCTTGATTTCCGATCATCAATTTGGTTTCAGACCAGGTCACTCTACCCTGGATATGCTGCTTCTGCTCTCCCAACAATGGATGGAGGTCCTCAATGCCAGACATGAAATCCGAGCCGTATCCCTGGACATATCACGTGCTTTTGACACAATCTGGCACCCTGCCCTACTCACCAAACTCTCTTCCCATGGTATTCAAGGCCATCTCCACTCATGGCTTGCAGACTTCCTCTCCTGTCACAGTCAACGTGTGGCCCTTAATGGAGCTCTTTCATCCCCTCTTCCTGTCCAGGCTGGAGTTCCTCAAGGCAGTGTTCTGGGCCCTGTTCTTTTTCTGGTTTTCATCAATGATCTCTCCAACTCTCTGGAAAATCCTCTTTCTCTCTTTGCTGATGACTCCATCTTCTGCCATACCATCTGTCATCCCTCAGACCGGCAAGCACCAGCCTCTTCGTTCTCTGCAGATCTGGGTCAAATCACAAACTGGTCCAACATGTGGAACATGTCTTTCAATCCTGACAAATCTCACGCTCTCATATGTCTCTCCGAAAGGACTGTTTGGAAATGCCCCCCACCCCCCCCCATATACTTTCTCAACAATCCTCTTGAAGAAGTTCCCCATGAAGAACATGGGGAATAGACGATGGACACTACAGGAACTTTCAGGACGGAAAGCAGGGAATTTGAAGGTGGTGGGTTTGGGGTGCAATAACGGGGGTAGAAAAGATCAAGGATTTGGATGGGGGACGATAAGAGGTGGTGGTGAACAACTGTTTTGAAGGCCTGGAGGGAAGACTAGGATTGAGCAGACTGAGGGAGTTTATTCCAAAGGCGGGAAAAAAAGAGTAATTAAACAGTGAAGCTGAGCACTGATTCGTGATTTTGGTAGTTTTATCCGAAGGGGGTTGTTGGCGGACCATGACGCCCTGCGGAAATATGGTGGGGACTTATTGCAAACAGAGTTGGGGGGGGGGCGTGACCAGAGAGGAGACTGTAGAAGACAGAAAGACCACCGACCTGCCTGCAGTGAGAGAGTGGGAGGCGAAAAGACTCAGCCTCTTCGCGGGAGATACCAATGATCCTAAATGCCTTGGTTTTCGCAGCGTGAAGCCGAGAAAGGTGAGAGGCAGGAGCACCAGCCCAGAGAGGAGAGCAGTACTCCATCAGGCTGCGGACGAAAACTTTGTATGTTGTCAGGAGCTCAGTTAGGCTGAGGAAGCACTTCGCACGATGGAGGATTCCAGTCAGCGACTGGCTTTTGAGGCCAGGTTGGAAGTGGAGCTTTCCCAGGAAAGATCATGGCAGATAGTGAGACCCAGAATCTTGAATTAAAGAACTTCTTCAAGAGTATTGTTGAGAAAGTAGATGGGGAGGTTCTAAACGGTCCTTTCAGAGAGACATAGTGAGAGTGTGAGATTTGTCAGGATTGAAAGACATGTTCCACGTGTTGGACCAGTTTGTGATGGACCAGCTGAAGCTCAGGGTCTGTTGCTCTCACATCACACGAAAGTTGGTGGTCTCTGTTTTCTATCGTCTGTTTTCCTTTATTGCTCCCTCTACTCTTTCATTCCTCCAACCCACCCGTTTCCTCCAAGATGCACACGTTCTTCCAGTAAACCCCTTCTGGTTCTATTACCAAAATGTAGGTTGACTGCACATCTCATTTATTTTACTCCCCTCTTCTCCCATCAATGGAACCATTTTCCAGAGGTCGTTCTGTTTCACTCTTCTCTCCAAGGCTTCAAGCACGCAGTCCACCGTAATCTCTTGTCGTCCCCAATTCTGATGCATGATATTTATTACCCTCATTAACCTTTCCTAACACATCCATCTTACTTGCTCATTTCGATGTTTCCTCCTTTCCTCTCTATCTTCTTTTCCTCTTCATTCATTCCCTTCATGTTTTCCGACTGTCAGTTCTACCTTACACTTCCATGAGCCTCGCTCCTGGAAAAGAAAAATGGTGGATGAATGCAAAATTGAACACATAACGGTTAACATTAACAAAGAGTGCTTGCTTGTGGTTAGGGCAAACCTGTTGTAAATGCAAGAGTTGAATAAACGAATAGCGAGATGTCGTCCTGTTGGTTTCGAAGTTAATTGTTTGGAATTCATGTCCAGATTGGCCTAAACATTAAAGGCATCAGTGAAAACCACCTGCTGGATTTGTTTGATGCAAACATTATATCCAGGGTAACTTTTGCAGAGTTGCAATTACTAAATGTGAGATAGAAGGATACAAGCAAGGCACGTCCAATGAAACATTGAAAAACATGAATTTTGATCCACGGAGGGAAAGAAGGAAACCTACGAGGTTACAGTGATGTGGTGGTCACACCAAATATGGTCAATGAATGATTTGTGTGTTCACAATGGGAATATAATCTAATTTACCAAAAATCATGAGACACCCATTTCCAGTTATGAGAATTACCCACAGAAGCATCCCAATTTTATATCAGCATGAATATCATCAGCGGCTACAAGATTAATTGTGGAAGAACCGTTTTGTTGTTCAATTTCAGAGCATCATGTCCCAGAGGTAGGATTTAACAGAAACTTACTAAGGAATGATTATCGGCTGTCAGAGAGTGGGCACCTCTGTCAGGACGATTTCGACCACCCTAGGTATTCTTCAATCAACTGGGGGAGGGGGGATATCGTAATGAAGTAGAACACGAAGTGTAACATCAACCTTGACCATCGATTTTTGCAGACCATTATAAATGGCCTCAAGAGGGAAGACAATCTAACAACTGATAGATAAACAGAACAGATGTGGGTTTTCTTGTCACATCAAGCCTCCACAACATGACAAGAGAGTTCAGGGAGTTGTCGAGATTTCAGGCAAGCGCCAGTACATTTCATCGAGCCGTGCATTCCACAGAACATCATTGCAGAGCAGCTGCACACAAGCCTTTCATTGGTGTGTGCAGGGGGTCATATAAAGTGATACAAGTAACAGATACCCCTGGGGCTTGGAAATATGGAAACAGTTTTGGCAGAGCAACGATTCCAGGTTCCAGGTTGTTCATGTGCGTGTGTGGGATGCATCCAAATAACCAATTACAGGCTCATCCACAACGACGATAAATTCTGAAAGAACTATACACAGGGTGCATTATGGGATTAATAGTAGAGAATACCATATCCAAGTAATCAAAAACTTGGAGGAGGTATTACAGCAAGTTTTAGTCAGTTTTACAATCTCAGCTGAACTCAGAACTCATGATGCTGGGATTGCAGTTTCAAATTCCATATGGTGTATTCGTTTGTCCATTGTCTAATGGTGCACTTGCACTACTTGAAAAAGTTCACTGTTTCCACTAATTTATATCTTTTACACATGAAAATTATGTCAAAGTTGTATTATTAGCCATGAGTCAATGTTTAGAAAAGGGCTCAAAGAGGCCCAACAAGATGTTAGGCAACCACACATCAAGGGTTGTTACACAATGCATTTTATCAAACAACACTTGATAAGAATCTGTTTACCACTATGTGGAACAAGGTGTGGCTGACCTTTTGACTGTTAGCCCTTGTTCAGAGCAAAAGAGGCTGTTTTGCTCTGATGAAAGGCTAGCGCTCAAAACTTCAGCCACACATCATGTCCCACTGCGGTAAACAACACTCTTAAACACTCTTCTCAGTTTTTAGATCCTCGTGGAAGATCTCTAAGTCTTACTCACGTTGTTGTTCTTGTGGACTTTTTTGTTCACAGCCGACAGTTTTCATCAAAACTTCCTGAAACTTGGCGTATATATGTAAAGATACCCTGCGCAGACAGTAACGATCTCCGATTTTGAAAATTCCTCCCAGAAAAAAAAAAGTTATGACGTCAAAATATCTCCGCTAATGGAAATCGCCTAAAAAATTATCTCTGAAGCTAGGCAAGCTTTTTGAATTTTGTTTGTGGGAGTCGAACAGGGCATCAGCAGAGATGAATTACCGCATATATGATACATCACTATGACGTCATATCAATTTTTATGACGTCATTCCTATTTTTTTTGACATTTTTTGTTTCACAACCCAGAGTTTTCATCGGATCTTCATGAAACTTGCCATGTATATGCAGAAAGCCCACACGCAGGCAGTAACCATCTCCGATTTTGGAAATTCTTCCGAGAAAAAAAGTTGACGTCATAATATCGCTGCTAATGGAGATAGCCTATACCATTATCTCCGAAACTAGGCAAGCTGTTTGAATTTTGTTTGCGGAAATCAAGCCGGGCATTAGCACAGATAATTTATCGCAAACCTGATACATCACAATGATGTCATATTCGTTTTTATGACGTCATCATTAAGAGGACGAGGATCTTGGCTCATTCGAGCTTGTTAGTTGATAAAATCCATTGTTTCTCATGTCCACTGATAGAGTAACATTAGCCTTCACAAAGAGTCATATTCCCTTGTTCGGTATCATTGAGAAAATTGTGAACATCTCATCATGACTTTTGGTGAATGGTGTATCTGGAGTTTACATTGATGCTGTGCTGCTATGAATAGAGAAATTATTTTTACCCATGCACGAAAAGAGGAAAGCGAGGAGGGCTAAGCAATCGGTTCATTTTGTCTTTCTGTCTGTCCTTCTGTCCATAAACGTCAGTTTATGATCGGGGAACAACTTAACTTCAATTGAGTGTTATATTTTGAACATGAATCGGAAAACGAACCTGTAGTTTAGCACTACTTTGTCTGAATTTGTCCCAATTGTGCATGCACAGAGAGGAGTGAGATAATTTGTTTGGTCTGTCTGCTGGCAGTCAAACAAAGTTGAAAATCATTCCAAACAGGAAACTTACTGTTATTAGCGACATCATAAAGGACACAAACAACAGGCACGAATGATGTAACATGTTAAATAAGGTGGTGTATAAGACGCTGCATCAACGGTGTTAAATTTCCGAATTGTTTTTTTCTACAACCTTTAAAATCTTCATTCTATTTCAATTTAATTATATACTTGAACACTGAAGAACTCAATTCACCTTCTTGGCACTTTCAAAAACCTTTTTTTAATAATATTTGGACAAAATATTGTAGCATTTTACATGATCTTGACCAATGACATTTTCTGCTCACAGACCCCACCCATGTCCTTTTCTCAAGAATGCATGGGGCAAGTTGTTCCATGAACTTTCTAGTTTGGGGAATAACTTCACTGAAACAGTCTTTTCTCTTCTGCTGTGTAGTTGTAGCAAAACATAACATACCGAAGCGTAAAGACGACCAAGTATATACTCGGTCATTGCCGTCAGAACTGGTTCAATCAAAGACCAAAAAAAGGGGAAAGCAAATTGGTCAAGGTCTTGGAAGAGTTGTTATCAGTTCTGTAAAATACATATATATATATATATATATATATATATATATATATATATATATATATATATATATATATGTATATATATCCTGGTATATAAAAACGTTTGGGTCACATTTGAAGCCACACATTTCCGTGTATATTTCATGAAGAAAGCAGTTTTATACAAATAAGAGTGAATAGGAAGAGGCATTGCTTTGTCCATCTTAAGACGACTGTGGTCTATCAATGTCAAACAGCGGTGGAGTCAAGCGTATCAATTCATTTGATCTCACCGGTCTTAAGTGCATCAAGTTGTCCATTCCGACGAGTGCTGCATCCCGTCCCCAGTGTGTTGTGTGTAAAGGGAGAGGACACCTTGTTCTTGGTGCCTGCAGTTGCTGGGACAGCAATGTTGTGAACATAGGAATCATTGTTCATTCATTACACCATAACGGAAGCAAGCGGAAAGGATAGTTTAATGTAAGAAGAATTACATTCTCAGCTCTATAGGAGGACTTACCAAGTCACTGTCAAGGTCGGTCGGCGAGGTCGGCGAAATGAGTACCAGTGTGTACTGGTAGAGGGGCACTGCATCAGCGACGCAGTCACGCTTCCAAGAAATGATAGCTACCCCGGCAGCTAAGCTGCCATACGCAAGAAGAAGAAGAGGGGAACATAGAACGGATCAGGATGCAGCATAACGAAAGGAACAGCAGAAAGAGAGAGGGAAATGCCAACAGTAAGGCCGTGGGAGAAAATAGACAGAGATGAACAAATGAGGGATGCAGGTGAGGATGAGAGGTAAGGGAGAGCACAAGGAGTAGCCAAGATGAATATGGAAGCAAAAAAATATAATTGGAGGGGGGGTGAGGTTTGAGGATGGTTTAATAAGTGTATAAAAGATCATGGTTTTGGATGGTGTTTTGAGAGGGGGGTGAGGTTTGAGGATGGTTTAATAGGTGTATAAAAGATCATGGTTTTGGATGGTGTTTTGAGAGTGGGGGGGGGGGGGGAACAGCTGTCTTGAAGATGTGAAGGGAAGAATGAGATTGAAGATAATGTGGAAGTTGGTTCCGCAGACTGGAAAAAAAGAGGAACAATGAGTGGAGGTGAGCAGTGATCCTGGATTTAGGTAGTTTCACCTGAAGGGGGTTGATGGTGCACAATTTGCATGCTATAGATGTCGGGGGGGGTACGCACAGAGAGGGTGCAAAGCCAGAAAGGAGGTGGAAAAAGACATTGACCACCGACCTGTTGGCGATGGCAAAGTGATCAACCCGGAGACTCAGCTTAATTGCGGGAGATTCCAATTTTCTTGGAAGTCTTGGTTTCCACAGCATCAAGCTGAGCAAGGTGTGAGGCTGAGGTGCCAGCCCAGAGGGGAGAGCAGTATTTTGTCAAGCCGCTGATGAAAGCCTTGTCAGTGGATGGGAGTTCAGGTGTGCCAACGAAGGACTTTCCATGACGGAGGATGCCCAGTGATCTTGCGTGACTGGCTTTGGAGGCTGACTTTGAAATGTGGTTTGTACAAGACAGATCATGGCTAAGAGTGAGATCTAACAACTTGAGAGACTGAACTTCTTTGAGAGGATTGTTGACAAAGCAGATGGGAGGGTTTGATGCAAGGTCCTTTCAGAGAGAGATCGTGAGAAGTGTGAGATTTATCAGGATTAAAAGACATATTCCAAGTGTTTAGCCAGTTTGTGGTTTTGTCAAGGTCTAAAGAGAGGGAAGAGGCTGCAGACTGCATATCTGAAGGATGAGGAATGTCATGCAGAAGGTGGAATCATTAGCAAGTCGATAAAGAGGATTTTCCACAAAGTCATGGAGATCATTGATGAAGATTAGAAATAGGATGGGTCCTAGAACACTGCCTGGGGCACTCCAACCTTGACAGGGAGAGGAGATGAAAGGATTTCATTGAGAGTCAGATATTGGCTACGACAGAGGAAGTCAGGAAGCCATTGGATGCCATAGGCAGAGAGTTTGGAGAAATAGCAGGGCACCCATCTCCGATGGGTTCGTATATCAAGGGAAGCACAAAATGTTCCTCCCTTTATAATTTAGATGGAACAGTTTCTCAGTATACAACTTTAACACAGGGACTGAAAATTTGTTCCTTGGCTTCTACTGGATGAAATTGGCTGCAAATTTCAGAAGTAAATCCTTTTTATGTCACAGTAATATGCTCCAAATTTCAGCAATATCCATTTCTGCATTCTTAAGTTTTTAACGAAAACCTTCAAAATCAACGTTGGTGTCTGTCAGTAAGTCCGTCCACCCGAAATGTGTTGGCGTTCGTATCTCAAAGGCTACATATTGAAACTACCTGAAACTTGGAATGTACATCGGCCAATATCGTACGTCTATTTGATGGCTTTCAAAACAAATTCCACCTAAGTGCCATAGTTTTTGCTTTTTTGCTCGTTTTTGCTCATAGGGGCGAACCAAAAAAACTTGGACATAGAAAAAAAATTGACTCCGACACTAAAAGAGTCAAACACGAGTGCTCATAACTTATGAACTGTTGAATAAAAGTTTGTTGAATTTTGAATATGAATAGAGGGACACTTGTTGAGACTTCCAAGTTACCCTCAGCCGCATAATTAGGGACATAGCAAAAATTAGGGACACCGTAAAAGTTGACTTTGGGAAAAAATGTCAGTTTTTCAGGTGCTCCAATTCGACAAGAAAACTGGCTGAAACATGGAATACCATATGTAATACAGAGAAACCATTCCATTCTTGGGAAAAATGCCAGGGGCATAGGAAAGGCCCCTTTACATTGGATGTGCCATGTGGCAAACTAGAGAAAAGAAGGGACATTGCATGGCTTGTAGAAAATGCCAGACGATAGAGAATAAGGTGCATTCATAAAATCTCATGTGCATTATGTACTACCCTTGTGTTTTGAGGAGGAACCAAGTAATGCTCTAGAAAAGTTCATATGAAGGGGCGGCAATTTTTTAAACAAATTAATCACACACATGCGCATTATCTTATGTGTTTGTGTTTATGTACACAAAAGACTTTATGTACTGACAGGTTTTAATCGATATATATATATATATATATATATATATATATATATATATATATATATATATATATATATATGTATATATACATACATATCGGGAGCCCCCATATATGAACTTTTCAAGAGCATTACTTGCTTCCTCGTAAGAACACAAGGGTAGTCCAGCATGCACATGAGAGTTTTTTGAATGTGCCTTACTTTCTATTGTTTGGCATTTTCCACAAGCCATGGAATGTCCCTTCTTTTCTATTGTTTGCTACATGGCACATACCATAGAAAGGTGCCTTTTTTATTCCCCTGGCATTTTTCCAAGAATAAAGGGGTTTAAAGTGTCTTAAGTTTCTGAAAAGGGTCTAAAGGGTGGAAGGGGAGTAAAGGGTCTAAAGTGTCTTAAGGGTCAGCGTTAGGGTTAACCCCTCCACGAAAATTCAGGGTTCAGCCTGAAGCTGAAAAGCCAACGGTAACACTGTTTTTGGATTTTGATTGTTTAATTAATGTAACATTTCTTGAAGGTGGGAAAACCATCAATCCACAGTACTACAATGACGTGTTATGCAATGAAGAGTGACAAGCAATGCTCAGATGACAGCCTGGAATGGTGTCTTCAAGCATGACTTTTCTGGATGATAATATTCGCCCTCACTCATCAAATTTAACTACCATGACACCAGCAGAGATGCTTTGAGAAGTTCTAAATCATTCCGCACACAGTCCTGATTTGTCACCTTCTCATTTTCATCTATTTCAAAGAACATTTGGGAGGAATTAAGTTTACGAATGATGAAGACGTCAAAGCATATGTTGTAAAATGGCTGCATGGCCGTCTTTAAGATTTCTGTGCAGATGGTACCAAGCTGCTACCAGATCAATAGGATGGGTGTGTACGTGTAGCTTGGGGAATATCTTAAAAACAGGTGAAATTTTCTTCTTCCATCTTCTCTCTCTTCCTCCTCCTGTTTGAATTGTTCATCCCCTTGTTATGTTCACTTGCTTTCCAACTGCCCCACTAAATCCTCAGTGTATCCTCTTGCTTTCGATCCTCTGGCACCTTGCTAATCTATGAGCCCAGATTTTGTATACAAAAGAGTTTTGCAACTTATGTGTACTTTCATCTTTGGCCTGATGAAGTCCATTTGGAAGCAGATGAAACGTTGCCTGAGGCTCGGTCCGTCTTGCCTATTTGTTATAAAATTGGCAGAGGATGATCACAGTGTAAATATTGTTTGAATTTGCCCATATTTTTCTTAACTCTGAATATATAGTAAGGAAAAACAAATGGAGAGGCAAAGTCAGCAAAAGTTTTCAGGTAGCTACATATCCATTGAGATGACTTTGCGATAATGTGTATATCACTGTTTTTTGTTGTTGTTTTTTTGGTGGGGGTGGGGAGCTGTATACAAAGGGAACAGCAGAAAGAGAGGGTGGGGAACACCAACAACAGGGCTGAGGGACAAAATAGACGGAGATGGATAAACAAGGGATGCGGGTAATGATGAGGCTGAGGTTGGGGAGAGTGCAAGGGGTGAACAAGATGGATACAGAAGCAAACTCTCAGGAAGGAAAAACTGGATTTTTGGGGTTTGGGTGGGGGGGGGGGAGTAAGCACAGATTGAGCAGAGGGTGTAAGACCAGAAAAGAGGTGGTAGAAAACATCGAGACACCGACCTGTCTGCAATTTCAAAGTGATAGGCCAATAGACTCAGCTTTATTGCAAGAAATTCCAATTATCTTGAAGACCTTGGTTTCCATGGCATTAAGCTGAGCAAGGTTTGAGGCAGGGGTGCTAACCCAAAGGGAAGAGCAGTATTCCATCAAGCTGTGGATGAAGGCCTTCTCGGTGGATAAGATTTCAGGTGTGCCAAGGAAGGACTTTGACCGATGGAGGATGCCCAGTCAGTGACTGGCTTTGGAGGCAAACTTTGAAAGGTGGTTTGCCACCCCCCCCCCCCCAAAAAAAAAAAAGAAGGCTGATAGTGAAACACAAAGTTTGTGTGACAGAACGTCTTCCAGAGTATTGTAAAGAAAGTACACAGGAGGGTTTGCAACATGGTTCTAAGAGAGAGAGAGAGAGAGAGAGAGAGAGAGAGAGAGAGAGAGAGAGAGAGAGAGAGAGATAGAGATAGAGATAGAGATAGAGATAGAGATAGAGATAGAGATAGAGATAGAGATAGAGATAGAGATAGAGATAGAGATAGAGATAGAGATAGAGATAGATGTCATTATTGAAAGACATGTTCCAAGAATTTGACCAGTGATTGTGATTTTATCAAGGTCTGAAGAGAGGGAAGAGGCTGCTGCATCTACTTGAAGGATGAGGGATGTTCCAGCAGAGGCTGGAGCTGTCAGCAAAGAGATAAAGAGGATTTTCCGTTGAGTCAGAGAGATCATTGATGAAGATTGGAATGGGACTGGGCCCAGAACACTGCTTTGGGGGACTCACTCCAGCCTTGACAAGGAGAGAAGATGAAAGGATTCCATTGGGAACCACACGTTGGCTACGAGAGTTGAGGAAGTCAGTAACCCAAGAGTGGATGCTTTATTAGGTCATCTCTAACGAGATGACCTAATAAAACCAGTCTCGATGTCCGTTCGTACGTCTGTACGTCCCCATTTTTTTCTTCCGATTTTCTTGATATTTGGTATGTGGGTAGATGTCGATGAGGGATGCACGACGGTGTGACCTTTGACCCAATTGAAGGTCAAGGTCAAGGCCACTCCAAATTTGTGAAATCGTCCATTTTCAAAATCTATCTCCTCCGCCATTTATGATCCGACCTTCGAAATTCCTTCGGATTCTGATAATATGGAACAATATCTAAATTTGTTCAGGCTGGTTTTTTTAAATTCGTCCTGGTTATCGATTCACGTGTCTTCAAAGTTGGAAAAATCTTCGATGTGATACGGTCAAAAAAATTTGCCTGATCTTGATGAAACTTGGTATGAAGGTAGGGGTCGATGAGTGATGCACGAAGGTATGACTTTAGACCTGATTGAAGGTCAATGTCAAGGTCACCGATGCTGTAAACTTGTGAAATCATCCATTGTCAAAATATCCTCCGCCATTTATGACTCAGAAATGCGGTTTGATTTCTGAGGTCCGGTTTCTATCCTTTTGGAGACACATTGATCATAAATGTTCCAAATCAACCATTTTCAAAATCGATCTCCGGATAACTCAGAAATGTAGTTTGATTTCTGAGGTTTTCTATCCTTTTTACTCCCGGGCTTTCGTCTGTACGTTGAACCAAAAGACAAGACGACATCGAAGCCATTCTAAGCCGATCAGAGATCCACATCTACAGAGCTTCAGAGATGACCGTCACCCCCAACCGGGGATAATTTTTGTAAACAAGGTCAAGGCTTGTGGAAGAGCGAGAACACTGAACAGATCAGGGCACAACAGAACAAAAGGAACAGTTGAGACAGGGGGAAACACCAACAACAGGGTTGAAGGACAAAGTAGAGGGAGACTTGGACAAGTAATTGGTGTGGAAAGGAATGAGGGATAAGGGAGGATGCATGTTGTGGAAAAGGCCTTAGTTGCTAAAGGCAGAGAGTTTGCAGAGCAAGGCGGGGAGCCAGACTGTATCTAAAGCTTGATACATCTAAAGAGACAGAACCTGATCTCATGTAAACGTTAACACCCATATTTTCAGCTTGATCATTCACAATATCTTAACTGGATCATCATCTATGATGTTGTGAACATACCCTGTGGTACTTAACATCAGTTTTGGTGAATATCTGCTTTCTTCCTTGACCACTTCTATTTCCAACATTGCCAGTTTCATGTATCCTTCTCCTGAAACTTTAAGTCGGGATGCAATCTACCACCTGAAGTAGCCTTCAGTAGACAACACTGATTTCTATAAATGCTTGTCACGTGATATTCTTTTCTCAGGAGTCATTGTATTTACAACACATCCACCACACAACAATATCACAAACTATATTTTTTTATCATACTGCTTTCGGTGTAGCACTTTCTGATTGTTTGCATGACAACCAATCACAGTGTAAAAATGTACTTGCTAATTTCAGCACAAAACTAGCGGTCTACGTTGGCAACACAAGATAACATAATAACACGAGAACGACACTTGGTAGAGCACATCCCTCTGTTGGGCTGAACAGTTTATGTTTTGTATCCCACTGATAGGACGGATCTGGATCTGAATCCGAACCAAAACGTAATCGGCTTGTTCCTGTCACCTACCCAACTCATCCACCAAGTTTTGTCATAATCCGTCCATAACCTTTTGAGATATTTGTGATGATATGAGTATGGTTGAGGACCATATCTCTCAATGGTGAATCACTTTTATAAAATTCTAGGATCTTGATCTGGATCTTCTCCAAAATCGAATCAATTCAACCTTGTCAGACACCCAACATGTCCACTAAGTTTCGTCCGAATCCTTCCTTAACTTATTGAGATATCCTGCTTCGAGACACACAGTGGTGATAATATATCCTCCATCCAAATTCGCTGGTGGAGATAATAATTACAAAGTATACCGGAACAGCACTCGGTAGAGCACATACTTCCATCAGGCTGAACAGTTTACGTTTTGTATCCCACTGATAGGCCGTATGTGCATCCGGACCTTAACCAAAATCAAATCAGCGTGTTCTTGTCACACACCTAACCTGTCCACCAAGTTTTCTCCAAATCCATCCAAAACGTTTTGAGATATCATCCGAAAAAACCCCAATGGGGGTAGGAAACATTTTTTCCCGCCTGGCCTGGTTACCCCCTCCTACACAGTGGTCCTGTGAAGAGGCTTCAATGTTTCACGACTGGGTGAAGATTTTGCTTGTTTTTCCTCTACTTTTTTCTCTGTAGACCTTGACATTTAGTGGCTCTCAGCATTGTTCAGGATGATTTTCAACAAAAAAAACGTGATATAATTTTTTTTTTCCACACTATCTCTCAAAAGCGAAGAATCGCTTTGGATTAAAAAAAATTCTCCTATCTGGATTTGGATTTTCCCCTAAATCGTATCATTTTTGTCTTGTCAAACCCAATATGTCCACCAAGTTTCATCCGAATCGGTCCATAAGTTTTTGAAAGATCATGCTATATAGTCACTTTTTGCCTGATCTCTCAATGATGAAGAATCACTTAAAAAATTTGAGTATCCAGATCCAGATCAGGATCTTCACAAAAATTGAATCAATTCATTCTTGTCACACACCCAAAGTGTTCACCAAATTTCATTGAAATCCATCCATACCTTTTTGAGATATCCTACTCACAGACAGACAGACAGACAGACAAACAGGGGTGAAACATAAATCACATTGATATTTGAATGTTGACTACGATTGACATTGCATGTGGTACATGCTTGGGAGCCTCGGTGGTGCAGGCTTCTGTCTACACTGTTGCTGATGACTCAACAACAAGTTATGAAACTTGTCCGGCAGCTGATGAGGGCATGAAGCATTGGGATTCTCATGTATATGCAACTTGTGAATGTCTGCAGCTGTATAGGAACACAGGTAGGATTTGAAACAGCAAAGGGTTTACCTTGTGCAGCAATTCTTGGTTGCTTTATGCAGCTTTTTTTGGCTGGAAGGTCATGGGGGTATACATACCTATGCCAATAATCTGCAACACATAATCTGAAAAGAACAAAAGCCTGTCTGCCACTCAGACGATTGTTCCCACCAATGCAACCCAAAAAACAGAAGGCAAATGCCATAAGGTGGAAATGTAAATCAAAATGTGTGGAGTGTGACAAAGAAATGTGTTGGTGTTGGTCAATGACCATAAACCTCTGTTTTTTCACATGATTGGCAATGCTGAAATCTTCTGGTTAGAGGCAACGCTTTGGGCTGTGCATGTGCGGGACTCGCATCCATTGGAGATTGGATGGGAGCACTTCATCATGCTCCACACATTTTGATGCAAATATCTAATGTATGTATGTAGTATGTTTCTATGTATGTATGTATGCTTTGTCTCTTTGTCACACAATGCTTTGTCTCTCAGCATGGAAAGATCAAGGGAAGTACGGTAACAAATGGTGAATGGACCTTAGGGGAAACCCATCCCCCCTCTCTCCAGGATGTGGTTGCAAACGTCAATCATCGATGAACTCTGCTTCAGCTAATGGGAGTTTGAGGTGATGATGAGCCAACCAATGGGCGTTCGGATTACCGTGATGTCATTACGGTTGAACCAATCAGTGTCTACCTTATTGAGACTTGCATATAAAGCATGCACCTTCACTTCCTCCTTTACTTGCTGCATTTTTTTTTACCCTGAGGAGTGCAGCTTCACTCACTATTATGATTATATTATATATCAAATAATATAATCATTATATTCACTCAGATTATATTATATATCAAAAAGCTTCAGTCACTATTATGTCGTGTTTGTTTGTATCCATATTAAATTTCTGTAGTACCAAACATCTGTTTACATATATATATATATATATATATATATATATATATATATATATATATATATATATATATATATATATATATATATATATATATATGTATATAGTCCCGTATATCGTGGGAGTCCTGTGGTAGGGCTGAGTTCGTGGGCTGAGTCTCGTAAAAGTCCCGTAAAAAGAGTTCATGAAAGTTCCGTGTAGTGAGTTCGTGGGAGTCCCATGGTAGGGCTGAGTTCGTACAGTCCCGTGAGAAGAGTTCGAAAAGAGTCCCATGGGAGTCGCGTGGTAGGGCTGAGTTCGTGGGAGTCCCGTGGCAGAGTTCGTGTGCTGAGTCCCGTGGGAGGAGTAAGCTTTTTGCTTCGGCAGTTGGAGGAGTCGGGAGGAAGCCAGAAGCCAAGGAGCTGCGTGGAAGTCCGGGCGGCGCGAAGGAGACGCGAGCTGGAGGCGCAGCCTTGCCTGCTGTGTCGTGCAAACCGCGCGTTCGTGTGGAGAGAGCCGGAGAGAGCTCGCCTGCCACACGGAAGGCCCGAGCTCGACCGCGGCTACACTAGCTGCCGTGGGGAAGGAGCATTGCGGGTCGTCCAAGCGCGTTCGTGTGGAGAGAGCCGGAGAGAGCTCGCCTGCCACACGGAAGGCCCGAGCTCGACCACGGCTACACTAGCTGCCGTGGGGAAGGAGCATTGCGGGTCGTCCAAGCACGTTTGTGTGGAGAGAGCCGGAGAGAGCTCGCCTGCCACACGGAAGGCCCGAGCTCGACCGCGGCTACACTAGCTGCCGTGGGGAAGGAGCATCGTGGGTCGCCCAAGCGCGTTCGTGTGGAGAGAGCCGGAGAGAGCTCGCCTGCCACACGGAAGGCCCGAGCTCGACCGCGGCTACACGAGCTGCTGTGGGGACGGGACGTCGCGGGTCGCCCAAGCCAGACACCACGAGGGTGCAGGTAACCTGCAACGGTCTCATGGGACTCGTTCGGTCTGCCAAGTCCCACGCCATAAAGACCCAAGAGGTCCAGTCTGACCCCATTGCCTTTGATGGGGTCTTTTTCCTGCTTTTCTTTCGAATGAATGTTGTGGCGCCGAGTCCCGTAAGTAAAACTGTGTAAGTGACTGTACATTAATAATTGCTTATAGACGGTTGTAGTTCTTTTGTCGTGCTTTTGTTGTTTGTATAATTGCATACGAGTTTTGCCTTATTTAATTGCATACGTGTTTCATTATAATAAATGTCCTTGTGTGAATGTAAACCTGCTCATTGCGTCCATTCCCTCATTGACAACATTTCGTGTGTTGGGAGTTAGAAAGCCGTTGGTTAGCCATAATAGGGGGACATTTGGACTGACGGTTCTCGGCGATTACGCTGCTGGGAATCGCGCACGGACAAGTTCAGGCCCCCCTAACAAACGGACGCCAACGTTGTCAGACGGAATGAAAACCCGTCATTCTTGTTACAAAAACAGCTAAAATTGATGAAAAAGCGGCCGAAATTGAAACCAACACTAATTACGGTCGCAATAGCAGATATAATGGAAACCAACACGTTTATTCTACACACAAGAACGGTCGTGACGGAAACAGGAACGGTCAATCCCGAAATAGATTGGTGGGGAACGGAAGCAAGATTGGTTATTTCCATCGCGAAACGTCTGAGAGCGAATCAAAAGCGGTTCATTCCGGTTAGTGTAGTGCGAACAAGATGGCGGATGCAGTAGAACGACCTGTTACGGTATGTAAATTTTTAGTGCTTGTGCCTCGAACATAAATTTAATATAGATAATATATAGTGGGTCGTACCTGATGTAGTTTTAGCAATTTATTAAACCGAATTTTGTTGTGATGATAATGTTTGGTTTGCCTGTATTTCGAGCCCCCGAGTGAAGGATCGCTAGTTGTGTAGGCCCAGTTCAACACAGGGGATCGTGTATGGGATCTTTTTACAGTTTTTACTTCATATTAACTTTGTTATTTTATTGGAATTTGCAATTTATTATTATTATTATTATCAAATTTTACCTCTTGCAAATATAAACGATCAATCGTCACTGATCGCTGCAACACGGGGGCACGAATTTCACGAAATGTCAGCCACACATTAAGTGAAGAGGGCGCATTTATCGCTGCTTGTATAATGTCCCGTACCACAAACGGGTTTTCATTAACAGACATGATATATTCAAGGCAGACTACGTTAAAGTTAACTTACCATAACTTCAAGAACTTTTCAAGCCGCCATGTTTCCCATGTTATGGTAACCGGAATGAATCGCTTTCGCTTCGGTCTCCGCAGTTTCGCGACGGAAATAACCGATGTTGCTTCCATTCCCCACCGTTCTATTTCGGGATTGACCGTTCTTGTGTCCATCACGACCGTTCTTGCGTGTGGAATAAACTTGTTGGTTTCAGTTATATTTGCTATTGCGACCGTAATTACTGTGTTGGTTTCAATTTCGGCCGCTTTTTCATCAACTTTAGCTGTTTTTGTAACAACAATGACGGGTTTTCATTCCGTCTGACAACGTTGGCGTGCGTTTGTTAGGGGGGCCTGAAGCTCGCCTCGGCGTTTTGTTCCGTACGAGATCCGTCGAGGGTGGAATACCCCGGAAGTTGGATCACGTGGGTATTTAGGTACATTGAAGATTGGCAATCGACCCTACCCCACGTGATCTGCTGATTGGCGTATTTCGGTTCTTGTACAAGGACCCGTCGCTCCGAGTTATCTGGGCGGCGATCTATATTCCGGGCGATCAGTCGGGCCGACTCGACTTGCGGCTCCGTCAGAGCGGTCGGTTGGCGGCCGACCCCCGGCCTGTAACAATATATATGTATATGTGTATATACATATATATATATATATATATATATATATATATATATATATATATATGTGTGTGTATATATGTATATTATATATTTATACAGCTCTGGAAAAAAAATATGAGACCACTCCAAAAATTTTTTAAATCAGCATCTCTACATGTATGGCAGCCATTCCATTTCAGTGTCTGTTGAATTCCAACACAGGCACACCTCATTCTACTTAGTGAGGTACTGATTAGGTTATCACCTGAACCGAATCTTATTTAACAAGGAAAAGTATAAAAACCACTGCTCTGGTCATCACTATCCTCTTGCAATAGGACCAGCTGGATGGCAAAAACAGTGCTAGTAGTACCTCAAAAGTAATTGGAATCAAAAAATTAACTATTGACCATGCCAAAAGAGTTGAAAAGAAAAGTTTTGAGTGAGGAAAAGAAGGGTTCAATTCTGGCTTTACTAGCAGAGGGATACAGTGAGCGTCACGTTGCTTCCATCCTTAAAATTTCAAAGATGGCGATTCATAAGAACAAGGTCAAGCAGCAGACATTGGGGACAACAAAGCTACAGACTGGCAGAGGGCGAAAACGACTTTCCACTGACTGGGATGATCGCCAACTCATTCGAATATCACTCAACAACGGTAGGATGACATCAAGTGACCTACAAAAAGAATGGCAAACGGCAGCTGGGGTGAAGTGCACGGCAAGGACGGTTCGAAACAGGCTCCAAGGGGCAGGGCTGAAGTCGTGCAAAGCGAGAAAAACGCCCTTCATCAATGAGAAGCAAAGAAGAGCCAGGCTGAGGTTTGCAAAAGACCATAAGGATTGGACCGTAGAGGACTGGAGTAAGGTCATCTTCTCTGATGAGTCCAATTTTCAGCTTTGCCCAGCACCTGGTCGTCTTATGGTTAGACGGTGACCTGGAGAGGTCTACAAGCCACAGTGTCTCACACCCACTGTGAAATTTGTTGGAGGATCGGTGATGATCTGGGGGTGCTTCAGCAAGGCTGGAATTAGGCAGATTTGTCTTTGTGAAGGACTCATGAATCAAGCCACGTACAAGGTTGTCCTTGAAGAACACTTGCTTCCTTCTGCTCTGACAATGTTCCCCAACTCTGAGGATTGGTTTTTCCAGCAGGACAATGCTCCATGCCACACAGCCAGTTCATTCAAGGTGTGGATGGAGGACCATCAGATCAAGACCCTCTCATGGCCAGCCCAATCTCCAGACCTGAACCCCATTGAAAACCTCTGGAATGTGATCAAGAGGAAGATGGATAGTCACAAGCCATCAAACAAAGCAGAGCTGCTTGAATTTTTGCGCCAGGAATGGCATAAAGTCATCCAACAGCAATGTGAAAGACTGGTGGAGAGCATGCCAAGACGCATGAAAGCTGTGATTGAAAATCAGGGTTATCCCACAAATTATTGATTTCTGAACTCTTCCGAAGTGAAAACATTGGTATCGTTTTGTTTAAAAATGAAAATGAACTTGATTTGTTTGTATTATTTGAGTTCTGAAAACACTGAATCTTTGTTGTTATTTTGACCAGTTGTCATTTTCTGCAAATAAATGCTCTTAATGACAATATTTTTATTCGGAATTTGGGAGAAATGTCAGTAGTTTCTAGATTAAAACAAAAATGTTCATTTTACTCAAACACATACTTAGAAATAGTAAAACCAGAAAAACTGATAATTTTGCAGTGGTCTCTTAATTTTTTTCCAGAGCTGTATGGATATTTGTATATATGTATGTGTGTGTTTCTATATATATATATATATATATATATATATATATATATATATATATATATATATATATATATATATATATATTATTTTTATATATATATATATATATATATATATATATATATATATATATATATACACACATATACACATATATATATACATATACACATATACATATATATATATATATATATATATATATATATATATATACACACATATACACATATATATATATATATATATATATATATATATATATATATATATATACATATATGGACAAGACATGTGTGTATATATTTATATGTATATGTGGATATATATATAGTCATGTGCCGCGTAACGTCATTTCGGTGAACGACAAACTGCATATACCACGGTGATCCCATAACATTATAATGGAACTGAAAAATTCCTATCGTTTGGTGATGTCGTCGCCGTCGAAGCGCTGCCAGTCATATAAAAGTGCAGTATAGCACATACAATTATGTACACTACATAATACTTGATAATGATAATAAACAACTGCAGTGTGGCCCTGTTATAACGCTATCGTTGACGTCCATAAAATGTCATCGTGAAAAAACCGGGGTCGCGAAAAATCGGGATTCAAGAAAATCAGCATTCAAACTGACCAAATGTTGACCTAACATCCTAAAACACCCCTATTTTCATCCTCTTTGACCAGTTTTTTTTGCACGTTTACCTTCCAGCAAGTAAATTACCTTTGAGTTAAAGAATTCTGCTCATAAATCGTTGTTGTTGCAGTCGAAATTAAAACACATTAATTTATTTTTAATGAAGCTTTTTATGTTGTTAAAACATTCCCACTGGTCTGAAAATATATCACACAACTGACAGGTGCTCGATTCTTCATTTGTAAATTATAACATCGATGCAATGATTTCGTATTTATGAAACCCAAACGCTATTTATTCACCTTTCGATAATCGATGCGAGAGGAGATTGTAAGCAGCCGCTAACAACACCCATGGCCGTCATGAATAGCACAAAGGTAAAACTAACGCGTCGTCCGTCGATCTTGGATGTGTGTTACAATTGCCAACAGTCTTCCCTACAGTAACATGCTGTACAGGTTTGCAGCCGAGGAGCAATAGGCTATACCCTATATCCGAGGTGTGTAGTCAGCTATACCATCTCGGTTTGTGTAAGTACACTCCAAGATGTTCGCACAATGACGACATCGCTTAATGACGCATTTCTCAGAACGTTTCCCCGTCGTGAAGTAGCGCATGACTGTATATGTATATGGATATGGATATGTACATGTATATGGATACGTATATGGATATGGATATGTATATGTACATGTACATGGATATGTAGATGGATATGTATATGTTCATGTATATGTACATGTATATGGATATGTATATGTACATGTATATGGATATGTATATGTACATGTATATGTAGATGGATATATATGTATTGGTGAAGAGTTGTTGAAAGAGTGGGGGGATTACAGAAGAGCTCGGGGAGAAGGCCGGCTGAGGAGGAGAAAATGCTCGGTGGTGATGAGATGAGGTACAGTGGGGAGTAATGAGAGGAGGCAGAAGGCATTTGAAGTTTGGAGGAGGTGGAATGATGAGATGGAAGAGAGAGGGTGGGGGAAGGAGGCATCTTTGTGGATGTGAGAGGGGGAAACTTTGGGAAGGGGAGTAAGGGCGAAGATTGGAGGGAGAAGGGTGACAGGGGAGAGTTGAAGTAGAAGGGTGAGGGGGAGTTTTTGAGAAAGGTAAGAGGGAAGCTTGGAGGGGGGAAATAGTGTGAGGTTGCTTTGAGAGGGAGGGGAGACGATGAGAGCAGGCACTACCAAGGTGTGGGAGGGTGATGGGGGAGGTGAGGAAAGGGTAAGGATGAGACTTTGTGGAGGTTTGGTGAAGAAGTGAGCGGGCAGGAGGAAGGTACAAGATTTGAGGGGTTGGGAAGAGGGGATGATTGATGGAACATGAACATGTAATGCAAACTGGGATTTTTTAAATTTTGAAGTCAGAGATGCGATTAAAGATATTATGTGAGGGATGCAATGAAGGAGAATTAAGAGAATGGAGAAACGAAACCTTGTAACAGTGGGACGTTTTTGACATGGGATGAAGGAAAGGTCGAATTGAAAACAGTCTTTTGGAGAAGAAAAAAAAGAGTAATGAATTAGGATACAATACTGAGAACAACACCGGTGAAAGAGGAGGTTGAAACATTTTAAGAGGCTGTTTTTTTTTTCTTTTTAGATGAAGATTACGTAAGATTAGGTAAAGGAAAGGTTGAAGAAAAATCGTGTAGGTGTTGGTGAATGTGGATCGACAAACGCAGAAGGAAGCTGGTAGTTCAACGAAAGTTACAGGAAGAACAAGAGGGGGCAGCGAAACACATAGTTACTGGAGGTGTGAGGTGAGAGGTTGAAAGAATAAAGAATTTTTTTTTAATATATTAGTTAAGATTAAGTAAAGGAAAGGTTGAAGAATAAAAATCGTGAAGGTGTAAGGTGATTATGCGTTGGTAAAAGTAGTAGATGGTATATTGGCAGAAGAAGGAGGAAGAAGAGTCGGTACAAGAAGTCACGTGGTTACATGGGGTAAGGTTGTTTTTTTATGTTTTTTTTTAAATATTTTAGAACATGAAACAGAGGGTACAGTTGAGAGGGATAGAAGGGTGGTGCGAAAAGTGGAGAAAATAATAACTGATGGTAATAAGGAGAAAATACAAAAAAAAAAACAATCATGCACACAAATAATAAGAAGGGTAGGCCTTGAGGAAACCCGATATGAAAAGTCGACAAAAACTCAACAATTAGCACAAGTTTTAACACAAGACCAAACTAGAAACACACAGTAAATACAGAGATAACAAAATGACAGTGAAAACATAACAAAAACGACTGGAAAACTTATCTTTGTGAAAGTCGGCAAAGACCCTGAAGAAGAACCGCCACCGTCACTCAAGAACTAGAACCAGAACGGGACTCAAGAACAGGAGCCTGAATCTTTGGACTGCCTTAGATGGAAAGAGTATGTGTTCAATGACCATCAAAAAAGTATGTTTTCATCAAAAAAAATCATAAAGTTTCATCAAAAAAGTCCGTGTTCAATGACCATGTGGGGGTCTTCAGAGCCCCAGATCCTCACATTGTGCCGAGTCACCTTCACCAATGCATGAAAGCAAGCTTCATCTATGAATATGACCTTTTTCAGTTAATCTTCAGCATCTTCGATGCGATTGAGCATTTCCAAGGCAAACGACTTGCGTTTGAGTTCCTGCAGAATCTGCACCTTACAGTCATAAACCTTCAGTCTGATTCAAAATCCTGTGTTCGGTGCTGGTTGATAGTCCCAGTTCTCTGGATGCGTGTCAAATTGATTTTCTGGGACTTTGTTGAAATGATTCACACACTCGTTCAACGTCTGCTGCACTTGTGTTTAGTCGATCTGTACTTTTGTGTTTCTGACAACTTCCAGTCTCCTTAAACCTCTTGTACCCCTCTCTGATAGCAGTGTGCGATGGCGTATTCCTTCCATACCTCGTACGGAAATTATGCTGAACTTGCGTGTCAGATCTCATCTCGATGAACCATTTGACGCACTGAACTTTCTCCTGTGGAGTTGCCATTTTCTTTTATATTATCCCACCAACCTGAAACTAAAGAAAACTTTCTGAGTTTCTGTATCACATAAAACAAAGGGTGTCGTTGTATCATTTATGGTACTAAATATATTAACAACCAAAGTTGCCCAGGTCTTTTTGGAGCACCCAGTTAAGGAGATCCATTTTTGCACCTTTTTTTACTTCTGTCACCGAAGGTGAAGGAGGTTATGTTTTCACCCCTTTCTGTCTGTCTGTCTATCTGTCTGTCTGTTTGAGTGCAGAATATCTCAAAAAGTTGTGGGCCTATCCAGATGAAATATTTGTGGACAGGTTCAGTGTGTGACAAGGACGAATTGATTAGGTTTTGGTGAAGATCCAGATCTTGATCCGACAACAATAATTTTTTTAAGATTCATTTTTTAAGATTTCAAGATTTTTTAAGATTTAAGATTTTAAAATAACTTCACCATTGAGAGATTGAGCCAAAAACGATATATAGCACAATATATCAAAAAGTTGTGGATGGATTTGAATGAAACTTGGTGGTCATGTTGGGTGTGTGACAAGGAAAAATGGATTGAATTTTGGTGAAGATCCAGATCTGATAATTTTTAAAGTGATTCTTCACCATTGAGAGATAGGTCTAAACCACTATATAACACGATATCTCGAAAAGTTGTGGACGGATTTGGATAAACCTTTGTGGACACATTGTGTGTGTGGCAAGGATGAATTGCTTCGATTTTGGTGAAGATCCGAATCCGGATCTGGATACGAGAATTATTTAATTTTTAAAGTGATTCTTCACCATTGAGAGATAGGGCCAAAAACGATATAGTGTTGTATAGCATGAGATTTCAAAAATGTAAATGGGCCCGATATGTTTTTGTGGATCAGGTATTGCATGGCGGAGGTATCCGCTCTACCAAGAGTGCCCTTCTAGTTTATGTAATGCTGTGATGTTGGCTGATTTCCATTTTCCCAGTTGGATATAGGAGACCAATCTTGAAGTGTTAAAAAAAACAAGTGAAGCGTGAATGTTGAAGCAGGTCACACTTTAAGACCTGTGAATATTTGGGGTCCGCGAATATGCGGGGCCCACGAATAGTCAGTCTGTCTCCTCCATAACTCCAAAACCGTGAAACCTAGCGGCCCCCAAACTTTGTATGCATACAAAGGTATCTCAAAGGTAGTGCAGGAATGAAAATTGGGTGTTTGGGTTAATGTAAACACCCTTTTTGAAGATAATTAATGGCCTTATTCAATGATCCTTTATTATTATTCAATGATCAAGGCATCATTATCCTTGATCACCTTGATGTCATTCGCGAGGTTCTTAATTTGCTTTTTTTGGCCTGCTCAACAATGCCTTGACTTTGAACATTATCACATCCTACCTATGAATCTCTGAAAACGTTGCAATGCTTATGAACGCCAGGAGACGCCAGTGTTCGTGGCTTTATTTCATTTCCGCACATGCTATAACCTCTATAATCTCTTAATCCAAGCAAAATTTCAAAATTTAATCTTCTTTCTTGACTTCAGCAGGAGTACCGACTGAAAAAGAAGAAATTGTTAATTTGGCCAATTAGGACATTGCTTGACATTCTGGGCATCTCCGGGTGCATGGTGTTCACCACATCCCCTTCTCCTCACGCTGCCTTCCCTCCCCCTCCCCTCATACTTACCTCCTCCCAAATCCCCTCTGTTTTCCACTTCCCATGGACATCTCCGGGCAGACTCCACATGCTCTATCAATGTGCTGTTATATTACTTCAAGTAACGAACCCTCATTTTGTTTGATCCTGCACTACCCCACCCCCCTTCTCCACAAATACACCTACCAAACACGATTACAGAACCCCTCCTCTCTTGCTTACCTCCTCCCAACCCCCCCCCCATTTCCCCTTTCCCCCTCCTCTCACTGACATCTTCCTCGATCCTACCCCCCCCTTCCTGGGGTGTATAACAACATTCGGTAAGGCTTCGCTCTCTCCCTCTTTCCTTGCTCTTCCCCCCCTTCCTAGGTCCCCCTTCCTCACCTCCTCCGAGATCCCCCACCCCTCCTCGCTCCCCTCTCCTCATTCCCAATTCTTCACTCCTTCCTCCTCTCTCTCCCTCTGCTCCCTCCTCTCTCCTCCCTCTTTCTCCCCACCCCACCTTAATATTCCTGTTAGTGAAGCAAAAGGTTGTATTTGCTAATATATACATTGCCTACAGAAAGTCTACATCCCCTTTCAAAGTTTTCACCTTTTGTTGCCTTGTCGCCTGGAATTAAATTGCATTAAATAATACTTTTTACACATTTATTTACACGTAACCCACAATAAAGTGAAAATCACATTCTACAAATTTCAGAAAATTAATATTGGTTGGGATAAGTGTTCACCCCCTCATAACAGCAAATGTAAATTATCTCAGGTGTAATCAATCACCGTCAAAATCACACAGCAAGTAAATTGGCCTCCACCTGTGTGAAATTGTAATGATTCTGCTTATTTCAGGATTAACTCAAATATTCCTGCAGGTTTCCTCTGTGGGGTTTTGCATTTCACAGCAAAGACTCAACCTTGAGTACCAAGGAGCTTTCAAAAGGTTTCAGGGATAAAGTTGTGGAAAGGCACAGATCAGGGGATGAGTATAAAAATATTTCAAAGGCCTTAAATGTCCCTTGGAGCACAGTCAAGACAATCATTAAGAAGTGGAAGGTGTATGGTACCACCAAGACCCTGCCTAGATCAGGCCGTCCCTCCAAATTGGATGATTAAGGAAGGAGGAGGCTCATCAGAGAGGACATCAAGAGGCCAGTGGCAACGTTGAAAGAGCTTCATGCCTTTCTGGCAAAGACAGGTCACTGTGTGCATGTGACAACAATAGCCCAAGCACTCCACAAATCTTACCTGTACAGGAGGGTGTCAATGAGGAAGCCATTATTCAAAAAAGCCCTCCTCGAGTCCCTTTTGAGGTATAGAAAAAAACACTCCAGAGATTCTGAAGCCAAGTGGCAAAAAGTTTCGTGGTCTGACGAAACCAAGATGGAACTTTTTGGCCTAAATGTAAAACATTATGTTTGGCACAAACCAAACACAGCATGTCACCCAAAGAACACCATCCCTGCTGTGAAGAGTGGTGGTGGCAGCATCATGTTGTGGGGATGTTTCTCATCAGCAGGGACTGGTGCACTTGTCAGGATAGAAGGGAAAATGGATGGAGCAAAATACAGAAAAATCCTACAGGAAAACCTGCTGCCCTCTGAAAGAAAGCTGAAATTGGTACACAAGTTCACCTTTCAGCATGAGAACAACCCAAAGCACACAGTTAAAGGAACAAAAGAGAAATGTCTGTCAGTGGCCCAGTCAGCACCCCAACCTAAATCCAATCGAAAATCTGTGGTATGACTTGAAGATTCCTGTCCATCAACACTCCCCACGCAACTTGACTGAACTTGAACAGTTTTGTACAGAAGAATGGGCAAATATTGCCCAATCAAGGTGTGCAAAGTTGGTGGAGACCTATCCCAACAGACTCACCGCTGTAATTGCTGTCAAAGGTGCTTCTACCAAGTATCAACCTTGGGGGGGTAGACACCAATCCCACCTATAGATTATCGTTTTATATTTATAATTAATTTTCTGAAATTTGTAGAATTTGTTTTTCACTTAGAAGCTGTGGGTTATGATGTGTAAATAATGGTGGGAAAAGTCTGATTTAACGCAATTTTATTCCAGGTGAAAAGGCAACAAAAGATGAAAATTTTGAAAGGGGGTGTACACTTTATATAGGCACTGTATATATATATATATATATATATATATATATATATATATATATATATATATATATATATATATATATATATATATATATATATATATATATATATATACTGTACATAATACATATACTGTATATATATATATATATATACAGTATATGTATTATGTACAGTATATGTATTATGTACAGTAAATGTATTATGTACAATATATATATATATATATATATATATATATATATATATACTGTACATAATACATATACTGTACATAATACATATACTGTATATATACAGTATATGTATTATGTACAGTATATGTATTATGTACAGTACATATATATATATATATATATATATATATATATATATATATATATATATATATATATATATATATATATATATGTACATATATTTAAAGAAGAAAAAGGCACTTCCAACCAAAAGTAAAAAATGAGATCGACTCCGCTAATTTGAATAAAAAGCGAAAGCAGACCCAGTCTCAGGCAACGTTTCGCCAGCTTCGCAACCAGCTACATCTG
>NC_140965.1:95091989-95099489 GCF_056783735.1 Eptatretus burgeri | reverse complement strand
AGTTCGTGATCCGCAAGGTGAGGTGTGCATGATTTAATTAGTGGAGCAGCAGTGGCCACCAAAAGAGGGAGATACCCACACCAGCAGTACCACATTTTCTAATGTGGTTATTATTGATCACATACTAACCCTGTACATGAAAAGCAATGATGCCAATCGGGGAAATGGTGGCATTCTGAGAAATAGGTCAATTAAGGTCGTTGACCCCTGAATTTGGCAATATTTACTAAAACGGCTATAGTTTTTATAATTTTCATGTTACAATACCTTGATATACATAGCCTGGTGTTGGCTTGGTGGTTAGGGTGGCGGCTTGGGATCCCAGTGTCCTGAGTTAAAGCCCCGTTGGCTGCTGAATTAACACCAGGGGGTTGACTCAGCCTGTCATCCTTCCGAGGTCGGCGAAATGAGTGCCAGTGTACTGGTCCCGGTGTATGCCCCGGTTAGAATAGGTGTACCATATCCCTGTGTGTCGTAAGAGGCGACCAGGGTTGGCGTCAGGAAGGGCATCCGGCCATAAAACATTGCCTCACAAAAAGCCAAACCCCTGCACAGCAGGGAAAAATGGCTGTAAAAACGGTCATTTTATTTTATTTAATACCTTGATATACATCAAACTGATCCTAAGACAATAGGCTATAACATGCAATAGCAAAAAAGAACATGTGGCTGAAAATAGTAAGTACAGAACCAATTTTATTACAAATTTTGCCCCAAAAATCCAGATTTTCAGATATTTCATATACTTTTAGCATCACTCATCACATGCATAACATAAAATTATCAAATATTAAGCATTAAAAAGTTTCTCTCGAGTCTGCTGCAATTATTCATATATAATACATTGTATTATCTTAAGTGTAAATCACATTTTCATCACATTTTGTCCAAGATGCATGAAAATACCTGAAAATGGTATTATTCAGTACTCATGGGATATGACCATTAACTTGATTAATTTCATATTTATTAAGAGAAAAATTTGTTTCAAATATTATATTGTCACAAGGAATTATATTTGTTGATGAGTATATCAACAACACACAAGGATGGATCTAAGATTTGTGGAAATGGTGGGGGGGGGTACAAATTCTTATATACTATAAATATTTTTTAAATGGTAATTTTTCAATGGACTTTGTTGAAAATAAATTTCAAAGAAATATTGAGGACTATAATGGCTGTTTGTACAAACTCTCCACTTTTGGCATCAAATGCAATCTTTCTAACAAAATTATCAGTTATTAAGATAAATGCCAGGAAACTGTCAACATTATTGTTACATATTATGTTGATATCTATTCTGCATCTGAGTCTGAATTATCACTGTAAAATGCAGAGAGAGTAAAGGGATTTGAACATGATTTGTCCCCTCCATCCACCAAGGCTTCACAGGTGCATGCTGCTGTGCATGGTTGGTCACTCTCCAAGCAAGAACACTCCACTGCACAGGTATTGGGTTGACAGTCACACACAAGGTCATTTAAAAACTCTGGAGCAGCTGGCGATTGACTCATCATGTGAGGCTGGAGACCAGTGCCACCTGGGCTGTGTTTGAAGCCATATGCTGTTGCATCAGGTAAGGTTGGAGAATGGTAAGCAGCTTGTCTCCATATTAACAGCTGATAAGCAGAGCAAAGTAGATGCAGACTGAAAGTGTCTTCTGTTGGTGGTAGTTTCTTTCCCTGGATGTTCCTCTGTCCAGTCTTCTGACACCTCAGGGCATTCGATGACATGCAGTTTGTCTTGCCATATATGTAGCCAACAAACTTTGTGTCTGCCATTTCTATCTCCTTTGAAATGTTTTGCTCATCAGATCCTAGCAGACCAAGAGGCTGGAACAATGCTTTCATCGACCATTGATGATGTCAAATCTGTCTTCAAAATTGTCTCTTCATCCTCAGCTACTTCCCTCAAAACTTTTCACATCTCATATGCCTTTTGCAAAGCATCTCCTACTGTTGTCTTTGAAGAACAAACAAGATCTGACTTGCCTGGTTGTGGCATGAATGCAACATCTGGCCACTCTTTTATAAGTTGTCTTTTGAGATTATAGGATGTGTATGAACCTGGATGGTCCACTCCCTCTTCAGCAAGGATCTCCAAGAACCACTTTCTCAAGGTGCTCAGGAAGAATATTTGTCTGTGTTCAATGATGGGTGATGTGAACTCACTGATCAGTCTCCTCACTGATGTACTGTGTGCAGCAAATTGTTGCTTTCTGTTCTGACTTGCAGTGATGGAGCGACCACTGACATAGTTGATGTAGCATGACTTTTGTTTGTGGTAACGAGCCTCAATGGTAACCAGATCACCATTGGGTACACCCTGAAGTCTGGTTATCATGTCATCATCTTGCTTAGCCTTTGCAGCTTGAAGAACTCGGGTGTACATGTTGGGATACTCAGGGTCATCTTTCACAGATGACTCTACCATGGACCAAGATAATCGGTGCTTTGAGCTGCAAGGATCACTACAGATGAAACAGCGAGATTTCCAGTCAAACTTCACAACTGATGCCTTGGATCTTGTAAGGCGGTTGGCACACCCACCACTTGCACCATCACCATTACCACTACTAGAATTACCACCATCATCCAAAACTACATCAGCATTATCAACTGTTTTAATAGCTCTTCTGATGTGATGTTGGCTTACATATGTTGATCTGCATTGTCTGTGATACCTGAACACCACTGTTCCAGAAATTATATCAGATTCATGGGCCAAAAGTTTCTGACGAACTGAGTCATTCCGTTGTCTGCATGCTGAGAATAAGGACCGTTGTTTGTTAAGAACTGGAGTGACTGGCTGTTCCTTTGATGAAAAGGATTTTGTGCAGAAAAGACACTTATCAATGTCAATGATATCTTCTCCCTTAGCTTTCTTGGCAATGGGAGCAGTGTCAAATTCTGCATCCATATTGTAATAATAGACTGTTCAGTGCTGTTGAAGTAATCTTGAGTACACTAAGACAAAATGTGGATCTGCCTGCAAGCGTAAAAAATATTGGTCACCAATAGTTTGGCAGAATATGTCTATTTAATCCACTAAATTGAAAAGAATTCAATGTAAATTCACAAGTATTTTAGACCAAGGGATAAACCCTATTCGTAGAACTTTATTCTTTTAGGGGAGTTATTTTTCACAACACCATGTACCTTACATAAAATTTATGCAGTAATGACTTCAATTTTAGAAACATTCTCATGACAATACTATTTAACCCCAGCTCAACAGCCTGCAGGCAAAACATTCAGTATACCACATGTTTTTCCATCAGAAAATTTGCTACATGGTAATATATCTTCATCACAAGACTATTCATAATTTTTAAAAAATAGAAACAAATATTTTCATACTTACATTTTAACAGAGAAGATGGTGTCACATAAAACATGCTGCAGTATGTGTAGTCTATCACATCTGTTCAAGTGTGACTGACCTAATTTCATATACATTGTAAACTCATGGCTGATGAGAGTGCTATTTATGGCAGTTCCACATGTGGGGACCATCTCAGGAATGTGGGGGTCATCTCAGGATTATTGTGGCATATGGGATCATCTTATATAATCCAATATTCTTTGTCAGGGGCATTATTTTAGGGTTGGTTCATGGTTTAGGGGTGGCACTTTTTTAGTGCATATGTATTTAGTGATATTGAGGAAGGGGGAGGGGGTGTTAGTACATAGGTATTTGTAACCCCCTCCCCCACCCCTTCCAAAAATTCTGGATCTAGCCCTGTGTGTTATTGATATACTCATCAACAATTATAATTTCTTACAACAATATATTATTTCAAAGGTATTTCACATGAAATTAATGGTCATTTGCTATGAGTATTGAATAATACCATTTTCAGGTATTTTCAGACATCTTGGACAAGATGTGATGAAAATATGATTTACCTTTAAGATAATAGAATATATTATATATGAATAATTGCAGCAGACCCGAGAGAAACTTTTTAATGCTTAATATTTGATACATTTATATTATGCATGTGCTGAGTGATGCTAAAAGTATTTGAAAAATGCGCAAATTTGTAATAAAATTGGTTCTGCACTTACAATTATCAGCCACGTTTTTTTTTGTTGTTATTGCATGTTATAGCCTATTGTCTTAGGATCAGTTTGATGTATATTAAGGTATTGTAACATGAAAATTATATAAACTATAGCCGTTTTAGTAAATATTGCCAAATTCAGGGGTCAACGACCTTAATTGACCTATTTCTCAGAATGCCACCATTTCCCAGACTGGCATCATTGGTTTTCATGTACAGGGATAATAGGTGGTCAATAATAACCACATTAGAAAATGTGGTACTGTTGGTGTGGGTATCTCACTAAATAAGCCTCTTTTCTGGCCCCTGCTGCTCCACTAAATGTCATGTTATATAATTGAATTATAATCAACATTGTGAATATATGATCCATTTATTCATATATATATATATATATATATATATATATATATATATATATATATATATATATATATATTATTATTATTATTATTATTATTATTATTTTAAACAAGAGCAAAACACAATGCAGATTACTACGGTACGACCCTACTCAACGAGATAACCAAGAGAACTGAACGAGTGAGTGGCAGGAGATGCGTGAAAAGCCGGGAGATGCGGGTGTTCGCTTGCTTGGCTGCGCGCGTCCCAAAGCTCGCTCCACTCGTAACTCGGATCTAGACTCGTAACACAAAGCAAAAAAATCGTCGGAGCAACGGCTCGTAACTCGAAATACTCGTAAGTTAGTGCATTTGTATGTCAAGGTATTACTGTGTATATATATATATATATATATATATATATATATATATATATATATATATATATATATATATATATATATATATATATATATATGTATATATATATATATGTATATACAGTATATATATATATTTATATATATATATATATATATATATATTATATATATTATATATATATGTGTATTCGTATGTGTGAATATTTATATATACATATGTATAATATATATATATATATATATATATATATATATATATATATATATATATATATATATATATATATATATATCCCCCAAAAATATACAACTTTTCATCTGCAAAGAGGATGGTCATAACATATATTTTTAAAAAAGATATATGGCTGGATAGAAAGCTGAAAAGTTGAAGTTTATTGTACCAATGTCAAAATTGCCAGCAAAATTTAAATTTTGGTATAGAATCGTCGTTTTCTTTTTGACCACATGTTCGACGTTGGCTCCACGTTGTCCGATCACAGCCTGCAAACGCGTTGTCATGTTCTCCATCACTTTGGAAAACGTTTCCTGAGGAATGTTCTGGATTTCTCGGTGGATGTTTTCCTTCAGCTGATCAAGAGTCTGAGGCCTAGGGTTTCCATAGATCCTGTCCTTGAGATACCCCCACAAGAAGAAGTCTGGAGAAGTAAGGGCAGGGGAATACGGTGGCCACTCAACGTCTTCGTAGAGGGAGATAAAGCGGCCCTCAAAATGTTGGTTGAGAAAACGCCTTATTTCCCTGACTGTATGGGGCGGTGCCCCATCCTGCTGGAACCACTGGGTGCTCATCTGGATCAGGCTGTTTCTCCTACGGACCTGAGTACGTAGCTGTGACAGATAGAATTCCTGAATCATTTCACGATAGTTCCTCTGGTTTAAGTAATGCAAAAAAATGCAAGTACATCCCTGGTCATCTTCAAAGAAGTGTGGACCAATTATCCCAAACCAACCAACCGCCACCCACATGGTGACTTTGAGAACATATCGAGGCACCAGTTCAGTTGATGCATTACCAGGATTTTCAGTTCCCCAGTACCGAAATTTTTGCGTGTTTACCTCCCCGGACAAGTGAGCATGGCATCCGTCCGTTATGTGAAGTTTTTTGAGGAAGTCTGCATCTTCCTCCAACTTTCCTGAGAACCAATTTGCAAAGTCTAGTCGTTTGCGTTTCTGTTGATCAGTAAGCACCGTTTCCGTTTGAATTTTGTATGGAAAGGCATGAATGTCTTGGCGAAGGATCCTCTGAACGGTGCTCTTATGAATGTTTGCCTCGGCAGAAAGTTGTCGAATCGATTTTTTTGGACGCTGAACGACCACCTGTCTCACCATTTCCACATTTTATTCACTACGACCTGTCCTCTTCCGACCACTGTGACCCTTGTGAAGGTCACAGATGGTTCCTACATTGGTAAACTTTGCGATGGTGCACTTTATTGTCCGAAAGTTTGGTGCATGGCGCAAGTCGATACCGAAATGTCTCGAGTAAAGACGTTGCACCTGTATGACACTTTTCGTCTGGTGCCAAAGTTCAACAATTTTCGTCCGTTGTTGTATGGTCAGTCTTGGCATTTTTCTGGTGCTTGCTTGGTATCAAAATAAACTTCAGGATCTCTGCAACAAGAAATGAAGCATTAGTGACAAAATTACTGCTTTTTTAGGATGAAGCACAGCATTTAAAAAGTTGTATATTTTTTTGGGACACCATATATATATATATATATATATATATATATATATATATATATATATATATATATATATATATATATATATATATATATATATATATATACCAGGGGGTCCTCGACTTTAGACGGAGTTCCATTCCTATGACGCGTCGTAACGCGATTTTCTGCGTAGTCGGAACACACCTTTTCGTGTGTTCTGCCCCTCATTCCTCAAACAATCTTTTAGCCTTCTCCTGAATCAACATAAGGCTCATTTGGATACGCCGTTGATGGTGGTCTTCCAGCCAAAGCACTACTAGTGAGGTCGCTTGAGGAAATTACCGTTACACACTGGAAGAAAGCATGGGCTTTTGGATTTCGATAGAGCTGGTCATAATAGTAAATTTTATCCACGGTTACATGAACACCATCCTGTGGTGCATGCAGGAGATCTGCCGAAAATTTCTCTTTATAACCACACCCATTTTCTCCTTTTTTGCGGTGGAGGCACTGGGAACGCCCCGAATATGCTCCTTTTTCCCTTGGAGAAACGCGGAAAGCATGTCAAAATGGTGGCGTCGGAGGGCGAAAGTGACGAATTCGAAACTTTTTTTCCGCCGATTTTGTAAATTCTGACGATTTCTGCCAATCAACATCATGAATTCGGTACGTATGACGAACAAACGTTATTATTATATTTCCACAATGGCGTCTACTTCCTGTTTCTCATCCAGTCCAACGTAATCTTGTCGCCTTCACTCAGTGGATGTTAGCTGGATGTGAAAGGGCGTGGCTCATCAAGGAATTCGAGACAGATATATGCGGCGACGTAGACTGTGAGAGCGACCATCACGAGCAAGCTTCCGCTGTACAACAGAGGTTCTTCAGGCATCTTTAAGGCCTATATCAGACAATTATTAGAATGGGCAACCCATTCGAAGTGGACTGTGCTGAGTTAGTGACCCTTAGCAGAGACTGTGCCCCAGACGACTCTGTGGTAAACTTGAGAACATTGGAAAAAG
>NC_140965.1:95006989-95086989 GCF_056783735.1 Eptatretus burgeri | reverse complement strand
ATTTGTAAAATATGACAAGTCTGGAGACGGCAATGGTTCACGAGCGGTATTTGACGATGTCGATTGTTTCAGAAGTCAAGGATGAGAATAAAAATAATCAACATGATGTGGTACGGGTGACAGGTTATTAGCTGCAAAATATCGAAAACCCGGTTTCGTTCAACAACTTTCAAAATTTAACCTTTGCATAACCTTTAAAGGTCACAAATCAATGTTGTGGGCATTGAAATAAGGAAACAGGATACGTGCTATAGCTTATTGGAATTAGTTCATCGAAGAAGGTCGAAAACCAGGTTCGATTCCCACAACTTTGAAAATTTGACCTTTGTGAACTTTATAGGTCAAAGGTCAAGGATTATGACCTTTGGTGCAAAACTTCCTCTGGAACATTCCAGGAACAATATAACGTCATATAGGCTATATGGCATTTCGCATTCCTCGAATTATCCATACTTTGATGAAATCAGTGTAAAAACAAACTTGAAGGGGGCGCCACGGGCAAGGTGTTCGAGATAGAGCAAAATGATTTGAAGACTTTTGGTGGGGAATGACCTCAAGATTATGCATAAAAAATATTGTCATCCGAGCTCTCAAAGTTTGGGCGGTTGTATGATTTTTATGTCAAAATTCGCAATTTTCTAAGTTCGTGACCTTGTGACCTTGACCGTGGGACGAAAATGAAAAATCGAGCTTGGTGGGGCTATGCAGGTGCCATTGGGCTAACCAAATACTGAAACCCCCGCCAGATTCGACAAACCCCCTTGGAGAAGATGTAACTTGAAATTGCCTACCCCCTAAAAACACATGTTTTTTGTGCGTGGCTCTGCCCATAATGGGCGCAGCATGCCCATTCTCAGGAAAACACAACCAGATCATGATATAAACCTCCCACCCAAATTTTATCAGGATTGGATCAAAACCCACTGAGCTATGCTCGGGACAGACAGACAGACAGACAGACAGACAGACAGACAGACAGACAGACAGACAGACAGACACACACACACCCTTAACGAATATAGTGGTCACTTACTGACTCATGAACCAAAAGAAGTCATAGAGAGCTCATGGATAGTGAAATTAACTTTGAAAATAAAGAAAATGTGGAAAGTTAGAGATGTTAATTTAGGGGTTTGTTAATACAATGAAATAATGGTTTGGTGTGCTGTATACTCGTCATTCGACATTCATCGGTGTTCTCACGAAAGTACGATGTCAAAGAGTTATCGAACACTATCATCTGTAAAATGTGATACAAGTTTATTAGGTAGTCCCCTTTCCCCAAGTGACATTAATTCTCGTTTGTTGTAGATTCTGAAGAATGGTTGATATTAAACCTGAAGCATCGAAGAGCATTACTCAGCAGGTAAGCATGAACACAGGATACACGATACAAACGATACCATCAACGAGTCTACACAAACTAAAGGAGACCCAATCTACCATGGAGATATCTGCTTAAAAGTTTTTGTCTCCTTTGTATTGTGATATACTACAAGAAAGACAAAGACAAGAGTTCTGTTCACAGGTCAGATTTATGGACTTCACTCCTGAGGTGCACTGTACAATTATCACAGAGAATTACAAAAGCTTTAATCAGAAAGGGGAAGAAAGGAAAGAAGAGAGTGGGAGAGGTAGTCTTGATGGATTCTAGTGGGTAAATCTGTGACAGCAGGATGAAGAAGGAGATCCAGCTGAAGTCATCAATCAGAAATGCAAATGGTATACCCGATTATTGCCAAACGCCGCTCTCTTGGAGGTCTCCTCTAACCTTTGCCCACCAACACCTCCACCTTCCTCAGCCCACCCTTCAGTCTTTCTCATGCCCCTGTGCCCTGCGTATGACCCCATCGACTCGGTCAGTCACTGCTGTAGGCTGGTCACAGGGTTGTGGGGTCGTGGGCACGGGACAGGCGGCCGGGGGTCGTCAAAGGGTCACGGGAGTCCAACTGAGCACGGAATGCATGGCCCGGCCACTCCCAGCGGGAGCAAACACTCACAGGCACTCACTCATACTCACTTGCACTCGCATGGTTATATGTTTAACGTTCTCGACGTACCATGCTGTTCGTTTCAGCGAATGTAAAGATACCTGTAAGACCTAGTGGTCTGAGTATGGATCATCATTGTGATTTGGAAATGGTTTCGGTTTTCCTTTACATGTATTCTCTGTTCTAATGAAGATGATTGTCTTAACTAACGTAGAAATGTCCTTTACTCTTAAGGTTGTCACACTTGAAACGTTCTCACGAGTCTAACTGTTGTAGAGCAAACGAAAGCCACCACCTCTCTCTCTTTCTCTCGCTCTCTCTTTCTCTCTCTAATGTGGTGTATTGAAACCAATACATTGTCATTTTGTTCATTTTGTACAAGCCTGTCGCTCCTCTTAAGAGACAATGCACATCAAATGGATTTCCATTGTCAGCTCCAGCAAACATACAAATTACCACCATTTTTCTAAACTATGAAAACGTCATCAGCTGAAGTGTGGTAACACCATTACAATTCACCAGAACATCATCCACAATGTGTTGCTGACCAATGAGGTGGCATCTATTGGCTTCCCAATACACTAGGGCGACTGGGCAATCGGCCACGTGAAATTGTGGCAGAGTTTGCTGTCCAGGAAAAATGATCTAAATAAAGAAGGACCCTCTGAGTCTCGAACCAGTGAGAATACGTCACTTACTCCTCAAACGACCAAACGATCGACATTTTATTTTGAAGGTGTTGAAATAAACAACCATTTGAATTTGGTATATTACCTTTCTAATTCAGCTTGCAGACAGCTGCAGTTGTCATGATTGTATGAACTGTCACTGCCATCTCAGTGGGAACTTGTCTTTCCATTTTATTTGTCTATAATATGACATCTGCGTCGTTCAAACGTACGTATTTCAAAGCAAACTGCGTACACATTCAAATTCAAGGGTAAGTCACCTCTTATTATTGTACTTTTGGTAGTTCTTTACCAAGACCAGACCGGTACAACGTGTCACCTGCACATGTGCACCAGCACAGGTAAACCACCCTGATCATAAAACGAATATAGATCCTTTGGCACCACGGTCACTCGTCAGCACCAAAGGGATTGGTCGTGCCCTCATTAGGCACAATTTTATTTTCTTCCGACATGGCCTCCATCACCTTTTCCATCTCTTTCTCCACCATTTATTTTCGAGTGTTGATTCTTGTGTTACAGAGCATTGGTGTCAAGGTGACTTTTCACACCCTTCACTGGACTCCTCCATCACAATTGTTCCTGCAGGTGAGCAACAGAGGCAGGCACAAAATCATGGAGCTTGAGATCTATGAGTCACTTAATATCAGATGTACAATCATCGGTTTTATGGCGACAGTCCACGGTGCTTAAACATACCCGTGGAAAGTGCCAAGAGACTTGTGGTACGGTTGGTTCATGTTCGCAGGGTTATCAGGACAAACCAAGCTGCTGTCAGCGAGACTGTTTACCATTTGTTGCCTTCAACCACCATGCTTGCACACCTAGCGCAGCAGCACCTGCAGGGGAACGTTGCAAACGCACACAGATGCACACGTGTCAAAACAGTGAGCCGGCAGAAGGTCCCAACAAGGCAAATCTTTTCGCAAACCTTTCCATGGTCCGGGAAGGCCGCACAGAACAGGCGAAGCCATGCCCGGTCCACAGGCCACAGAATAAGCTGTGCATGTTTACGGAGTGAATTAAACTACCGCTCGCTCGCGCTCCTATTTTCACATTCCCCACACACGTCCCAGACAAGGTGTCTGTTTCCACTAGCACTCAATTACTTGGTTAACACATGGCGGCTACATAATTTCTGTGCCTGTCAGAGCACCGAACTCATCTTGATTTATACTCATCTCTTTACCATAATGACACTCATTAATAACTGTCACTTCACCACATCCCCGCCGCACAGCTCCCCTCCCTCATTACCATAGCCCAGCATTTGTTCTCTGAAGATGGTAATTATTTTCTACAACAGGCCAAGCTAATTACTTTGGTGAAATGGAATCACATTAATCAAAACTTAACAAGGTGGCAAATTTAAACACATCAGATTGTAAAAGGCAGCATAACTAATGTGTCACTGTCAGCACATAGCGGGCGGCAGCTGCGGAGAGTATATCGTAGGACGGCCTCGCTAGAAGACAGTGGCTGCTGCCAGCGGCCGGGGGCGGGCGCCTTGGATTAGGGGCGCATAGGGCGCAGGCTTTTCATTCACAATTAACATCGGGCCCGGCGGCGTGCCGTGCGCCACGCTACCTCTCCACTCCCAACAGCCGTCAAGCACCCGGCCCACCGGTTTGACATTTAAGCACCATAAACATTTGCATTTGCGAACTCCAAACCACGTCTAATTAAAAACATCCTGCCGTGGGGCGCCTTGCGGCCGTCAGCCCGAGACGTCCGGAATATTTACAGGCCTTGTCAGCAGCTGGCGCTGCCTTTCATTATTTTTAACTTTCAAGAATTCCCCCCAGAATTCTGGGCTCGCGTTTCCAAAGGGCCTCGCCTGTGCCTGCCACGGGGAGGCCTTTCGTGGCATGTGGTTCACATTTTCTCTGCAGTTATTGAGCGGTAATGAAACGCTTGACATAATAAGGCTAACGTGGACGACAAATGATGTCACGGATTTGGAAATAAGGCGGCCATTGCCAAGACGTGCGGTAAACATAACGTCGATTGTGCAGAAATCTGGAATGGTCGTAACGAGCATGTCAGAAGGCATCGGGCCTGCGCACACTCAGCCACGTTCATGGCAGGCATTTTCTCGACGAATCTTGCTCCCTTCGGGCCGGGCCTCGGCACACCGCCCATCATGGAGAGGTGCTGTCAGCAAGGAAAACAGCTTGAGCCTGCCTGTGGCTAGTACAGCTAGTAGGCCCCAACCTAGTCTTGGTGTCTAAATCGTTTACAGCGGTGTTCGGTTGCTGACTGAAATCTTGTTAAAACAAAGGATAAGGCCTCACAATCACCAACATATAAAGAAAAACGAAACCAGAAGCCCAAACCTCGGGGTAGGCAGATTAAATCAAAGGAATTAAAATGTTACCTTTCACGATATATTCAAGGAAGTAGGCCAGGAAATGTTGTTAAGTCGGTATGCATGATAAAGCTTTGCACTGTGTGATAATACACAATTAAAGAAGGTGATATTCAATGCTAGGCCCAAATTCAAACTCAGATAGGCTGAAATGATGAGTAGGCCTCACCAACCCGTTATAACACCCCGCAGTACAAGTGCAGTTATGTGCTGGAACATCTGCAGCCAGCACTGATTGATGCTGGGTCTTGGTGACCACACCCTCAGACTGGTAGCTGTGAGGCCCATTCTGCCAGGTCAGCTGTCAGGCCTGTTTTATTTCCTCCTGTTTATTTCCATCCCGAGAGGCGGTGGGGGGGGGGGTAAAGGAGGGGGAGAGAAGGACTGAGAGGTGTGGGAAGGTTGAGGGGAGGGGTGGAAGGAGGAGCGGTGGGTGAGGGGGTGGGTGCTCGCTCAACGTAAGCACAGACGGCCTCAGCCCTTGACAGGCCTCTCCACTCCAATTTGCTCTAAAAGGTTTATATGCCTGCGACGAGCTGCCAAGGCCCGGAAAAAAAACGTGCCTCGTTCCCTCAAATATTAACAAAGCCTGCATGTGCAATACGCAATCTCTGCTGTGTATTTGGAAAAAAGAAATGGGCAGGCACTGTGTTTGGTCTAATACATCTGAAAAAGAAAAAAATGGAGGAGGCAGTGATCTGTACAGGCCAGGCTCCACCTAAAATGGCACTGGTTAGTGCTTCACTTCTGTATGGGGTTTTAAAAGCCTACATCAACAACAAATCATGGTCAGGTACTACAGAGTGCAGGTCTTCTTCACCAAGGCAAAGAGTTGGTAATGAGAACTCAGGATTGGTCTATAATTTACCAAAGACAATGACCCCTAATGGGTCAGTAAGCTACCATAGCATTTCAGAGAGAGCGAGAGAGAGAGAGAGAGAGAGAGAAATCTGAAGTATTCCAACAGCTTATTATTGAGTGCCTGATTTATTGACAATTCATTGCTGGGCTCCATCCATCATCGAGAAATTTGACCCTTCAACTCCAGAACCTTTCTGACCAGTGGTTTCACAACCTTAGTTGTGTCCGAAGGTCATTCGTTCAGGGGGAAAGAGAAAGAGAGACAGAGAGGATCTCCAAAGACAACAACACTGAAGGGGAAGTGTACAAGCTCATCATTTCAGACATCCGTAAGAGACACTTTATTTCTGCTCTCTGGCTTTGTCATCATAAAAACAAACCAGAGACAACTGGAGAAGCCTTTCATTTTCTACTTTCCTTTAAAGTCGAAAACAATTATTTCTTTGACACAGATTTACTCATAAAGCCATATGCAAACATACACCAATATCCCTCTGTAATATCAATTGGAAGAGGAAAACAACATGCATTTATGGTGTGTGTGTGTGTGTGTGTGTGTGTGTGTGTGTGTGTGTGTGTGTCTCGTGTTGGGAGGAGGGGTGAGAGGGGGTTGGGGGAGGGGTCGTGTGTTAACAGCCATACGGCTGACAGCGTGTGCTATGTCTGGTGTCAGTTTCGCTGAAAGCGCCGCTTGCCAACACTGTGCTGCCCCGGGCCTGTCAGATGCAAGCCAAGGTTACCGCCGCAAACGCTCAGCGCGCCTCGCACCTTTCTGCTTCAATCAGTAGCATCCTATAAACAAGTCGGCCTGGGGACGCTGGGAAAGCCAAGGCTATTTCATGTTGCCCGGCGCGCCCTGATAAATGTATGATTCAGTAATTGTTGTTTCTGTAAAGTTATTGCAGTAATTTTACCCTGTGAAGTCCCAATCAATTTCTGGTCTCTCGGGGCCGGTTGGAAAGTGAAATGTGAAAATGGCCTCGGCGAGTGTGTCTGCCCAGACAGGGCCAAGACAAACAGCCTAATCCCGCACAAATGAGCCAGCCAGCAGAGGCAGCCTTATGGAAGGCTGTAAATTACACTGTCACAGCCATTCACTCTCTCTATTTACTCGCAACAAGCACTCTGTTCATCTGATGGCGTTCTGATTACAGCGCTATTTGCCTCTGACAAACGCGATCATCTGAATGTTGAGTAACACAGCCTGCTTGGGCAGTCGGGCGGCCAGCATCGTCCAGCCCACACAGCTCGATGGTTAAGCCTAACATGAGGGTAGTAGTATGGGATGAGGGGGGAATAAGGGGGCATGCAGTGAACCAAAAACTGATCATCCAGTGACTTGCATCCTTTTCTACATGTCCTGTATATTCTACCGCCTCGATATACCGGTTACGTATGCAACCAAAATCACTGCATCCTCCAACTCAGCATTTATTTGACTCAATATTTAATATTCGGGGCTGGTAGGATAGCCTCTACGTACGAGGCACACTCGCCTCTGAGCTGTCTTGCCTGGGTTCGAATACGACCCAGCTATAAACTGTCATCCTCGTGTTTCACAGGCAATGCGATTTATCATTGTGTGTGCTGCCCCTCGGATGGACGTTAAACTGGGCATCTAATCGTTAAATATCCCACGGGGTCCTTCACGAAGAGTAGGCAACTTGAATAAATTCCAAATTCCTTTTCCAACCTAATTGATCAAACGTTAATGCCTGACCAGCCTATTCGTGAAAGACTTGGGCCAAGAACTTCCACCGGCTGACCCCACAAGAAGCTAGGAATAATTGTGGTCATTAAGGAAAGAAATTATCTAATATAAACATGACATTTCATGAACAACACGACTTCTGGCATTATGACAACCCCGAATATTATTTATTGCTCGGGAAGTTCTTAACAACATTCCTCACTCTAGGCAAACAGTAGAGACAAGCCTCCAAAAACTAATCATAGAACAAACCAGTCAATAATATGAGCCCATGTCTGGCATTTGCTGTCACATCTTTCAAATAAAGTTGCCATTTCTCATGGGTCTTTCAGCTTTAATACGACCCTGGCAAAGCTTTGCTCTCCATGCTCGAAGAAGGCAAGATTCCTTGTTGAAGGAACACAGGTTAGAATCACAAATGTCACCCAATCGCATCGCCATGAATGAAACGTTTCGGCATCGATGATAGAATTCATATCGTATCAATGGTGAGCAAGAAATTAAAAAGTGGACGAGCATCAACTGGGCTTTCCAGTTGATGGAGGTGGAAAATGGAGGTGGAGGTGGAAAATGGAGGTGGAAAGTTTTTTTTAAAAAGAACCATACTCTCCCAAACATTATCATTATCGATGACAACAACAATCTCTAACTAGAGGGCAGTGTTCGAGCCGGTGTTTTAAAGCTTCAGTCTTGGACAGGCGTTTCTTTTTTGAGAAATGCCGTTCATTATCGAAACAAAAAGGAAAATCCAAACATTATGACGGAGTTAAATACATGTGTTTTAGCCCATAGACCAAAGTACACATCAATGCTTGTCCAAACAATACATATGCATCCTGGCCCAAAAGCCATATGCATGGTCTTCCAAGTTACCACTTGCTGTTTCCTTTTTAAGGCATGCCTTCTTATCCATAAAAAAAGGTTTTTCTTTTGTAAAAAAAAAATCCAAAAGTGGAGACAAAAGCTTTTCACATGTACTTCAGCCATGAGACCAAAGTACATGGTCATGTAGAGCTTGTCAAACGAACACACATCCATCTTGGTCCAAAGGCCAAAAAGCATGGCCATGCAAATATGCGTAATAACAACCAACCCCAAGGCCAAAATGCATTGTCATACAAGAAACACTTGCTGTTTCTGCCTTAATGGCTTCATCAGGAAGGAGAAAAAAAACCACACTTTAACATGGAAGGCCTTTGGCTGGGCCTTTCCTATTTCACAGCAAGAGGGAGCTGAGTAAACCGAACGCATCATCAGTGATGTGGTATTGGATTGAACAGTCGCTGGGAAAAAGAAGCAGACAGGAGAAATCCTCCACCAAACTAAACGTTAGAATCTTGAAAGATATCGGGAAACAAAAAATGAACGACAATCCATTGAAGGCAGTGAATTGAAGCCAGAGATTTGGAACTTCAATGTTGGCCACATGCTTCTGCCTTTAACAGTATTATCAACAATGCAAAGGATAGGTTTGAAATGCAAGGCTTGTGCATGGAGATGGAAAGAGAGAGAGAGAGAGAGAGAGAGAGAGAGAGAGAGAGAGAGAGAGAGAGAGAGAGAGAGAGAGAGAGAGAGAGAGAGAGAGAGAGAGAGAGAGAGAGAGAGAGAGAGAGAGAGAGAGAGAGAGAGAGAGAGAGAGAGAGAGAGAGAGAGAGAGAATAATGAAAAGGAGAATGGTGCAAGAGGGTCACTATCCATTATATCACAAGTGACAGCACAGATCAGTATGGAGTTCATATCAGTGATGGATGGAGAGAGAAGAACTGCAAATCAATCATCCCCCCACCCTCCTTCACTGGCACACAAAGGGGACTGGGCGGAAAGGACAGGCTGACAGATGAGCTGGGGAATAAACAGTCCCACAGTCTCCCTCTGTTTTACAGATTATCATAATTCTGCTTTAACTCCTCTCCCCAAAGGTAGATTGAGATACATTAAGGACTAAATGCTGCAGAGCCATTAGCGAGGGCGCTGGAAATCGGAGTCATCGGTTCGGGCGATGTACAGCCCCTCCGCCATCTTTCATTTCCGAGGCCCTCTCCGCTCCGTTTCAAGGACTTTCGCGACGGGCCAGCTGCCATTGTGGCTGATTTATGAGCCGCAGGAAAGGGGCCTGATGGATGCGACTGCATTTCCTCCATCCACAACCCCCGGTGTCAATATAAGGAGGCCGCAAATGATTTAATGAAAACTGCGGGCTCCAAAGGCTAGGGCGTTATTTACGAGCGGCTCTATAAACCGCTCCCAGCGCGAGATTTATCTTCCCTTCTCACGCACGAAGTTGGCGAGAAGAATTCCGGCCTGCGAGGCAGACGGTCGAGGCTTCTGGCCAAAGAAGTGCCGATTCACAGCTGCAGAAGCATCATCACTTACTAAAAACCGTCTCTCTCTCTCTCTCTCTCTGTCTCTTTCACACACACACACACACACCAGAGTAGAAAATATTAAGGAAATCTCAGCAGCATATTCCAATGACTGTTGAAGTAAACTCATAGGGGAATAAACTTCAAAAAGTGAGATATTACAGTGCTCAATCACAATGCTGTTACTGTTGCGCAGTAAAAAGGCGATCAGTATGGATGGTGACAGGCGGAGAGGAGCACCGGCGATTAATTGTCTATATTTCTAGCACAGAATGGCCGTACTGCCACCCGCTCAAAGTGACCTTGTTCTGTCCAGCATGACAGGCACCATTACTTACACACACACACACACACACACACACACACACACACACACACACACACACACACACACACACACACACACACACACACACACACACACACACACACACACACACACACACACACACACTGGACTGTGGACTGCCTTTTCATCGCTGAGGGTGCACCATCATTTCTGAAGGGGAATGGGAATATTGCTTTCCCATTACACCGTACAGCCATAATGCTGGGTAGGTTATCGTCGTTTTCCAGCCTAATGGTATCAACACTTGTGACACCATTAGGCGACACAGTTTTAAATCCTGTGTTCTGCATTGATATGCTCACGATGCTTTTTTTCACGTGTAATGCATGTTAGAAGTTCTCTATATAAGCCATGGTAACGACTGGTAAAATTACACATTTGTACTGTGTGTGTGTGTGTGTGTGTGTGTGTGTGTGTGTGTGTGTGTGTGTGTGTGTGTGTGTGTGTGTGTGTGTGTGTGTGTGTCTAAATTGGGAAGGGAGGGATTCAATAATAAACAGACATAAAACTCGAGTAGTTATTTATCCAAACTTGAATAACAGCAAATTTTAATTTTTTATGGTCGAAGTGTTTTTTTGCAAGAGTGTGGAGGAGTTGTTGAAAATGTCCGAAATAAAGATTTGTATGTGCATAGCCAAGCATGAAGGATATCTGCAGAAACCACATCGAAGGAGGTTCCTCCCTCACTCGAAAAAAATGTTTTCTATCTCGACGTCCGAAGCTATATCCATAACCCTCACTCAAATTGAGTATCATCTATCGGTTAACTTAATTTGGTGCTAATAAAAATTCAATATATTTTGTGAACTAAAATTTAAATAGAGTATTTAATACCAACATAGGAAACGAGATGCGGCTGAGGTTTTGAGTGTTGACCCTTCATCGGAGCAAATAAGGCATCGGACGGAAGCACGCACAGAGACGAGTAGAAATAGACTAGTTCTTCAAAATTGCATCACCTGGGCAGCTCCAGGCCCGAGCCAAAACCTCAACATGAAAAAGATGATGCATTGACAGAAGTGCATCGCATCAAGTATTTAGTGTCTGCAATCTCATCCCCAGATCTCCTCCTCTTACACGATGAATTGCAGGATGATACTGGTGCTGGGGTAGTCGAGGTCACACTTGCCAGTCGGAGATTCTAACTGTGGAAAAAGTGTCAACTTGCTGTCACTCACAGACGGGCTTGCATGCATCTGGAAGAACCAGTTGACATAAAGGTAAGACATAAAATACATAATCTTGTAATAAACAATATTTGTTTAGTTAATGTCAAACTTCAGATGTCAAAACATAGTGTCATCAGAAAAGTGAAAGCTAAGGTTTGAGAGTGACTTGGACAGTCTTGTCTCTGCTTAAGCACCTTCCTCGTGATCATGTGACCCTTTCCATAGTTGGATTCCATGTACTATTGAGGCATCTATTGTCCACAAATGTTCTTGTTATCCATGTAAAATTACAATGAAGTGTCTTATTCTCACTGTGCTGAATGTAATATGTCCACATTTTCAAGTTCCTAATGAGGTTCAGATGCTAAAAAAAATACTTTGGGTAGTCACAAAACTTTGGGTAGGCCCCCAGCATAGAAGAACTGGACGAAAACCGCCATGTTTGAATACCAGCTGAAGCAATAAATATGGGGATGAATGAACTCCAAAAACCAATGCTGTTGTCCATGAGATATGAATGCTGATAACCATTTATGAAGTGGATAATACAGTAACGACTAAGTGTGACAAGCATTGTGCCAACACCTGGAGTTACACTGAGAATTTACCGATAAGTTCCGTTGCATTAATAATTAATGAATGAGCGGGGAGTCTTCTTCTTTTTGTGTGTGACACCTTGGCTGCCGGCGAGCTATCATTTTGTTGGGGCGCAACTATGCCACTGATGCTGTGCCCCGAAACCGGTACACTGTTACTCATTTCACCCACCTCAGAAGGATTACAGGCTGTCAACCCCACCTTGTGTTAATTCAGCAGCCAACGTGGCTCAAACTCAGGACCCTCAGATCCCAAGCCAGCCACCCAGTCAAGAAGCCAACACCAGGCTCGCGGGGTGTCAAAAAGTTTTTCGCCCAATCATGAGGGTTCCGCACTCGCCAAACTCAACGCAGGTGTTCATCCTTTGCTGTGTAGTTTTCAGCTGATGTCACGCATTTTGTCTCTCCAGAGGTGGGTGAGTTTGTTGATGCGGTTATTAAAGAAGTCGGTTTTTTTCACTCGGATACTTTTTGAAAGAGGAGGAATTTTAACCCTGCGCATGCAAAGTGAAAAGTGGGGTTAAGCAATTGTTTAATTTTGTCTGTCTATCTGTCTGTGTACAAAAGTCAGTTTATGATAGAGAAACAACTTCATTTCAATTCCAAGGTAAATTTTGAACACAAATTGGAAAACGAACCTACAGTTTAGCAGTATTTTGGGTCTGAATTTGTTCTGATCACGCATGCGCAGAGACGAATGAGATAGTTGTTTTGCTCTGTCTGCCTCTCTGTCAGTCAAACTAAATTTAAAATCATCACAAACAGGAAAGTTACTGTTTTTAACGATGTCATAAAGGACACAAACAACAGGCACGAATAACTAATATAGCACGCTAAATATGGTGGTGTAAAAGATGCTGCATCAACGGCAATAAACTTCCCGAAAAAAAAACATTTCCTACAACCTTTAAATTCTTTATTTTATTTCAGTTAAATTGTATACTTGAACACTGCAGAACGTAAATCGCCTTTTTGACACTTTCAAAAACCCCTCCATTTAACAGTACTTGGACGAAATATTATGGCATTTTTTCATCATCTCGACGAATCAAATTTGCTGCTCTCAGAGCCCTCCCACGTCCGTGCTGGTCAAGATTGCACGAGGTAAGGCGTTCCATGAACTCTCTTAGTTTTTTTTTATTATTTTTTACTCCCCCTTGCATTCTTCATTGCAGAAGCACTTTCAATGTCTTTTTGTGTTATATTTATTGCCTCGCCTGCTTCGTATACACTTAACAAAAACACCTTAAGTTGAACAAACATTCGAAAAGTTTTGAACAATTACTCCGAGTTTGAATACATGCTGGATACAGGCAGAGAACGCTTGGATAATTCACACATTTCTTCAGAACAGTAAGTTCTGGTTGCTTGAAAATCCAGAAGGGGCACATTCTTTTGGAGATATTTTAACCCCGCAGAGGAGCCTGTCACCTCAATCGTTTTGTCATTTTGAGCGATTTTTGTAAATACTGATGATAATAGCTTTCTTGCTGTCAGCAGGAATCACTTTCCTGTCATACATTACTTGGCACAACATATGGTATGAGTGCCACATGAGGGCATCAGATCCTCAGCAGATGAGTTCTGCAGTTTCTCCGACTCTAGCCTCCGAGGATGTTTGCTTATGTCTTTTGGGGGTCCAGGTTATCCGATACTACACGAGGCAATTTGTCAAGAACTCTGTCAGGGACAGGGTCTTGAGGGAGCAAACCTGAAGCAAGGTTGAAACATTCAAGTGTGCAACGTTAGCTGCTGAGCCTGTGCCTCTCAACTGGCAGAAATGGGCCGAGCCATTTCCGCTGTGATCCACGGTTTCGTGCTTTCACGAGGAGCTGGAGTTGTATTTTTCGGTTTAAACTTACCTTCCACCACTTCCTCTCCGCTGCATACGGGCACCTTTTGGCCCATTCACTGTGAAGCTCGATGCACTGTCATGGTGACGAACAAGATTATTATTGGCTCGTGAACTCACTACACAGGAAGTCATTGTGCTGGAGGTTGCGGTTTCCTTTTTGTTTCTCATAAACTGTACGTTCCTGCTCATCAGACAGAATGTTCTCTCAGAGTTTCGAATGAGGTGTTCCTGGTACCTGTCTGTTGGTTCTGATCTTTGATGGAGATTATGTTGGTCACTTTGTACAGATGAGAGAACATTCGAGGAATTATCTAAACGAAGTGTAGATATGAAATTATCACCTGACTCGATGATTCCACACCACGCTGTGCACCTGAGCATTAATACATATACCTTTCGCCCCTTAATTCACTTCATGTCTTTCACTTATCCAAATAAGTATTAGATAAGGAGACTCCTTTGCTGAGAAAGATCTGTTCACCTCCCTCTTACCTTAATCACGAAGAATTTTTGTAATGATGTGTAACATGTACGTTTCGGAACACTTGCTTGGGGTGGCCTGTTTGACTAAAAGATTTCTCTTATAGTAAATGTTCCAAGGATACTATCAGCCATTACTGCCGGTAATTAATGATACGTTTCACATGTTTGGATTTTTACCTCGAATGTAAAATTTCTTTGTGAATGGTGCAGGTGTAAGATATCCCACGGTGTCTTTCACTAAGAGAATGCGATTTAGTTCCGGCACCCTGGAACTAATTTCCAATTCCTACCCAAATTATCTCCAGTTAAACGTAAGTCCTTGCCAGTCGGTTTGTGAAAAACTTGGACCAAAATATTTCAGTCTTATTTATTTATTTATTCATTCATTTGATTGCAATCTGTCTCTGCTTGGCTGCATCATTTTCTGGTGGCGTGGCTGTGCTGCTGATGCAATATGCCCCTGTTACCAGTAAGCTGGAAATCATTTTGCTGACCTCGGAAGGATGACAGGTTGAGTCAACCTACCTGGTGTTAATTCAACGAACGACAGGGGCTTGAATTCAAGGCTCTAAGAGCTTAAGCCATCCACCACCAGCTTTTTTTCACTGTCTGAGCCCACGGGAAGGTGGGAATATTTGGGGCCATTAAAAGTAGTCGTAGTAGTCATAGTAGTCGTAGTAATAGTAGTAGTAGTAAATTGTCTCAGCTCTGGTAACAAATCTTCATGGAAGATTGGATGTACACCGGCATCCGGCTTCATCTCATACCAACATTGACCTCTCTAACACAAAACTATCTCTGATGACAATCTCCCAAAGATTGTAGTCCTCATCGCCCAGATTGATTGCATTCATTTTTTGACCTTTACCTCTAAGGGAAACACCACAATGCTCTAATAGTTTTAACAACTCCATCCCTAATGACGCAGTTTTGCTCATCACTGTGAATAAGCAGGAAAGTGAAGTGTTTAGAAAAAAAAATCTAAAGTAGAAATTAATATTCTTTACCACCTAACTACCTGAAGCTGAAACCATAACAACAATATCTGGCAGGCTAACATCATTCAGCCCTCTCCGGCCTAGTTGGCGCTGTCAGCATGCATGGCTTCACCCCCGCCTTCCGCCCCACGCAGCACAATTAAAAGCACTGGGCGCCGTAATGACTTGTAGTTCTAATTAGTCTGTAATAAAGTGCCTGCTATTCTAAAGCTGTTCGCAGCAACAGATGGGCGCCGGGCCTCGAGAACACTCGGCTCAACAGCACGTTCGTCATAACACGAAGAATTAGCTTACTGCCAAATCTCTATTGTTTTTTGACCTGTGGCCCATTATTTCAGTGTAAGGCTTTTATGTTTTTGCTGGGACGTGCATTATGGGTGGCAGAAAAGTAGGGATTCGGCTTGCTGCTTGTAAGCTGAACGGATGCTCATTTAAAGGGGATTAAAGGCTTTTTGCAATTAATACCTTGAGATGCAACTCCATGCAGCATTTAGCTCTGATCAGGATTGTAGTGTGACCTCATCAAAGCTCATGAAACCTTGTGTGGCAGAATTTGGGTAGTGTGCCATGCACACAGCAGCTAGAACTTGGGCATGTCTTTGCAGCTTTCAGCGCTGGCTCCTCGAGGTGACACCCATCGGCGTGGGAATAAGATGGCGGGCCGAACAACAGCTCGAACTAATGAGCATCGCAGACAGGTAATCAGGCGAGGGTAACATTTCTCAGGCAGGCTTTGAAGTCGACAAAAAAGGCAAGAGTGCTCAGCAAGACGACGTGGGTCCCCTGCTCAAAATTGTGCAAACGCCAATTACTTGTTTATATGCAGCCAGGCCTGACATGGCCTCACACGAGTGTTAAATTAGACGGCTCAAGAGATTTTCACGATCGGAAGATGCACCCCAGCTTGCTAGGCCTCACTCACACACATCTTGTCTCTCGACAAAGCTCCCATCAGCTTGCATCGAGTTTTGAAGACTTGTAAGCCTATATAATTCTGACAGGGTGTTGCAACCCAGGAATCATGCTCTAGTATAAAATGCTTTCTAATTATTGCTTTCTTGGTTCCCTGCTTCTTCAGCACACCATGTGACCATTATAGCTTGGATTTCAAGGTGTGTTAAACTTTTAGAATTTTTCTTTCACTTGTTTTGACGAGACACACTTTAACCCATAACCTTTGCAAGGCCACTTTATGATTACCTTCTTTTAAAGTCTATTTTACTAGCCTGTAGACCTCATGATTCATCCACTAATTGCACTAATGATATCTTTTCTGCCTGTTTTCTTTATGCCTTTTTTTTCTCTCTATTTATACTTCTCTGCCTTTATTTAATTTTTTCCTCTCTCTGTTTTATGACTGTACGAGTCAAAAAAAAGAGCCCTTCAAAAATGATGGTTTAGAATAATTTTATTCAAAATATTCAAGGAGACTGGAAGATATTATGTTATGCAGCAAGAAGCATGATTTTAATACACTACATGTGCAAATATGTGATCCTATTTTCTTTATCTTCTGGGACGTTTCATTTTGACGGCACAGCCCCGTGAGCGTGCCAAAGTGGAAAGCCTCGGCCTCGCGTCAGATGTGCTTGTATCTTCTTTATTTATTGGACACCCTACAAACATAAATGAACATTCGGTTTACTCTGTTCGTTTCACATCACATGCAGTGAATTTCACCTCCCTGTGCCTTGTATTTATTTATTTTTTTAAAACCCTTCTGTGCACCGCCCATGAGGCACGGTTGCAAGTCACCGTCTACATTTCCAATGGAAGAGACGTAATTACTCTTTTATGACAAATGTTTTTCAAGTTTTTTTAATCCTGAAAAATAGACCGTAGTGAACACACAGTCAGGTTAAAAGATTGGCCTTGGAAACCAGACTCAAATCGTCCTTATGAAGGGGGACAGACAAATACACAAATGCACACTGTGTTTTATATCGGTAGATACCTTTGCTTCAATATTTTCCAAGAAATGTCCTGGAAGTTTCAGCACCCTTGCATCCATGCCCTTCATCTTTAAGGCCTTATTTCAGAAACTTTGCGTTGATAAATAATAACTATTTTTAAAGATGGTTTAATAATTAAAACACCGAGCAAGTTGCCCATGCCTGTATGGCATTCGAAACGGGGTAGGGATGGGGGCGGCAAAAATGCAAATGACGTCTTCCGTCATTGAGCCGGCAAGCTGGGATCAACAATTCGCATTTATTGACACATCTGATGCAATGTAAAATTTCTAATAGAGGGAAGGTGTCCATTTGAAGCAGTTTGTTTAACATATGTAGCTTTTTGATGTGTAGGGTCCATGATACAAATTTGGATTGGTGTCAAAGCCAGTGAACAATTCCAAATTAATAATCAGATAATTGATAGATATTGAATGCTCTGCTTAATGCTTTCCCTTCTGAACACTTAGCTCATTATCCTGGTGGTTTATCTCAGAATTATCTCAGGTTCATATCCTTGAAGACTTTCGCATTCAAGGTGTACAATTTGCTCGATTGATTTGTCCAGAGTCTTCTAACATCCTTACAATTCATGCAAAAGTACACTAATACCATTGTCACCTCTGCCACCAAAGGTGGATGGAGGTTATGCTTTCACCCTGTTTGTCTGTTTGTTTCTCTGTCTGTGATCAGGATATCTCAAAAAGTTAAGGATGGATTCATGGGACATTTGATGGAGAGGTTGGGTGTGTGTGACAAGGATGAATTGATTCAATTTTGGTGAAGATCCAGATCCGGATCTGAGAATCGTTGAAGTGATTCTTCACCATTGAGATCATGGGCCAAAAGTGGTATACACTATAGCACAATTTCCCCCAAAAATCAGAGGGGCAATACCCCTGGGTGCTCACCTGATAGAACAATGATACTGAAGAGGAAGTGAACATGCGACGGAATCAGCACAATATTCCAAATAACCAATGTCATAGCAAATACCTATTTTGGGGAGCACTCCCCCCCGCCTAAACCCTCCTGGACCCTGATTTTTTAAAATAGTGTTAACAAACTTTGGTACATCATGGGTGATGAAGGTTATGGTGAAGTTTCATTGAAATTATGTGTGTAGTTTCGGAGAAGAAAGCGAATATGTATTTTGGGGGGAAATCCCTGGTAGACCCCTTTAGAGCCCGATTTTTTTTTAATAGTGTGAACAAACTTTGGTATATCATGGGTGGTGAAGGTTATGGTGAAGTTTCATCAAAATTATGTGTAGTTTCTGAGAAGAAAGCACATACCTATTTAGGGGGGCAACCCCTCCCGTACACCCCTTTAGACCATGATTTTTTAATGTTGTGAACAAGCTTTAGTGCATCACGGGTGATGAAGGCTATAGTCAAGTTTCATTGGAATTGTATGTGTAGTTTCTGAGAAGAAAGCAAATATGTCTTTTGGGGAGGGCAGCCCCCCTCTCCCATAAACTCCCTCCATAGTCCCCCTCAGATCCCAATCTTTTTAATGCCATGAACAAACTTTGCTACATCATGGGTGACGAAGGTTATGGTCAAGTTTCATCAAAATTGTGTGTGTAGTTTCAGAGAAGAAAGCAAATATCTATTTTGGGAGGTAACTCTCCCCCCCCCCCCCACCACCCCGTAGTCCCTCTTCAGGCCCAATTTTTGTTTTATGGCGTGAACAAACTTTGGTACATCTTGGGTGATGAAGGTTGTGGTCAAGTTTCATCAAAATTGTGTGTGTAGTTTCAGAGAAGTTGCAAGTGTTTGTGGACGGACGGATTGGCGGACGATGCGCCATCCCATAAGTTGCATGGTACGATGTTCCAGGTGAGCTAATTACAGGCGGATTCAGGCTAAACTTCGTTGACAGGTTGGGTATGGGGCAAGGATGAAATGATTCGATTTTGGTGATGATTCTGATCTAGACACGAGAATATATTTTTATTTTTAAGCGATTCTTGACCATTCAAACATGGTGCCACAACTGATATATAGCATTATATTTCAAAAGGTTGTAGACGAGTTAAGACAAAACTTGGTGGATGAGTTGGGTAGGTGACAAGAACTAGCCGATTAGATTTTGGTTCAGGTTAGCAGATCCGGCCTACCAGTGGTGTACAAAATGTAAACTGTTCAGCTTAGTGGAGGTATGCGTTCTAACAAGTGCCGTTTTATTTCTCCATATTATATATGCACAAGCTCCTCCAAGAGACTTCAATCACAGGAGAGGGAAAAACAATTTTAAAAGTTTTTTTGGTCTTGCTGATGAAGCCTTAAGGCACAAATAACACCACACAGTGCTGTCCGTTTTGGTAGGGATCCATGGTAATGTACTCTCTTACTCTCTCAATCTCTCGCTGCCAGAATTTAGGATGTGGACATAAGTTAGGGAAATGAAAACCCTCTACACCAAAGCTCCTCTACCGTTGCCACCAGATCAAATGACTCCCGACAACTCTTTGTGAGGCTTCATCAAAGAGTAAGTGTCAACAAACTGGTATAGGACGATTGAAGAATCGTGGCCTCTTTCACACAGTTGACTCCACAGATGCTACAAAAGATGTCTCAGAGGGCTAGGTGACAAATTAATTTGTGAAAAGAGAATGATGGAGCACATACAGATACGACTAATTAATTATTGTAAATACTGCCCAATAAAAGCTGTATTTTAAAATAGTTTAAAAATGAATGCTTTATTGGGGAGGGGTAAAGCGACTTTCATGTCACCCTGTAGCGCACAAATCAGACCATGAAAAGGAACACAAATCTGTAGCTTAGCAGTACTTTGGCTTTGAATTTCGCAAATTGTATGGAACGTCGTCCTGATCGCACATTCACACAGAGGAGCAATGTAATTTTTTTTCATCTGTCTACTTGTCTCTCAGTCAAACAATATTGAAAATCATTCCAACCCAGAAACTTACTGGTGTTAAGGGTATCATAAAGGAAACAAACACCAGGAACAAAGAACTAATGCAATGTGTAAAATAAGGTGGTGAAAAAGACATTGCATCAACGATAACAACAAGGAATAACAAGGAAATCCAACACAGGCGGAGGCCATTCAGCTCATCATGCCAGCACGAACACCACACCAACCCATCTATACAAGATCCAAGGAAGAAAATGAATGCAAAATATATATATATATATATATATATATATATATATATATATATATATATATATATATATATATATATATGAAATAAATGTTTTTGTTAGTTTTTTTTTTTTTGAGGGGGGTTTGTACTTTTTTGTAGTTTTTGTAGTTTTTGTATTTTTTTAAATATTAAAAAATAATAATTTGTGAAACTAAACTTTTTTTGTTTTGTAATGGCTTTAAAAAAGCTCACTTTTCACTTCCTCTTTAAAATGGCCCTTTTAAAACCTTTATTTTATTTCAATTGAATCATATACTTGAACACTAGAACACAAATCACCTCTCATAATACTTTCAAGAACCTCCTGTTTAGCTGTACCTGGACAAAATATTCCTCCATTTTCCGTCATCTCAACCAATCAAATATGGCGTTTGCACTTTCAGAGTTGGGGAATTTCAGGATTCAGACAAAATGGTGGCTCACGCACAGAAATTTTTATTGTGCTCGGAAATGCAAAGCAGTAGTTTAAAAGACCCTTCCCATGTCTTTTTTTAGGACTGTGTGAGGTAAGGAGTTCTATGAACTCTAGTATGTAATGTGCTGTGAAAGTGAAAGTTAGTTTGTGTATGGTTACCATACGTCTGCTTTTTCCTGGACATGTCCTCCTTTTTGGTCCTTAATCTTCATCTGGCCAGGTTTTTAAAAATATCTAGAAATGTCTGGGATTTTGCCATTTTTTGCTTTTGCATTTTCATCGGGATAAATTTTAAGATTTACGATACTTTTTTTACATTATTTAAATGGTTAAATCATTTTTGTACATTTTCTTTTGCTGATAAAATGCGGTTATATAATGTTTGGACCAAGACAGTTTGGTACAAGTCTGTCCTACTCTGTCAGAGCAGAATGGACGTGTTCGAACATTGACACTCACATATCGTCTTTCTGTCCAACGTCGCAGTGAGAGAGAATCCAATGGTGTGCTCAGTCTGTGATTCAGTATCTTTTCTGAGTCCACACCACACACACTTGTTTGATTTTCTTCAAGAGCTCTTTACAATGCCAAAACGAAAGTGTAAATTCACTGGTGAACTAAAGACAAAATTCCCGTGTTTTTGAAGTGGGGTAGAAGAATGGGAAGCCGAGTGCTGAGTACGTAGATCTGGTACGTACATCTCTGTGGCAAATAAAGGCGTTGTATTGATTTACAATCTCGTGTGGACCCGGACAATCACAATATTTCCAGTAACAATTCTGTATTTCAATTGGAAGAACGGTGGTTTGCAGAAAAAATTAATCGAGGTCCAGAACACACCGAAGGAGACTGCCGGTACGATTGTGATTGCTCGATACATAAAGGGAACTCTTGAAAAGTGTGTTCTCTTTTCCGCAGTCTCTCTCTCTCTCTCTCTCTCTCTCTCTCTCTCTCTCTCTCTCTCTCTCTCTCTCTCTCTCTCTCTCTCTCTCTGTCTGTCTGTCTGTCTCTCTCTCTCTCTCTCTCTCTCTCTCTCTCTCTCTCTCTCTCTCTCTCTCTCTCTCTCTCTCTCTCTCTCTCTCTCTCTATTATTGTCCCCATTTCACTGTGTGTGTGTGTGTGTGTGTGTGTGTGTGTGTGTGTGTGTGTGTGTGTGTGTGTGTGTGTGTGTGTGTGTGTGTGTGTGTGTACACTATCGTTCCAAAGTTTTAGAACACCCCCTTTTTTCCAGTTTTTACAGAAATTTAAGCAGTTCAAGTCCAGTGAATAAGCTGAAATGGTACAAAGCTAAGCAGTAAAACTGCCAGAGGATAAAAAGAAAGTTTCGCTTACTAAAAACTGAAAAAAATAATTTAACTTTCAGAGTTGTTAAAAAAAGGCCCTTTGCAGAGAACAAGTAATGGGTTAGCAACTGCAGCGATTCTGCAGCAATGGAAGTAAATTAAGTCTTGAAAGTTGATGCAAACAATTGCTACAGGTGTCCCAACTTTTGGTGATTAGTTACAAACCCCCGGTCTGTATAAAAGCAGTGTTGGAACAGATTGTGTTGCTACATCCTCTGAAGCATTATCTGGACAATATTGCACTGTAGAAAGTAGTATATTGCTATCATAATGGTGAGAAAAAGACAATTAACAAAGGAAGACAAACAGACCATTATAACCCTTAAAAGTGTAGGTCTTTCCTTCAGAGAAATTGCAAAGGAAGCCAAGGTGTCAGTGAGTACAGTTTCCTGCACCATCAAAAGGCACTTGGAACCTGGAGGAAACTCTGACAGGAAGAGGTCTGGCAGACACAAAGCGACAACACAATCAGAAGACAAATTTCTGAGAGTCAACAGCTTGGTGATAGGCGGCTCACAGGACAGCAGCTTCAAGTACAGCTGAACACTGGTCGAAGTTAGGAAGTCTCAGTTTCAACTGTGAAGAGAAAACTTCGAGCTGCAGGTTTGACAGGTCGAGTGGCAGTAAGAAAGCCATTGCTAAGATGGCAAAATAAGAAAAAGTAGCTTGCCTGGGCCATGAAGCACTGCCAGTGGACTACTGAAAACTGGATGGTCTTGTGGACCGATGAATCAACATTTGAAATCTTCGGTTCATCACGCAGGGTTTTTGTACACCGTCGAGTGGGCGAAAGGATGGTTCCTCGGTGTGTGACACCAACTGTCAAACATGGAGGAGGAAGTGTGATGATCTGGGGCTCTTTTGCTGGATCCAGAGTCGGTGACCTACACAGATTGACTGGCACCCTGCACTGGGCTACCACAGCATTTTGCAGTGCCATGCAATACCCTCTGGTCTACTACTCGTTCGTCAGGGGTTCATCCTACAGCAAAATAACGACCCAAAACATACCTCCAGGCTATGTCAGAACTACCTAAGAAGAAAAGAACAAGACGGTAGGCTTCAAATAATGGAATTGCCCGCACAGTCTCCAGACTTAAACCCCATCGAGCTGGTTTGGGATGAACTGGACAGAAGGGTGAAAGCAAAGCAACCTACAAGTGCAACACATTTGTGGGAACTTCTGCAACAGTGTTGGGAAGAACTTTCCAAACAATATTTGATTTCCATTGTAGAAAGAATGCCACGAGGAAAGATTGTAGAAGAATGCCACATTGTAGAAAGAATGCCAAAGAATGTTAGTCAGTCTGAGGCATTGGACTCAGTAGGACAGAGGCGAGAGTTCAGGGTGAGCGCACGCACGAAGCAAGACGCTAGCCTTGGGCTCTTGGTTGAGTCGTGAGAAATGGACCCCGAGTCTCGTGCACGTCATCGCGGGTCGGTGAGGATGGTCCTTCTGAGTACTCCAGTGTTGGACTGTACCATTTGGTCTTCCATTTGATTTGAATTTAATTTATCTTGATCCCATTTTGAATTCAATTGAAGAATCATGCAAAACGTCATGGGTCAGGGTCAGGTGACCGATCAAAGTGAGGTTGCATCAAAGTGGGACTTCTTGGTACCCGGTCATCACTGCCACCAGTTATAAAGTGGCAGTTATAATTGTGTCTTATTAATTGCATAACATACCAGTGCAGAAACGCCACACAAAATACACCACTAAAACTACACAAACACCGCACAAAACAAGTCCTGGCAAGGGGCTGCAAACTCTACTCGTTTTCTTGTTTTGATATGGGCTCTTTTTTTTTTTTTTTTTTGAAAGGCTCACTTGTCTGTGCCTGAATGAGTTTGAGGGTAGAGGAGTAGTCGCTGAAACCTTAATCCTATCCAGGTTCCTCCTGATGACTTCATCTTTGCTTTTTGCTTGTTTGGGTTCCTTCTGAGATTGCTCTTTCTCGTTTATATTTTCATTTATGGATGTTGTCCGATGATTCTTTGATTTTTTCCGGTGTACGAGCTTCAATGTCCTTTGCCACACAAAACTTCAGCTTTCTACGTCACCGAGAAGGTACCGATCTTTAATGTCAGTTCGTGAGTCAATGAGTCAGTGGTTAAGAAGTGCTTTATAATTATATTACTCGCGGAGTGTGCTTACACATTGTGTGAGCAAACGAACCGTGTTTCCCCATTGTCTCGGGTCGCTCACCTGCATTTGATTTTTCATTTATTTATATATTTTTTCATTTGCAGATGTTTTCCAACGGTTCTCTGGTTTTTCCTGGTGTATCGGCTTCAATGTTCCATCAGCACACAAAATTACCGTGCTTCCCCATTGTTTCGGGTCACTTACCTGCATTTTTTTTTTAAAAAAAATCTTTCTTTTTTTTCATTTATTTATATTTTCATTTATGGATGTTGTCCGATGATTCTGTGACATATTTGTCCAGTATGCTAGCTTTGAACTTCACCTAGAAGCCACCGATCTTTAATGTCAGTCAGTCAGTCAGTGGTTAGAAAGAACTTTACATTTTATGTATGTGTGGATGTGTTTGTATATATGTACATGTGGATATATATATATATATATATATATATATATATATATATATATATATATATATATATATATATATATATATATATATATATATATATACATATATATATATATATATATATATATATATATATATATATATATATATATGCCTGGTGTTGGCGCAGTGGTTCGGGCAGCGGCTTGGGATCCAAAAGGTCCTGAGTTCAAGCCCCGTTGGGCCACTGAATTAATACACCAGGGGGTTGACTCAGCCTGTCATCCTTCCGAGGTCGGCGAAATGAGTACCAGTATACTGGGCCGGTGTATACCCCGGTTAAAATAGGTGTACCATATCCCTGTGTCGTAAGAGGCGACCAGGGTTGTGTCAGGAAGGGCATCCGGCGTAAAACATGTGCCAAATCACTATGCGGATCACACAGATGATCCGCTGTGGCGACCCCTAACGGGAGCAGCCGAAAGAAGAAGAAGATATATATATATATATATATATATATATATATATATATATATATATATATATATATATATACATACATATCCCCAAATCTATGACAAATACCAGTGTTTTGCTGCAGCATGACAATGCTAGGCCCCACAATGCCCGTACTACAGCTGAAACAATCGAGGACATGCATTTTGAGTATCTTCCTCATCCACCGTACTTGCGAGACCTTGCCCCAGCATGAAAGGGCTTTGCATCAACAAGTATTTAACTCTTTACTATGACACTCCAAATTGAGCTTAGGGTACATCCTTGAGATGTCTCTGCAACTTGATTGGAGTCCACCTGTGGCCAATTCAATTGATTGGACATGATTTAGAAAGAAGTACACCTTTCTATATCAGGTCATGCAGTTGACAGTGCAGGTTGTAGCAGATACTCTTCCACAAAGTCCAAGCAACTGTCCGTAGAACTCCGAGATAGAAATGTAAGGAGGCATAGATCTGTGGAAAGGTATAAAACAATTTCTGGTGTTTAAATTTCCCAAGAGCACAGTGAGCTCCATCATTAGGATGTGGAAAGAATGTGGAACAACCCAGACTCTTCCTTCAGCTGGCTGTCCAACCAAACTGAGCAACTGGGCAAGAAGGACCTTGGTCAGAGAGGTGACCAAGAATCCAATGACCACTTTGACAGAACTACAGAGTTCCCTGGCTGAGATGGGAGAACCTGCCAGAAGGACAACAGTCTCTACAGCACTTCATAAATCTAGGCTTTATGGGAGAGTGGCCAGACAGAAGCCACTCCTGAGAAAAAGGCACATGGCAGCACATCTGTAATTTGCAAAAGGGCACATGAAAGACTCTGAGAGCACGAAGCAAAAGATTCTGTGATTTGATGAGATTAAAATTGAATTATTTGGCCAGAATGCAAAGTGCTACATCTGGCAGAAACCGAGAACAGCTCATCACCCATCTACCACAATCCCTACTGTGAAGAATGGTGGTGGCAGCATCATGCTATGAGGATGCTTTTCAGCGGCAGCGACTGTGAGACTTGTAAGGATCGAGGAAACAATGAATGGAGCCAAATACAGGCAAATCCTTTCAGTGAACCTGCTTCAGAGTGCAAAAGACCATAGACTGCAGTGAAGATTTACATTCCAACAGGACAATGACCCCACGCATGTATCAAAGCAACATTGAAATGGCTTCAGAACAAGTATGTTTTTTTTTTTGTACACCTTATCAAGGCTCGTATGAGAGCTAACACACAATGCACAGCAAGGGGGGCATGAAACAAGAGGGGCAGGAGTGGGAAGGACAAAACAGTGGGGAACAGAGACATTTGGAGATCTGTGGAAGGGAGAGGGATGTGGCGGGGAACATGGGGTATACAATATGGACATTACAGGGACTTTCAGGAAGGAAAGCAGGGAATTTGAAGGAGGTGAGTTTGGGGTGGATTAACGGGGTAGAAAAGATCGAGGATTTGGATGGGGGTCTATAAGAGGTGGTGGTGAACAACTATTTTGAAGGCCTGGACAGAAGAATGGGATTGAAGAGAGTGAGGGAGTTGATTCCAAACGTGGGGAAAAAGAGGAATGAAAGAGTGAAGGTGAGCAGTGATTTGTGATTTTGGTAGTTTTACCAGAAGGGGGTTGTTGGCGGACCTTGAGCGCCCTGCGGAAATATGGTGGGGACAAATTGCAGACAAAGCGGGGGGGGGCAAGGCTGGAGAGGAGACGGTGGAAGACAGAAAGACCACCGACCTGCCTGCAGTGAGAGTGTGAAATGCACAAAGACTCAACGTCATGGCGGGAGATGCCAATGATCCGAAATGCCTTGGTTTCCACAGCATGAAGCCGAGAAAGGTGGGAGGCAGGAGCACCAGCCCAGAGGGGAGAGCAGTACTCCATCAGGCTGTGGACGAAAGCTTTGTGTGTGGTCAGGAGCTCAGGTGGGCCGAGGAAGGACTTTGCACGACGGAGGATTCCCAGTCGGCGACTGGCTTTGGAGGCCAGGTTTGAAATGTGGCTTTCCCAGGAAAGATCATGGCAGATAGTGAGACCCAGAAGCTTGAAAGAAAGGACTTCTTCCAGAGGATTGTTGAGAAAGTAGATGTGGGGGGGGGGGGGTCCAAACGATCCTTTCTGAGAGACAAAGTGAGAGTGTGAGATTTATCCGGATTGAAAGACATCTTCCGTATGTTGGCCCAGTTTGTGATTTTACCAAGATCTGCAGTGAGCGAAGAAGCTGCTGCTTGCCGGTCTCAGGGATGACAGATGGTACGGCAGAGGGTGGAGTCATCAGCAAAGAGATAATTATGTGAAAGTCCTCGAGTGTCCCAGCCAAAACCAAGATTTGAATACCATTGAGAATATGTGGAAAGACTTGAAGATTTGTCTTCACCGACACTCCCCATCAAACTTGACAGAGCTTGAGCAACTCTGCATGGAACAATAGAAGAAAATTCCCAAATCTACGAAGTATTGACTCAGGGGGTTGAATGTAATACATATATATATATATATATATATATATATATATATATATATATATATATATATATATATATATATGTGTATCTCATGATATCTCTCATCTGCTTTTCCCCGTTTTTACTTGCTTTGTATCTTCTTTCTGTTTCCACTTTCATTTGTACCATTTCTCCTCTCTACATTTTACAGGTTTTGTTTTTTTTTCAGCTCCCTCGCATTCATGGTGTCCTTTGGATTATGGGGGTTTTCGCCACCTGCTCCATCATAACATTATTATGCTGCTAATAAAGCTGTGAAGGCAGACGCAATACTGCATAAGACTGGCATTTGTGAATTCTTTTCCCCAATGATAAATGTGCACCATCCCCTTTTTGGTGGAAATTGGAGGTAATTCCCTTGAAAATCTCCTCTCTCTCTCTCTCTCTCTCTCTCTCTCTCTCTCTCTCGCTCTCGCTCTCGCTCTCTCTATCTCTATCTCTATCTCTATCTCTATCTCTATCTCTATCTCTATCTCTATCTCTATCTCTATCTCTATCTCTATCTCTATCTCTATCTCTATCTCTATCTCTATCTCTATCTCTATCTCTATCTCTATCTCTATCTCTATCTCTATCTCTATCTCTATCTCTATCTCTCTCTCGCTCTCGCTCTCGCTCTCGCTCTCGCTCTCTCGCTCTCGCTCTCTCTCGCTCCAACCTACTCATGCATCTTTTTTGGCTCCCATTCAGTTTGGGGCCTGCTCCCTTTCCAAAAGCAACAAACTCGGCACAGGAACAAGCGTTTAGAGGGTTTGACAGCTTGGTTCACAGCCCTGCAGTTCGTTGGCTCGGCGAGAGACGTGAAGGCAGCATGAAAGGGCTTTGGCAGAAATTAAAGCGAACACAGAGAGGAAGAAAAAAAACCTTCCACATTCTGCCAACCACTGGGGCCTGCTAACCGTCAGTCTTTTTGCTTTCTCTCTCATGCACATGCTGTACATTTAATATTGCATGTTTTATTTCCAGTGTGTACTTTACCAAATGTAGCACACACTGTACCTTCTCTGCCACACAGACATGCAAATTACATATTATATACTCCATTAAGTGACTTTAATGTCGCACACCTCTCAATTTACCATTTTACAACAGCAAAACCAATAACAATAACAATGACACCAACCCTCATCACATGCACGACTCGTTTGAATGTTCTCAATAGCTGGATAAACATGCAGACGTACCTTGTTTTAAATGTGAATTCCATCTTCCAACCTGCCTTGTCCGCTATAACAACGTGCCTTGCAATTTTGTGATCGGTGTTGGTGAGCATCCCAGTCGAATGGTTACAAAATGGTGTTAAGTGTTTATTAAAGTGGGTGTATCCTTATCTGATTTGTTTCTCACATTCTGTATGTGTAACCCATTTAAAAAATCTGCCATTGGGAAAGTCTTGAGTGAAAGGCCAGTGTTTTCTGATTTCTTAATCTGTACTTTGTTGCTCAATCACCCTTGACTACTGGTTTCCTTGAAATCATTGATGTAGTTGCTCCTCTGTCAATAATTATTTCCAATACTCGGTCACTTTATTCCCTCTGAAATACTTCTTAGATGCTTAACTATAAAAAGGCAAACATGCGCAACGGATATACTGTACCGAGTTTTGAGACTACAATCACCTGATGTATAATTGTGCAGTTTTGAGGGCCAACTGAGGAACGTTCATTCTGCATGTGATATGAAAGTGATTTATTCCATTTTAAAATTGGCAGACAGCCTCCTGCACTCTCAAAGTTTCAGTATGGGTTCAATGACCTTTTAATATAAACCCATTTGGATAAATTATTCAGGATTCAATGAATAACATAACCCTTGTTCAGGTCATTGTCATTCGGAGTCTTGTCACCTAATATTGAAGTTTTCCTGGAAATATCTAACTTTATTGATGGAGAACACAAGGGCATATCCAATCTGCATTTGCCCCTTTGTTTGATGTCATACTGAGACTCTTCAAAACAAACCCACATCCCAGATTAGCTCCATATTGGGTCTGCTGTCTCACCTGGTCTCATCCACACATTATGGTTCACTCGTATTACCGTTGGGTAGTAAAACTCCATCTAAAATGTAGGGCTTGATCCACATTCCATTTACTAAATTATATAAGCAAGTCAATAAATTAACAGGAAAGATGTCGTGCATTGACCAATACTTGTGAAATCCAAATAAACAATGCGCTTCGAGGTTTTGATTGATGAACCAATTCAGTGACCCAATATACAAATTCTGTTCAAATGAGCAGCGAGACTACCCATTCTCCAGGTGGGTGGAGATTTTGCATTACCTGCTGAAAAAAGTATAGTCTGTGTATTGCAAGAAGACTATAGATGTTTGTGTGGTGTTTGTCTAAAGGGTGTAAAAGTCAAAAGGGTTTAAGGGGGTACAAAGGTCTAAATGTCTCTCTGGTATGTTCCAATAGTCCATAATTAAGAGACGCAATCATGGTCCAATAATAAACAAACAGAAGACCAAATACTCCATACAAGTCATCAGAAGGAATCGAATAAGTAAAGAACAAAGATGGATTCGGGTTTCAGCCACTACTCCACTACCCACAAACCCATCCAGGTGCAACAAAGTGAACCCTGCAAAAAAAATTCTGCAAGGATTCACTTCTCCAAGGCAGATAGATAAAGAAAGAGAAATAAAGAGTAAAAGAGATCAAAGAAAAGAAAAAACAAGAATTAGTAATAGTAACAATCCCTCCATCCATCCATCCATCCATCCATCCATCCATCAGGCCAATACTCTGTGCAGAACGTTGGTGCTGCCTCAGCAGTCTCCTTGGCTATTGGGCACAATCCTGGATGGGTTGCCACTCCAACACAGTATACCAGCACATTAGCACTCATTTTTGCCAACCTAGGAAGGATGACAGGCAGAGTCAACCCCACCTGGTATTAATTCAACAGAAAGTGGGATTTGAACTCAGGATCCTTAGATCCCAAGCCCACCACCCTAACCATTAAGCCAACACCAGACATTATAATAACAATTAAGTAATAAGTAATTAATGCCTGTATTCATGGTCCAACTCATGTTCAAACAGTACGTAATAAATAGACATACTGCCATGGGTCGACCAACGCTTCACTTCGACGGGGATTCACCATCCACCCGTGTTTTTCCATTTTATATACAGTGTATATGTGTGTATATATATATATATATATACCGTATATAAATGTAAATACCAACGTAGATTGGCTCGCCTCACCACGCGTCGCTACAGTGGGACAAACACTGCCATGTAATTCAAAACATCTCACCACCACCTTATTTAGACCTCACCACCACATAGCCACGACATTAATAAAAACACCTCACTGCCACGTAACCACCATGTTAATTAGAACACCTCACCGCCACATCATTCAAAACAACTCCCACTGTGCAAATAAAAACACCTCACCTCAACTTGAGGTGGAGACAACCTTGTTTTAACTGAGGATAAGTACATGAGTTGCTGTGTTGTCATGATTTACACCAACCAGAATTCAAACATTTAGCATGCAAATTAATTTTTAATATTCGTGATTAATTGCATTTTTATAAGCAATTTATGCTGAAGATTTAAGTTTAAAAAAAACATTTTTTGCAAAAAATTTCAAACAAAAAAAATGCTTGGAATATACACACGGGAGAGATAGGAGCAGCTCAGCAATTTGGTACAATTTCACAAAAGTTTGAGGAAGTAGCTCAGTGACAACACAGGATGGGACAGATGCACATATATATATATATATATATATATATATATATATATATATATATATATATATATATATATATATATATATATATATATATATATATATATATATATATATTGTTGCGAATCCGGGGTGACGGGATTCTCGCCCGACTTTTGGCACTACCCTCACCACCGCCGTCTCTGGGGTTTATAACGCTGGCCGGCTCGGCACAGGCCTCGGGTCACGCGTCTTCAATCGCGATACCAACGTAATCCTTGTACCTTACCAGTTGGGGAAATAGAACCCCGGTTACAGACTAGTTGTGTCAGATGCCGAGCGTTTTCTGCCAGTCTGTAAACATTTTGGTTTTATATGCCGATCAAACGGATCGTTCCTCGACGCGACACAAATTAATCCATAGCAGCAACTTCATACGAACCAACCAGATTTACTGGGGAACATCGAGGAACACGACACAAGCAAAACATTCACGACAATGCTTTTATTAACAATCTTTAACCCGCTCTTAACTAGGGAACCACGGACTACAGGTTTCGAGGGGGTCGCTACCGGTGCAGATATGCCTTAAACAACGTGCAGACAAAGACAGACAGACAGACAGCATGCATGCAAGACAAGACAGAGTAATTGGTGATGTTGCATGGACGAGAGGACAGTGTCAAAAGCACGAATGTCGCTCGCAACAAGCGGATGTCCACGGATTCGAGCTCCCAGCTCGAACGCGCCGCAGGGCAAAATGGAGGCGTCGTACTCTTGCCCCCTTCGCGCCACACGCGGTCTGCGCGCGCTCTGACCCCGCGTAAGGTCGACGGCACGAGACCGCCAGATCAACGATGGGCCTCAGCCGATATCTCCCTTGGTCCAGCACACAAATCCAGGCCTGGCCTGTGCACCAGACAAGGCCCAAATCGAGGTGCCGGGTTCCGGCAGGCGGATCAGCAAACGTGTCCAGCCGTTGGTGTGAGCAGGGACCATCAGAGGTTCCGTCGTTTCCTCTCTTGCCTTCCCACCTCCAAGCCCGACTTCTCAACTCCGTACTCTCAGTTTCTTTCTCTGTAGAATCACCTTTTTTTTCCTTTTCCACGCTCACCTCTCAAAGCCGGCTGCCGTCTCTCTCACGGCAGAATCACCTCCTCATAAGAGTCGATCGCCGTTTTGAGGTGCAGGCTGCCTCTCTTTCGTTCACTCGCTTCGAAACACGAGCATACCTCGAGAGCTACTGTATCCACACACTGAACCTTTTTTATGAAGCCTTCGTTCGCTTGCTTCAAAGACAACCCCAAACACGCCTCGAAAAACCCTGACTGTTCTTCACACACAGCACTCTTTCTCTCCTTCGTTTCTCTCTCATTAGCTCCTTCGACACACGAGCACGCCTCTCTCAGCAAAGCCGACAAACTCCTCCCCTTAGCTTCACTTCCTCTTTTTGGCCACACCCTCGCAGCCGACTGGGCAGGGCCTATCGTGTGGAGAGGGGAGGAAGAAGAGGGAGCCCTTGGCACACCACCACTGTACGAACAATAAACATGCATCCTTCACCTCCCGACACACATGTAATGTCCATTTTACCACACAACCTAGCTAAACATGCATTTAATGGGGGATCTGAGCTTATCCGATATTTAGTAGTCCAATGAGGGCCATTTTCGTAACAATATATATATATATATATATATATATATATATATATATATATATATATATATATATATATATATATATATATATATATATATATATATATATATATATACACACACACACACACACACACACACACACACACACACACACACACACACACACACACACACACACACACACACACACACACACACACACACACACACACACACACACACACACACACACACACACACACACACACACACACACACATACACTAGTGGGGTGTACTTACACATTGTATAAGTATACAAACCATGCTTTCCCATTGTCTATGGTCGCTCACCTGCATGTTATTTTTCATTCAATCATTGTCATATTTCCTTTTTCATATATTTATATTTTCATTTACGGATGCTTTCCAATGGTTTTGTGATTTTTCCTGGTGTATCGGCTTTGATGCCTGTTGGCAGACAAAATGACCGTACTTCTCCATTGTCTCAGGTCGCTCACCTGCATTTTTTTTCATTTTTTTTTTATTCATTTCTTTTTTTCATTTTTGGATGTTGTCTGACGATTCTGTGATTTTTTTTTCCGGTGTACCGGCTTCGATGTCCATCAGCAAGCAAAATTTCAACTTTCTATGTCACCCGAAAGGTACCGATCTTTAATATCAGTCAGTGAGTCAGTGAGTCAGTGAGTCAGTTTGTGGTTAGAAAGAGCTTTATATTAAATAAGAGGGCCAGTAACTTTAAAATGGTAAGATAAATTTGAGAATGTAATGTGTGTAGTTGTAGACGACATATGATATATATATATATATATATATATATATATATATATATATATATATATATATATATATATATATATATATATATATATATATATATATATATATGGGTAAGAGTCATATTTTTGCCAGTTTTAGATCTGGCAACATTGAGTGGATGACTTAAGTCGAGCAGTTCCAAGATGGCGGCTCCCTCAGAAGAATGCTCCACGGAGGAGCAACGTCTGTCATCCGGTTCTTCAGAAGTGAGGGTGTGAATCCCAGTGAAATCCATTGCAGAATGAAGATGCAATATGGTGACGCATGTTTTTCACTGCAGCAGGTGTACAGCTCGGACAGGAACTTTAAAAGTGGAGTGTCCAGTGTGCCAGATGCTGCTTGCTTGGGCCAGCCTCACACAGCCGATACACCAGAAATTGTTGCAGGAATCAAGCGCGTGCTAAGGGAAAACCGTCACATTATGCTGGATGAAGTGGTCTCCAAATTGAATATAAGCCATGGTTCAGCACAACATATCATTCACAACATGCTGGGGTTCCACAGTGTTTGCAAGGTGGGTGCCCAGACAACTCTCACCCAAAATGAAAGAACAGTGAGTGAACGCATGTGAAGAACTTCTGTGACATTACGAAACAGAAGGCGACACTTTCTTACAGTGCGTGGTGACTGGGGATGAAAGCTGGGTCCACTACTTTCAGCCAGAAACGAAGAGCACAAGCAAAAAGTGGCGCCATTCAACTTCACCGAAGCCTAAAAAATTCTGCACACAGCCAGCCGCTGGAAAAGTAATGCTGACACTTTTCTGGGATAGCCGAGGCCCACTTGTAGAGCATCACTTGATCAGAAGGACCACATTCACCAGTGCATCATACTGCGACCTCCTGAGGAATAATCTGAAACCAGCAATCAGATCAAAACGTCGTGGACTACTCACTACCAGTGTTTTGCTGCAGCATGACAATGCTAGGCCCCACAATGCCCGCACTACAGCTGAAACAATTGAGGACATGCATTTTGAGTGTCTTCCTCATCCACGGTACTCGCTAGACCTTGCCCCTTCGGATTACCACATCTTTGGGCCACTTAAAGAGGCACTTGGTGGAACCACTTTCTGATCCGACAAAGAGGTCCAAGAGATGGTGCATGAATGCCTACACAAGCAGCCAAAATATTTTTTCCCGAGAGGAATCCAGGCCTCAGTGAAGCACACGAAAAAATGCATTGAACGCAATGGAGATTATGTTGAAAAATAACACATTTGTTACACACGTCCTTGCAATAAATAATTTGTGAAAAATATTTTAAGGTCACTTATTGATGAGTCCATATGTATATATATATATATATATATATATATATATATATATATATATATATATATATATATATATATATATATATATATATATATATATATATATATATATATATATATATATATAACTAAATATATTTTTATATATATATATATATATATATATATATATATATATATATATATATATATATATATATATATATATATATATATATATATATATATATATATATATATATATATATATATATATATATATATATATATATATATATATATATATATATATATATATATATATATATAAATATATATATATATATATATATAAATATATATATGTATATATATATATATATATATATATATATATATATATATATATATATATATATATATACATATATATATATATATGACATATTTATTAGTTATATATTTTTTTATATATACAGTATATATATATATATATATATATATATATATATATATATATATATATATATATATATATATATATATATATATATTATATATATACACCACCAGTCAAAAGTTTTAGAACACCCCCATTTTACCAGTTTTTATTGAAATTTAAGCAGTTCAAGTCCAGTGAATAAGCTGAAATGGTACAAAGCTAAGTGGTAAACTGCCAGAGGTTAAAAAAAAGGTTTAGGTTACCAAAAACTGAAAAATAATGAAATTTCAGAGTTGTTAAAAAAGGCCCTTTTCAGGGAACAAGTAATGGGTTAGCAACTGCAGCGGTTCTGCAGCAATGGAAGTAAATTAAGCCTTGAAAGTTAATGCAAACAATTCCGACAGGTGTCCCAACTTTTGTTGATTAGTTACAAACCCTCTGTCTGTATAAAAGCAGTGTTGGAACAGACTGTGTTGCTACACCCTCTGAAGCATTATCTGGACAATATTGCACTGCAGGAGGTACTATATTGCTATCATAATGGTGAGAAAAAGACAATTAACAAAGGAAGACAGACAGACCATTATATCCCTTAGAAGTGTAGGTCTTTCCTTCAGAGAAATTGCAAAGTGAGCCAAGGTGTCAGTGAGTAAAATTTCCTGCACCATCAAAAGGCACTGGGAACCTGGAGGAAACTCTGACAGGAAGATGTCTGGCAGACACAAAGCCACAATACAATCAGAAGACAGGTTTCTGAGAGTCAACAGCTTGCGTGATAGGCAGCTCACAGGACAGCAGCTTCAAGCACAGCTTAACACTGGTCGAAGTAAGGAAGTCTCAGTTTCAACTGTGAAGAGAAGAATTCGAGCTGCAGGTTTGACAGGTCGAGTGACAGTAAGAAAGCCATTGCGAAGATGGCAAAATAATAAAAAACAGGCTTGCCTGGGGCATGAAGCACCACCAGTGGACTACTGAAAACTGGAAGAAGGTCTTATGGACCTATGAATCAAAATTTGAAATCTTTGGTTCATCACGCAGGGTTTTTGTACGCCGTCGAGTCGGTGAAAGGATGGTTCCTCAGTGTATGACACCAACTGTCAAACTTGGAGGAGGAATCATGATGATCTGTGGCTCTTTTGCTGGATCCAGAGTCGCCAACTAGCACAGATTGACTGGCACCCTGAACCAAAAGGGTCACCACAGAATTTTGCAGCGCCATGCAATACTCTCTGGTCTATGCCGAGGTGGTCAGAAGTTCATCCTACAGCAAGATAACGACCCAAAACATATCTCCAGGCAATGTCAAAACTACCTTAGAAGAAAAGTACAAGACTGTAGGCTTCAAATCATGGAATGGCCAGCACAGTCTCCAGACTTAAACCCCATCGAGCTGTTTTGGGATGAACTGGACAGAAGGGTGAAAGCAAAGCAACCTACAAGTGAAACACATTTGTGGGAACTTCTGCAACAGTGTTGGGAAGAACTTTCCGAACAATATTTGATTTCCATTGTAGAAATAATGCCACTTGTATGTTCAGCTGTTATATCTGTAAAAGGTGTCGACTTTGATCAATCAAAAATTTAGATTAAATTTTGTTCAACAAAACGATTCCATGATTTCTTTTATTTATCTGCAATTGTTTATTTTTTCTCTGCTTTAATTTCAGAGTCCATTGAAACATTAAACTGCTTAAATTTCAGTAAAAACTGTAAAAATGGGCGTGTTCTAAAACTTTTGACCGGTGGTGTATGTATTTATATTTATATTTATAGAGATATTTTTTTATACATATATATTTTTCATTCATATATATATATATACATATAGATTTTATATATATATGTATATATATATATATATATATATATATATATATATATATATATATGTAATAGCTCTTTCTAACCACTCGCTGACTCACTGATTCACTCACTGACTGACATTAAAGATCGGTACCTTCCGGGTGACATTGAAAGCTGAAATTTTGCATGTTAATGGACCGTGAAAAATAACGTAGAAAGGTACACCGGGAAAAGTAACAGAATCGTCGGACAACATCTGTAAATGAAAACATAAATAAACAAGAAAAAGCAGACCCAAGCCAGGACTTGTTTTGTGTGGCATTTATGCGCTGGTGTGTTTCGTAATTAGAGACATAACTGGAACTGCCACTTTATAACTGCTGGAAGTGATGACTGGGCACCAAGACGTCCTGCTTTCATGCAAACCCCGCTTTGATCGGATACCTGATCCTGACCATGACATTTATTATCATTCAGTTGAACTCAGAATGGGATTAAATATATTAAATTCAAATGGAAGACCAAATGGGTGCAGTCCTGCATTTGAGTAATCAGAAGAATCATTCGAGTCCAAGGTGTACATTTAGTAGAGAGCACAGAAATGTCAAAATCGACCACTTTGATCTATAGGTAGAATGTCAAGATATTCATTTATCTTCCTATATCATTGTGAGCTCAGCAACACGTGACAGCGATGAAAAATAAATAATTATATAACTATCAAATTATAAACTTAAGTTACTTGAGATCTACAAAAGTAATCAATTATATTACCTGGCTCTCGGTGTCCATGAGGACAGATGGTGACCTTGTAGATCGTTTCTAGCATCCTTCATCAAAAGTAATTTGATTTTGGCATAATTTTACATTACTGTAAGGAACCTGGAGGAGTGAGAATGATTCCAGACTTTGGAGGAAAGCTGGTGGAAGTCAATTTCAGTGGAACACAATCAGAGTGCTTCAAAGCTCGTTCTCATCAGGTGAATTTGTAGTTGAATGTGCGGAATTTTATTTTTCAATCTGCTTGGCATCCGCTCCAATACAGTCTTGTCCTCCCGAAGTCTGAAATTGAAGCTCATTCACAAATTATTATTTGCTTTATGTACCAATAGACGCATACACAAAACTAGAATTGCACTCTAGAGAAAATACCTCCACCAGGCTGAACAGTTTATGTTTTGTATCCCACTGATAGACTGGATCTGCATCCAGATCTGAACCAAAACCTTATCGGCTTGTTCTTGTCACCTCCTCAATGTGTCCACCGAGTTTCATCTGAACCCGTACATAACTTTTTGAGATAGTGTGCTATACATCATTTTTGGCCCTATATTTCAATGGTGAAGAATCACTTTGAAAATTCTAGTACCTGGTTCCATATCTTCACCAAAATCTAATCAATTCGTCCTTGTCACACACCCAACCTGTCCACCAAGTTCCGTCCATAACTTTTTTAGATATCCGGCTGACAGACAGACAGACAGACAAACAGGAGCGAAAACATAACCTTCTATCCACCTTTGGTAGCAGAACTAAATAAAACCAAATGGTGCTCATTGGAAACTTCTTCTCCATACTATGCTGTGAAGTCCAAGAATCAAACATCCCTCCACTAATTTACAATTGTGGTCACCTAGCAATTGGACATCACTGGTTATATTCAGGTACATAGTTGATAAAGTATTTCTCATTTGAGGCAACAGTATGTTGTGCAGAAGTCCAAAAGCTTTATATCATTGTCTGTTTTAGCCCTTCCATCCCAAAAATGCTTGGCTGTATTTTGTGCCTCTTTAGTTTATTTCATCACGGCCAATCCTGAAGTTGAAATCCTGAATAAGAGTAGCCTTTGATGTCAGAGATCTAAGAGTAGGTTTAGCTGCCCTGTCTGGTCTTGCTTTAAATTTCTGTCCTCGTTGTGTGCGTAAGTCATTAGAACTGTTATTCTCTGTTGCTGCCAAAACCAAAGCAAGCTCACAGTAACTTGAGCTGAACAGCTTCCCAGTCTTTGCTTTGCTCTAGCATGTCCATCACACTTTTTTTTTCATAGGAGCTGATGTTAAACCCTTCTGCTTTTTCCTAGCACATACATTAAGCACTTATTATTGGACCCAGGAAACCTTGTTCCTGATTTTGGACAATCCAAACGGTTAATTTATGGTAATGTGTGATATTGCTCTCGGTGTTTGCCACCTCGACGCTCTTTGTCTGAATGTGCTTGTGGTGTCATAGAAAGAGGAATGTAAACACCAAGGTGATGAGATCATATTCTATGATTGATATTGTAGGGCTGAAAATTAAATGGCACCATGGCAAGTTCCTGCATGTGGTGTAGTTGGTGAAGCATAGCTGATATGATAGCAAAAAGACGTCAGAAGAATGCAGAAAGCAGATTACATGTTTAGGTTGTGTGTCGATGATCTGGATGCAAGCTGGGATGGAATCTGTGTTTTTGGCCTTTTTTGCTTGCAGACCGTTGTTGCCAGGAGTGGGATTGAGGATGGGAAACGCACAGAAAGGAGAGCACATAAGTATGGACTGGGAAAGTTTCGTCAGAAGGGTTTAGATAAAGCACGTGAGAGCAAGAATGTGGAGGGAGGACGTTATGAAAGATGTGGAGGGAGATGGGGAAGAACAGGCGGAGTAGTAGGGGTGGGGCGGAGGGGGGAGGGAATTTGGAGAGTGATGGAGAAATAAGGAATGCAGATGGAGGAGCATCGTGGGAGAGGGATGAAGTGGGGGAAGGTCGAAGGATGAGGCAAAGCAGGAACGAAAAGGAAGAATGGAAAAATACAACAGTGCAATAGAGGGGAAGTAGAAAGGTTGAGAATTAAAGCCAGAAGAGAAGGTGATAAAACAGGGGAGGCAAGTAAGAAAAGACGTTAATAAAAAAAAAAGGGATAACTGTCCAGGCAAGAAGAGAGAAGGCGTCTCACTGAGAGATGGAGGCAAAGCAGTTGTGGCAGACAAAAACAGCCTGGCCACTGTCAGCTGTCTCCCTTCGACCTCAGACCTTGACAGGCCTCAGCAAGCCAAGCCAAGAGTGGCCTGCCAAGCCTACAGTCTCTCAAATCCAGATACAGCAAACCGGCAAGCCTTCAGGCCTGCTTCTTCATGTCGAGAATGGCGGACTGTAGCCTGGTCTTTACCACATAAAACAATCCTCAGGCCTTGTTTATTCCATTGAATGGTATATTTGTCATTTTATCTGTAAAACCTTTAATTTTTGCAATACTGATACAGGCTTTTTAAGAGGAAAAGCTAGACTATCAAAACATATCGTCACGTAATTGTCAAGGAAACAAATGATGAGAATATAAAAACTTACTTAACTAACAAATAAACAAGAAAGCCATTTTTGATTATATAATAAAATCAACAAGGAAGTCTCCGATGTGAAATAGTTTCGTCTTACTTGTGTTCCTGTTATTAGATAGATAAATTCCAATCGCGAAAAAAGGCATGATTATTTTTATGGTATGGGAATTTCTTTTTATTCTTAGGTTCGTTGACAGAAGTTTTGCTTCTGATCTTATATCCCAGCCTTGAGCCTCAAGCAGAGTTACAGGCCTGTTCTAACAAAGCTAGGCCGGCCTGAAGCCAAAAGCAGTCAAGCTTGCCTCCCCTTCCCATCCTAATTAATGCCATTACTTCAGCCTCCTGCCTGGTCTCCCTCCTCTTTCAACTGCCACAAACCAATTGTGACAGCTAACAATTTGCACATAAATCCTGATTAAAAGACAGGCCAGATCTGAAGTCATGAAAGGCTTTTACAGATCTATGACAGGCACATGACTAGGTTCTCACAATGCCAGCTTTGAGGCAGGAAGTTTGACTTGGACAGGCTTCAGCTGAAGCCGCTGGCAGTCGATCGGTGGCTTGCTAATCCATTCCACACCCAGCGATGCATCCACACTCTCACTCATGAACTGCCTTTTTATTCACGAGATAAAAGCATCACAACCACAACTCAACATTGGCATCCCAGGGCACCTGAGAGACAGTCACACTGTCACGGTGGTTTGTAATGCGGGACGGTTTTGAATTTGTGAGATTTTTTATTGACAGGATTTCAACCCAGCACCCATTGCATTCCACGTCAGACACTTATGACACCGCACCGCAGAAAGCACACGGTTATGTACACCTACGCACACTATATTTCTCTTAGTCTTGACTTTCCAGAAAGAATCAGTGTTACTTCACAACTCATTTACCACCTACTCGTTGCTTTGAAATCATCAACCACTGACAGAAAGTTGCAAAAGAAATACAAATGCTTCACCAAACACCTCTAAATTGATGGTGAAGCAGTATCCTAGTCACAGCATGTTCTTTCAGCAGCATCTCGAGAATGGCATGGGAGACCCTGATAACGTTTTTGAGCCGAATAAATAAATTAATAACACAAAAATCCTACAATGTATCTGATGGAAAAAATAATGCTGCTACACGTACCATTAATCTCAAGGATGCGATCGCAAGTCGAGAAGGTGTTGATTAAAGAAAAGTTAAACTCATTAAATGTGATCACTTGTTTATCCTTGTAAACCTCCTTCCAGGCCTTTCAGCTAAGCTGTTGTGTAGACTCCGCATATTGCATCATCGGTAGTATTACGGAGCAGTAAAGTTATTGGACTACACCAATACCTGAAGCTCATCTGTTTGACCTCTCTTTCAGGGGGTAGTCTTACTACCGCAAAGACCGCCTGTAAGTTTGTAAAGGTGACTCTACCTCATTTGGTTGCAATTTAACTAATCATCGATGCAGTACTTTAACACTGTTGCTACCTATGACTGAAATACCCTCAACAGTCGTGAGAACATTGATAAAGCTATGCAACAACAACAACAACAAAAAACTGCTTGTAGTTCGCAAGATCCATATTGAAAGATAAAAGCACCGCCAACTAGCAACAAGACAAGGAAAGCTCAGGTCATGAAACAAAATTGGTGATAAGGATTTGATCTGAGCCTTACCTGGCTGGGCAGTGGGGCTAGTCGGTGGTGCTTTGAATATTGATAAAGGTTATGGATGCAACACCTGACGAGGGAAGAAGTTTCCGATGAAATGTGAGGCAGGCACAAATGAAGCATGCATTTTGCTTGTACTTTAATTATGGCTAAAGGTATAGTTTCAAATATCACTGCTGGTTTATAAGGCATTGCCTGTAATTATAAAAGTGCACTGTCCACACACAGATATAAAAAAGAAAGAAAGAAAGAAAGAACCAAAGAAAGAAAAGTCGCATAAATAAAATGGAAGATTATAAAAGAGCATTATAAAACGGACACTTGCAAAATAAAGTGAAGTCGATGGAGTGCCATCGCAAATCCCCACGCTTCCCAAGTAAATAAAGTGGAAAGAATGCAAAAAAAATACACCAGGAATGATGCAATATCAAATGTTGAGTAAACTTTTCCCAATTTGACCCCTGTGACCCCAAGTCCCCCACCCCCATGGGAATGAACCAGGGGCCAAATCCCCAAAAAATAATTACAAATTCCATGTGTCCCCCACTTTTGATCGCATATACAAAGTTTCATTTAAAAAAAAAAGTTTTTAAATGTGCCTGCAATTGGGTTTTTCTGTATTTGACCTTTTGACCACATGCCGGCGGGTGGGGCCAAAAGTGACACTGCTCTCGCACTTTATTGCCATGTGGTGATCATAACTACCAAGTTTGGTGAATTTCTGCACAACCGTTGAGTTTTAGACGTACAGACAGACAGACAGATGGAGCTGATGACAATATCCCCCCGTTTTTTACAAAAAATGTGGGGATAGTGCTGCAGGCATTCACACCCTATTTATTTAATCTATACATTGATTTTTCAACTGTATATATTGTTATGGGCCGGTATAACATTTAATTGTGCTTTGGTGAAGATTACATTGTCTGCCAAATTTCCTGTTAAGTCAAAACAACAACAAACAACCCTAATAACAGCAGGAGGAATAAAAAGATGGCAGTTTCAGAAAGGGAGAAGGAGGATAAAAGGATGATGAGGAGAGAAAGGCATTGACACATTCTCTTGAGCTGCCACACTCTGTTTCAAGCGTTGCAAAGCATTTTTAAAACCGACTTACCCAGTGAAGGAGGAATCGGGAGTCTTCTGTATGCGTACCTGGGTGGGTTCAGTGACTCACCTATTCCCTGACCATGACGGGCCAATTTCAACCTGTTGTGTGTTGTCCTATGGGGGTTTGAGCTTTGCTTCTTATGTCGTACCGTGTGAGGTATTCTTCTATGAACTCCCTCTACTCATGGAATTGTTCCACTGCTGTTTTGGCGGCAACAATTTCAAAGCTGCTTCTGGTCCTTTCGGGTCATTTACGCTGTATTCACTCAGCTTTTTGACTGGTGCATACACTCGGCGCTTATTTGTTCGTCCAACCTCTCTTGTCCTTCATGTAACACATTGTCCTTTACAGCTTGGAGTTGCCGTCTTCATCATCTGTGATACAGCTTTACCTGTAGACTTGGGTTCTTCTGCTTCGGTGATATGAGGACTTCACCTTCTGAGGACTTTTAAAATGTGACTGTCCAATCAGCTTCTTCCGGTACGCACCTTCCAGACTAGATCCTTTCAACCATGCTCAACGCCGACCTTTCACCCATTTATAACCCGCTGGGGTTTACGTTACAAACTGCTTGCTTGACTAAGTTCCAACATTAGAGTTGTGAGTTAACTTATAGCTACATTGTTGTCTGTGACGTTTGTACTTATTTAATTTGGGGATTTTTTTAGGAAAGTCATGAAGTGTTATATTTAATTTGTATTATTGTGCTTGACACAGACATTAGGGATTAATAAATATTCCTTATAAAGTTACCCTTCTGTCTCCTGTCATGTGTTTGTTTCACTCTTAAACCAACACTCAAGGTACATCAGTGTATATATTTATTTTCTGCCGTGATGCCCTCCAGGTTACCAGTGCACTCGCTGTGGCACCCCGAGGTTGACACGTAACAATATCGGGAGATTCCCATTTATGCTGAAGACCCATGAAAATCAATTTCAACAAGACAAATGACACCTTTATAATGATGTTCTTGTTGATTCCAAAGGCCGCCGCACACTCGCCGATGCAACGCAATAAGATCGTCAGCGACAACTTAGTCCGCAATATCCTCATCCTCATCAACCAGTTTTTCAAGTGCGCCATTGACAATCGTAAGAGTTGAACATGTTCTTTTGTCGCTTTTGTGAACTTTGAAGCCCAAAAACCTGTTATGAAAGTTTAATGTAATAGCCTGAACCTACCCTTTGTTTCCCTGAACCTACCCTTTGTTTCCCTGAACTTACCCTTTGTTTCCCTGAACTTACCCTTTATTTCCCTGAACTTACCCTTTGTTTCCCTGAACTTACCCTTTGTTTCCCTGAACTTACCCTTTGTTTCCCTGAACCTACCCTTTGTTTCCCTGAACCTACCCTTTGTTTCCCTGAACCTACCCTTTGTTTCCCTGAACTTACCCTTTGTTTCCCTGAACTTACCCTTTGTTTCCCTGAACTTACCCTTTGTTTCCCTGAACCTACCCTTTGTTTCCCTGAACCTACCCTTTGTTTCCCTGAACCTACCCTTTGTTTCCCTGAACCTACCCTTTGTTTCCCTGAACTTACCCTTTGTTTCCCTGAACCTACCCTTTGTTTCCCTGAACCTACCCTTTGTTTCCCTGAACCTACCCTTTGTTTCCCTGAACCTACCCTTTGTTTCCCTGAACCTACCCTTTGTTTCCCTGAACTTACCCTTTGTTTCCCTGAACCTACCCTTTGTTTCCCTGAACCTACCCTTTGTTTCCCTGAACCTACCCTTTGTTTCCCTGAACTTACCCTTTGTTTCCCTGAACCTACCCTTTGTTTCCCTGAACCTACCCTTTGTTTCCCTGAACTTACCCTTTTCCCTTTCACAAACCTTCTGTAAAACTAAAAACACTATACCGCTATTCTCGGTCTAGTGTGTGATTTTATAAAAAAACTTTTAATGACAGTCTCTGCCTTTGAATTACATTGACCTACACCGAAAAATGGCATTGCTCTTGCACCTCCTTGACATGTGGTGTGTCGATGATTGTTATCTCCATAATTCTGGTTTCAGAAGGTGGAACAGAGCCCTCCCAGGACTCGAAGTATCCACCCCCATTCCGGTGAAGGATCGTGATTCATGGCCTAAGTTGTGTTGTTCTCAGAGTTTTGTCCCGAGGGCTCTTTTCAGGATCGTCACTGAGCCCCAGACAGCCTCCAACTGCAATTCGTTTGTGGTCATGTTCCCAGGAATTACATAGATTTGGCCTATGTGGCCTATCTGGCATATATCCATGGTTTGTAAAAACTTTATAAGGTTCTTCTTTATCATTCCCGTTGCTCCAATTATCACTGGTACAATTCCGGCACTCTTCAGCTTCCAGGATCTTTCACTTCATTATTGAGGTCTTGATATTTGGTAATTCTTTTGACATCTGTGTTATTTGGACCAAAATCACTGGGTACTGAAATCTCAGTTAACAATGTCTTCTTTCCCATTTTTGTATCTGAGTACTATGTCCCATCGCAGTGCTTTGTTTTCAATGTTCACGCTGGATGGGATCATTGGACTATATGTGAGCATTATGTCCTTGTTTTCAAAGATTGCTTTTGGTCCATGTTTTCATGTGTTTTGTGGAACTGGGATATTGAAATTTCTGCAGATGTGCGTGTTCATTACTCCACACGCCTTGTTGTGCCTTTGAGTGTACAGCTCTTTTGAAATTAGTGTTTTTACATCCTGATAGGAGGTGACTCATTCTTTCTGTTTCTAACTTGTAAAACATACACTTCTCCGATTGGTTCAGTCCTGTCATTTTTTTAAGCCACTCGTGTCGTATCCTGGGTCTTGGTCATTACCTCTGCCACCAAGGTGAAGGAGGTTATATTTTCATGCCTCTCTGTCTTTTTGTTTGTTACTTGCAAAATCGAAGATTTTTCAAGTATATTGGTTAGTCGATTTTGTTATTTTGTCTGTCTGTCTGTTGGGTCACTGAAATAGGTGACCGTTATTGTCAGTAATTATGTCTGTTTGGATGTTTTTTGGATGTTTGTTCGTTTCTCATCAGCATAATTGGTAGTAAACGTGGGTGGATTTTGACCAAACTCTGGTGGTAGGTACATCTTATGACCTAGTGCTTTGGAAATTGTGATGGTTGCGAGGGACGCTTTGGTTCCCTAGCAACAGCCGAAAAATCTTCAAAATCGGTACAGTTCACGCGAAATCAATTCCGAAAGCCATTATCCCATGTAGGCTGATGAAATTTGGCACGAATGATCTTCAGGTGATGCTCTACCAAATATATTCCAGTTTTGTGATATATGGAATAGTTTACCCGCAGCGCACCCGACAAATGGGGTATGCCCGAAAATTGGTGAAAATTGAAGGCCCCCTAGCTACCAGGTGAGTGCATCGATACGAATGAAACTTTGCAGGTTCATAGCACGCAATGAGACTACAACTTTGCCTCAGGACATATTGACAGATATTGCTTAGGTCAGGGGTCAAAGGGCAAAAATCGATAATATGCGAGAGCTGGAGGTGCCTTCGCGCCAAATGCTACTCCTCCTAGGGTTATGGTCATGAAAATTCACACTAATCATCTGGAATACATTGTGCACAAACGATCGAGCCGGATTTTCAATTTATATCTTTGTTCACCCACAGCACCCCATCGAACTTTGGGGATTTCCGATATCAAACCACATTTTCGGTACTTTTCATTCAAATTGATACCGAGTAGTTATCAATAGATGGAACTCGATGAGATTTGGTATGCATAATCTTAAGGTAATTGTCTATCCGCGATATGACATCCATTTTTTTCAATATCTTATAGTTTCCAAATGGTAACCCTCTCAACTTGGGTGTCCGAGGGCCATTGAGCATTCCCGCTGAAAATTCAAAGTACACTAGCTCCAAGACGGTTGAACCGAATCAAATGAATCTTTACATGCTTATAGACCGTAATGAGTACTACAACTTTGCTCATTTGCATAATAACCTCTCGAATAGGTCAGCGGTCAAAGGTCAATAAGTGCATTTTTCGGGCGAAATTACCATTCAAGGCACCCTTGCTCCTACACAGATTAACCAATACGAATGAAAGTTCATAGGTACATAGTACTCAATGAGTACTACAACTTTGCTTCAGGACATATTGATCTATCTCGGTTAGGTCAGGGGTCAAAGGTCAATGAGTGCATTTTTCGGTCAAAATGACCATTCAAAGCCCTCTTGCTCCTACACGGATTAACCAATGCGAATGAAAGTTCATAGGTACATAGTACTCAATGAGTACTACATCTTTGCTTCAGGACATATTGATCTATCTCGGCGAGGTCAGGGGTCAAAGGTCAATGAGTTCATTTTTCGGGCAAAATGACCATTCAAAGCCCCCTTGCTCATACACGGGTTAACCGATTCGATTGCAATTTCGTAAGTACTTAGTACTAGATTAACTCAGATCAGGGGTCAAAGGTCATCGGATGCTCGGCCACCCATGGCCGCCTACCGGCTTGTCTGTCTGTTTGTCTGTTTATTTATCACCTACAGGTCACAATTTTAAACCGATCTTCACAAAACTTCACCACATGGTCGAGTTTGTCATAAGGAAGTCACCTATTGTTTTTGAGGTCAAAAAGTCAACATAGGCCAAAGGTCAACAACTTTGATGGGATTTATAAAATCCTCAATTTTCATCCGATTGACTTGACATTTGAAGAGGATTTATATTTCAGGTCACTGAATTCAACTAGCCAATTATTTTTGAGGTCCACGTTGACCAAAAGGTCAACGTAGGCCAAATTTCTCAAATTGTCTATTTTATCTGATTCACTTGAAATTTGAAGAGGATTTGCATATTTGGTCATTTAATTCAACCACCAATTATTTTGAGGTCAAATTTGTTTGGTGGATTTTGCAAGTATCATGCTCTGCATGACATCTTCTTCTTTGTGTTTATCTATATGTCTGTCTGTCTGTCTGTGTGCAGGATATCTCAAAAGTTTTGATGGGTCCAGATGAAATTTGGTAGGCAAGTTGGGTGTGTGACAAGGACGGACTGATTAAATTTTGGTGAAGATCCAGATCCGGATTCGACTACTAGAATTTTTTGAGTGATTCTTCACCATTGAGAGATGGGGCCAAAAATTATATACAGTATAGCGTGAAATCTCAAAAAGTTGTGGACGGATTGAGATGAAACTTGATGGACACGTTGGGTGTGTGACCACGACAAATTGTTTCGATTTTGGTGAAGATCCGAATCCGGATCTGGATACGAGAATTATTTAATTTATAAACCGATTTTTCACCATTGAGAGATAGGACCAAAAACGATATAGTGCTGTATCACATATTTCAAAAATGTATTGGGCCCGATATGTTCTCGTGGATCAGGCATCATGATTTGTTCTCTGTCCCAATTGAGCTGACCTCTTCTTAGCCATTCCAGTGATCCTTCTTTGTCTATCCCCAATCTGTCCAACTCTGTTTTTTTTATATTTCCCTGTTCTTTTGTTTTTCTCCCAGTTGTCACAATATATCTGTTGGTATTTCATCTTCTATTTTTCTTTTGTCTTTTTTGCAATCATTGGGGCTGTAATTGTTGCTGTTTTGGTTTGGTATGTGACGTCTTCTATTCGCACCTGTTTTTGGAAGTTTTTTATTTGCAAGGTGAGTGAGGGATACCTTTTCTGTCTTGTTGTGCTCATGCTTATGTAGAATCTGTATTCCGTAGTCTGTTCAACTTTCCACGTACTCTGCTAATCCTACAGTCGTCAATCTGTGCACTTGATTGAGCTCCATTAGGCCACCACCTCCTTCTTTCCTCGTCAGATACATTCTCGAGATGCATTGATTTTTGTAGAATATTTTGTGGATAGGGAGGATTTTCCTTGTTCTGATATCTAGTTTTCTGATTTCTGCTTGTGGCCAGTTTACTATTCCACAGCTGTATTGGAACACTGATACCGATAGTTGGTTTCCGGCTCTGATTTTGTTCCTTGGGGAGAGGTATGTTTTCAGGTTCAGCCTCGTTCTACACATGTATTCTTTGATAATTGTTTTGTGCTTCTTTTTTAGGACATATTTGGTGGCCCTCTTCTACTCCAAGGTATTTTTAAGATGCCTTGTTGTCTCGCTCCTGTATTGTTGTAGCGAGGTCGATTTTTATGTTGGCCGTTTTTGTTGGTCAACTTTGTATGAATGTGCACTTGGCACACTTATCTAGGCCAAATTCCATTTGGATGTCGTCAGAGAACCATTTCACGAATTTCAGTTGTTCTGTCAATTTTTCGTCATTCGGTGCAAAGAGTTTTAAATCATCCATGTACAGTATTATGTGTCACCGTGTGTGTGTGTGTGTGTGTATGTGTGTGTGTGTGTGTGTGTGTGTGTGTGTGTAGCAAGTTGTTGAATGCTCCTTGAGCAGCCTCCTCTCCACCCAGGGCTTTACCCACAGCCGTTTCTTTCTCCAGGTACACCACTGGCGACGTACCAGCTCCAGTACCAAAACAGCAGTGATCAGAGCTTTCAGAGATCACAGATCAGAGCTTATCCTCTCCCTGTATTTCTTTTTCATCGCCATTTTGTTTGACTAAAAAAAATTGTCATCGACAGTCGCATAGTGTGTGTGCGGCATCCATCCATCCATTAGGACCATACTCTGTGCAGAGCGTTGGTGCCGCCGAAGCAGTCTCCTTGGCTATTGGGAACAATCCTGGACGGGTCGCCACTCCGACACAGTATACCAGCATGCTGGCACTCATTTTACCGACCTCGGAAGGATGACAGGCAGAGTCAACCCCACCTGGTGTTAATTCAACAGCTGAGCGGGATTTGAACTCAGGACCCTAGGATCCCAAGCCCACTACCTTAACCATTAAGCCAACACCAGGCATATGTGTGCGGCAGTCTCCGCCAAAATATGATTGTCCAAGATTTGTCGCCAAGAATCTTGTTGCGTTACATCGACTAGTGTGCATTGGCCCTAATTTAATGAACCAAACTGAATTCAGAAGAATATTTGCATTCATTCGGCTCTATCCATTCAAATAATGCAGTTGAGTTTGTTTGCCTTCTGGGTTCTTTCACATTCAGTCCTGGCTGTTTAGTATTGTGTTTTGTAATTCCAAAGTATGGGAGAAAAGTAGGATGCATCGTTATTTTGAGCAACCTGCTATAATAAAGGAAGGGAATGAGAATTAACCACTATGAGTGGACTAGCATCACATGAAGGCCCAGACCAGGTGGGGCAGGCAAGATTATACCACCCTGAAGTTCATTAATGGACCAGTTGGGTTTTTTTGTTGTAACAGTGACATTACAACATTGTTGTAATAGTAACATGGCAAATTTCCTGACATGAACTTGATTTATTGAGGATGATAATCCAAATCTTTAAAAATGCTTCCGTTAGCTGAATTTGAACCCACAACTTCCAGAAACCCAGTCCATTGCCCTCACCAATAGGTCACCACTGTTTGCTGTATTCACTAGCTTTTGTTTAAAACACATTCCTGCTGTGGCAAATGGTGCCCAGGCCTTCCGGTTTGCATGTTTTCACTCACCTACATTCTGAACCTTTGCCTCATTCAGTATCTGTCCTCTGCTTCATGATTGGCTTCGTGGTTTTGTTCATGCTTTGTCTCAAAATGAGTTCAAAGGGAAGCACAAGTGCAAGGCTAGGCCATGTTGCTCCATCTCCGATTGCTATTTCTCTGTCTTCACCTTAAACTGCTGCAAGTTCTCCTCCACCTCCATGATGTTGCAGATAAGTTGACGAGCGGACTTGGTGGTGTAATGGTTGGAGTGTCTGCTCTGTATCTGGGATGTCAGTGATTTGAACCCCAGTCTCGTAGTCATAGCAAAGACTTTAAAAAATGATACGTGCTGCTTGATGCTCACCATTTAAAAAGGATGAAGCACAGACAAACCGCAATAGGTTGGCAACCATTGCAAGGCTTGATGGGCCTAATTGGCCTACTCCTACATTCAAGTTCCTTTTAAGGGAGCTCTTATTATTATACGCCCAGATTTTCATCATCTGATTCAATACAGATGGTATAATCTTTGTTTCATTGTATTTGTGTCGTTGAAGGTCGTTTTTTTTTTTGAGCCAAACTGTAGTCCCTTTAGTCATACCACACACCGACTGCCAAGCAGCAAACTTCCTAAAGGCAATTTCCAAAAGTTTTCATTGTACTTTTTTGAATTTGCAGGATAACAACCTTTTATTATGCTGCCAAAGGTGGACGGAGGTTATGTTTTCACCCCTGTTTGTCTGTCTGGATAACTGTGCGCAGGATATCTCAAAAAGTTTTACACAGATTCGGACAAAATTTGGTGGACATGTTGGGTGCGTGAGAAGGACGAATTGATTAGATTTTGGTGAAGATCTGGATGCATATCCGGCCTATCAGTGGGATACAAAACTGAAACTGTTCAGCCTGATGGAGGTATGCGCTCGACCGAGTGTCACTCTCGTTACCCTTGCCAGAGGAGATGATATTGCATTTGGGTCCATTTGTCGGTTTGTTTGTTTGTTGGGTAGTCGATTGAGTCGAAAAAGAAAAATCTCAAAAAAAAAATTTTTGAGATTTTTTTTTTCTACCCTTATTGTCGGGTTAACCGTCTGTGTGTGTGTGTGTGTGTGTGTGTGTGTGTGTGTGTGTGTGTGTGTGTGTGTGTGTGTGTATGTGTGTGTGTGTGTGTGTGTGTGTGTGTGTGTGTCTGCAACGCGAAGCTCCACAGCACAAACCAGCAAACCGATTTCGATGAAACTTGGCGAAACAGGTGCCATATGGGCTGGCAGTATGCGCGTTTGAGTTTCGTTGCTAAGCAACCACCCGTTACCTAGCAACGGGACTTTGAAATTTTTGAAAAATCATAAAAAATTAATTTTTTCGAAAATCAAAAATCGTCTTCCAGGCTTTTATGCGCACTATAATCAACATCTTTGTCAAAAATCTCCAGCCGGATCCTATGAAAACTGTCGGAGAAGATAGACTTTGAATGAACCCTGGTCAAAAACAATAAAAAAACGAAGTTCGTTATATCTCAGAGACTATGAGTCAGATATACATGAAACTGGTATTGTAGGTTCATGGTATGTCCTAGTTATGCGTGAGAAGGAACCGTTGCTATGGACCCCTCCGTTGCCTAGCAACAGCCGAAAAACCTCTAAATGTGGGGGTATTTTAACGAAAAAATAATCTGCAGCATTAATCCTTGAAGCTAGAATCATGAATTTTCTTGTGCTTAATCCTCAGGTCATTCCCCATCGAACGGGCCCATCGCGTCAGGCTCTATTGGGTAGTCGACTACCCATGTCTGCCTACCGGCTTGTCTGTTTGTTTGTCCGCACAGAACATGAGTGTTTTTCTCTGCAATCGCTTGCTGGATTGAGACGATATTTTCACCATAGGAGCGACTGCTCCACAAGTAGAATGTTTTAATGATTATTATGACATAATAGGTCATGTGGTGTGGCAGACATGTTGGAATAGAGGAAAAACTTTGGACCTCTGTACTCCGAAACTGCACGAAGGAAATAATTGAAACTTGGCACATGTAAAGTACTCCTCATGGGGAATAAGTGTGATTTTTTTTTTGTTATGATGCAAAGATAGAACCCATGACATCATAATTGCATAGATAGAACACTATGTCTGATCAGTCTGAAAAATTTTGAGGGTCATCTTGGGATAAATTGGTCCACAGAATAACAAATTGATGATGGTATCGGTCATGGCAGCAATGTTGTTGTTTTTTAATTTTAAAAAAACCTTCAAAAATTGTCTTCTCTGAAGTAGTTGAACAGATCGGGGCGAAACTTTACAAGTATGACCGCCTATCCATGAGCAACAAAACGTTCACACATATCACGTCATAGGTCTCATGGTTTGGCAGCCATATTGGATTTACCCTAAAACCTATAAAAAAATCTTTTTCTCCAGAATGGCTGGATAGAGTGAGGGAAAACTTCACACAAGTGTTCCCCAAGCATTGAGGATACCAGGGTATTCACAAATAACAAATAGGTCACATGGTCTGGCAGCCAGAATTATTTAATATTTATTGATCTGGGTTCTTTTATTATTATTTTTTTTTATGAGGCTCACTTAGCTATGCCTGGATGGGTTTGAGGGTGCAGGAGTAGCAGCAGAAATGGGAATCCTATCCAGGTTCCTCTTGATGACTTCATATTTTCTTTTTCGTTGTTCAGGTTCCTTCTGATTACTCCAATGCAGGACTGCACTGATTTGGTCTTCCATTTGATTTGAATTGAATTTATTTTAATCCCATTCTAAATTCGATTGAATAATAATAAACGTCATAGGTCTGGGTCAAGTGTCCGATCAAAGCGGGGTTTCATCATAGTGGGACATCTTGGTACCCGGTAATCACTGCCAGCAGTTATAAAGTGGTAGTTCTAGTTATGTCTCTTATTAATTATGTAACACACCAGTACACAAAATACACAACACAAAACAACACAAGCACCACACAAAACATGTCCTGGCAAGGATCTGCAATCTCTGATTGCTCTTTTCCTTGTTTTGATTGCAAATTGCTTTTTTTAACTTGAAATGTGGAAGTTTCTCCAATCATTTGGTCAAACCAGGGTCACAATATGCAGTCTCTTTTGCACCACACCATGCTGCAAATTTTTGGTCCATTCTATCATTTGTGTTTGAGTGTTTTCTACATGCTTTTATACAGTATTTAGAATAATGATTGGTCTTCATAATAGTGGGGGAGGGGGGGAGGGGGGGCTATGTGCTCGATTTGGAATTCGTGTGCAGTTCATGTTAATTTTGTGCAACCACCATAAATGTATTCTATTGGGTCCTACTAATTGGAAAAACGATGTTGCCATTTTTTCTGTTGACCTTTAGTGACCTTGCCTCAAGGTCAAAGGTCAAGCATCATTACAGTGACCATACTTCATTCAAAGTATATCGACCTTGGTACCAAAATCTGCCAAATTTCACAAGGAACATTGAATATGACATTTGTTTTGTCATTTGACCTCTCAGATGTTTTTCAACTTACAAATTAATATGTAAATGACCTAATTAGAGATAAAAAAAAATGCATAATTACCATATAGTCTTCACCATACACGTAAAGCACATTACATATATTATGTTTGTTCTTTTCAGGGACTTTCCAGTCAATTTCCATGACTTTCCAGGCCTGGAAATTGAAAATGAAATTCCATGACTTTTCCAGGATTTTCCAGGCCGCGGGAACCCTGTACACATTAATTATTTGACTTGTTTCAGTTATATGATCGATTTGCCCTTCCCCCAATAATGGTTTTTAATATTTGTCTGTTACAGAAACGTGAATCATCTGGACATCAGCTTGAAGATGGAATTTCAGAGACCTGACAGTCCTTCCAACACCAAAAGACCACGGCAGGAGACCAATTTCAAACTCTGCATAGTATGTCAAAGGCCTGCCAGTGATGGACTTGTAACAGAGCCAGAATCTGAATCATATTCAAGGTTTTTGAGTTTCGTTCACAAATGTGGGCAGTATGGAGATGGTGAATTCCCAGAGATTAGCCGCAGATTGGAAAATGTTACAGACACATACTTGGAAGCCAACAAAGCAAAATGGCACCGCAAATGCTACAGTGAGACGTGTCACACCGGTCACCTTGAACGCGCTAGAAAGCATAATGAGAAGGCATGTCAACAGCAAGAAAGTCTGCAACTTCAGAAAAAACGTGGTCGCCCTAGCTGCTCTAGTGCAAGTAATCAAAACGAACAAGCAGTAGCTGCTTCTAACCAAACTGACACACTACGTTTCACAAGGTCTGCAACCCCAACATACACTAAGGAGTTGTGCTTCTTTTGTCCAGAAGATAAGTCAAGAATTACACGAGGTTTCCTCATTCAATGCAGATGAGCAAATACGGAAAGATGTTGAACAGAGTGCCTGATGAGACATGGAAAGTGCAACTAAGTGCTGCTATCAGTGCGGACGATGCTCGTGCTATTGACGTGAAGTATCACCCGGCATGTTGGGTGAAGCATGTTCAGCGAGCACCAAAACGAGACAGCCAGGACAGGCAACGGCCAGCAGAAGACACAAATGTTGGTGTAATTGCATCAGATATTGAGTTTCTTCGCCCGGTCAAAAGCCTTCTCACAGATGGTACGGAGCTCAACATGTCGGAACGGCACAGCACGTACTGCAGCATTCTTGAAACACATGGTGTGAACATACTACCACAAGTACGTGATGTGAAGCAAAAAAATCCTCCCATAGAGACAATGTTCACTTCAAGAGGCCAAAAATCACACAGGAAGTCAGAGCTGCTTTTTACCACGGCAGTGCGTGATGCCACCATCGAAGCTGCGATGGCAAAGAACACTGATAGTAAAATACACCAACTGTTTCATAGTGCTTCGATTGTAAGAGAAGCGATAGGTGATGACGTCAAGACACCATGGGAATTTGATGGAGAGTTGACAATTGATGATGCCGAAAAGCATGTGCCCAAAGCCCTAAATTCCTTTATCCGTTGGCTCCTGCAAGGGCCAGCCACGAGCATTCGCACAGCAGTACGTTCAGACAGAGTTCACCGAGATGTCCTAGTCATTAATCAAAACATCATGTACTCCTACAAGTCAAAACGCCAAGTCGAGTACAAACCGAGTACAAATTTGTGATGAACTACTAACAATTAACATTATCTAGAGATGGGATGTACTGGCTATTATATATATATATATATATATATATATATATATATATATATATATATATATATATATATATATGGCCCGGATATATGTTTAATGAGGTACAAGTATGCTAATTATACATATGTTGATCTGTAATTAGCTCATTTGCATATTGCCAAAAAAAATGAATGGTCAAATGATGAAATAAATGTCATATCCACCGTTCTATTTCTTGTGAATTTTGCCACATTTTGGCACCAAGGTCAATATACTTTGAATGAAGTATGGTCACTGTAATGACGCTTGACCTTTGACCTTGATGCAAGGTCACTAAAGGTCAACAGAAAAAAATGGCAACATCATTTTTCCGGTTAGTAGGGCCAAGAAGAATACATTCACAGTGGTTGCCACAAATTAACATGAACTGCACACGTAACTACATAGCCCCCCCCCCCCCCACTATAGCCAAAGATAGCCATTCACAGATGACTTGTGAACACCTGGCTGCATGAGTTTGTTTTTGGTGTAGGAGCTGTTGACCGCAAGGCAGCCACACTCGAAAAGTTTTCTGGTGTCGAGGAATAGCCACGAAGACCAGACCGCTTGTTACCCGCAGTTTTGGGTCGGGATTTGTAATTTTGTTCAGGGTGCTTATCAATACCTCATCTACTCTCAGTTGAAAGACACCGTGGAATGTTTAAAATACAGCTACATATGCCAGCAGATGAGTCCTCAGCTTAATGTCCATCCGAGTGACTGCACACACATTGTTACGAGGTTTCCTGCGAAGAACCAATCCGACAGTTTATAGACAGGTCGAGAATCAATCTCAGACTAGACAGCTCGAATGTAAGTGTGCTACCTCTGCACCATCCTGTTGGACTGGTATTTACCATTGAGCATACAAAGCTATTATGGTCAGTATTCCAGGGTGTATTATAGAAGTATTGTGATGTTTTGCAGAACGTTTCTGATCAGCTTAAAGAGAGTATACTTCAGTGAAATCCAAAGCTGATATTGCTCGAATTACCTCCTTCCAATGTTCCAGCAGCTGCTCAAGAATACTTGATCATGGCGTAATGCATTGAAGAATGGGAGGAATATTTGGACGGTAAAAACAACAATTCCAAATTGCACAACTAAAGTATTCTATAACTCTTAAATATCCTATATTGCTTTATGGTAAATTTTTATTGTGAGAATGTAAAGGAAAGATAGAACATGGCCTCCTCCTGCAACATCGACATCTCTTTTTTATTCATGATAAACTTGTCCTGGATGTCATGTTTTCTTTGTACAGCCAGGACATTTTTCCGTGTCTGCACACAATAGCCTGCTCTTCTCGAAAATTGACTTGGGATCTTGAATGTCCATGTCCTAAATGCAGGCAGGACAGCCAGCTTTATGTTGAAATCTGAAAAAAAACATGCTTAAGATGCAGTGTCCCCCACAATCGTTACACCATTATAGCAGTTTTCAGATTCAAATACAGAAGGGAATGAATTCACCATCAGACAGCTTAATTGCGAGAACCATCAACTGAGCTGTCCTGCTGCCTGCCCATCACCCATCCTTCCATCGAGGTGCCCCATCCAACTACAAACCGAGCTCAACTCTACCTGGTTTCAGAGATCTGATGGTGTTGGGTGCGTCCAAGCCACTTAGTCACATGCCATTTTTTAAGGAGGGTGATGAGAATGGAAAAAAGCAATTATGCATTGAAAATGGAGGTCGAGGTATATAAGTGAGCATTTACTATGGAGCAATATGTAGTCTGTGGAGCGCAAAATAAAAAAAACAATCACCAAACAAAATTCTAGCAAATCCAGAGGACGTTGTTGTTCGCCTCGAGCCATTGTGCGCATGCATTTCTAGTAAGGGATGTGCAAATTGCATGAATTTGCAAATTCCTGATGTAATACTATTACCCGAGTTACAGTACAATATCAGCGTTATGATGTCATACATGCTCTCCGATTGTGTTAGGCAATTCTTTTAGAGGTGTCTGACATAGGTGAGATGTCATTCTGTGATTGCATCATCTCAAGTGCATAACAGGCTCCACACACCTCATTACGAGTCACCTACATATTCACGGCTTAATTAGAAAGCACGCCCAGCCAACACTGACAAACAAAAGCAATGTTGTCGCTTGGAAGAGAAAATGATCGTTTACTCGTTAAAAATCATGTAAAGCATCGCACAAGCAATCCAGCGCGTCTGAACTGGCGACGCAACCGCGCGATGACATCACGCCTTTCCATCATCTTGGGTTCAATGTGAGATGTGTATTCTTTGAAAAGAAAGAAAATTGTCCAAAATACTTTAGATTTCATCACCTACAATAAAGGAGGTGAAGTTATCCTCGTCGGACCAAAACCTTTTGTTAATACAGTAAAAACGCATTTTGCAGTCATGCCGGGTTCTTAACAAGATACAATTGATGCTTAATTTTCAGGTTAATCGGATGAAAATTGACGATTTTTCAGATGAAATTTGCTGATTTTAGAAGTTTCACCTTGAGATGATCTTTGACTTTTTGATCTCAAAAATAGTTGCTTTCCCAATCCGATGACACAATATGCAAATCTTGTTCAAATTTCAAGTCAATCGGATGAAAAATGACAACTTTAGAAATTTGACCTCAAGATGACCTTTGACTTTTGACCTCAGAATCAACAGGCTTCTCAGATGCGATACCACTACAATCTGGTAAAGGTTTATGATTATCAGTTTAGAATTGTGACCTGTAGGTGATAAACAGAGAGACAGAATAACAAAATCGACTTCCCCAATATACAAGGTGTTTCAAAAAGATTGATACAACTTTGACTTCCTGCTACTGTATTTCATTGTTTTTTGACCTATACCGTTTTCCTTCTCAGGGTTTGTGATGTCATCATGGTGTTTGTTCCCTTGGATTTTTCACTCCGTAGCTCAACTATGCCATTGACGGTGAAGCAGAAGGCAAAAGTAGTGGCTCTGTGGTATGAGACTAAATCATATGTAGATACCCGCCGGAGGTTCTACCGGGAATATGAACTCATAACACGTGATGGAACCACAAATTATGCCATTGAACCAGAGCAAGGGCAAAAGTGGTAGGCCAGCATCAGTAATCAAGAGCCAAGCCATCATCGATGCCATGTGGGATTCTGCAGTGGACAGTCACAAGAAGTTCCACCACCGGCGCTCCTGGGAGCTAGGCATCAAACCAACATCAGTCTGGCGTTTCCTCAATAAGGTACTGAAGCTTTTCCCATACATCATCTATATTAGGCAGAAACTGAGTCAAGATGACATGAGGAGACTTGATATGTGCAATTGGCTCAGTGACAGGAGGATGGAGCGGTACCTATACTGGATCAACCTGATCTGGTTCAGTGATGAAGCCTATTTCCACTTGAACGATGCCATCAACAACCACAACAACATTTCCTTGGAGGCAGAACCTCGTGAGGCGATCACCGGGGGGTACCTGAAAGAGCCTAAGGTCACATGCTTCTGCACCTTCAATGCCAGATGGGGAACACTGGAGCCTTACTGGTTTGAGAATGACAACAGCAGGATGGTGACAATCAATGGTGAGTGCTACCGGGCCTTGCTCCAGAAGTTCCATAATGATCTAGCCCAAAAGGTCACCCAAACCAGCTCAGCATGACCTGGTTTATGCAGGATGGTGCACCCCTGCATACATCTGGTGACACCAGCACTTTCCTGCAGAAGCTCTTCAGAAACCACCTTGTTGTCCTGGGCACCCCAAAGCCCAGACTTGAACCCTCTGGACTACTGGTTCGGGAGGGGGGGGGGGACTGCAAAGGCTTCTATCTACACCAACCACCCTGTCACACTGGATGATCAGAAGCAGGAGTTGTCAGACTACCTCCAGGCAGTGCCACATGAGACCTACAGGAAGGTTGGACAGAACTTTGGAGTCAGGATCAATGCCTGTCTGAACCGTGGAGGGGCACACTGAGAACGACAATTACAAGGATTTTGCGTAAATGCCAATTTCAGACCTTGGGCTCTCACGAACTCCAGCAGTGACTTGCTGCAATAGCAATCAGTGACAGAAAATACCATGTCATAAGCTTTCAACAAATGTTTGGTTCACGTTCCCGAGGTTTCTGTTTCTCTGTAAATAAACATTTAAAGTTGCATCACTCTTTTTGAAACACCCTGTATTTGAAAAATCTTCCATTTTGCAGGTCGTAGTGATTGTGCAGCAGGATGAGCTCGGTTATTATCAAGCTTGCACATTAAAAGACCTCTCGGTGCATTTTACAAACAGCAGGCCTCTGCCCCGATACTAAAGTGAATTTACAAATTCCCTGCAAGGGTCAAACATTGAGCTGACTGCTCAAGTCTCTAATGAATACTTTCTGGAATATAAGTGTTGTGGCAGGCTGGCAGCCTTTATGGGGTTTTAGAATCGGTGATCTTCCAACAGCAGTATGAATTCATGTATTATTATTATTATTATTATTATTATTATTATTATTATTATTATTATTATTATTATTGTTATTACAAAAAAGTTTTCGGTGAGTACAGATTTCAAAAATGTCTAATTTCTATAAGCCCCTGAGGATTTGTGTGCTGCCGTTGTTGTTTTTTTAGAAGTAATTTCATCTTCGTAACATTTCACTTAATTTTTATGAAAATAACAAATGCTTCTAATTTTGCTTTTACTTTTATTTTTCTGGCAGTCTTCATTTCATGAATAAGTAATAAATGTGCATTGAAGTAAGTTTGTTTTTAATTGAAAAACTTTATTTTTACGTTAATGGAGTCTGAGCCTCCACTTGGACGTGCCCAGCTTTGTTCACATGATGAGGAGTAAAATGGTAAGGAGTGTAAAGCAGTGTCACCTGGTTTTCAAGGGATAGCCAACATGATCAGACCCTGAAGCACCCAGAGTTAAGCAGGCTGCAGGCGATAACTCGCTGACTCTTCACAAACGGAAAAGTGAGATATTTAACGCCCACTAACACCCCTAGTGCTGCCAGACAGGTTCTCAGGCCTAACACCCTTCCGATGAATGACGCACACATTGATGCCTCACCCTCCATCTCAAACACCAGGGTCACAGTTCACAGCTTTGTCGGGATTCAAACCCAGGCGAGACAGCTCAGAGGGGAGTGCACATGTCTCAGCTGTCCTGCCAGCCCGACAAGGACATTAGTGGACATGGGGAAAATATATGGAGTACTGTATATGGAAAGACAGTAAAACCTGTGTTCCAATCATATACAAACCATTGGTGCAGATGGGAACACGAAACAGGCCAATCCGGTATACATCCAAAATACAGCACACAGCACGTATCCAACATTCTCTGATTACTAAATAAAATGAAAACTTCAAACTATCTTCAACAAGGCGGATTTGACACTGCATTTTACGAGTGCCAATCCTCATTGTCCGAAAGGGCATTAATAAGTCGACCATAAAATGGGCACTGGCACCTCAACAATGACTGGCAGCACATGTTGATCAGACAAGGCAGGACAAGCACATTACTCTCTCTCTCTCTTTCTCTCTTTCTCTCTTTCTCTCTTTCTCTCTTTCTCTCTTTCTCTCTTTCTCTCTTTCTCTCTTTCTCTCTTTCTCTCTCTCTCTCTCTCTCTCTCTCTCTCTCTCTCTCTCTCTCTCTCTCTCTCTCTCTCTCTCTCTCTCTCTCTCTCTCTCTCTCTCTCTCTCTCTCTCTCTCTCTCTCTCTCTCTCTCTCTCTCTCTCCTCTTTCTCCTCTTTCTCCTCTTTCTCCTCTTTCTCCTCTTTCTCCTCTTTCTCCTCTTTCTCCTCTTTCTCCTCTTTCTCCTCTTTCTCCTCTTTCTCCTCTTTCTCCTCTTTCTCCTCTTTCTCCTCTTTCTCCTCTTTCTCCCTCTTTCTCCTCTTTCTCCTCTTTCTCCCTCTTTCTCCTCTTTCTCCTCTTTCTCCTCTTTCTCCTCTTTCTCCTCTTTCTCCTCTTTCTCCTCTTTCTCCTCTTTCTCCTCTTTCTCCTCTTTCTCCTCTTTCTCCTCTTTCTCCTCTTTCTCCTCTTTCTCCTCTTTCTCCTCTTTCTCCTCTTTCTCCTCTTTCTCCTCTTTCTCCTCTTTCTCCTCTTTCTCCTCTTTCTCCTCTTTCTCCTCTTTCTCCTCTTTCTCCTCTTTCTCCCTCTTTCTCCTCTTTCTCCTCTTTCTCCTCTTTCTCCTCTTTCTCCTCTTTCTCCTCTTTCTCCTCTTTCTCCTCTTTCTCCTCTTTCTCCTCTTTCTCCTCTTTCTCCTCTTTCTCCTCTTTCTCCTCTTTCTCCTCTTTCTCCTCTTTCTCCTCTTTCTCCTCTTTCTCCTCTTTCTCCTCTTTCTCCTCTTTCTCCTCTTTCTCCTCTTTCTCCCTCTTTCTCCTCTTTCTCCTCTTTCTCCTCTTTCTCCTCTTTCTCCTCTTTCTCCTCTTTCTCCTCTTTCTCCTCTTTCTCCTCTTTCTCCTCTTTCTCCTCTTTCTCCTCTTTCTCCTCTTTCTCCTCTTTCTCCTCTTTCTCCTCTTTCTCCTCTTTCTCCTCTTTCTCCTCTTTCTCCTCTTTCTCCTCTTTCTCCTCTTTCTCCTCTTTCTCCTCTTTCTCCTCTTTCTCCTCTTTCTCCTCTTTCTCCTCTTTCTCCTCTTTCTCCTCTTTCTCCTCTTTCTCCTCTTTCTCCTCTTTCTCCTCTTTCTCCTCTTTCTCCTCTTTCTCCTCTTTCTCCTCTTTCTCCTCTTTCTCCTCTTTCTCCTCTTTCTCCTCTTTCTCCTCTTTCTCCTCTTTCTCCTCTTTCTCCTCTTTCTCCTCTTTCTCCTCTTTCTCCTCTTTCTCCTCTTTCTCCTCTTTCTCCTCTTTCTCCTCTTTCTCCTCTTTCTCCTCTTTCTCCTCTTTCTCCTCTTTCTCCTCTTTCTCCTCTTTCTCCTCTTTCTCCTCTTTCTCCTCTTTCTCCTCTTTCTCCTCTTTCTCCTCTTTCTCCTCTTTCTCCTCTTTCTCCTCTTTCTCCTCTTTCTCCTCTTTCTCCTCTTTCTCCTCTTTCTCCTCTTTCTCCTCTTTCTCCTCTTTCTCCTCTTTCTCCTCTTTCTCCTCTTTCTCCTCTTTCTCCTCTTTCTCCTCTTTCTCCTCTTTCTCCTCTTTCTCCTCTTTCTCCTCTTTCTCCTCTTTCTCCTCTTTCTCCTCTTTCTCCTCTTTCTCCTCTTTCTCCTCTTTCTCCTCTTTCTCCTCTTTCTCCTCTTTCTCCTCTTTCTCCTCTTTCTCCTCTTTCTCCTCTTTCTCCTCTTCTCTCCTCTTTCTCCTCTTTCTCCTCTTTCTCCTCTTTCTCCTCTTTCTCCTCTTTCTCCTCTTTCTCCTCTTTCTCCTCTTTCTCCTCTTTCTCCTCTTTCTCCTCTTTCTCCTCTTTCTCCTCTTTCTCCTCTTTCTCCTCTTTCTCCTCTTTCTCCTCTTTCTCCTCTTTCTCCTCTTTCTCCTCTTTCTCCTCTTTCTCCTCTTTCTCCTCTTTCTCCTCTTTCTCCTCTTTCTCCTCTTTCTCCTCTTTCTCCTCTTTCTCCTCTTTCTCCTCTTTCTCCTCTTTCTCCTCTTTCTCCTCTTTCTCCTCTTTCTCCTCTTTCTCTCTTTCTCTCTTTTTCTCTCTCTCTCTCTTTGACACTATCTTGCATTCAAGAAGCTGAGAAATCAAATCCTTAATAACATCACCTTCAATTCGATTTGTACCTGCATTCTCAAGCTTGAAGTCCAACATCGTTGCCTCAAATCTGGAACATTTTTAGCCGAACCTCAGAACCACGACCATACAAGATGATTGTGAAATAGCTCTAACGGAACTTCCTTTTGTTTATACATCCAATGTGTCCAAACCAAAATGATTTCGAGCTTCGAATGATGGACTCTTCGTTTTGTCATGATTTCTCGGACGTGTCCAAGCTTGCGACCTCATTACTCAGTTCAATCATCCAAATATATATTGAGTGAATGTTTGTTTTTCAGCCTGACCTTTTTGATCTCGTACCCTGTTCTGGAAACAATTCAGGCAGGAGGAAACATCAAGATATGTTGTTTTTTTATTTTTATCATGCTTGATAAATTGTGAGGCCTAGGCTTACACAAGTGGACGTGAACTCACTTTGAGGTGGATCGGCCACAGTAATACACGGATAATTATAATTTTTCTTCTGAAAAGGATTACTTGAGGATCAACATCAAATAAGCACCACCACTGTTTCATGCGTACACGGAGATGAATAACTTCAATAACCAAAGAAAGATGGAGCAATGTTCCAACAAAGGGTCATTGTTCAGTTTAAAGAACATTATTTACTTGAACAATTGGTAAATTCAATGGCCATAGATTCACTGTTTTGTGATTTATTTTTTTTTTTTTTTTTTTTACAGGTGTTGGAAATCATATTGTTGGTATGGAAACTGAATGAAGAAGAAAACGAACATGACAGGATTTATAAAGCATTACGAGAAGAAGGACGTGACCCGACGATAAATCCAAACTGACATGAGAACAAGGAAAATCTGCACGGTCGCATTCCTTAACTATCCCGTGATGTGCAGAATTTGGATTTGGAACCGAGTCGTTTGAAAATGATCCATGATCTTGGGCATCTTCAGGTGCCTAGTCTTCTTCGTGAAAGACATCGTGGCATCTTTGTCATCCAATCATTGATGCTGACAGATGAGTGGCCCAGTTTAACGTCTATCCGAGGGATGGCGCTCTTTGTGACGTAACCCCCTGCCTGCGACACAACAATCCGACAACTTGTAGTCTAAATTCAGGTGGAGAGTCAACCCTTGATGAGACAACTCAACGGTTAGTGTACCACCGAGTCAATGAAGATCATCATCTGATACTATTCAGTTCTCATGTGGCACCACACAAAAGAAACTTGCCAAAACACAAGCACGTTATGATGGGTTGCTGAACATCAATCACATGTGCACTGGAATGAGGCACGGATCAGGTGACCTTGCACAACCACCAACGACATCGAGAAATCGCACTCCCTCTCCAGGTTTGTGTCAATGACAAATACGAGTTCGTCATTTTAATTATGAAACCAATGCAACATGACTCAAATATAACAATAATGATTGGGAGCCTCAGCCAGCAAAGCAATGGTCTCTGATTTCTGTGATACAGTTTGAGTCATATGGTGCATTACATGGAACATGGAGGTAATATCACAGGACAGTATTACACAAACGGAGTTGTAGCATTGCACGATGCAAGCAAATTATTAGACAACATATATATATATATATATATATATATATATATATATATATATATATATATATATATATATATATATATATATATGAAAGTTTCTACCGTATATGTATATATATGTAAGTATATACCATATATGTATATATCGGTAAGTATATACCGTATATATATATATATATATATATATATATATATATATATATATATATATATATATATGTAAGTATATACTGTTTATGTATGTATATATATATATATATATATATATATATATATATATATATATATATATATATATATATATATATATATATATATATGTGTAAGTATATACCGTATATGTATATATCGGGAAGTATATACCATATATGTATATATAGGTAAGTATATACCGTATATGTATATATAAGTAAGTATATACCGTATATGTATATATAGATAAGTATATACAGTATATATATATATATATATATATATATATATATATATATATATATATATATATATATATATATATATATATATATATATATATATATATATATATATATATATATGTATATATATATATATATATATATATATATATATATATATATATATATATATGTATATATATATATATATATATATATATATATATATATATATATAGGTAAGTATATACCGTATATGTATATATAGGTAAGTATATACCGTATATGTAGATATATATGTAAGTATATACCATATATGTATATATAGGTAAGTATATACCGTATATGTAGACATAGGTAAGTATATACCGTATATGTATATATATGTAAGTATATACCGTATATGTATATATATATATGTAAGTATATACCGTATATGTATATATAGGTTAGTATATACCGTATATGTAGATATATATGTAAGTATATACCGTATATGTATATATAGGTAAGTATATACCGTATATGTATACATAGGTAAGTATATACCGTATATGTATATATATATATATATATATATATATATATATATATATATATATATATATATATATATAATATTGTATATACTGTATACTAATAATCAGTCAGTCCATCTCCTCCATAACTCCAAAATCATGAAACCTAGTGCCCCTAGTCTTTGTGTGCATACTAAGGGAACTCCAATGTATGGCATGAGTGAAAATCAGGTATTTGGGTTAATTTAAACATTCCTTTTGAAGATAATTAACGGCCTTATTCAATTATACTTTATCAAGGCCTATCCTTGGTCACCTCGCTATCCTTTGCTGGGGTCTTAATTCGCCTTTTTTTATGGCTGATCAAAATGCCTTGGCTTGGAATAGGCAGCAACGGTTTCTTAAAAATAAAGTTTTTGTTTTACTTTCCTCACTTGTATCATCGAATGCCCGTTCATCATACCGAGGAATAGCTGGATCCATTGCAATGCTTATAAACGCCTGGAGACACCAGAGTTTGTGGCTTTATTTCATTTCCACACATGCCCTAACTCTAGCACTCTTAATCTGAGCCAAATTACAAAAGTCAAATTCTATATTAACTTCAGCAGCAGTTCCAACTGCTAAAAAAAAGTCATTTGTCCAAATCAGACATTGCTAAACATTCTGGTCATCTCCGGGTGCATGGTGTTTATATGACCGATCGGCAATAGCTAATCACTTGCGAAGCCTGCTGTTCCTTATCAACTGTTTCATTGGAGTGCTTGCTTGAGTGCTTAAGCCACATAGCAAGCGCTATACAAGCTGCTTGGTTGTTCGTTTCCAAGCCATGGCCATCCACAGCAAAAGTGTTCTCACCGTCACTGAATATATCGATCAACTTGAACACAGTTCAGGCCTAATCTATTGTGTTTGGCCTGCTTCGTCATGTGGTCCCTCGGGCATTGGCTTGCTTGCTGAAAATGTGCAATTTTATTTTGAAGTTTCCCCAGTCGTCTTCTGAAAAAAAAAAAAAGGTCAGGCTGAAAAAAAATCTTCTTTTGTTGTACAACCCGTCACTTTGACAGAGAAAGATACATAGAAAAAAATTAAAGGCTTTGTTTAAAAAAAAAGTTTCTTCAACCGTTTTGTTGGAGTGCTTTTCAAGCTTCGATCTCCACAAGCTTCCATGGAGAAACCATGGCACGTTTCTCCATGGGGACAGCTCCATAGTTAAGAAGGCAAAATAAATTAGATGATTCAAACGAGTGAAAAATGTTTTCAGTTGTTACAAAGCAACAAATCACCCCATCACGGCAGGATAGCCAAAGAGGTGCGCACGTGAACTCTAAGCTGTCTAGGTTCGAATTCCAACCCAGCTATAAACCCTGGTGTTTCACAAGCAGTGTGATTCATCAATGTGTGTGCCGTCGCTCAGATGGATGCTAAGCTGGACGTCACCACTGCCAGAATCCCACCTCTCCCCCTCCTCCTTAAAACTGCTTCTCCATATTGTAACATATACGAATAAGCCTGGTGTTTGCTTAGTGGTTTTGGTGGCGGCTTGGGATCCAAGGGTCCTGAGTTCAAGCCCCGTTGGGCCGCTGTATTAATATACACCGGGAGGTTGACTCAGCCTGTCATCCTTCTGAGGTCAGCAAAATGAGTACCGGTGTACTTGTGAGGGGGACACTGCATTAGCGACATAGCCGCATCCCAACCAATGATACAACCAGCAGCCACAGCCTGCATTCGATGGGGAGAGAGAACATATAAGAATTAGATTCGGAGTGAGCCGACCGGATGGGTGCAAAGGTCGCAAGCAGGCATGTCTTTTCCAGGTAGATAGCAAGGGTTTTAAATGCTCCCACCAGATTTTATATAGAATCAGGCAGTTAAAAAGAAAATGTTGCTGTTTGCACATGTTTTATTGTCCTTCCCTTCCCTACCCCTCATGCTGCTATCCATTCCCATCACGCTTCCTTCCCTTCCCATCCCATTGCCTTCCCTCCCCCTCTCCTCCCCTTCATTAATTTTTTTTTCATATTCATTTATTTATTTTCATTTATTTATATTTTCACTTACGGATATTTCTGATGCTTCTGAGATTTTTCCCGGTGTATCAACTTCGATGTCTGTGAGCAAGCAAAATTTTAGCTTTCTATGTCATCCAGAAGGGACCGAACATGAATATCAGTTAGTCAGCCAGTCAGTGAGTCGGACAGTGAGTTTGTGAGTGCTTAGAATGAGCTTAATGTATGAGATGACTGGAATTAAATTAGTCTTCATTTGGTCTCTTCCTCTTCCATATGTAGCACAAGGCTGAGAGTAGCATCATTGGCTGAGGGTGCAACCAATGCAACACCACTGTATGTTAGGACAGGAATTTGGACTTTTAGCCAAGGTGCCAGGAATGGCTCACCTACTCTTCGCAAAAGACACCGTGGGATCTTTAACATCCAGCAACTAATGCCAGCAGACAGGACACCCACTTTAACGTCCATCCGAGGGATGGCACACACATTGATGCCTCGTCCTGCCAGAGAGATGCCAGGATGATAGTTTAGAGCTGGTCCGGGATTCAAACCCAGGCTACATGGCTCAGAGGCGAGTGCGTGCACCTCTCGGCCATCCTGACTCATAACCTTGACACAGTTAGGCTGTTTATGCTTCAATGGAAGAGAAGAGTTTGAGAAATGGCATGTTGTTTCAGCAATACGACACTCGAGTTTGCAAGCCTTATGTTGCCACGTTAGAAGTGGTCCATACCTTTTCCTCCACCACCCCCGCATCTCCCCACCATATATTCGCCAGACATGTTTCTTAGTGGTTTCCAAATGTTTCCAATCGCTTGTAGGGAAAGCAATTTTTTCATCACAATGTCGTGATCTGTGCCATGAAAGAGTAGTTTAAGATGGAAAACAACGCTTGGACTATATTCTAAAGGTTTGAGAAATCGTAGAGAAAGTGCATTATGCCTTTCAAGGGGACGATGAGAAAATGAAAAAAACAGGATCAAAAACATTTTCCTGTTTTTAATGTCAAGCCACAGATTCATTGGTTTACTCTCACACCGTGCATGATGAAGCCTGCTGTGTCGTTCGAAACGCAGACAGCTGACAGCGTTAATGACTTGTGTGCATCATTTATCATTACCATTTACAAATGGCTGGCTCCTATGTTAGACAGATGAACACATGATCAGGTGATTTAAAAAAAAACATACTCAATTAATGTAATTGATTCAGTGAAGCAGATGTATGATTGAAGGATTCACTGCACAATCATGAGATGTCGAGAAAACAAGAAACCTTTCCTTGTGCTTTGCTGGGGAAACCCAATTGTGAAGCATCTATCTATAATTCCAGGTGTGTGTTTGTGTGTGTGTGTGTGTGTGTGTGTGTGTGTGTGTGTGTGTGTGTGTGTGTGTGTGTGTGTGTGTGTGTGTGTGTGTGTCCGTTGTTTCTCGCCAACCACTGGTCCGATCTAATTGAAACTTGCCAGGTATATTGCTGGGGACCTGAGTATGTGCCTTTTCAAGGTTTGATATTAATCGGACAAGTGCTTCCCAAGTTATGGCCATTTATTTACCAACCAATGACAGGACACGTTGCTGCGTAGGCGTGGCCGATGGGGAAGAGAACCTCAGCCACGTTCCCCATTACGGGTTACAACGTATGGACTTCCGGATTGTGATGACTTGCTGTATTCTAATAATTTCTCGATTTCTTATGCGCATTTATAGATAAACACAGTGAGCTTCATTGCGAACGCAGTGAGCTTCATACTTAACGCATGCACATGAGAGAATAGGAAACAACAACAACAACAACACCACAATACCCCTGGCAATTTGGAATCCGTGTGGTTGGCTATTACCCTTTTGCTTCCGGTTGTTTTTAAACGCTGTGCGGTGTATAAACACGATTGGGTTTTATTTCTATCTTGTGAATATTACTTAACGTGTGCACATGAGAGAATAGGAAACAACAAAAACAACACAATACCCTGGCAATTGTGAATCCGTGTCGTTGCCTATGACCCTTTTGCTTCCCTTTTTTTTTGCTTCTGGTTATTTTTTGTTTCCGGTTTTTGTCATGGGGAATGATGCATGCCGGGAGAAAAAGGCATCGCCGGAGATATGAAAGACCCAAATAAAATCAGACATGGTGTATATTTCCTCCACTGATTTGAATAAAGATATCTCCCGCATCATCAAAATATAATTTTTAATCGTGATTTACGTTATTTGATCACTGATCCCGAATCCAGGCCGAAGTAACCGGAAATTGTGTATACAGTTGTGAACAAGTTATAAGTAAAGTCAGAAGCGAATGTAAGAAGAATATTACGTTCGCTTCTTGTATTAATTTTTTTCGATGAGATCCTGTTGTAGGCGGTGTAGTTGTCGTTGTGAAGGTAATGTTGATGTAATATTTATTTTTGCAGATGAGATCCTGTTCTCGGCGGTGTAGTTGTTGTTGTGAAGGTAATGTTGAGGTAATATTTATTTTTGCAGATGAGATCCTGTTCTCTGCGGTGTAGTTGTTGTTGTGAAGGTAATGTTGAGGTAATATTTATTTTTGCAGATGAGATCCTGTTCTCGGCGGTGTAGTTGTTGTTGTGAAGGTAATGTTGAGGTAATATTTATTTTTGCAGATGAGATCCTGTTCGAGGTGGTGTAGTTGTCGTTGTGAAGGTAATGTTGAGGTAATATTTATTTTTGCAGATGAGATCCTGTTCTTGGCGGTGTAGTTGTTGTTGTGAAGGTAATGTTGAGATAATTATTTTTTCAGATGAGATCCTGTTCTTGGCGGTGTAGTTGTTGTTGTTGTTCAGGTAATGTTGAGGTAATATTTATTTTTGCAGATGAGATTCTGTTCTAGGTGGTGTAGTTGTTGTTGTGAAGGTAATGTTGAGGTAATATTTATTTTTGCAGATGAGATCCTGTTCTAGGCGGTGTAGTTGTTGTTGTGAAGGTAATGTTGAGGTAATATTTATTTTTTCAGATGAGATCCTGTTCTCGGCGGTGTAGTTGTTGTTAAGGTAATGTCGAGGTAATATTTATTTTTGCAGATGAGATTCTGTTCTAGGCGGTGTAGTTGTTGTTGTGAAGGTAATGTTGAGGTAATATTTATTTTTGCAGATGAGATCCTGTTCTAGGCAGTATAGTTGTTGTTGTGAAGGTAATGTTAAGATAATAGCGAACGCAGTGAGCTTCATACTTAATGCGTGCACATGAGAGAATAGGAAACAACAACAACAACAACAACAACACAATACCCCTGGCAATTTGGAATCCGTGTCGTTGGATATGACCTTTTGCTTATGGTTGTTGTTAAACGCTGTGCGGTGTATAAACACGATTGGGTTTTATTTCTATCTTGTGAATATTACTTAACGCGTACACATGAGAGAATAGGAAACAACAAAAACAACACAATACCCTGGCAATTGTGAATCCGTGTCGTTGCCTATGACCCTTTTGCTTCATTTTTTTTTTGCTTCTGGTTTTTTCTTGTTTCCGGTTTTTGTCATGGGGAATGATGCATGCCGGGAGATAAAGGCATCGTTGGAGACATGAAAGACCCAAATAATATCAGACATGGTGTATATTTCCTCCACTGATTTTAATAAAGATATCTCCCGCATCATCAAAAAATAATTTTTAATCGTGATTTACGTTATTTGATCGCTGATCCCGAATCCAGGCCGAAGTAACCGGAAATTGTGTATACAGTTGTGAACAAGTTGTAGGTAAAGTCAGAAGCGAATGTAAGAAGAATTCTACGTTCGCTTCTAGTATTTATTTTTTTAGATGAGATCCTGTACTAGGCGGTGTAGATGGGGTTGTGAAGGGAATGTTGAGGAAATTTTTTTCCTTCAGATGAGATCCTGTTCTAGGCGGTGTCGTTGTTGTTCTGAACGTAATGTTGAGGTAATATTTATTTTTTTAGATGAGATCCTGTTCTCGGCGATGTAGTTGTTGTTGGGAAGGTAATGCTGAGGTAATATTTATTTTTTAGATGAGATCCTGTTCTAGGCGTTGTAGTTGTTGTTGTGAAGGTAATGCTGAGGTAATACTTATTTTTTAGATGAGATCCTGTTCTAGGCGGTGTAGTTGTCGTTGTGAAGGTAATGTTGAGGAATTTTTTTTTTTTCAGATGAGATCCTGTTCTAGGCGGTGTAATTGTCGTTGTGAAGGTAATGTTGAGGTAATGTTCATTTTTTTAGATGAGATCCTGTTCTAGGCGGTGTAATTGTCGTTGTGAAGGTAATGTTGAGGTAATGTTCATTTTTTTAGATGAGATCCTGTTCTAGGCGGTGTAGTTGTCGTTGTGAAGGTAATATTGAGGATTTTTTTTTTCAGATGAGATCCTGTTCTCGGTGGTGTAGTTGTTGTGAAGGTAATGTTGAGGTAATATTAATTTTTTTTAGATGAGATCCTGTTCTAGGCGGTGTAGTTGTTGTGAAGGTAATGTTGAGGTAATATTTATTTTTTAGATGAGATCCTGTTCTAGTTGGTGTAGTTGTTGTTGTGAAGGTAATGTTGAGGTAATATTTATTTTTTAGATGAGATCCTGTTCTTGGCGGTGTAGTTGTCGTTGTGAAGCTAATGTTGAGGTATAATGTTGAGGAATTTTTTTTTTCAGATGAGATCCTGTTCTAGGCGGTGTAGTTGTTGTTGTGAAGGTAATGTTGAGGTAATATTTATTTTTTAGATGAGATCCTGTTCTTGGCGGTGTAGTTGTTGTTGTTGTGAAGGTAATGTTGAGGTAATATTTATTTTTTAGATGAGATCCTGTTCTAGTTGGTGTAGTTGTTGTTGTGAAGGTAATGTTGAGGTAATATTTATTTTTTAGATGAGATCCTGTTCTTGGCGGTGTAGTTGTCATTGTGAAGGTAATGTTGAGGTATAATGTTGAGGAATTTTTTTTTTTCAGATGAGATCCTGTTCTAGGCGGTGTAGTTGTCGTTGAGGTATAATGTTGAGGTAATATTAATTTTTTTAGATGAGATTCTGTTCTTTGCGGTGTAGTTGTCGTTGTGAAGGTAATGTTGAGGTAATGTTAATTTTTTCAGATGAGATCCTGTTCTAGGCGGTGTAGTTGTCGTTGTGAAGGTAATGTTGAGGAATTTTTTTTTTTTCAGATGAGATCCTGTTCTAGGCGGTGTAATTGTCGTTGTGAAGGTAATGTTGAGGTAATGTTCATTTTTTTAGATGAGATCCTGTTCTAGGCGGTGTAGTTGTCGTTGTGAAGGTAATGTTGAGGTAATGTTAATTTTTTTAGATGAGATCCTGTTCTAGGTGGTGTAGTTGTCGTTGTGAAGGTAATGTTGAGGATTTTTTTTTTGCAGATGAGATCCTGTTTGAGGCGGTGTTGTTGTTGTGAATGGTAATGTTAAGGTAATATTTATTTTTTCATAGCAAAAAGACTGTTTAATTTGATATATTTAAGAAGCGAATGTAAGAAGAATTCTACATTCGCTTCTGGGCTTTGCCTATTCCATATTAGATAAACACAATGCCCCAATCCAGTCGTCGTTTCCGAGAGCGAAGGAATGGCCTGTGTGGTTGTTTGAAAGTTTTTTCTCTCTTCTCTTTGTGTTTCTCCTTGTGATGACATTGCGAAAAGGCAAAATACGTTGTCGCTAATTGAATAATTCGCCATTAAAACTAAATTGCGAATAATCGTAACTGCGTAATGCGAACTTCCGGGCCACGCACGTACGGGCATGCGAGAGCGAAGGAACAGCCTGTGTGGTTGTTGTTTTTGGCTCGTCATTTGAATTTTTTTATTTTTTATTTTTTTGCACGTACGGCCACGCACGTACGGGCACGTACTAGTATGATTAAAATAAATGACTCATTCTTCTTCTTGTTCTTCGTTTTGGACGAAAAGTTGCAAATACAGGTGTATTTTTACTTGTGACATGTTGCAGCTCCACAAGAGCTTGCGTTGCTGTTGTTGGGAATCTTGTTCGGGGTCGGTTTTTGAAATGTGCACCCATTGGTCAGACAGCTGCCAGACCACACCCACATCTTTCGCTTGACTCCACCCACGATGGCACCTGGACGAAATGATATAGCTGCCATCTTGTTTTTCTCGTGGGCCTAACACATTAGGTATGCAGGCCTCTGCTGACTATACAGCAGTGTGTTTTGAAACAAATACTCTGAAATGAACTTTGATGAAATTGTAATGCTATAGAATATACAGTACTGGTTATTTAATGAGTACATTTAATCTCATTTAATCTTGTGAGGTCAGTCAAAGGGGAAAGTTGTGGCCTTAGTCTTTCACGAATCAGCCGGCCAGGCCTGCCATTCTACTGGAGCAAGTTGGGCCAGGAATTTGGAATTCCTTCCGATAACTCGACTCTTCTTAGCAATGACTCGACTCTTCGGGATGTCGGCTCTTCTTAGCGAAAGAGACTGGGATCGTTGTCGTTGAACAACTCGTGCTGGCAGATGAGACACCCAGTTTAACCTCTATCCAAGGGATGGTGCTCTTTGTGATGTCACCCCCTGCCTGCGATGCACCATTCCGACAACTTGTAGTCTGAAGTCAGGTGGGGAATCATACCTCAACCAGACAGCTCAAAGGTAAGTGCGCTACCTCTGCACCATCCCATCGTATTCATTCACTCAAAATGCACAGTTTAACATCCATCCGAGGGATGGCACATACATTGATGAATCTCCCTGCCTGTGAAGCACCGGGATGGCAGTTTATAGCTGGGTCAAGATTCAAACCCAGGCTAGACAGCTTAGAGGAAAGTGTTGTGCCTTGTCCTGAAAACACGTGCATTCAGCAAGTTCTTTAATCCCAATGTAGTACAGATGTTTACTGACATCTGTCAGTCTTTACCATGGGATCTTTGTCAATCTTTCACTTCATGATGGTGACATAAGTATTGGGAATAAATGTAATAATTTCAGTTGATGTTCAAATTGTTTTGACATGTAGAGTATGATGGGTCATGGCAATGTCCCTGTCAGGAAAGATGAGGCAACATCCCACCCCTTCCCCTTCCTCGCTGACCATATAGCGGACAATTTCGAATGATAAGTATTCAGTGTGCTGAACAAAAGAATCGAGGAAGATGTGTACACAAATGAGAGGGGGGGGTTGCCCCACCTTTCTAAACAGGGGCAACTTGTCTCACCTTACTCTGTGTTGTATCGAGTTCATTTCCAAGCTTCGAGACACCTATAGAATCAGTTGAATGTGCTTTTTTGTCAATTATAGACAATTGTTTTATAGGCATAACAAGTCATGCCACCATCTTATTGCAATCTATCGAGCAAAGAGCAATACCAACATGAAATTATCCAAGATTGTTCTCGAGAATAGATATGCATTCTTATGAACTAATTCCTCCGTCAATGAACGTAAAGTTAATTTCCCAATGCATGAAATCTCTGTCAAGAACATAATGGTGTCACCATTAAGTTTAGCCATTGATTGCAAACGGTATGGCTGCCTTCTCTAGAGTCGATCATGCATCTCCTGGAGGGGAATTATTGGAAGCCGGTCTCACCTGAGAACAGGAGAGACTACCGAAACAGCATGAACTGCTTTTCAACTTGTATGTCCAGATTTTTCTGCATTTTACAATAATGTCTGTGAGTTAGGGATTCTTTTGAGCTACTCATACACAACTCTGTGAAGAACACAGTGTGTCATCCATTGACTCATTGTCACCACACTGGCAATGCGAACAATGCTTTGATGTGGATCATGATGGACTTACTGAGCAACTGCTCTTTTTACATGAGCAGTTGTCATTCGTAGCCTCTTGGGTTGCTTTTGAGCACTGGAAACATTTAGCTCATTAAAATACCCATTGATGTGATGCACACATGCAAGCGGTAGGCCAAGATCTGATGTAATTAATCTCACACTATGTCCCTGTAAATTGTGAACTAATGTGCAAGTCAAAGTTGCTTTTTTTGTAACGAATGCCTTAACTCCTTTGCCTGTCACTGAAATGGGTAAAAAGGTTTGACTCTAATATTTTATGAGGTCATAACTTGTGTTCCAGCAGGTCAGTGTGCATGCTTGGAGATGTGATAAATATCACGTGGGATCAGAATATGTAAATAAGCACATTTTACGGCTTAATTCACTGAAGATAATTGCTTTACATAATTAAGAACTGTCCTTTCTGAAAGAAGAAGCATTCTGCAGACACTTTTACAACAACACTTTTATGAGTGTTGTTAAAATAAATTGCAAGGACAGCATCACTCACCTTCCACCTCGAGGAAAAGCAATGTGGTTACACAGAACTGATTACCATGTAAAACCATCAAGGGGATGTGCCTTTTGGGAAACACAAAGAATGCTGGAAATCTCATTACACAAAATATCTTTTTCAATCACGTAATTCCATCAATTATGGTGTGCGCGTATTTTGCCGTAAAAAGCAAAGCACATCACATAAGTAATTGCAAAAGTTTAAATTTCAGTTCAGAGAAATGGACTCACTAACTGTTCAGCAATGGGACAATGTGAGAAACAACGTCAAATTACCGAGATCCAGTTTCCGGTTTCCAGGTTGTGGTTGCTTCTTGTGGTCCTCCGAAGTGATATTCCAAAACACGAGGTAATCCGTCCAGATTCTTCTGTGCTGCCATCGATTTTATATTATCTGTTTCGGATTTATATTATCCATCTCTGAATTGGTCCCGATTGCACATGCGCAGAGGATTGAGATAATTGGTTTAGTCCGTCTGTCAGTGAAACAACATTGAAAATCATTCCAAACAGGAAACTTACTATTTTTAAGGATGTCATAAAGGACACATACTGTTGCGAATCTGGAAGCCATGAGCACACAACAGCCAGAGTCCTTATAGATCATTTATATCAGTTAGTATGTGTTTCTAGGTAGGGTCCCGTCCTATGTTTTATGGGAATTAAATGTTCGTGCGCTGCGGACTTATTTTGATAGTCAGGGTTTTCTTTTACATTTTTACATCACTTACAACTACAACAACACCTTCGCTCCATCCTGATGCCATAATGCTCGCGGCATTCTTCGCATGCTTGCCGGCGAGCGAGCGCGTGCTTGGGCGGAGTTTAACGTAGGCATGGCGTCCCTCTTTGGCCAATCGGCAAGGAGCGGGCGTCTCACCCGCCCCGTCTCCCACTCAACACCATCGCCATTACGCACGTGGCCGGAGGTGAGGAGGTAGGCGGAGCTACAAACGCCTCTGATCGGGACTCCACCCAGAAGGGTGGGAGTTGCCCCACCTACCGTGGGCCTGTCCAATGGAAGACGGCCAGGGAATCGCGTGATGGGTCCGACTAATGAGGAGGCGAGTGGCCAGGAGAAGAGGCCCCTCCCTCCTGAAGAGAAAGTGTGGTTGTCGGGACGAGCGTGAGGAGATTGTGTCCCATGTGTCTCGAAGCGTGTCTGCCTGGGTTTGCGGCGGACTGTATCTCGTCTCGTCTGGCGCGTTTCAGCAAGTGGTCGACGATTTTTTTTATCAAGGGAGATCACCTTGTCTCGCCACCTCTGGATTTGGCTGCCCTGGTCCGTCCTTTGGCGACCGGAGCTCCGGGAAGGGGTGGACAACCAGCCGCGCGCTCGCGGCCAGGTGGCCAGCCATCCTCACTCCCAGCCGAACTATCCTCCTCGGCTGGAGAGCCGAATAAAGACCTAGTGGGTCCATTTCTTTTTTGGGTGTGCATCTGTGTGTGGACCCGTCTATAAGTAGAACTGTTAAGTGTTTTTGTAGTACATTATTTGCATTTCTTATCGCCATGATAACTCTGCTCCTTGTGTACTTCCCCTCCCCGATTATTGTAAATAAATCCCCTCTTGTTGAATGTCCCAGCTCGTCCTTGTCATTTCCATCATTGGTTTGCCGCGCTGCGAACGGGAATTAGAAAGGCCATTGCCATAGTTGTATATTTGGACCGACGGACCTCGGTAACCATCCGCTCGGGTTATGCACAGTTCGAGCACACTGACGGCTCGTTCCGCTCGAGGCCTGCTGAGGGTGTAAATTCCCCGGTAGCTTTGCTGCGTGGATACTTAGGTATATTGAAGTTGGCAATTAACCCTACTCCACGCGGTCGAATTATTGGCGATTCATGATCCTTTAAGGGACCCGTACTTTTAGATTTATTTGAAAAGTACGACCTAAATTCCGGGTGTTCGGGTGGAGCCGACTCTACTGCTCCACCTCACGGTCATGCTCGCCACCGAGACGCGGCCCCACAACAATACAGCATGCACGGATAGCCAATGCAACGTGTTAGATTTGGTGGTGTCGTCGAGACTGTGTCAACAGTGGAAAATTCCCAAATTAATTTATTTGTATGACTTTTACAACCCTTATTTTTTTATTTAAATTTAACCATATACTTCAACACTGCAGAACATAAATCGCCTTCTTGTCACTTCCAAACCCCTTCCATTTAGGAGTACTTGGACATATTAAATAAGAGCGAAAATTGCTTTGCAATATGTGTCCTCCACCAGTCCCAATGAATGTTCATTTATTGTGGAGGTGGATAATGGCGTGTTTGGTGCCAAAAATAACAAAAAGTAAACCGATGTACATACATGAAGCAAAAACATGCGTACAGTTTATGTGCTTATAGAAACATCGTGGTTATATACATGGGGTCATTCCAATTGCACTGGGCCATGGACTAACATCCAGGCCTAAGACCTGAAGCCTGCTGATCTGTGCTGCTTCATGGAATGGCGATGCATTATTTTATGGAATAGCTGTCCAGGCAATCGGTGGAAAGCAGTGGGGTGGAGTCGAGGCGGCTGAACACTGGCCCATGTATAACGTGATATTTTCTAAGTCTCAAAAGGGCATAACTTTGAAAAATTGACAAAATGCTCTGAAACTTGAACTTGTTCTGTAACTTGTTATACTAAAGCCATGTATCAAGTTTTAGTTGGGTATTTTAAAAGGTATGGGAAAAAAGTCAGAAAACCCACAGGTGAAATGGATAGGTGGACAGACAGACAGACAGAGAGCAAACTTGCAGTCCCTTCCGGTGAAACCGGTAGGGGACTAATAAGGTGGTGTGTAAGCGTGATGTATAAGACTGCTTCAATAATGCTTAACTTCTGGAATTTTTTTAAACGATTTGTAAAATCATTATTTTATTTAACTTAAAGTATGTACCTGAACTCTGCATGGGGTAACATATTCTCTGGACTCTCCAGTTCTACTTATTTTGATCCTGCATCTCGGGTTCGAATCGTTTTGGGGCCTTCCCGGTTTTTTTTTCTCAACTGTTTCCTATACCCACTCGCTGTATCCCCATCCCCTCTGTCCCATCATTCATCTTCGACCCCTAGTTATCCCATTCCCAACCCTTCCCATTTTCCACGCTATTGTGATCCCCACTCCCCTCTGTCTCACCTCTTTTCATTTGGTTCGTTCCTCTTCTGCTTCATCCTTACTTTCCCCTTCCCATTCTTGCTGCGTTTCATTCAGCAATGTACAGCTTGTTCACCCCCATGTGTCCTTCTCCCCCTCCCCTTCATCTCACACTCACCTCCACTCTGCTGTTGGTGTTTCCCCCTATGCATTTTGTTCCCTTCCATTCTGCT
>NC_140965.1:94984489-95001989 GCF_056783735.1 Eptatretus burgeri | reverse complement strand
TGGGATGACAAGGTGAATCTGCACTGATGGGTAGACATCAAGGAGATTTGAAGTGACTAGTGGCATCAAGCAGGGGTGTGTTGTAGCACCAACGCTCTTCAACATATTATTTGCAGCCACGCTTGAAGAAGCAACCTCGGCATGCCACCAGGTGTGAGCAACAGGTTCAAATATGTGAAACTGTTCAACCTTTCAAGACTACGTGCCTCAACCAAAGCCAGAGGCCCTGATTTCAGAGCTCTTGTATGCAGATGACCGGTGCACTCGTTGCACACACAAAGGAGGGATCTCCAGGCTCAGACCAGCATGTTCTCAGAAGCCTCCTAAAAATTATCATCTATGGATCAGTATTTCAAAGACTGAGATCATGTACCAACCAGCATCTCACATTCCGCTCGAAGCACCCATTGTTACAGTTTATGACGTGAATCTCAATGTTCTATATAAGTTAATCCATCTTGGAATTGTGCCTTCCAACAATGCCATGACAGACAGAGAGATCCATGCCGACATCAAGAAAGCCAGCGATGAAGATTAACGTCTCCATGACAGTGTCAAAGCAGCATGACATCAAACTGGACACAAAAATTTAGGTATATTAAAACCCAGGACTGACTACCTCACTGAATGGGGCAGAGGTTTGGTATGGATGTGCTACCAGTGGCACATCAAGGCCCTGGATAAATATCACCAATGCCATTTTAGTTCCATTGTGAAGATCCTGTGGTAAGACAGTCACAAACCTTGAAGTACTGTGCCGAACTAGGGAGTGCTGCAGAGATGATACTCTCCATAGGATACAGCTGAGATGGGCTGGTCATGTTCGTTGTATTAATGACCAACACATTCCCAAGCAGGTATTGTATGACAAGCTGATCGACACAAGGCAAATGACATCAGGGTAGTCAACCAGCACGTAATGACGGCACCCTCAAGAATTGCCCCAAAGACAGTGACATCAGCTATGACACCTGAGAGTAGCTTGCAGGTGACCACTTGAGAGTAGCTTGCAGGTGACAAGTCAGAAGAAAATTATAGTGAGAGCTGGGACTCTTTACTTCGAGAGAAATTTATGCCAGCTGCGTTATTCCAAGCGACAACAACGGAAAGACCCAGCTCACTTACCACCAGCACAACCTATGATGGGGATGCACATTCCAGTTCCGAATCGGATTCTACAGCCACCGGAGAACCCACAACGATGGCTATGTCATTCTCGAAACTGAGAAGTCAACCATCATGTTGTTATTCATCTCTCATATATGGAAAACGATTCGTTGGTCTACATTAATGTAATGACCTCTCATACATTTGACTTCAATTGATTATGGTGATGATAACTTACTAATTATTTCACTTGTGAATTTATTCCAAATACCATTATGACCAAAATGGCTCATTAATATCAGATATAGCATTTGAACTTCACATCCTACATCTGAGATGAGCATTTCTACTTTCTATGTCAAACCCTTTGGTTTTTTTTTTCAAGGAAATTCATTGGATGAGGTCTGTGTAATCCAACCTAGACTTAGTTCAGTAAAGCTTGCCAAGATCTACGTGCCTGATATGAAATAGGATGATACCCAGAAATTTCCACCCATCACATCCCATCCACCATCCTACCTCCCATCTGCCAAGACTCCTCCTCCAAGTCTGCCAGATTCCTCATGATAAAATGCAAGCTCTCAACCATCCCTCACAAGTCACCCACGCTATCCTTTAATCTGAGCAGCCAGAGGTTTTAATGTATTTTAAGCAGATGAGCGTGATGGATGCTGAAGAGACCATTACGGCTTGAGTAATGCTTTTGCTCGTCTCGTATGGGTGCCCTTTCTACAGCTGAGATGGGCGACAGTGTGATGTAGCGATTAATTGAGTGAGTAATTTAGAAATGCTGCAGTCTGCGCTCCATTGAATGGGCCCTGCGATATAATGACTGATGTGCCCGTCTCACTAGACCCTCATGGGAGGTTCTTTCAAAAACACGAGTCCAAAATATTTTTCAGTTGGCAGGCTGAAGACCAACGTGTGACAGGGCCAGCTGTACGAGGTGTGCGGAGCTTGTAGCTCTCAACCACTGCCTTTTCAAGTATACCTGTACATCAGCAACTGCACACCTTGCATTTATAAAGGTACTTCATGCCCGGTTTTACCCATGTCTATAATGGCAGCACTCGGTGCCAAATTTATAGGCAATTGCATTTTGGTAAAATGGATTGCTTCTTTGTCTGGCAATATCTTCTTCAATTTCACAAATCTTTCTTCCTTCACTCTCATGTATGTGAATGGTTAAAAAGCTTTCGACTATGTTATCACTGTTGAAGTGGTATGTCACTGCGGCAGAGTTATATAGTAAGCAGGCTAACAGTAAGGCATAATGGGTTGGGTAGAATGATGAAGAGATGAATTATGGGTTTCACTGGCAGTGAGGAATGCACAACATGAAAGAGAAGCTTTAAATACAATTTAAAAATCTGGGGAAATGCTGGATACAAAAGAGAGATGGGTGCAGCAAAATAAAGATGGGTGGGTGTGGATGTTTACAGAAGTGTTTGAATTAAAGCATGGAAGAATAGGAAGCACTTGGGGGGGGGGAGGGTGAGTGGGAGAGGGACAGAAAGAAGGGCAGAGAGAGGGTAATGGCAGGGCAAAGGCAATGGGTTCCTGCCGCTCGGGGCATGTCATTTAGCAAGGCATCAGAGACAATAAACTTTTAATTTAGGTATGGCATACTGACGTGTAGTAATCCATTCAAGGCAAAGCCTCCATGAGACTGTCATTAGATGGGCCTGGCCCAGACTTTCTGTCCAACATGATAAATTCTTCAAAGAAAATATAATAACAAACAGATCACATTTTATTACAGGCACATGTGGTTCTCTATATCATTCGGCTATTTATACGTAATTACATCCAGGTGGCCTTTCTTAGGGGGGCATTGTATATCAAATTATTTCTTGGCCAAAGGGATGAATAGGTCTGTCAAGGAGATTGATATTTATGGCTGGATGGCGAGATAAGAATTCAGCTGATCTCAGCTGTAGCCCTGGGTGTTTCTGACACTCCAACCAAAGCCATTCGTCAAGAAGACTATTAATGGTCTGCAGTTAACTTGCAACAACTCGCTCTAACGCGAACCAGGCGGCCCGTTCACCTCCAGGCCTCAGCCCAGGTGGCTGCCAAGCCGCTTCAAGCTGCGGTTATTACGTGGCTGCAATGTGCGCACATTGCCGAAGTGTTTTCATAGCTGCGTGCTAGGCCTTCGGCTGATCGCAGGTATAAATCCTGCCATGGAGGCCGAGCTCTCCCTCAGATACCCTTCACTTTGTCTGTCGCTCATCAGTCAAATGCAATCCACATTTTACACATCAATTTTTGCCAGGCAGCGCATGAGGCTTTCTTTTGGAGTTCGTCTCGCTCTCTGTCGAGTTCTTTACGCCTGTCTTCTCATGTCTGTTTGTCTCTGTGCTTTTCACCTGGCACCTGTTCACTCATGATGTGACATTTCTGCTTCATGGCACTTATTCCGCTATACATACGAGGGTGGTTCAAGGTTGATGTTGAGTTCTTTTAATTGCAGAACGTGTAAAAATAACAGCTCATTGTTGAAATTTTGTACAATTGTATTGTCTAGCCCGAGTAAATGAAACAGGAATGGACATCGGTGATGGTCATGGAATCTTTTTTAATACGTAGTCGAGGCTCATGGAAGAGCTAGTGCACTAAACGGATCAGGGGGGGACACTAACTCCAGACTTGAAGGCCAGCATAGTGGGAGAGTTGGACAAACAATGGGTATGGGGTGGAGGGGGGGGCAAGAAAGGATGCATGGGGTGGACAGGATGGATACAGAAGGAAACTGTCAGGAAGGAAAACTGGAAACTTAGAAGGAGGAGGGAATGGGGTGGTGTTAACAAGGGGAGAAAAGATCATGGTTTTGGATTGGATACGATCAGAGATGGTGGTGAATCTGGAGGGAAGAATGAGATTGAAGAGAATGTGAAAGTTGGTCCCACAGGTGGGAAAAAGAGGAACAAATGAGTGCAGGTGAGCAGTGGTCCTGGATTTAGGTAGTTTCACTTGAAGGGGGGTTGATGGTGGATGGTGTGTGCCCTGCAGAAACTTGGGGAGGGACAAAAATGGAAAGATCAGAGGGTGCAAAACCAGAAAAGAAGTGGTAGAAGACAGAGAGACCACAAACCTGTCTGTGATGGGAAAGTGATAAGCTGATAGACAGTTTCATCGTGGGAGGTTCCAATATTATGGGTAAAACCAAGATGGCAACCAACATTCGCGTGTTCTGCACAACAAAGGAGTATTGTTTAGTTCCTTATGAAGGAGAGCATCCAACAAGATGAAACTTGCATGAGACTATCTCTACAATTTGGTGATGCTTGTCCTTCACATACATTGATGTGAATTTAAATGATGCAGCAAGAGTTTTACAATGGCTGTGAATTGATGAGAGATCCTGAGCATTCTCCCATGCAACCACCAGCTATCACTCAAGCAAATATTAAACGTGTTCATCAGCTAATTTTGGAGAATCACCCAATTAGTATGTGAAATCGCAGAGGAAATGAATGTCAGTGTTGGAAATTTGGAAATGATAATTCGTTCTTCCTCGACATCCAATAAGGTTAGTGGACACCAAAGTAACTTAATCTTGATCGCAAGATAACTAACGTGGCCATTGTGTCAGAGCTCCTGGAACATGACTTGAAGAAAGAAATGATTTCTTGAAGACTGTGATGCATGATGAGTGACAACTTCATCATTTCACACCAGAGTCAAAGTGCTCCAGTAAAAGTTGGGATTATTTGAGGTCTCCACTACCACCACCAAAACAAAAAAACAAGTCATGGCTCAGCAATCAGTTGGAGAGTTCGTAGCATTTATGTTTTGTGACCTTAACAGTTTAATTAATATGGAATTTATTCAACGTGGGAAAACCATCAACGCATATTACTCCAATGACTTGTTACATAATGAAATGAGACGAGGAATATACAAGCGATGGCTGGGTATGCTTTCTCTGGGTGTCACTTCACTGTACAATAATGTTCTCCCTCACACGGCAAATGCAACCATGAGTACTGAAGCAGGGATCGATTGGGAAGGTCTAAATCATCCCCCATACAGTTCACATTTGTCACCTTGTGATTTTCATCTCTTTGGATCACTGAGAAAACATCTGGGTGGCATTAGGTTTACACAGGATGAAGGCATGTCCTGAAATCACAGGTGGCACAAAGATGTGACCACATCGATGGGCCAACATGTATCTTGAGAAATGGGGGTTCAGCAACTTCCCTGTATTTGTTGATTTTACTTTATAAAATGTCCACATCAATCATGGACGAGTGAGCAAAAAATGAATAGGTGTGTGTGTGTGTGCATATATATGTGTACACACACACACACACACACACACACACACACACACACACACACACACACACACACACACACACACACACACACACACACACATATATTCCAATATATAAAGCTCTTTCTAACCACATTCACTGACTGACTCACTTACTGATATTAAAGATTGCTACCTTCCGGGTGATATAGAAAGCTGAAATTTTGCGTGCCGATGGACATCAAAGCAAATTCACCGGGAAAAATCACAAAATCATCGGACAACATCCGTAAATGAAAATATAAATTAATGGAAAAAATGAAAAACTGCAGGTGTGTGACCCAAGACAATGGGGAAACATGGTAATTTTGTGTGCTGACTGACATCGAAGCTGATACACCAGGAAAAATCACAGAACTGTTGGAAAGCATCCATAAGTGAAAATATAAATAAATGAAACATCAAATGCAGGTGAGCGACCCAAGACAATGGGGAAGCACGGTTCGTATGCTGACACAATGTGTAAGTATGTTGTGGGGACCGGCGTCGGCCGCGAGCATGACCGCTAGATGGAGCTGCAGAGTCAGCTCAACCGATCGCCCGGAATTTAGATCTTACCTTTTCGGAAAAGTACGGGTCCCTTATTGGACCAAAGTTCGCCAATAGACAGACCACGTGGGGTAGGGTCCATTGCCAATTTCAATTTACCTAAATACCAACGTGATCCAAAATACCAGGGAAATTCACCCTCGACGATGCTCGTACGGAACGAGCCGCTTGGCGTACTCGAACCGTGTGCGATCCGAACGGTTTGATCGCCGAGATCCGTCGGTCCCAATTGTCCCGTTACAACGGCAACGGCCTGGCTAATTTCCCAACACGCAGCACGCTAAGCCAATGAAGGAAAAGACACGAACAAGCGGATACATTTCACAAATGGGAATGTTTATTTACTATGGGGGAATGAGGGGAGCATATAAGGGCAGAGTTAAACTGAATATTAATAAATGCACGTATATACAGCATGGCAATTATAAAATTCAATACTTATCTGACTGGCGCCACGAACACACACATGCACAGACCCAAAATGATCGGACCAAATGGTCTTTATTGAGGCCTATCTCGGACCTGTCCATCTCGTGCGGTCTTCAAGGACCAGGTCCTCGGGGCAGAACTCGACCCCCAGCACGATCCAGGCGAACGAAGTTGGCAGGAGAAGACCCATTCTGGCACCGACCACTCTGTGCGCAGACGCTTTTAGAACTCAATCGCCCTGCACGCAGATGTTCACTTCTTGCCAGAACCAGAACCAGAACCCGTGTGCGCACTTCTTGCCAGGACCAGGACAATGACGAATGCGCAGACCGCGCCAGACCCAAAACAACGTGCAGGCACTTGCCAGAACCCGAACAACCTTGCACGCACTTCTTGCCAGAACCAGAACGACGACGAACGCACAGACCGCGCCAGACCCAGAACAACATGCGGGCACTTCTTTCCAGAACCCGAACAACCAGCAATGCACAGACAGGGCCTATAATTACACCCCCCTCTTCAGAGGGGGGGGCACCTCCTCGCGATCCTCCCTCTCTCACTGGTTGGTTTTTGGCACGCAAAATCGCTCTTCGTCTCCCTCACTGGCCAAAATGGGCGGCAAGCTCCTTGATTGGCCCAGGGGCATGGTGACGTCACGCGGAGCCCTTTCTTCCTGTCGCGGGATCTGATTGGCCGGGCGACGGTCACCTCAATGGTTGCACGCTGATTGGTCGAGGGCCGCCGCGCGGCTCCTCCTTGAACTCCACCCACCATGGCATCGGCCAGATCGAGGCGAAGGAAGCGAAGTGAAGGTGAGGGTGATGCGGTGTCGTCGGCGTTGATGGTGGTGTAATAAATGAAAAGAAAAATTGACTATTAAAATAACTCCACAGCGCAGGAACATTTAATTACCCATTAGACTAGGGATGGGACCCTAACTGGCAACATGTACTTACCGACATAACTGATCTATAGGACCTGTATGTTGTGTGCTCATGGCTTCCAGATTCACAACAAGTACACCCCACTAGTATATATATATATATATATATATATATATATATATATATATATATATATATATATATATATATATATATATATATATATGTATGTATTTTGTAGCATCAAAGGCTCAACTTCGAGCTCGTCACAGCGAGAAGCTAAAGTCCCGCGATGCCCCAAGCGGCTCAACTGCTGAGGAGACGTTCCAAATTAATGTCACATGCGTGCAGGTTGTGAGGAGAGACATGAGAAACCTTAAAGTTTTTACACCCAACGAGTTTATTTCCTGAACCACAATAATAAAAAAGGACCAGGGATGATTGAATGTGATGGAGGAGATGACAGGAGGTTGTGGTGGGGATGAAAAGGAATGCAAGTAATAAACAAACAAGAAAAAGAGCAATCAGAGATTGCAAACCCTTGCTAGGACTTCTTTTGAGTGGTGTATTTTTCGATGTTTTCAGGTAAATCCAACATGGCTGCAAAACCATGTGACCTATGATGTCATATGTGTGACTCTTTTGTTCCTCATAGTCATGTGTGTAAAGTTTCGCCTCAATCTTTTCAGCCATTTCAGAGAAGAAGATTTTTTAAGGTTTAAAAAAAACCCCACAAACAATATGGCTGCCGAATCACGTGACCGATGATGTCATCAAAAAATTTGTGGACAATTTTATCCCTAGATGACCCTCAAAACTTTCTATACTGATCGGATGTAGCGTTCTTCATATGCAATTATGACGTCGTAACGAAGGCAAGCACCTATGAAATCATAAATGTACCACACTCATTCCCCATGAGGAGTGCTTGCTATGTGCCACTTGTACACCCATGGCTTGGGGAACACTTGTGTGAAATTTCCCCTCAATTTGTCCAGGCGTTCTGGAGAAGATTTTTTTTATAGGTTTTAGGGTAAATCCAATATGGCTGCCAAACCATGTGGTCAATGACATCATATGTGTGAACCTTTTGTTCCCCATGGGCAGCCAGTCATGTGTGTAAAATTTCGCCTTGATATGTTCAGCCACTTCAGAGAATACGATTTATGAATGTTTTTGTTTTTTTGACAATATGGCTGCCGAATTACGTGACTGATAACGTCATGAAATTTTTTTCTGTGGACCATTTTATCCCTAGATGACCCTCAAAATTTTTCATCCTGATCGGTTATGGCGTTCTACATATGCAATTATGACGTCATAATGAGGGCACCTATAAGTCACACTCATTCCCCATGAGGAGAACTTGCTATGTGCCAAGTTTCAAAGTTTTCCTTGGTGTGGTTCAAAAGATACAGAGATCCAATTTTTTTTCCATTTTTTCAATATCGCTGCCACACCACGTGACTTATGACATCACAATTATCATTGAAACATTCTACATGAGTTGTCGCACCAATGGTGAAAATTTCATCTCAATCTGACAGGCAGTTGCGGAGAAAAACATGAAGGTTATGTGTGGACAAACAGACAGACAGACAAACAGACAGACAAACAAACAAATCAAAAATCACTCAGAGTGTGACAACTTGGCAAAACAGCACAAAGTTGAATGGCACTCAGTGGAACGCATAACTCTGCCAGGTGGAACAGTTTAGGTTTTGTATCCCACTGATGGGCTGGACCCGAACCAAAATCCAGTCGGCTTCTTCTTGTCACCTTTTCAAGTCCTCCACCTTGTTTTGTTATAACTCGTCCACAACTTTTTGAGATATAGTGATATATTTAGTTTTTGGCCCTATCTATCAATTTTAGAAATCAGGCCTGTGTTGACTTTTTGACCTTAGAATTTTTGGTAGTTGAATTCAGCGACCTGACATGAAAATGCTCTTCAAATTTCAAGTCAATCAGATGAAAATTGAGGATTTTAGAAAATTTAGCCCAAATTGGTCTTTTGGCCTACTTTGACCTTTTGGCCTTTGTTTAAGGCCCTGTCACACCTTGACCTTTCAGCCAGCGTATGTCGACGTATGAAAAATTTGGCGAATACGCTGGCACACGTCGAATACGTTATGGGTAAGTTTTGTATACGTTAAGAGCACGCTGAAGCACGCTGGCATACGTCGTAGTACGCCCAGCTCGTCGACAAATTTTAAGCACGCTCAATATTTTCCGACGTGCTCGGCGTATTACTCACACGTTCTGCTATGCTGGCCATAAGTTGTAGGCACGTTATGCGATCGTTGACACACGTCGACACACGTTACTTGTAAGTTACTCATAAGTCGAAATACGTCGAGGTAATGTCTAGCGTACCCGAAACTTATTTCTAACCTATGAGTAACGTGCTTTGAACCTATGTGTAACGTATCTACAACGCATATTGACGTATGTAGACGTATTTGACATCTTCCGGACGACCACAGAACTTACTGAATGTGTTTCTCACTTACAGCTACCGTATAATGGCGTATTGGCAGCGTTTAGGGGAATTGGTATATAAAAATGGAGTTCACAGGAGGAACCCATCAGTGTTCCAGACTCCATGTTGAGTAGATGTCCATGTCAGTAGTATCAGTCGTAGTAGTAGTAGGTGAGCGTGTCAGTAGTAGTAGTAGTAGTAGTAGTAGGTCCATGTCAGTAGTAGTAGGTGAGCGTGATGGGGAGGGTGTGGGTGATGATGGATCCTCCTTACGTCCGCGTCCACGGCCACGGCCAGGAGACTTCTTTGCAGTATTCTTCGAAGTTTTCTTCAGCATGACAGTGATGTTGACACTTCGATATCTAGTACGGTTATGATTTGAATAGTCGAGCGGCAGCCTTTTAATAGGCTACGCCACATGATCATTGGCGATACGCTGTCACGCTATGCATAAGTTAGACTATCGTTGGGCATAAGTTGTGAACGCCGCCAACACGCTAAGCATTCGTTGGTATAAGTTATCTATAAGTTATCGAAACGTTCTGTCTACATTACTAATACGTTATGCATACGTCCAACTCGTTATGAATACGCCCAAAACTGAAAAAAAAAATCAATAGTTCAGTGTACGCCAGCGTTTTACATACATTTTGATACGTTGCCATATGCTGGCTAAAACGTCAAGGTGTGACAGGGCCCTTACCTAAAAATTAATAGGTGGTTGAATTCAATGACCTGATATGCAAATGCTCTTCAAATTTCAAGTTGATTGGATTAAAATTGAGGATTTTAGAAATTTGGCCTATGTTGACCTTTTGGCCTATATATACCTCAAAATTAACAGGTGTTGAATTCAACGACCTGACATGAAAATTCTCTTCAAATTTCAATTTAATCGGATGAAAATTGAGAATTTCAGAAAATTTAGCACAATTGGCCCAAATTGGCCATTTGGCCTATGTTGATCTCAAAATTAATATGTGGTTGAATTTGGTGACCTGATATGCAAATGCTGTTCAACTTTCAAGTCAATCGGATGAAATTTGAGAATTTTAGAGAATTTGGCTCAAATTGGCCTATTGGCCCATTTAGACCTTTTCGGTCGACCGAATTTAAAAAAAACTTCAATGCGGGACTGTCGCAGGGTCGGTGACATTAATCTCTGAAAATTTCAGGATGATCGGTTGAGCAGTGTGGGCTGGAGATGAGCGGACACACACACACACACACACACACACACACACACACACACACACACACACACACACACACACACACACACACACACACACACACACGCAAAATCCATAAAACAAATTTAACCTCAAAAATAATTGGTGGTTGATTTCAATGAACAAATAAGCAAATCCTCTTCAAATTTCAAGTGAACCGGATGAAAATTGACAATTTTAGAAATTCGGCCTATGTTGATCTTTTGGCCGATGTGGACCGACAAAATAATTGGTGGATGAACTCAGTGATCTGAAATATATATTCTCTTCAAATTTCAAGTCGATGAGATGAAAATTTAGGATTTTAGAAATACCTCCTCAGTTGTTGACCTTTTGGTCCATGTTGACCTCAAAAATAATTGGTTGGTTAAATTCAGTGATCTAAAAAAAAAAATCTTCAAATTTCAAGTCAATTGGATAAAAATTGAGGATTTGAGAAATACCACCTAAGTTGTTGACCGTTGGCCGATGTTGACCTTTTTGTCCATGTTGACCTCAATAATAATTGGATCGTTGAAGTAAGTGACCTGAAATATAAATCATCTTCAAATTTCAAGTCAATCGGATGAAATATTTTTGTTAATGTCAATCAAATTGATTTTGGTCAATCTTTTTGTTAATGTATTTTTATGTTCATTTACGGATGTTTTCCAACAGTTCTGCGATTTTTCCTGGTGTATCGATTTCGATGTTCATCGACCTGCAACATTTCAGCTTTTTACTTCACCTGGAAGGTACCGAACTTTAATTTCAGTCAGTGAGTCAGTAGTTAGAATGAGCTTTGCACAGTATATTAGATATATAATACTGAGATAAAGTGTAACTGGTTGCTTAAAAAGTTATTTTCCCATCCATCTTCAAATCCATGTGTTATGACATTTTAATGAATTGCAATTTTGCTGGAAATAAACCAGGTTTGCCAAGTTGGACTTTCATTGTTATGTAATGTAAAATTATTTTCCAGAAAACAAACGTAATGATCTGTCAGATACATGTACACATATACGGCGTTTCAATACGAACACTAGCGGACTCCATAAAATAACCAATCGCTACGTTGCTCTTGTTGTATTATGACTCCCTATAGTATCTCCAGTGTGACGTCTGACAAGCAGGTCGTACTGGCCGTCCTCATGGTTTCTCAGAATGTTGACAGGGAAACTGTCACTTGTTCTGACAGGGTGCTATTAGGCCTGTAGCACAGGCCTTCTATTTTTTTTTTTTTATTCTTTTCCATTAAATGTTTAAGGGCAGAGGCCCTTGGGCACTGCCGTTACGCGTGGCTGACGAGGATAGGCAACAGGGAAGCCAGGCGATCAGCCGAATGCCATCTTGGCACAATGTGGCAAACAGTGTCCGAAACTCACATTTTGTGAAAAGGCATCAAGCTTGGTTATCTTATCCAATGTAGGACATTATGCTTTCTCAAAAGCACGTCAGCATCGGTTATTCTCGTTTTATCAAATCTTTGTTTCAGTTTCATGTTTCATTTGGTGAAATCATACCTTATTTGACAAGCCTCACCCAGGCCTCTCATCATCTCGATAGAACTTGAGAAATACACTCCATAATATCTGTTCTTTCTCCTTCTCAATTCAATTGTAATTGTTGCCACCTGCTTCTAGCTCTTCTACAGAGTTCATATAAGGAAGGAGTGGAATAAAGGATGAATATTATAAAGTAAAACAAGCAGGCCACCAAACCTGCCAGACACAATCCTCTGATAGCATCGCACCCAGGCCCCAGGCAGCACATGGCGGCAGAGGCAAGGAATTTCTGGGAGTTTAATTTAAAGCCGCCGCACCATCAAACGGCAAAGCTTGACCTGTGTCTGTGGAGAGGCGATAGCCAAGTAGACAGCACACCTTGCCTTGCCGCCAAAATGTTTTTAGCCAGGGCGTCATAACAAACAACGGGAGCTTCACTCCTGGAGTTTGAAAAGAAGGACGTGCGCCGCAGGGTTGGTTAGCAATGGCGGTGGGGCCTAGCAACTCGCAGTGCACTCCAAAGGCATTCAATTTGGGAGCCATCATCTCACCGCGGCAATGGAACGAACGGTCATATTGCTATAATATTCTGATTATCCATCATTCTGACAGGCCACTAGCCCTGTCTCCTCCGTGCCCAAAAACTCGTGTTTCTTCTGTTTTTTTTTTTAAACTTTCTTTCTTTCTGTCAGCTGGTGACATTAAACAGGCCTGAGATGAGAAACAGAGCAACCCGGAGTGCTGCTGCCAAGGCATAAACCGTGGGGGAGAAAAGCCATCACTCCCTTGCTCCCCACGTATCTCCCCGTAGCCTAACGGAGTTCAGTTGTGACAAAAAAGGCGAACGAGAGATGGAGAGGGGGGTAAGAGGCCTGTGCTTTGGAGACGTTTTTTCAACAAGCATTGTGGGCACGTTTACAAGTTCTTGTCTGCACAAAGCGTTTATTTGGCAAATAGGCTCACGGCATAGTGGCAGCCTCGCTTATACTCGATTCACAACCGCCGTGTCAGGAGTGGCTCATCAGAAAGGCGCGGAGTCGTGGAACTCAATCGGCAAGCACGCAGTGGAAAATGGGAGAAATATTACAGGCCCGGCTCAGGAGGGATGGATTGAACTGCACTCGACATGATTTCATTTCCTTTCAGGGCGCATAACGCGGGGTGCTAACGCTTCAGCGCGAATGAGACGTGGCACTGCGCTGACAAGATTTACGGGCAGGCGAAGGCTAGCCACCGAGACATTACCGGCAGATGAAAGCACTTTGCAACGCACACATGTGCAGGAAGTGACAGCAATAGAGTCTGGAGTTAGGCAGAAAGCAAATGAAGTCCTAATAACAGAAGGCAGGGATGGAGCAGTGGTTTGTGGGCCAGTTAAAACCTGAGCTAGATGTCAGTAAGGCCAAAACTCAGAGCAAAACTGTATTACAGATACAAGGATAATTTTAACTCTCACTCTTAGTAAGGTCCCCACATGGAGCCCCGGGCGTTCTCCAGTTACAGAATGCAATCTAACACAGTCAGAACCTGACAGCGGGAGCCAGTGTGGGGCCAGGCCTGCGAGCAGGCCCAGGACAAAAGAATAATGTGGTGGGCTCAAAGAGGAGAAGGGAATTCAGCAGGAAAAGTCTGAGCTGGTGTTGGGGGGGGGAGAGTATATGTGCGTGTGTGTATGTGTATGTGTGTGAAATGGAATCTCCGAAGCCCTCGGGGGAGCACTTGAGATGGAGCCAGGGCAGGCGTAGCACAGCTGAAAAGTTTCATCAACACTCGAGCGATGGCGGCGATTTGGAGCTCCCTCGGAGGAGCCGATCCATCAGGCTGACACGGCGCCCGTATGATTCCCTCTCCAGGCCTGACAGCACCTGGTGGAATCAAGGGATCGGCAGGCCTGCACGCTGACAGTCCCACTGGCTGCAATCAATTTCCTCCAGGATACAATATATTCAAAGTCTTTGGGGCTTTCATCTTCCTGCCTTGCGCCTGCAGGCAATCTATAAAACCGCCTGCAAAAAATGTTTGATTAAGGCCAACTGCTCACTGCACGCTGTCACTCAGCGGTCTTGCGTTAAGCACCGGCATTAGTGTCAGGAGATCGGGGCCTTGGCCGCACGCAAAGCTTTCGTCTGTCACTTACTCACACACTCACACACTCACACACACACACACCTTTGTGTGTGATCTTGCCATATCATTGTACCTGTGACACCTGTTGAAGAACTATAATTGATATCATTGCCACTGTCAGGTCGTACAAACATAAGTGTTCATGAAGGCTTCCCATTACTAATTCTGCTGCCTCATTTTTTCAGCTGACCTCTTGTCGAGCAGAACTGTTCTTTACCCTCTGCTCAATTACTCAACTACAGCAGTGCCTTTAATTTCCGCTGCCTTTATGCACCTGCTCTGTTTCAAAATCCCCTCTTTATGTGATTTTTTAACTTCGGTATGGTAATCTCTCGCTCCCTGCTCTTTGCACCTGTTGCTCAAAACTATTCTCCATATATTGTGTCTCTCTCTTGATCAGCCTCAAACTGTTATCTATGTTGTTTGAAAGAGACGCTATCACATTTGTGGTGCAGTCATTAAGATAGATTGCAGGAATGGCTGAGTTTTTGAAAAAAAAGCATTGGCTATTTCTGGATTAATCTCCAATGTCAGACATCCTGGCTTTCCCCCAAAATTAAATATTTGCATCCTCAAATTGCAAGCACAAGGCTCTTCATCGGGCTGCCACTACGGAAGCACGAAACTCATCTCAACTCCTCAGCGAGTCCAAGCAAAACTTTACCCAATGACAAACCCTTCTTTTTTCGTATGCAGCATCATTGGCTGAAGGTACGGCTGTGCAATTGATGCAGTGCCCTCTATACGTTAGGGCAGGGTTTTACAATTTGGCCAGGGTGCCGGTGATAGCTCACCTACTCCTCACAAAGGACGCCATGGGATCTTTAATGTCCACCAAGTAATGCTGGCCTTCAGGACACCCAGTTCAACGTCCATCCGAGGGACCAGCGCACACATTGATGAATCACCCTGCCTGTGAAACACCGGGATGAAAGTTTATAGCTTGGTCAAGATTCAAACCCAGGCGAGACAGCTTAGAGCCAAGTGTGCTTACCTGTAGGCCATTCTGCCAGCCCATGAAAACCCAACAAGAAAAAGAGCAATCAGAGATTGTAGACCCTCACCAAGACTTATTTTGAGGGTTCTTTTTATAGGTTTTAGGGTAAATCTAATATGGCTGTCAAACCATGTGACCAATGGCATCTTATGTGTGAACCTTTTGTACCTCATCCCCTCTTTATGTGATTTCTGTGACAGGCGATCATACATGTAAAGTTTCATCACAATCTGTACAGCCACTTCAGAGAAGAGGATTTTTGAAAGTTTTTTTTTTTAACAATAAAGGTGCTGAATCACGTGACCAATGACGTAATCAAAAATTTTTTTGTGGACCATCTTATTCCGAGATGACCTTCAAAAATTTTCATACTGATCGTATGTGGTGTTATACATATGCATTTATGACGTCATAACAAAGGCACCTATGATAGCATTAAAAAAAAATCACACTCCTTCCGCATGAGGAGTACTTGCTATATGCCAAGTTTCTATTTTTTCCTTGGTCTGATTTCAGAGATACAGAGGTCCAAATTTTGTCCATTTTTAGCCACATTGCGTTGCGAACGCTGACTCTAAGAGAGCTCCGCGTTGTTCTTCTTCTTCTTCTTCTTCTTCTTCTTCTTCTGGTGAACACAAAACCTTTATGACGTGGCTCTTGGACACATTTGTCCTTGTTCCAATATGGTTGCCACACCACGTGACACATGGCATCATAATTATCAGTAAAACATTCTACACGAGTAGTCGCACCAATTGTGAAATTTTGTCTCAATCTGACAAATAGTTGAGAAGAAAAGCATGAAAGTTCTGTGTGGACAAATGAACAAACAGACAAACCAACAAACAAACAAACGGGCCCAAATGCAATACCCTCTCCTTCGGCGAAAAATAATGTAACAAAGTTTTCCTCATCTACACTAATAAGTGTGTGCGTGCGTGCGTGCGCGTGTGCGTGTGTGTGTGTGTGTGTGTGTGTGTGTGTGTGTGTGTGTGTGTGTGTGTGTGTGTGTGTGTGTGTGTGTCTCCTCCATAACACCAACATCATAAAACCTCGCAGCCTGAAACTTTGCATGCATATGAAAAAAAACTCCAAGGAAGTGCAAGAGTGAAAATTGGGTGTTTGGGTTAATTAAAACACACCTCTTGAAAATAATTAACGGCCTTATTTAATTATATTCTTCATCGGGTGATCCTCGGTCACCTCGCTCTTTGTGGTCTCGGTAACTTTGCTAGGATAAGGCGTATCCTTGGTAACTTCGCTGGGTCTGAAGCCGCCATGTTTTTTGGCCTGCTCAACCATGCCTTGACTTGGATGAGGCCACAACGATTTCTTAACGATTGTTTTTTTCTCTTTCCTCACTCATATTGTCAAATTCCTGTTCATCATGGCTATGAATCGTCGTATACATCACTTTTGTAAGTACTATAGCTTTCAAATTAGGAGCTTGAAGCGATTTCAAGCGTTTTATGATACGATTTTCCATGATCCACTCTCACGAACTAATTAAAGTATATCATCGAAATATGATTTCGGTTTTGAGAATCAGACATCATCCGGACTAAATACGTTTCAAAATTTGGAGTGAGATCTGATAATTTACAGAAATAACGAGTCTTAAAACTAAGCCTATATACCTATTTACTTTAAGCAAGCGAGGCTATGGTCCCTCGTTCTCAATATACACACAAGAAAATGTGAAATTTCCAAAGCATTAAACTTTCTTTTTCTACTGTTTGGAGAATTATATTCAGTGAACAAAAAAATTTAGGAATGTGATGACATTAACTAGCTTCATTGAGCTATAGGATTTAATGCATTCACTGCAAGACCTCACACCCTATCTCCCAGAGGGACTGTCTATCCATAGCATCTGCCA
>NC_140965.1:94951989-94979489 GCF_056783735.1 Eptatretus burgeri | reverse complement strand
TTAAGCCATAATACTGCTTCTCCATTCCTGGATATGTATCACCAGGTTACTGGTTACATCTTATGGAGAGGGGGTTGGTGGGTGGGGGGGTCGGTGAAGAAGGTATGCTGTTGATGCAGTGCTTCCTCCTCACCTCCATCCCCCCCCCCCTTTTCAATCAAGGCAGGAATTTAGAACCTAGTTCTGGTAACAGAACACAATAGCCTACTATTCCTTTCAAAAGGTATAGTGGGATTTTAATATCCACCAGACAATGCTGGCAGACAGGTTAGCCAGCTCAACCCCTCCCACCTCCAAACTATTTTGATGGGTATGTGAACTCATTGATGCATCATCTTCCCTGCAAGTTAATAGCTGAACAGGTTAGACTGAACCCAGGTTAGACTGCTCATAAGTGAGAATGTTAACTTTGAGCTACCCTGTCAGCTCGTGGCCATCATTAACCAAGTGCTAATGAGATGTGCCAATCGAAATGACCAAATAAAATATAAACAGCAGGAATACAGAAATGGGAAAATGTTTGGGCTTCTAAATTAACTTCCACTCCTGCATAAGTCTGCAAGCATAAGGGTATAACTTCTAAGGAGCACCCATACAGCCATTATTTTGTTAACAGTAGTTACACCACTGCATGTGTGGTCATTTAACCACACTTGGCGGTGTTATGGTTGGAGTGTCCACTCTGGGAGGTCGGCGATTCGCAACCACAGCTAAGTCATACCAAAGACATAAAATGAAATAGTAAGTAAGAATTCCTTGTTTGATGCTCAGCATTTAAAAAGGATAGAGCATGGAGAAACAACAATAGGTTGGCAAACATTGTACGTGCTTGATGGACCCAATGGCCTCCTCCTGAGGCAAAGTTTCTTAAAAGGAACTTCGACGCAGGAGGTAACGAGGCTGCGGGAGGTAAGAAGGAGCAGTCAATTCTGTGCCGATATTATGGTGAAGTTTCAGAAATCATAAAGTCATGAGGCTTTATTGTCTCATTAGATATTCCAAAGCTGCACACGATACTCAAGCACTCTTGCATTGCCTCTCTACCACAAAGGGGTTCATTGAGGACAGAGCCAAAAGGGTTGATTGGCCAAGAGGGTTTGTGAAAGTGTCTGAGGTTGCATGTCATTTCGTCCTACCCTTTGGTAAATATCGAAAGACAGTCTTTCTTCAACTACTGAGTCTTTCCATCACTGGCCATTAAAGGCTCTCTCACCACTGTCTAATTGAGCAGGATCAAAAATTCCCCTCTTTTCTGGATGGATTCACAATTGGCTCTTCAGCATCAACTGTCATTCTGTTATGATCCCTCGTTGCTTCAGCATACAATATCAAAATCATTTTAAGAAGGTTTAGCTTTGTTTATTTCTCGAGTTGTAAAGAATGATAAAAGTTTTGAATGGAAGAAGTTCTCCATCACTGGTGTCTTTGCTGCAATGAAAATGTATTTGCACCTGCAAGAATCAACGTCGGTAGCTTGGAATATTCTCAGGTGTTGAATTTGCTGATAATGGGAAGTGGGCTTCTCATTTTTGTTTAGCTAGCTTTAAGGGGAACTAGGAACGAATTTGCAATAAATATAATGCTATGGATGAATTGTTTAGAGATCTCTGCCTTAATAACTTAGCCTGCACCTTGTATTTTTTTTGCAAAGTTGAGTTGGGGTAGCTTGTCCTGTTTCGCTTTCCCATTTGGGTACTTGGCTCATGATGCAGGGATCTCAGGTTCAAACCACCATCCACCCTGAGTTCTCCTTTGTCAACTCATCTATATATTTCTCTGATCGATTGGTGCATCCCAAAAGCATAGCATCCTGTCATTAAAAAAAAAGAATGATGAGATATAATTTTCTCATTTAATGACATATCAATACCAAATGGTGCCTGTGACTAGAAATTTCCAGGACATGCCATGTCACTACTCCAAGGAGTAAGGACTCTAGTTGAAGAGTTGTGGTTCGGGTGGGGGGGTTGAACGCGTGGGGTGGGGATGAGAACTTGGGGTTTCAGAAGGGGGGGGATTGACTTTAGGACCTGAAGTCACATTTTACATTACACAGATGTTCTGATGGTACCTGCTATATGTATCTAATAATCTCCGTCGGTCTGTCTGTCCGTTTGAGGAGGAGCTTCCCAGTTCGGGGTGGGGCTTCCCTCATTCAGGGAGGGACTTCAAAATCACATCGCCACCATTTGGTTCACTCCGTATCACTGCTTTTGTAAAGCTCACACTTACTTTCTTACACTCTCATGGCTTTATATTAAATCAAATTCGATATCTCATTTCAATTTTCATGGTCGCTAACATGGTTTAGACCGGATTGCAAAAATAACAGGAAGAAAATTTACATTTTCAGACAAAAATGCATTTAAACCCTCTCGAGCCCACGAAATGTTCTGGGTGAACAAAAAATATAACCCCTGGGGCTCTCGAGGGTTTAGTGAAATTAAGGCCTGTAATATAAAGTCCATTCAGAAAGCCTGGTGTTGGCTTGGTGGTTAGGGTGGCGGCTTGGGATCCCAGGGTCCTGAGTTCAAGCCCCGTTGGCTGCCGAATTAACACCAGGGGGTTGACTCAGCCTGTCATCCTTCCGAGGTCGGTGAAATGAGTGCCAGTGTACTGGTCCCGGTGTATGCCCCAGTTAGAATAGGTGTACCATATCCCTGTGTGTCGTAAGAGGCGACCAGGGTTGGTGTCAGGAAGGGAATCCGGCCATAAAACATTTCCTCACAAAAAGCCAAACCCCTGCACAGCAGGGAAAAATGGCTGTAAAAACGGTCATTTTTTTAATATATATAAAGTCCATTCAGACTTTCTCGCAGCTTTATCTTAACTCTAATTCACCTTCTGATTTCACTTTTTCATTGTCACTAAGATGGTTTAAGACTCAGTTGCAAAAAACGGAATGAAAATTCAACGAATATTTGCGCTTTTAGATTAAAAAAAAGCATTTTAAGTAAGGCCTGTAATCTCCACCTGTGTGTCTGTCTGTCTGTCCGTATGGGGCGGAGCTGCCTCCATTCAGGGAGGGGCTTCAAAATCACATCGCCGCCATTTTGTTCGCTCTGAATCGCCTATTTTGTAAGGCTCGCAATTTCTTACACCCTCACGGCTTTATATTAACTCTAATTCGATATCTCATTTCATTTTTCATGGTCACTAACATAGTTAAATATTTGCTTGCAAAAAACACAGGAAGAAAATTTACATTTTCAGACAAAAAAATGCATTTTAAGTGAAACCAAGGCCTGTAATATAAAGTCCATTCAAACTCTCTCACGGCTTTATCTGAACTCTAATTCACCAACTGATTTCATCTTTTGTAGTCGTTAAGATGCTTCAAGTTTGAGTTGCAGCAAAAGGTGAGAAAAATCAGACAAATATGGGCGTTTATACACAAAAAGTGCATTGTAATGGCCGGTTTGAATGTTTCTTGTCGAACGTGGTGTGGGGGAGAGTGAGTTATCATTAAGTTACCTTTTGAAGAAACAAAGGTATGTTTTGATTACAACTCGTGTAAAGAAAACGAAGTAATGCACGTTTCGTTTGAAGCGATCGCGGCAGCGGTCTATTATCCACCGCTCAAAGAAGGTACGTTTTCCTAATGCAGAGGAAAAAAAATCGTGGTCTTTAATAATACATTTTTTAAAACTTGGTTTTCGCACAAATTTTCAAGGTTGAATCATGTGCAAGTACGGCATTTTTGACAAACTATTTCACATGGGCATGGACATGTAAGTCACATATCCTATGTGAAATAAATAAACATTAGAAAGAAACTTCCAGAGAGATATTTTTTTAATCTTATTTTACAAGTTATGTACACGTACACTTTGAAGAAGTTTATTTTAAATCTTTAATTTTAAAATAAAGTGTCGTTTTGTCTGCTGTACAAGAACGAAAAGAGTAATTTTGGTTTTCGCCGGACAGAAGGGTGTAATGCCCATACACACCGCCCGCAACACTTTTTCTCAGGGACTTCTCCATTTGAGCTATATTCTTTCGACAGTCGTCACAATATAAAGTTCTATTCTTTCGACAGTCGTCACAATAAAATATTTCGTTCTGCAGATGAAGTCACAATAAAATGTTGCAAGTCTTCATTACTTTTTGATCCCAGAGTCACACAAGTATAAAGCTCCTTCCTGTGTGAAGCAGGATGACGTCGACATTGTGACGTCACACGTCTTAAGCATAGTAAAAGTAAAGCATTATTTCAAATAATCAATCGCATTGTTTTTGTTATTTTATGACTTGCCAGGATATCTTAGACTCTCAAAGGATTGCACATTCGGCTTTGAGCTACCTTGCCTGGGTTGGAATCCCAACCCAGCTTTCAACTACCACCATGGTGTTTGGCATGCAGGGCGAGCCATCAATCAGAGGGACATTAAACCGGAGGATACGACACGTTGCATTTGGAATTGCCATTTCCAAAATCAATAAAAGAATGAAGGAACAGAATGAAACAACTTATGAACGTCATCACAGACTTGCACGGGAAGCAGAAAGAAAAATAATGAGGTGGGAGAATGAGACAAATATTGTCCGCCATTCTGTCTGTCTGTCCATTCAGGGTGGGGCTTCCCCTGTTGGAATGCAAGGAAGATCCTGCGGCTTGATCTGGATCACCCGCAATGCTGCTTCGGTTTTGAAAAAACTGCCGGTTATCTCACATGGTGTCAGAAGTTAACCGGACCTGCTGCTTTCTCACAAACAACCTTCCTTAAGTACGGTATGGCATTTCTGAGCTTTGAATACCTGACTATCAATTGGGATGCAGCGGATTTATTTGGAGAATTCACTCAGTTTCGAGACCACGTTCAGTTCGTGTTCGCGGGCCCATTGTCGGAGCTAAACCCAAAGCAAAAAGCAGGATGGCTGTGCACATGGACTGGTGCTCATGGCCGTGAGGTTTATAAAACGTACACATGGGAGGAGACTGAGAAAGATGATCCCGACGAGGTACTCGATCATTTTGAAACTTATGTGGACCGAGAAAGAACAAGCGGATCGCCCGGCACCGGCTCAAGCAGCAGAAACAAAAGAGTGAGGAGACCTTTGATAACTTGGTGAAGGACCTGAGGATTATTCTCATGGACTGTGAGTACGTCAATCCTGAGGACATTCTAATAGATGCGATCATTGATGGCCTTTTGAATCCAGGTGCAGGAAAGGTTGCTGGATCAAGGTGAAGGACTGTCACTAGCAAAGGCTCTGGAAATTAGACAACAGTTTGAGTTGTCTCTCAAGCAAATCCTCATGGTGCGGAATAAAGATAACGACAAACTTAGAGTGTCAGCTATCACAGCTCAGAGCAAATCGCATCCCAAGCCTTGTGCCTCGTTTTCGCAGCTGCAAGCATTTAAAGCATGCGGTAGATGTGGCAAGAATGAGCAGCATTTGTGGAACCAAGTGGAAATGTCCTGCAGTAGACTCCGTCTGTTCCTATTGCAAACGCCTGAACCATTGGATGTTTGTCTGTAGTAGGTGACAACGATGAGGAAAATGCTCCTCGTCGATGCTAGAGAAAACAAGAAACCTGAAGGCAATTCGGAGGTTCTTCGAATATACAAGGTTGACAACATCGGCACTCTGGCAGATGACAAATGGTCCCAGACTGTCAGAGTCAGTGGCATGGCGAACATCACCTTCCGTATTGATATGGGGCAAGGTGCAATGTACTTCCACTCAGGGATTTTCAAAGACTACCAGTTAATCCTGAACTTCACAAGTCTAAGAGAACCCTGAGAACTTAATCTAACCACATCATTCAACCAGTTACTTCCACGGATCTTTCCTTGGAATTTGAGGGGAGGTCCATAATAGCTTCATGCGAGCTGGTCAATCTGGATCAGGAAAACGTGATATCGGGGGAGACTGCTAAGAACCTTGGCCTCATTGCTCGACTAAGTTCCGGATGATGAATCGGTTCCCCCAGAGCTACGATATTTTCTGATTATCATCGGTAGGTCAGGTACCCTACCAGGGGTCTAACAAATCAAAATACACCCAACAGCCAATGGGGTTGTACATGTTGCACGTCGACAATCCGCTGCGCTAATGCCTCGGATCATCGAGGAATTGAACAATATGGTAGATAATGGCTTTATAACTCCGGTGGAGGAGCCAACTGAATGGGTCAGCTCAATGGTAGCTGCAGTTCGCAATGGCAAGCTAAGAATATGTTTGGATCCTCGAGATCTCAACAAGGCCATTAAACGTGAACGTTATCCCATGGACACGGTTGAAGAGGTGGTCTTCAACATACCAAAACCCAACTTATTCTCAGTTGTGGACACAAAGACTGGGTTTCCACAGATTTTCTTGGATGAGGAGTCATCAAAACTGATGACCTTCAATATACCGATGGGCTCTTTTTCGTTGGCTGAGGCTTCCGTTTGTATTGAAATGTGCCCCAGAAATATTTCAGCGTATCATGGATCAAATGTTGGATGGCATTATTTGAGCCACAGCGATCATGGACGATATCTTGATTGCAGGATGAGATTCAGATCATCACGACAGCATTTTAAAGCAAGTCATGGAGAGGGCTACATCCTACAACCTCAAATTGAACAGGCAACAATGCAAAGTTTGCCAAAATGATGTTCAGTATGTCGGGCATCTACTTACTGCAGACGGACTCAAACCTGACCCCTCAAGAATTGAAGCCCTATGTAATATGCCTATTCCATGGAATAACGAGGACGTGCGGCCTTTCCTTGAATTCGTTGCTTACCTGGCTAAATTTATTCCTCAACTGAGTGAAGTAAATGCACCACTTCAAGCCTTACTGAGAGCTGATAGTATTGTTGCGTACTAAGAGCTGATAGATATAGAGCTGATAGTACTAAGCCTCAAAATCAAATTTCTGCCATTATTTTTTTCTCCATGGCAGTTCTCTGTCGTTGTTGAGGTAACATGACTGGGTGTACATGTGGATATTTGGAGAGATGAGTATTTCTTGAGAAGGTCTCACGTTCTGTTTCTATTCGTGTTTAAAAATATCCCGTGTTCTGAGACCTCACACAGCTAAACCCTTTTGGGCTATGCCATGATTTCTTGTTGTGATATCATTTTTGACTGTCACTGAGAGTTTAAGACTTGACTAAAAACAAATCCCGAGATAAAATCAGACAAAATTTGATGTTTTTAGGTAAACAAATGTTCCAAAGAACTAAATGCAGTCGACGTGTCGCTTCCGGACCTGTCCTCTTGGGGTTGTTCATAAGATCTATGACGTGGACATCTATTCAATGTGTGTTAGCATTTTTTTAGAGGTCTCCCGAGGTGTTCTGAATGAAATTGGAAGAAACCTGGAGAGGAAATGAACAGGTCCCTGCTGTTGTTTTGTGAGATGCATGCATACTAAAACCTCTTCCATGCTGTGGGGAGAGGGGTTCGGACCTGTCCCCTTGGGTTTTCGCTGTCTGTCTTTCCCCTGATTTATTTTCATTTCATGTGGAACACCTCGAGAGACCTCAAGTAATGTGATACATGCATACTACGTCGGACCCCCTTTGAAAGGTTTTCCCAGCCGTGGGGAAAGGAGGGAGGGAGGTGTGGAGAAGAGAGGAGAGGAAGCAGAGGGGAGTGATTGAGAGAGGGGGGAGAAGATATGGAGGGCGTGTTGTATCATAACTACTTTGAAAGCTTGTGAAATATAGAACCCCTTTGAAAGCTCTTTCTGGTCATGGGGGGGGGAAAGGGGAGAAGGGGGGAGAGAGGGTGGGGATTGGAGGGGAAGGGGGGGGAGGAAAGTGGGGAGGGAGAGGTAGATGAGGGGAGATAGAGAGAGGGGGAGTGGTAAGAGCTGAGGTCTGAAAGACACATTTTACATTGCATGGAATTTTCATGGGTCCCTGCGAGTAGGCTAATGTTGTCTGTCTCTCCCACCCTGAAACACGGAAATGCTCCTCGAAGAGAGAAAGACTATTAAGTAATAGTTCCTTCAAATTAATCCAAACCAACAGGAAAATTATCTTTTTAATCAGATAAAAGAGGATTGAACTTGAGCAGTGTATAGGGAACAGACTGCTGCCTCAATCTCTCCTGATAAAAAAATATTTGCTGTTAAGAAATACATACCCTCCCATTTTCTAGCTCTTTCAACCAGTGCAAGAATAAAAGACTTCTTGTTTTTTTTCTCTCTTTTTTTTAACATCGTGGTATTTTTTACCACGGGCTTCTGCTCATGTCCACATGTACAGGTGTACAGGTGTACTGATATCTTGCATCGTCTTCCTCCTGCACATGATAAGTCTACAAGCTTTACCACAAGTCTTATTTACAGTTTATTGGTTGTCCCAATACTGGATAGAAGTAATTAACGACACGAGGTCAACAAGATCATCCACATATTACGTATGCAAAAAGGAGGCAAGGAGGATATAAAAACATAAAGAAATTCAAAATTAAGGAAAGAGGGTAGAATAAGGGGAAGAAGGGAGTGAAGAAGAAGAAGAAGAAGAAGAAGAAGAAGAAGAAGAAGAAGAAGAAGAAGAAGAAGAAGAAGAAGAAAAAGACAATGAAGTTGGGAGGAGAAAGGATGAAGAAAAAAGATGGAAGGCATATATGGGTCAGAGGAGGTGGCTATAGTTAAATGTTTTGCCACACCACATGTGGCATGGTGACCTCTTTTACCATAAGTGGCAAGGCATGACTTTTTGTTCCCATTATCTTTAAAAGAGAAAAATTTATTTTGGTCTGCATTGCTGTTTTCTTAGAAGCCTCCCGGTACCAATCTGTTAATTTAAACACAATAATGGCTCCAGTTGTGTACCTCAGTTTTTATTTTTGGCTACTGATGACATCCATGGCCATCAACCCAATCTTTAGAGTATTGTTTATGCTTATATGATAAGGATAACTTTGGAATATCTTTTATATATCGCATCGAGACCCAACTTTAAGGGATTTTTCGGTGACATGCAGATGTCATGTTGTGATGTCATAATGCAATCGATGCCATGATGCACACAGACATCATGCTACAATTACAAACTAGCATCCATTGAAGACAAAGTCTTCGATATCCCCCGCCATAGTAAATGAGGATGAACAAACTTATATTCCATAAGCGTGTTCAATATGTATGTAAAGTTTCCCCTTGATCTGACCAGCCGTTCTGGAGAAGAAGATGTTTGAAGGTTTTAGGGTAAATTCAATATGGCCACCAAACCATGTGACCTATCAATTAGAAATTAACAAACTTCTGAAAGGATGTCTTGGGGAAAGTGTATGTGAAATTTTGCCTCAATCTGTCCAGCCGTTCTGGAGAAGGTTTTTAAGATTAATTAATTTTCAATCCAAGATGGCTGACGAACCATGTGACCTATGACATAAATTTAAATTCTGCCTCCAATCCTCCAGTGGAATACGTGTGTGAAGTTTCGTGTTTATCGGATGAGGTGTGTTTTTCTATCCAAGATGGCGGCCAAACATGTGACTTGTGACGTCATAATTTTTACCATGTACGCAGACATGATGGAAGATGATAGTTGCAAATTTTCGCTTTGTTAGGTTATGTGATTCCAGAGAAAACATTATTTAATATTTTTCTTGAATCCAACATGGCTGCCAAACCATGTGACCTAACAATTAGAAAATATAAAAAGGCACCCGTTCACCACTTGCTTGATATGTGTAACAAATTTCGTAAATATATCTTGAGGGGATTTGTAGTTAAGCTCCGGAAACGAAATGTGACGGACGGATGGACGGACGGAACCCATTTCTATATCCCCCACCAACCAACGAAGTTGGCGGGGGATAAATAAGGAAGTTGTTCTTGTTTTTAGTGATTTGCAGCTCCTAGATGGACTTGTAAGTTATTACGTACAGGACAGAGACTTCAGGAGATGTCCATGCACATCAGCCATGAACTACAAGTAAATCGGCATGCAATTGACAAATCTAAACAGTACAGGTATATTGACGTGGTTTGAAGCTGGCCGTGATCATCACATTATGAGGTAAGTGCTCGTACGGTAATACCAAAACAGGACAACCTGCTTCAAGATCACACACATCAAATGCTTCCACCTTGGACTTTTCCTGGATGTCAATGGTGGCTTGTAGATTGATTTAGTTACTTATTTGAAGGCCCACAAAATCATGACTAAGTCATTGCATTGATATGGACTAGTTGATTGTCAGTTTTGAAATATAGTTTTTTAAAATATTCTTACTTTGCACCTTTTGAACCTTTCAGTAAAACATTATTTATATGTCTTGATAACCTACTAGAAGATGAATCACTTGAGTGCTTTGAAATATGGTTTTCTCGTTAAATGTTCAGGCCTTCTCGGGTGTATGTGTGCTCATGTATATTTTTTGTATAACTGTCATTTACGGTTAATAATCCTTCACACGTGACAATTCACTCCAGACATTCAAGCACACTGGACAAAAAGTCATTTGATCTGCTGCCCTAACATTACAAAAATAAATCATCATGCACCCAAAGTGTCCTACTTGCATATGTCACCCATTCTCACAGCCAGCGAGACTATTCCAGCAAAGTACATTAGCGCAGGGAAGAGGATAAAAGGGCATAAGTAAAAAAAATAAGAAGCATTTACTGTAATTAGTTCGCAGAGCAATTGCCCAACAACCATTTTCCATAGGCCTGATAACTATCATTGCACCCAAACTGCTTTTCGTTGCTTTGCTGCTCACAGTGCCCTGCCATGTGTCACATTGCGTGTTCAGGCTTTGGTGACAGCGAGGGCCCGGGAGGTTAAGTTGTGTGCACGTCACCCTCAAGCTCTGTCTTTCCTCGCCAGTGTCATCTACATGAGAAAAGCATCGTGAGAATAATGTGAGATGGCTGTGTTGTAGGCCTTCAAGTTAGAGGTGAAGTAAGCCAAATTTGGACGTAAAGGTAGTCATATTAAAGCCTGGGTAGGTTCATGGGATGCGAGGATGATGAGGCCCAGCAAGACCGATTGCAATTCATCATTTGAATTACAAATACCATACAAAAATTGGACAGCACAGCGTGAAGTACAAGACCACACCCAGCTGTGAATGTATTAGGTCCACCAGATAGTAGCTCGACCCAATGATGAAAATCAGGTGGAACATCCAAGCAATGTTGTTCAAGTAAAGCAGTTAAAGCATGTCTCACCGGTTCACCCTTCCTATTTTGCCAAATGTCCCACGTGGCAAGTCTAGGTGTAAGTGATGGTGTGTGAGAGCAGATACAATTGAAATATTGCTTTTATATAACCATGATTCAGATAAATTAAAATATTCCTATTTTCATTTAAATTCGATGCTTTCACATGCCATACAATTTAGAGGCAGGGTCTTGGGCCCACTTTTAATACCAGTGATTGACACGCAATCTTTCCTTTCTCCTCTGCCTAAATCAAGCGGGGATATCGCGAATGAAAACAAATTCCTCCTGTCAGGCCCGTCTCTTAGCCACGGCCTGTGCACCATATTATCCCAATAACGTCTGTATCACGCACCAAGTTGCAGCGTCATCACAAAATGGATGGGAAAAGTGAAATTCATTTCTCACCTAACCATTGTGAAACCGCTGGGCTGTCCAATGCAGCATGCAATGTCATAATGCATTGAGCACTTCGCACAGGATAGCAATTCTGAGTCACATGCTTCCATAGTTTGAAAATCGATGCAAAAGTATTATCCTTTGTTACAAAAATGTGCTTTGTAGCAAAAGCTACATAGAAATCATGAAGCATCAATTTTGATGCTCCGTCCTGCACCGTATTCTTGCAGTCGTACTCGACAAGCAAAACTGCTTTGCAGTGAGATTTTAAAAAGGCTGTGCAGAAGAAAAAAAAATTAACATTGAAAAAAACTTGAGGTGGATCACCAAAAATAGACAAAATTTGTGATTGTAATTGACAAGACCCTGTTAAGTAAGATGAGTGCAAATTACAACGCATCCGCTGGTGTTCCATATCACAAAGCAGGTGTATACACGGATATAAGTACGTACAGTGAACAGGAGAATGCCAGTGACTTCACACATGGACTTTGTTGGGAGGAAAAAAAAAATATATATATATAGATATATACACACACACAGGGGGCTGCAAAAGTAGGTATACAGTAATGAATTATGAATTATTAAATGAATCCAAGCACCACTATTATAATACTGGTAATACTGGAATACTCCTTACTGTGTACCTACTTTTGCAGCCCCCTGTATATTCTATTGATAATAAAACAATGAATATATATATATATATATATATATATATATATATATATATATATATATATATATATATATTCAGATTTATTTACATGAGTGGAAATATTCCAATAATTATCTGATTATATTTTATGATACCCTGCTTATTTGAGAAAAATGGGTTCAATTGATTGTTGGATGTTTAAAGACCCCACAGTGTCCATTGTGAAGAGTAACTATAAGAGAACCATTCACCAATTATAAGAGAACCACAGAAAGAGGGGAGAGGGGGGGGGTGGTTCCAGCAGATATAATTCCCAGTTTAATGTTCACCCGAGAGACTGCACACACATTGATGAATCACCCTGTCTGTGGAATGCCGGGATGACAGTTTATAGCTGGCTCGAGATTCAAACCCAGGCTAGACAGCTGAGATCGAGCGTGCATACCTCTCGATTATCCTGCCGTGGTGTGGCGATTCATTACTTTGTAACGCCTGAAAACATTTTTTACTCATTGTAATCATCCAATTTATTTTGCCTTCCTAACTCCTGTATCGAGCCGTGGTATCACCATTGTACTTTGAAGAGTGCGTGCCTTGTGGCTTCACCAAGCACTCTGACGAACCGGTTGAAGAAAATTTTAAAAACAAAATGGTAATTTTTTATACATGTATTTATCTATGCCGAAGTGACAGGTGATATAATGAAAGAAGATCATATAAAAAGGGACAACTTGGTGGAAAATAAAATTACACACTCTCAGCGAGGCAGCCAACGCCCTTTACACCGCAGAACAACACAGGGCCAAATGCAGGCAAGTGGTCCCTGAAGTTTGTTGAAGCCAATCGATTTACAGTAGTCAGTGACAGTGCAAATATTGTAGAGTGCTCGTCAGTGGCTTGAGCACTCATGGAGGCACTCCAACGAAACGGTTTACAAGGAGCGGCTGGTTTGGTAAGCGATTAGCGAACTCCGACCCATTATATTAAACACCTCCTGGAGATGCCAAAATATCAAACAATGTTCAAATTCTGCAAATGAACACTCAGCAGTTGGGACTGCTGCTGAGTTTAATTCTGGAGCATAAATTTTGTAATTCTGCTTGGTTTAAGAGATTGTAGAGGTTATGACATGTGCGGAAATGAAATAACGCCACAATCGCTGGTATCTCTGGGCGTTTATAAGCAGTGCAATATATCCAGAGATTTGTAGGTATGATTATCAGGCATTCGATGATATGAGTGAGGAAAGTGAAAATGAAAACTTTAGTGTTAATAAATCATTGTGGCCTGTTCCAAGTCAACGCATTGTTGAGCAGGCCAAAAAAAATGGCGAATTAATTCCCCATCGAGGGAGAGTGAGGTGGCCGAGGATGCGCCTGATAAAGGATATAATTAAATAATGCCGTTAATTGTCTTCAAAAGGGGTGTTCTAATTAACCCAAACACCCAATTTTCACTCTTGCACTTCTTTGGAGTTCCCTTAATATGCATGCAAAGTTTCAGGCTGCTAGGTTTCATGGTTTTGGAGTTATGGAGGACACACACACACACACACACACATTATTATTATAGATATACTAACTGTGCTGTCCACAGTCTCCATCCAGAAAGCATGTCCATGGAGGATGTCTGATGAATGACATGTAAGGAGAAAGGCAGTGCAAGGGAATTATTTTACCTGGTACTCTCCAATTGGAACAAGGTAGCATCACACCTATGGGGTTTTCAGGTAAAAGGTAGCACCCAAAATGCTGGCAGTGATTTCTGCATAGAGATAGACCGAGATTGTAAAGACCATGGCAGAGCAAGACAGAGTAGGGGAGAGCCCATCAGAGCTGGCCGGATTTGAGAGTTCATCATGTGACGCAAAATTGAGCCGGAAAGGAGTGATGGAGATGAGCCAATTCATGGCCTAAGTTTTGTTAAGTAAAATGAGCAGACACTGCAAAACAAATTTCATCTGTTACATGTCTCTGCTGTCTTTGTCCTGCATAGGTGTCTTGATTGACACTGCAGCTCATTACATCACGTTGGCTGCAACTCCTCCTTGTTCTTTAATGTGCCCAATTTATCTCACCTTCTTGTGGGATCAGCCAAGAGACAAGTGTGACCCAACTTTTTGATGAACCAACCAGCCAGCCAGGCCAGCAGTTTTTGACTGGAGCAGATTTGGACAGGAATTTGTTAGTGCAATTGAATACTCACCAACTATTATCGAATGACAATGGGATCTTCAATATCCCCCAGTTAATGCTTGCAGACAAGACATCCAATTTCATGTCCATCTGAGGAATGGAACATTTTTTGTGATGTAATACCCTGCCTGGGAAACGTCATTCCGACAGTTTATAGTCGGGACGTGAATAGAACTCAAACTAGATAGTTCAAAGGTGAACGTGGTACCTCTGAACCAACCCGTCAAACACCTATCTGCAACCAAGTTTCATTATTATTATTCTCTTCTCATTCCCAGTTCCATTCTCAGGAGACCAGTATCATGCAGGATATGACGCACACTTCCACAAAGGACACCTTCAAACCTGTCACCATTTGTAACTCTGCCATCAAAACTTGTAGAATTATTTATCATGCTTAGATATAGTGCGAAGATACGGAAAGTTGAGGTTAATTCAATTCAATTTCAATTTAATGTGGTAAATTTACCTGTCAAAAAATATGGGTTGGTTTCCTTGGTTCCATTGTTACTTATTTGTGGTTTGGCTTTGGGGTTTTCTATCTATCTATAATTCCAGTAATGTGTGTGTGTGTGTGTGTGTGTGTGTGTGTGTGTGTGTGTGTGTGTGTGTGTGTGTGTGTGTGTGTGTGTGTGTGTGTGTGTGTGTGTGTGTGTGTGTGTGTGTGTGTGTGTGTGTGACCGCTGTTTCTCGACAACCACTGGTCCGATCTAATTGAAACTTGCCAGCTAAATTGCTGGGAACCTGAGTATGTGCCTTTTCAAGGTTTGATATTAATCGGACAAGTTCTGACAAGTTGACAAGTTGACATTTCTGGTTCTGGGTTTGGAGCATTGGCAGGTCTCCTTGGGGGCTCTCTGCTGACGATCTCAAAGTTAAGTTTCCGGTCGTTATCTGTCCCATTTTAACTGTTTATTTTCTCACCTACATGTTACTGTGTGTTCCTAGTTCGGTTTTGTTTCAAAAATCGTGCTATTTTGTGAGATTTCATCAAACTTGTCTTACTGGGTGCTTGAGGCTTATCCTTGAGGCTTGATGCCTACCCTTTGTTCCCCTCGGTGTACGATCGTGTTTATTACTTACTAAATATAAAGATTTCGTAAGTATATTGATGACTTCCGTTTCTGTTTGTTTGTTTGTTTGTTTGTAGGCACGATAACTCGAGAACGGAAGAAGCTACCAATGTCAAATTACACCACGTGATTCAGGAGGGTGATGGCTAGTGCTGATTAGATTTTGGTCAAAATCGGTCAAAGGTCAAGGTCACAGTGAGGTCAAATATTCGATTTTTGATGGTTTGGTACAGAATCATCGTAGAAACTTCTGGTTTGCGTCGCTACCTTCTCTAGAGACAGCTTTTATTCGACAAGGTCAGAGGTCAAGTTGACGATTTCGTAAGTACCAGCCTATGACTGCTTGTTTGTTTTTTCTCCCCATTATCTTCAATTTCTATCTTTCCCACTTTCTTAACGTCCCCCATCCCAACTAATCACTCCATTTCTTATCTTAAAAAAAAAACCCTACCTTTCTCCGATTCTTCTTCTTTTTCTTCTTCTTCTTCTTCTTCATCACCTCTTCTTCTTCCTCCTCTTCTTCTTCCTCGATTTTTTTTTCTACAACACTTCCATGACCTAATCTGTTGAAAACTCTCTCAAACATTAATAATAATAATAATAACAAAAACGATCTCTTATAATGCTTCATCTTCCTCTTTCACACGTGTGGTCCTCTCTACTGTATCAGAATGCACTACTCCGGCTATTTAAACAGACTGCTCTCAATTTGACCTTTCCTTCATACCTTGCCTAAAAAATCCAACTGTTACAGCATTTCTTCTCTCCATTCTCTGAATTCGCCTTTATTGCATTCCTCAAGAAATGTGTTTAATCGCATAACTAACCTAAAACTTGAAAAAAAACCCAGTTTGCTATGAATGTTCGCTTTCCATCAACCATTCTTTTTTTCCAACTTCAGTGCCAACTCACTCCTCTCACTCTGAAAGCAACCATTCCACTCTTCTCCCTCCAAGCCTCCCTCTCACCTCTCTCAAAAACTCCCCCCTCACCTTTCTCCCACCATTCATCCACTCACTCATCCTTCCCAAAGTTGCCCCCCCCTCCCATCCACAAAGCTGCCTCCTTCCACTGCCTTCTCACCTCCATCTCTTCACTCCACCTCCTCAAATCCTCAACTGCCTTCTTCCCCCTCTCTTGTCCCCCCTCAACCCCAGCACCACAGAGCCTTTTCTCCTCCTCATTCGGCCCCCTCCCCAGCGATTCTGAAATCCCCCACATCTTTCAACAACACTCCTTACCTCCCCCCTCGTCCCTTGTCCTACCCTCCCCCCACCCCCTGCACCCAAAGCCTCCTCCCCTACCTCTTCATTAAAAGTATGGACCTCAAATATCCGGGGCCTTCGCTCAAACCTTTCAGATCTTTCCATACAGGTTGCCACTGACAAACGAGACATAATCTGCCAAACAGAAACTTTCCTCCCCCAAGACGTGTCTGACTCCCAAGTATCTCTCCCTGGTTACTCCCTCCTCCGGTTTGACAGATCTGAGCCTCGTCCTGGTGGAGGTGTTGCTCTCTTCATCAAAGACTCTATTCCTCACTCTCCATGAACTGCCCTCACTCCCCCACACCCCCAGGAATACCTCTAGCTTGGGCTTCCCCTCAACTCCCACCTCATGTTTATATGTGTACTGGACCGTCCACCTAACAGTGATGACTCCATCTACACCTCACTATCTGAAAACATGGACCATCTTCTATCTTCTCATCCAAACTCTCTCTTCCTCATATGTGGAAACTTCAATTGTCATCATGCCAGTTGGCTAGGTGTGGGTACCTCTCTCACCTGTCATGGCACCTCAGCAAAAGCTTTCTGTGACTCATTGGGACTGACTCATTCGGTCAACTTCCCGACCCGGATCTCAACCAATGGTACTCCATTTCTTCTGGATCTGATTTTGACAAATTTTCCTGACAATATCTGCTGCTCTTCCTCTGCTCCAATCGGTTTTTTCTGACCACATCCTTGTCAAAGTGGACATCTCTCTGGCTATTATCAGAGAACCACCTCACCGACGTCGAGTCTGGCATTTCACTCAAGCTGACTGGCAGGGTCTCCAAGCAGCCCTCAAAATTCTAGACTGGTCTCTTATCTCGACTTTCTCCAACATCAACTCATCCTGGGAATTCTTTCAAAGAATCTTGCTCTCCCTCATGCACAGATTTATCCCCTCTCATCTTCAGTTGTCCTACCCTTCCTCCCGCCCTTGGTTTACTGAAGCTTGTGGCGAGGCAATTGTCCTGAAACAACTTGCCTTTGCCTCATGGAAAGCAAACCCAACTGAGGGCAATCTCAGTTCCTTCCATAAAGCTTGGAACAAGTGTGTATCTACCCTCAGGAGAGCCAGAAAACAACATCTTTCTCATCTCAAGTCTGAACTCTCAAACCTCTCCCCCTCCTCAAAATCCTGGTGGCATCTAATCAAATCTGTTTCTGGTGTATGTTCCCCCTCCATCCCCTCCCTTACCTCAAATGGCAGCACTGCTGATACCGCACGTGAAAAGGCTGAATGCCTAAACTCGGTGTTTGCAGCTGAACCTTGAGTCCTAAAACCATCATTTTCTCTACCCACCTTACCCAGTCACACCCAACTGTCCCTGAACTTTGTGTCCTTTTCTCCTGACAAGGTGGAGAGCTTGCTGTCAAACCTCGAATCAGATTCTGCAACCGGTCCAGACGGCATCAGCCCACGTGTCCTCAAAGCCTGTTCTTCTGCTCTTGCTCACCCTCTCTCTGTTCTATTCACCCTCTCATTTGCTCAAGGCCATCTGCCATCTGCTTGGAAATCAGCAAACATCACTGCCCTGCACAAAAAAGGTGCAAAAACAGATTCCTGCAACTACAGATCAATCAGCCTTCTCACAATCATCATCAAGGTTATGGAATCCATCATCGATTCAGACATCAAATCCTTCCTCTTCTCCAATGGCTTGATTTCCGATCATCAATTTGGTTTCAGACCAGGTCACTCTACCCTGGATATTCTGCTTCTGCTCTTCCAACAATGGATGGAAGCCCTCAATGCCAGACATGAAATCTGAGCCGTATCCCTGGACATATCACGTGCTTTTGACACAGTCTGGCATTCTACCCTACTCACCAAACTCTCTTCCCATGGTATCCAAGGCCATCTCCACTCATAGCCCCCAGACTTCCTCTCCTGTCGCAGTCAACGTGTGGCCCTAAATGGAGTTCTTTCATCCCCCCCCCGCCTTCCTGTGTCCAGGCTGGAGTTCCTCAAGGTAGTGTTCTGGGCCCTGTTCTTTTTCTGGTTTTCATCAATGATCTCTCTGACTCTCTGGAAAATCCTCTATATCTCTTTGCTGATGACTCCACCCTCTGCCATACCATCGGTCATCCCTCAAACCCGCAAGCAGCAGCTTCTTCTCTCACTGCTGATCTGGATAAAATCACAAACTGGTCCAACACGTGGAACATGTCTTTCAATCTTGACAAATCTTACACTCTCACTATGTCTCCTCAAAAGGACCTTTTAGAAACCCCCCCCCCCCATCCACTTTCTCAACAATCCTCTGGAAGAAGTCCTTTCTTTCAAGCTTCTGGGTCTAACTATCTGCCATGACCTTTCCTGGGAAAGACACATTTCAAGCCTCGCCTCCAAAGCCAGTCGCCGACTGGGAATTCTCCATTGTGCAAGGTCCTTCCTCGGCCCACCTGAGCTCCTGACCACTTGCAAAGCTTTTGTCCACAGCCTGATGGAGTACTGCTCTCCCCTCTGGGCTGCTGCTCCTGCCTCCCACCTTTCTCGGCTTCACGCTGTAGAAACCAAGGCATTTCGGATCATTGGCATCTGCCGCAATGAGGCTGGGTCGTTGGGCCTCTCACTCAATCACCGCGTGTTGGTCGGTGGTCTTTCTGTCTTCTACCGTCTCCTCTCCAGCCTCGCCCCCCCTGCTCTCTCTGCGATTTGTCCCGACCACATTTCCACAGGGCACTCAGGGTCCGCCAACAATCCCCTTCTGGTAAAACTACCAAAATCACGAATCACTGCTCACCTTCTCTCTTTCATTCCTCTTTTTTCCCGCCTTTGGAATAAACTCCCTCACTCTATTCATTCCCATTCTTCCCTCCAGGCCTTCAAAACAGCTGTTCACCACCACCTCTTATCATCCCCCATCCAAATCCTCGATCTTTTCTACCCCCGATAATCCACCCAAGCCCACCTCCTTCAAATTCCCTGCTTTCCTTCCTGAAAGTCCCTGTAATGTCCATCTTCTATTCCCCATGTTCCCCGTCCCATCCCTCTCCCTTCCACAGATCTCCAAATGTCTCTGTTCCCCACTATTTTGTCCTTCCCACTTCCTCCCCTCCTGTCTCATGCCCCCCTTGATGTGCGTTGTGTGTTAGCTCTCATACGAGCCTCGACAAGGTATACAAAAAGAAAAGTGCTTCCCAAGTTATGGCCATTTATTTACCAAACCAATGACAAGACACGTTGCTGCGTAGGCGTGGCCGATGGGGAAAGGGCGCCATTCAGTTACCGTGGCGTAGGAGTGGCAATGGTGAATGGCAGCGAATGTCATGGCAAGCAAAGACAGGGAGGTAAACTTGATTTTAATTTGGATTTTAATTAACTCTGTGTGTGTAAGTATCACAGCAGTTGTTACTTCAATGCAAGCGATAATTCGTGGAATGCATGTGAACATTCCGTACGGGCACGCACTACTTCCGGATAGTGATGACTTAGTGTATTCTAATAATTTCTCGATTTCTTATGCGCATTTATAGATAAACACAATGCCCCAATCCAATCGTTGTTTATGAGAGCAAAGGAACGGCCTGTGTGGCTGTTTGAAAGTTTTTTTTTTTTTTTTGGTTTGCACATACCGCCATGCACGTACGGCCACGGGAGAGCGAATGAACGGCCTGTGTGGTTGTTTCTGGCACGCGGTTTGAAAGTTTTTTTTATTTTTATTTTTTGCACTTATGGGCACGCACGAGTTGATAATAAAGACGTGTATATTTGTCATCAGGCATTTTACTGTGATCTGACATCCAGGTGTGTAATTATTTTGTTATTCTGTTCAACATAATTACTTCTGCCACCGAAGGTGGGCGGAGATTATATTTTCACCTCTGTCTATCTGTTTGTTACTTAGCAAAATAATTTTACCAAGTACGTGTCTGTCTTTGTTTGTCACACGATTTTTGTCCATAGTTTTCAAGTAATCGTTCTGAAATATTTTTTGTGTGTCGGTGATTGGCCAAGGTCAGCAACCTGCATTTTTTTTTGATCAGGATCTGGATACGAGAAATTTTCAAGCGATTCCTCACCTTTGAGAGATAGGGCTAAAATCTATATACTATATCGCAAGATATCGCAAAAAAGTAGTGGGCGGATTCCGCCGAAACTTGGTGAACAGGTTGGGTGTGCATTGCAATGTATCCATTGAATAAAAGGATGAATCCATTCAGTTCCTGTGAAGATCTGAATCCAGATCCAAATCCGATAATTTTTTCAGTGATTCTTCACCATTGATTGTTGGGCTTAAAAACGATATATAGCAAGATATGTCAAAAAGTTATGGACGGATTCTGATGAAACTTGATTGACCGGTTGGGTATGTGACAAGGGCGAATCGATTTGATTTGGTTGAAGATCCGAATATCGATCCGGATGCGAGATGTTTTTTTTTTAATTTTGTAAGTGATCCGACACCATTGAGAGTTGGGCTAAAAACAATGTCCCTTTTTGCACGATATCTCAAAAAGTTATGGATGAATTATGACAAAACAAGTTATGACACAACTGGGCGGATGATTGGTGAGGTGACAAGGACAAGCCAATTCCGGCCTTTCAGTGGGATACAAAAGAGGAAACTCTTCAGCCTGGCAGAGGTTATTCGCTCTTCTAAGTGCTGTTCTAGTTCGTTCTGTGATGCCAAGTGTCGCTCTACGAGTGATTTCTAGTTTGTTTGTCTGTCTGTCTGTCTGTCTGTCCTGTGAACAGGATATCTCAAAAAGTTGTGGATGGATTTGGATGAAATTTGGTGGACAGGTTGGGTGTGTGACAAAGAAGAATTGTTTCGATTTTGGTGAATATCTGAGAAATCTTTCAGTGATTCTTCACCCTTGAGTGATCGAGCTAAAACTGATATATAACACAATATCTCAAAAAGTTATAAATGGATTCGGACGAAACTTAGTGGAGAGTTTGGGTGGATGAGAATATCAAATCAATTCGATTTTTTGAGGATCCGAATCCGGATCCAGATACGAGATGTCTTTTTTTTTTATTGATTCTTCACCATTGAGAGATGGGGACAAAAACAACATAAAGCATGACATCTAAAAAAAAGTTGTGGACAAGTTATGACAAAACTAGATGGCTCAGTTGATTTGGGTGAGAAGAATAAGCCGATTCGATTTTGGTTCAGTTTCAGATCCAGATCCGGCCTATCAGTAGGATACAAATTGTAAATGGTTTCGCCTCGTGGAGGTATGAACTCGACCGAGTACTGTTTTAGTTCCTTCTGCAATCCAAGTTGTCCAATAGGCTTTGTGGTTGGGGTTTGTGGCTCAAGCCGAGGAGCTTGATTTTGCTCTGACTTCCTCCAGTAAATTGTATTGCCTTTGAAACAGAAAAGGGCTTACCTTGTGTAGCTTTTCTTTGTTGCTTTATGCAGCTTTCTTTGACTCGAAGAACATGGGGGTTAATTTATTTGAAAAAAAAACAAGCCACCTGGGTTAATTAATTACGTGAGAGCTGATTGGTTATTCACTCCAATTACAGGTGAGAGACGTGATGGTGTCTTGTTATTTATATGTTAACTACCACAGGCATTGTATGTGGAACATGCTTGGGAGCATCTGATGCACGTTTCTGTCTACATTGTCACTGATTACTCACTAACAAGTGATGAAACCTGTCCGGTGGCTGAGGGGAGATGCAGCATTGGGATTGTCATGGATGTACTACTTGTGAATGTCTACAGCTGGAGAGGAAGTCAAGTAGGGTTTAAAACGGCAAAGAGCTCACCTTGTGTTGCTTTATGCAGCTTTCTTTGACAGGAAAAACACGTAGGTTAATTTACAGAAATCCGAACGACCTGGGGTAATTGATTAGGTGAGAGCCGATTGGTTATTCTGTCCATTTCCAGGAAAGATATGTGATTGGGTCTTGCCATATATGTATATATATATATATATATATATATATATATATGTGTGTGTGTGTGTGTGTGTGTGTGTGTGTGTGTGTGTGTGTGTGTGTGTGTGTGTGTGTGTGTGTGTGTGTGTGTGTGTGTGTGTGTGTGTGTGTGTGTGTGTGTGTGTGTGTGTGTGTGTGTGTGTGTGTGTGTGTGTGTATATATATATATATTGAATCAATATGTGTACAAGGAGATCCTCCGGTGCCTCATGAGATCAGTCCGGGACAACAGGAGGGATCTGTGGTAGAACAACGCCTGGGTGCTCCACCATGACAACGCCCCTGCTCACAGTGCCCTGAGCATCCGACAGTTTCTGGTGGAGAGAAACGTGCCAACTCTGAAGCAACCCCTGTATTCTCCAGACTTGGCCCCTTGTGATTTTTTTTCCTATTCCCCAAGCTCAAGGGGGTGATCAAGGGGATCCGATTTCCTGATGTGGAGGCCATCAAAAGGGGCATGACGACAGAGCTCCGGAGGATTCCATGAAGAAGCCTTCCGGGGGTGCATCGAAGCGTGGAAGAAGAGGATGGACAAGTGTGTGAGACTGGAGGGAAAATATTATATATCTCACACACACACACACACACACACACACACACACACACACACACACACACACACACACACACACACACACACACACACACACACACACACACACACACACACACACACACACACACACACACACACACACACACACATATATATGTATACTGGGCTGGCAGATGTATGCACATTCACCTCGTAGCTATCTAGCCTGGGTTGGAATCCCAACCCATCTTTTCGCTGTCATCCTGGTGTTTCGCAGACAGGGTGATTCATTAATGTATGTGCTGTCCCTCTGATGGACGTTAAACTGGCGTCCCATCTGTGCCAGCTTTCGTTGGTGGATGTTTAAGATCCCACAGTGTCGTTCGTGAAGAGTGGGTGAGCTATCCACCTGCACCATGAACAAATTCCAAATTCCTCCCCTAACTACTGCTGATAAGGGAATGGCAAACCACCTCGTATGACGCTTGCCAAGAAACTGCTTCATCAACACCGATGCCCTGTAACAGGGTCTGGCATATCAGAATCAGACTATTATGTATTTATTTCTTTATTTTAGGACTGTTAAGTTTAAGCGTTTCTCAATTTGTTGAGATCTTTCAATGTCAAGTAAATGCTTAGCATTTTTAACACCCTTACAAGCAATCATTTCACAGCTCTTTTACAAGAGCAAGAGTTTTTGAAATAGAAATGCATGATTTTACAAAAACATACAATTCTCAAGTTTAATTTACAACCAATTTAAAAGTTTATATTTTATGTAGCACCGAATATCTTTACATCATTATTCATGGAATGAGCAAACTGTGCTAATGTGAGCAGCTTTAGCAGTATTTAACATTCCAGCAACTTACAAAATCAACATATTCTTAAATTCCAAGCTGCAGATTCCAAACAACGGCTTGGAATTTAAAGCGTTTTCATCTCAAATAACACATGTGAAAACATTGAAACGGCAGAACATTTCCAAACTCTATGTGACATCACACACCATCTTCTGCACCTGCCATGAACAACAGTGTAACATGTCCCTGTAATTTTAAAATAACTGAGATCAACTTGCCTCCTTGAACCACCTCCCGAATGAGTCGAGAACAAGAAACTTCTTGATTTTCAGAAGGTTTTACAGCGGATTCTTTCAGTCTTTATTCCCTTTTTTCTGTAAAAAATTTTTTAACCACCTACTTCATGGTTGATCACCTTGACTTGACTTGCCCAGCCTGTGTGGTCCACTGAAGGGTGAAAGCCTCCTTCAACGTGATCCATTCTCTTCTATGCTCTGCAATTTAGGGACTTTTTATGAATATTCCGGTTCATTTATCATTCATTCTCTTCATTTGGTCTTACTTTCCCCTCTGCTTCTTCATGGCTTTTCCATTCTGGGTTAACAGTTTGGAATTTTTTGTTACTTGTTGGTTGCTTGTTCATTTTCGGTTTCCAAGCCAGGTGAATTCCAGTTTTTACCTCCACCACCGAATGTGAAGGAGGTTATATTTTCACCCCTCTGTCTATTGGGTCGCCGAAATAGGTGACCCTTATTGTCAGTAATTCTGTCTGTTTGTTTGGATGTTTGTTCGTTTGTCATCAGCATAATTGGTGGTAAACGTGGGCGGATTTTGACCAAACTCGGGAGGTAGGCACACCTTATGACCTAGTGCTTTGGAAATTGTGATGGTTGCTAGGGACGCTTTGGTTCCCTAGCAACAACCAAAAAACCTTCAAAATCGGTACCGTTCACGCGAAATCAACTCCGAAAGCCATTATCCCATGTAGGGTTATGAAATTTGGCAAGCATCATCTGCAGGTGATGCTCTACCAAATAGATTCCGTTTTTTGTGATATATGGAGTAGTTTACCCACAGCGCTCCCTACAAATGGGGTATGCCCGAAAATTGGCGAGAATTGAAGGCCCCCGAGCGACCAGGTGAGTGCATCGATCCGAATGAAACTTTGCAGGTTCATAGTACGTAATGAGTTCTACAACTTTACCTCAGGACATATTGACCTATATTGCTTAGGTCAGGGGTCAAAGGTCAATTAGTGCAAAAATCGATAACATGCGAGAGCTGGAGGTGCCTTCGCGCCAAATGCTACTCCTCCTAGGGTTATGGTCAGATGGTCATGAAAATTCACACTAATCGTCTGGAATACATTGTACACAAATGATCGACCCAGATTTTCGATTTATATCTTTGTTCACCCACAGCACCCCCTCGAACTTTGGGGATTTCCGCTATCAAACCGCATTTTCGGTACTTTTCATTCAAATTGATACCGAGTAGTTATCAGTAGATGGAACTCGATGAGATTTGGAATCCATCATCTTAAGGTGATTCTCTATCTGCTATTTGACATCCATTTTGTACTATATCTTACAGTTTCCAAATGGCAACCCTCTCAACTTGGGTGTCTGAGGACCATTGAGCATTCCCGCTGAAAATTCAAAGTACACTAGCTCCAACACGGTTGAACCGAATCGAATGAATCTTTGCATGCTTATAGACCGTAATGAGTACTACAACTTTGTTCATTTGCATAATGACCTATCTCGAGTAGGTCAGGGGTCAAAGGTCAATAAGTGCATTTTTCGGGCGAAATTACCATTCAAGGCACCCTTGCTCCTACATGGATTAACCGATATGAATGAAAGTTCAGAGGTACATAGTACTCAATGAGTACTACAATTTTGCTTCAGGATATATTGACCTATCTCGGCTATGTCAGGGGTCAAAGGGCAATGAGTGCATTTTTTCGGGCAAAATGACCATTCAAAGCCCCCTTGCTCCTACACGGATTAACCGATTCGATTGTAATTTCGTAAGTACTTAGTACTAGAATAACTCAGATCAGGGGTCAAAGGTCATCGGATGCTCGGCGACCCATGGCCGCCTTCCGGCTTGTCTGTTTGTTTGTCTGTGGACAGTATATCTCAAAAAGTTGTGGACGGATCCAGATGAAATTTTGTGGGCAGGTTGGATGTGTGACAAGGATGAACTGATTAGATTTTGGTGAAGATCCGGATCCGGATTCGGCTACTAGAATTTTTAAAGTGATTCTTCACCATTGAGAGATAGGCCAAAAACAATATTTAGCATGATATCTCAAAAAGTTATGGACGGATTTGGACGAAACTTGGTGGACACGTTGAGTGTGTGACCACGACAAATTGATTCGATGTTGGTGAAGATCTGGATGCGAGAATTATTTAATTCTTTAAGTGATTCTTCACCATTGAAAGATGGGGCCAAAAACGATATAGAGCATGATATCTCAGAAAGTGGTGGATGTATTGGGATTAAACTTCCTGGACACGTTGGCCAAAAACTATATATAGCATGATATTTCAAAAATGTAATGGGCCCGATATGTTCTTGTGGATCAGAGATTGAGTGGTGGAGGTATGCGCTCTTCCAAGTGCCCTTCTAGTTTTGTTTTTAATGATCACCAATATGTCGTCGTCGAATTTACAGTGGGTTTTATCAGTTAAAAGTTGATGAGAGTATGTTTTCTATCATGGGAAACAAAGTGTGGTTGAGTTTTTTTTTTGAGCGGTACTTAAGGCAGAGCAAAAGAGTTATTTAGTTCTTGTACTCTGTTGGATGCCAAGCACTCGAAATCTCAGTTGCACCTCATTATTATTCTCCGATGGTAAACATATTTGTCTGATGATTTGTCTGACACAAAGAAATCTCTTATTGTCTATTTATGTTAATAACATATTAGTTAAAAATACAAATATGTCTTTCCATGACCCTTTGTGTGATGATCTATTATTGATCCATCTTCCTTGGAAGAGATCATTCACACTTAATTTGTGGTATTACACAGTGGTAGAACTTCCTTTTCAGACACAAAGGCATTTTGCTATTCACGATGTTTTATTCATTTTCCAAATGCTGTCCCTCCTGCTCTTGTACTTCTCTTCACTTCTTCAAAGTGATCCGTGGAATCGTATTCATGAGTTGGCCGAAGTAAATGTAGTCGCTGGCTTCTTGAATTTGCCAATGATAAATTTAAATTCAGTGCTTTCTTGCATAGCAGTTTAACATGACTTTTGTCTTCCATCTTTTCCACATAAGGAAGAGTTCATATATTTACCTCTGCCACTGAAGGTGGAAGGAGGTTATGTTTTCATCCCTGTTTGGCTGATTGTTTGTTTGTTTGTTTGTTTGTTTGTGCAGAGGATATGTCAGAGTTGTGGGCAGATCCAGATGAAATTTGGTGGGCAGGTTGGGTGTGTGACGCGGACGGATTTATTCGATTTGGGATAAGATCTGGATACGAGAATTATTTGATTTTTTTAAAAAGTGATTCTTCACCATTGAGA
>NC_140965.1:94911989-94946989 GCF_056783735.1 Eptatretus burgeri | reverse complement strand
CATCAGCGAACAGACATTTTCTATACCTGTACAGTATAAGCAATAGTTCCAGTTGAGAACAAGGGCACTTGGTGGAGTGCATACGTCCACCATGTCATGCCTGATCCACGAGAACATATCGGGCCCAATACATTTTTGAAATATCATGCAATATAATCGTTTTTCGCCCGATCTCTCAATGGTGAAGACTCGCTTTAAAAATTAAATAATTGTCATATCCAGATCCGGATTCGGATCTTCACCAAAATCTAATCAGTTTGGCCTTGTCACACACACCCAAACTGCCCACCAAATTTTATCTGCATATGTCCACAACTTTTTGAGATATTCTGCACACGAACAATCAGACAGAAAGGGGTGAAAACATAACCCCCTTCACCTTCGGTGGCGGAGGTAAAAATAGTCTCTTAGAAATTGGCGGGAATGGTGTGCATCGGACCCTTCTCGTACTGTATATATGTTAGTGTGTGTGTGTGTGTGTGTGTGTGTGTGTGTGTGTGTGTGTGTGTGTGTGTGTGTGTGTGTGTGTGTGTGTGTGTGTGTGTGTGTGTGTGTGTGTGTCAGCCCTGTATGTGACGGTCTAAATGACCCGATATTGATCCGATGACGCAACTTGAATGTGTGTACACAGAGTGCGTGTGTGTTTGTGTGTTAAGCATACAAGTGAATAGCATTGTTAAACATTAAAGGTTGTCAACACAATATATGCAAGACAAGGAAGCCACTAAAACTTTCACAGAAGGTTTATAATGATGAGACTGACAGCTCTAATATCCTTCTTTCCCAACCTACACACTATGACAAGCACCACCCACACCATGTTAAACAAACCTTCAACACCCTGCAAAATTGACCCTAACCTCATGATCCTTTCTGGATATATTTTAAACAGAAGCTTGAGAAGCAAGTTAAGTGTTGTTTTGCAGTCAAAATATGTTCTACAAACATGGTGTGTGTGTGTTGCACTATATTTGGCAATTTTTTCTTCTGTTACCATCCTGAAACAGATCACCCAATCTTTCCCATGACAGGCAACCATTTCTTCATGTCACACATTCCTTGTACTCCTCGATATAATCACAACTACGATTCCTCTACTCAGCCTGTCTCTAGTCTAATACCTTTTCTTACCATTACCTTCCTACCTTCCTCTTTGCATTATTCTCAACATTCATTTCTTTTCCTTCGTGGTCATTAAGGATTGTGAGTTGCTGATAGGCCGAATATGATTCTGTACAATATGTATGTTATCACAAACACGATGTAAAGAGATTATATTTGTGTTATCATAATATGACATTTGTTTTATCAGACCAAAGGTAATGCCCGAAAGTTCAGCCTCACATTGTTTCTCAAGGCTGTAAACTTACTCTTTCTCGATTCTGCTTTTGGGGAAATCCAATTTGTGTCTTCGCCGACACAGTTGGTCGCTATTCTTCACCAAAAATTACCATTTGTCATTGACATAAAGACAGTCGATGTGCAATTCTGAAAATCCCAACTCGTTGATGCAGTATAATGATAATTTTGTAATAACAATTTGCTATTCATTTTGGTCCACAAGCATAAGGTTAATACATAAGACATAAGAATAAATTTACAGCACAGGACAAGTTTGGTCTCAAGGATGTTTGATCAGTGACAAAAACATTCAATTCCGACACAAAACAGGCTGATTCAACACTCAACATTTTATCAGAAACGCACCTGCGTGAAAGTACAACACTCCCAATTATTCCTTGATTAGGGTCGAAAAGTCCGTCCGCTCAGCAAATCCATGGTATTCATCGGTTTTCCACATGGAACGGGTGGAAAATGAATAAATAAATAATTATCATTTGCTTGTCTAACTGCAGTAGCCCCGGCTTTTGAACAAACCACTGCTATGACAACATTGGTTTATAGTGCCTCTCAGCTTGTCATTCCAACTGGCAGTCTTGTATTCAGACGATGGCCGATCAAAATATTGAACTTTGTTTGTACTACGCGTCTGTCTTCCCTCACCAGGCTTTAGAACTGTGCATTTTCTCACATAGAGTCGTGTAAACAATAAAATGTGTTCCCCAAAGTGTTGTTGCTTTTTAAGCAAACACACACATTGTTCAAGTTCAACAAGTTCATATTTACGTGATGCACATTGAAATGAAGGTGAAATTTTTCTTCCACCAGTTAAAAAGAAAAGAAGATTTAAAGATTCTCTCAAAGTTTCAGTTATTGAGTAATCTTGTAAATATTTTCAACTGTTTGTGTTCTTGTTTGTACATTTTCGTGTTTCTTTGTACGTTCTTCTTTCACGGCCGAACCATAGCACCTGGACGGCACAAATTTTGGGTGTAGCTGTGTAGGTCCTCCAGAATCTGGGCAAGATTGGAAGTGACCACACGTTGGCATTGACGTCCCTTTTGAGACCACCATAACGGGTATATTGGGATGTGACATCAGGCAGTGCTGCAGCCGGCCAGCAGGCAAAGGGAACCACCATGAAGCCAAAAACTCCTTAACTTCACAATGTCCAACACATCCTGAAACCACCACCACCGGGATAGGTCACCACCGGGAAAAGCTCACTCAGCTGGGCAGTGCTGGGTATCCATCCCACCACTAACAGGCAGTGAGTGCCTGCTAGCCTCTGCTAGTTAGAAAAAAAAAATGAACAATATTATTTGCAAATATTAACTCCGAAGGTCGTAATTTGCAACAACGTTTCATGTACAAAGTACACAAATGTTTCATTGAGAGAACATGACAAAGCGATGTGTGAAGTCCTCTCTTCTCTCCCTTCACTTTTAATTTGAGATGCTGTAATAATTGTTTGTCCGAGTGTAATTTTGCAGGCATTGTGTGTTTGTCGACATTTGAATCGATTCACTTTATTTGATTTGGTTCACTGTTTGCCCAGTTTTGGGTTACGTTGCTTTTGAAATTTATGATTTGCAATTATATATTCTTTTTCTTTCGAATAATCATTGCTTCGCTGAAAGTTAGTCAGTCTCTCTCTCTCTCTCTCTCTCTCTCTCTCTCTCTCTCTCTCTCTCTCTCTCTCTCTCTCTCTCTCTCTCTCTCTCTCTCTCTCTCTCTCTCTCTCTCTCTCTCTCTCTCTCTCTCTCTCTCTCTCTCTCTCTCTCTCTCTCTCTCTCTCTCTCTCTCTCTCTCTCTCTCTCTCTCTCTCTCTCTCTCTCTCTCTCTCTCTCTCTCTCTCTCTCTCTCTCTCTCTCTATCTATCTATCTATCTATCTATCTATCTATCTATCTATCTATCTATCTATCTATCTATCTATCTATCTATCTATCTATATATATATCAATGCTGCTGATGCACTTTCCCTGCTGATTCGGGCTGGGGATTAGGATTTGTCCATCGCACCAGAACATTTTGTGTCTAAACAAGGGAGGAAGCAGAAGGTAAGAAAGTAAGGTATTAGGTATTTGGTTGCCTTTATATTGAGACTTGATTTATTTTACAACTTGCAAATACCACCCGTCACTTCACTGAGGGGAATACTAGGAGGGGGAGGAAAATATGGGGAGAGAGAGGAGGGAGGGGGAGTGAGGAGGGGTCGGGGAAGAGAAGGAAGACGTGTGGTGGAACGTTAATTACGATTCATACTGTCTCATCAAAATGATTCTGCATAGAATAATGAAGATGGAAACAAAATGTCTGAAATACATTTTATACCGGTCATACTATGAATACCACCCAGAGACAAACACCGCCCAGATTCGCCCGGAACCAAGCCATCCGGCGATGAGCACTGCCCGGTCACATCCAGAGACAAACTCCCATCGAGACATAAACACCGCCCGGACATGCCTGGAGACAAACACCACTCAAAGATAAACATTGCCTGGACACGTACATTGACAAACTTTGTCCGGAGGCAAACATTGCCCGGACATGTCTGGAGACAGAGACAGAGACAGAGACAGAGACAGAGACAGAGACAGAGAGAGAGAGAGAGAGAGAGAGAGAGAGAGAGAGAGAGAGAGAGAGAGAGAGAGAGAGAGAGAGAGAGAGAGAGAGAGAGAGAGAGATAGAGATAGAGATAGAGATAGAGATAGAGATAGAGATGTGGGAGGGTGCTGCACTGTATTATGAGGGGGGTGCTGCAAGGATGGGACAGACAGAGAGAGAGAGTGGTGGGGATGGGGTGAGAGGAGTTAGCAGAGTGAAAATGGTATGCTTCATGATCAACACACACACACACACACACACACACACACACACACACACACACACACACACACACACACACACACACACACACACACACACACACACACACACACACACACACACACACACACACACACACTATACATATTAGTGCTTAGCTGATATCTGCAATTTTTTGGGAATTGGAAGATTGGAGTCAGTATGATTACCGACATCAGTACACACTGTATACAACCTAAAAACCTTGAGTAGCTTTCATCCTTGTTTTGGGGGAATTTCAGTAAACAAATGAAAAAAAACAATGTTGCATTATATTCGTTTTAAGATGTGCATAAACATTAATCTTTATAAAAAGCTGCCAATCGTCATGACGGGTAGAGAAAATATTTGGCTCAGTAATTTTGAAAACATGTTAATATGGCAAATGGCTCCAAAATTGGGTGTTATCAAATATATTTTGCTTTGAAACTCACAAAGAGAAATCAAATAACCCTTCTAAAGCACACCCAGTTCATACAAAATAATCAATTGCTTTTGAAATAGTCATGAGGACGAAGGAAAACATGATTGCTCATACGCTTCTGAGGTTAAAAGTTAAAACCTCCAGCACCCATCATCATCATCATAAGATATGGGATGAAATTTTGCCACCACGGTGCCCGAAACCAAGCATGCAGGCATGCACACATGGACACAAAATCAGGACACCAACTCGGCAAGCAGCTTAAGCACTCAAGCAAGCACTTGAATGGTTGATAAGGAACAGCTGGCTTGGCAAGCAATAGCAAGCTGATTGGTCATGGCACATACCAACAAAAAACTAAACATCGCCGGTTTCTTAACATTTTCAGACTTCACTCCAGATTTAGTTATTTAATCCATGTGATCCGATCCTCCAAACTGAAATTATATTTAATGGCTGGCTTGGCAAGCGATTAGTGATCGCTGATCCATCATATTAAACACCTTCCTGAGATACCCGAAATATCAAACTATGTCTGCATTAGACAAATGAACACGTTTTTTAGCAGTCAGAACTGCTGCTAAGTTAAATTCTGGAGCTTAAATTTTGGAATTTGGCTTAGTTTTAGAGATTCTCGAGGTTATGGCATGTGTCGAATAGAAATATAGCCACGAATGCTGGCATCTCTGGACGTTTATAAGCATTACAATGTATTTAGCGATTCGTCAGTATGTATGATGATCAGGCATTCGATAATACAAGTGAGGAAAGTGGGGGGGGGGGACGTAATCATAAAAAAATCGTTGTAACCTGTTCCAAGTTGAGGCATTGTTGAGCAGGCCAAACAAAATGGTGAATGAAGATCCCAGCGAGGTAACCAAGGATGCATGCGCCTTAAGACCCCATCCAGGAGAGCGAGGTGGCTGAGGATTTGCCTGATAAATAATATAATTAAATGAGGCTTAAGATTAATTATCAATTATAAGGAATAGATAATTATTTATGATAAGGAAGATTAATTATCCTTAAGACCCCATCCAGGAGAGCGAGGTGGCCGAGGATGTGCCTGATAAAGAATATAATTAAATAAGGCTTAAGATTAATTTTCTATTATAAGGAATAGATAATTATCTATCTATAATTCCAGCAATGTGTGTGTGTGTGTGTGTGTGTGTGTGTGTGTGTGTGTGTGTGTGTGTGTGTGTGTGTCTGTGACCGCTGTTTCTCTACAACCACTGGTCCGATCTAATTGAAACTTGCCATGTATATTGCTGGGGACCTGAGGATGTGCCTTTTCAAGGTTTGATATAAATCGGACAAGTGCTTCCCAAGTTATGGCCATTTATTTACCAACCAATGACAAGACACGTTGCTGCGTGGGCATGGCCGATTGGGGGGGGGGACCTCAGCCGTGTTCCTCATTTCAGGTTACAAGTTACAACGTACGGACTTCCGGATAATGATGACTTCGTGTATTCTAATAATTTCTCGATTTCTTATGCGCATTTATAGATAAACACAATGTCCCAAGTTATGATAGTTTTCATATTAGACGGCGCATAAATTTCGGTAACATCAGAGTGAGCTGGTATGCTTGGAAGCAGGAAGTAATTTTTTTTTTTTTGCACGAAGGTTTTTTTTCTCTTCTCTTCTCTGTCTTTTTCCTTGCGATGACATTGCGAAAAGGCAAAATATGTTGGCGCTAATTGAATAATTGGCCATTAAAACTAAATTGCGACTAATCATAAATGCGATATGCGAACTTCTGGACAGTGAGGACTTAACTTCCGGACTTCCAGATAGTGACGAGTACTGTATTCTTTCTTTCTCGATTTCTGTACTTTCTCGATTTCTTTCTCGATTTTCTTAAACACAATGCCCCAATCCAGTCATCGTTTACGACAGCGAAGGAACGAAGCTGCACGTCATGCATGTGCAATGGAATCTAACGAAGCACGAGCTGCTCGCTTGACATGTGACGCAACGCTCGTGACAAGGTGTCGTGCAGCTGAAACGGATGAAGAACGAACTGCTCGCTTGGCAGACAACATTGAACACGAGGCAAGGCGTCGTGCAGAAGAAACGGATGAAGAACGAACTGCTCGCTTGGCAGACAACACTGAATGCGAGGCAAGGCGTCGTGCAGAAGAAACGGATGAAGAACGAACTGCTCGCTTGGCAGACAACACTGAATGTGAGGCAAGGCGTCGTGCAGAAGAAACGGATGAAGAACGAACTGTTCGCTTAGCAGACAACATTGAACGCGAGGCAAAGCGTCGTGCAGAAGAAACGGGTACGGGCACGCACGTACGGGCAGGTGAGCGCGAAGGAACGGCCTGTGTGGTTGTTGTTTCTGGCAAGCGGTTTGAATTTTTTTTGTTTTGTTTTGTTTGCATGTCCGGCCACGCACGTAAGGGCACACACCTATGGGCACGCACTAGTTTATTATAAGGAACATTAATTATCCTTAAGACCCCATCCAGGAGAGCAAGGTGGCCGAGGATGTGCCTGATAAAGAATATAATTAAATAAGCCTTAAGATTAATTATTATCTATTATAAGGAATAGATAATTATTTATTATAAGGAAGATTAATTATCTTCAAAAGAGGTGTTTTAATTAACCCAAACACCCAATTTTCACTCATGCACTCCTTGGAATTCCCTTGATCTGCATGCAAAGTTTTACATTACTAGTTTCATGGTTTTTGAGTTATGCAATGTTCTCTCAAATCAAATATTCTCAGCATGCAATGGATAACGGCCGCACAACTCGCTTCAGACTCGTCAGAAAGTGAATTTGATGAAGGATGTTCTGATCAAGAATCCACCGATTTACAATGATTGCCAAAATCACCGTACATGGATGAACCCGAGGTCGAGATGACGTCATGGGAGGGGGGCGGGGGCCAATCGAGTGTTTTTTTGGGGGGGAGCATGGCCAAAACGAGCGTAAAAGGGCACCAAGTAACATTAAAATCTTCCTTTCAACATATTTATTCAAGAAAACAACGATTAAGTGTTAAGTGGAGCCATATATCTCTTCATTAAACCAAACATGATTTTCTGATCATGTGGACCTTTAAGGAAACTATCAGTGGTAAAGTATGAGGTGCCAATGGAATACCTGTAGAAATTTGCAAAAATGTTGGGCCGCTGCTAACACAAAAGTTGGTGTGTCTTTTTTAATTTCATTTGAGAAGAAACTATACCCCAAGCACTAAAGGATGTACATCTGGTAACAACATGCAAGAGGATTCCTACTGTTGTCATTTACTAACAAAATGTTTGCAAGTGTTGCTGACTAAAATCATAACATCCATAGCCAGAAACGCAATGTGGTTTCCACTCCAGTATGCACAAGACAGTTGCACAATCGACATATTCTTTGTATTGCATTAAATAAATACAAGGCAAGTGCTGAGAAAACCATGAGGATCTCTGCATTATTCATTGCCTTCACTAAAGCTTTTGACACAGTCAGCAGGTAAGGTCTTTGTAAATATCTTGCCAAATCTGGATGTTTAAATAAATTCATTCAGATACTATGCTAATTTCATAATGGAGCTCAAATGACACTTGGTAGATCACACACTGTCGCCAGGCTGAACAGTTTACGTTTTGTATCCCACTGATAGGCCGGATCTGCAACCCAACCTGAACCAAAATCTAATCAACTTGTTCATATCACCGATGCAACTCGTCCACCAGGTTTTGTCATAACTAATCCACTACTTTTTGAGATATTGTGCTATACATAGTTTTTGGCCCTGTCTCTCAATGGGAAGAATCACTTTACAATTCTAATATCCAGATCCAGAACCGGATCTTCACAAAAATCGAATCAATTCATCCGTGTCACACACCCATCCTGTCCACAATGTTTCGACCGAATCCGTCCATAACTTTTTGAGATATTCTGCTCACAGACAAACCGACAGATAAACAGAGGTGAAAACATAACCTCCGTTCACCTTCGATGGTGGAGGTAATGAATGCAAGTGATTGTTGTGAGGCCTCAACAAGATTTCCCATCACAAATGGCATCAAACACGGCTCTGGGTTTTATCACCCACATTGGTTGGTCTCTTCTTTTTTGCTATACTGGGTAATGCCGCAGGAAACCGAGATATTTTTCCTCCTCCTGCTCATTTCCCTTTATATGGGGTGAGGCCTGTTAATCATGGAGTCGATATTCAAATTGAAACGGTCTAGTTAACTTTAGCCATCTAAATATGTGGTCAAAAGTAACAGTCAAGAGAGATAGCATTTGCAGATTACCATGTTAGGCCACTCGAAGAGGACTTGAAGGTTCTCAGTGATCGGTTTGCAAGTGCAGCCAACTGCTAATTGTTGTTGTTTTTTAAAATGCAGGTTTTGAGGCCGATGGAATTGCAGAATGAGAGAGGCAATGAATCAACAAAAAAAGTCTCAACAACCAGGTGCACCAGAACAAGGAGAGAAATTTTAGGAGAATGCTATGTCCAGGGTCTCAGTTGTTGTAGTAAAGCTCCTTAATGGATTTGTAATCAACCCTGAGCTGGTGGTAAGCAGCAGTCTTGAAATCTTGTTGGGAAGATTTAGCAACAACATACTCAGAAAGAAAGTTCCTTAGACGAGAAACGAGGGGTATGGAAGAATGGAGGTGAATGTTGAGATGGACACGTTTGGGTAACAAGGAAAGGATTTCTCATAGAGTTTGTGACCTGCTGAGGCAGGGGCTGTGTGGAGAGGTGAGAGGACAGAAAGAGCAACACAGAATAGAGCCACCAATAAGCCGATTCTGAGCAGGAAGCGAACCCTTGCTGCACGTCCCTGGACATGCATCAATGGCTGTATGAGACACGATCCTGGCACTCACCACTCACAGTTTGAAACCATATCGCAATTGGTATATAACCGAAAGGTTTCAGTCACAAGTGGATCGAAACTTGCTATGTTACCCTGATGATGCTTTAATGAGGTCGAAACCAGTCGGTGACTGCAATTTTTGTTCACTTGTGACAGCTTCTGACATGTTCTTACACATACATGTGTTCTTACATGTGACATCACGGCGTTCGGCTTCGGACGGAGACCGGGTTTCACAACATCATATACATATATACTAATATGTCTATGTACAGAAATATATATATATATATATATATATATATATATATATATATATATATATATATATATATATATATATGTGTACTAGACGACCCATGAACCCATTGGGTTCCCATTATGACAGCGCTTGATGAAAAAATCATTTTTTCATTTTTTTTTTTAATTCAAATCATTTCATTCAATTTTTAAATGATTTTTTCGTTGCCTGATTTGAACGAAACTTGACACTGCACACCACAGGAGAATGTTGAGTAAGGTGGCCCTAAAATATTTGCGCTATCATGTACCATTTTGGCTGTATTTCAGGAACATAATACATACATACATACATATTTTTACAAGATGAGAGTTTTAGTAATGTGTGTATATATATATATATATATATATATATATATATATATATATATATATATATATATATATATATATATATATATATATAAATATTGGATGCAACTGGGCCAATGGCCATCCATATCTAGTGCCCAACTGTATCTGTGGATGTCCTCCTGCAGTTAGGTTACTTTTTATAAGGAGGTTGGTTGCAGGATTTGCACTCTGGCCACTGTAAAACCCTTCATTCCACAAAACATTCCAAAAGAATTTTTAAAAATCTGAAAACCCACTCCGAGGGAGTACCACCTGTGCAGCTTCCTTTCACAGGGCACTTCACCGGATGACGTGATTGGAGCAAAGCCTTCAGGAACCCAATCTTTGATGATAGGAGGGAAACCACGGGGTAACATTCCTGGATCAGATTGCGGGACAGTGTGTCGGGGTGATGCTGAGGTGTCATCCAACAGATGGCGGTCTCCTTGGGTTAACCTGAGGTGGTCCCTTTGGGTGGGTGCCTGGAATGTCCTCTCCCTAAAGGCCCGGTCACACCTTGACGTTTTAGCCAACGTATGCCGATTTTTTAATTTTTTTTCTAAAACGCTGGCACACGTTGAATACGTTATGGGTAAGTTTTGATAACATTGAGAGCACGCTGAAAAACACTGCCATACGTCATTGTACGCTGGCTTTAAACGTTGTACTTTTCGGTTTTCCTCAAATTTTTTCATGCTGGAAATTTCACAACGTATGCCGGCGTATTACTCACACGTTCCGCTACGCTGGCCACAAGTTGTATGCACAGTCTGCGATTGTTGACAGACGTCAACACATGCTACTTGTAAGTTAATCATAAGTTGAGACACGCCGAGGTAATGTTTAGCGTACCCGAAACTTATTTCTAACCTATGATTAACGTGTTGTTGGCACGTTACACGATCGTTGCCACACGTCGACAGACGTTACTTTTAAGTTACTCATAGGCTGAAAGACGTCGGTATAATGGATCGTCCTTGCGTCAGCGTCCACGGCCACGGCCAGGACACTTATTTGCAGCATTCTTCAAACTTTTCTTCGGCATGACGAGGATGTTCACACTTCGATGTCTAGCTTGGCTATGATTCCAATTGTCCATCGGCAGCATCTATTTAAAATAGTCGAGTTTGAGCGTTTTAACACGTTCAGAAGAAACGCTTCAAATTTCCAAACCCCAGCGTCAAAAAACAAAGGCGAGTGACAGCAATTTAAATCGTTCATTGTAAACAATGAAAATGGCTGAGTGGTACCGTTTAAAAGTCGTTGAGTGTAAAAAACATCCAATTGTTGAGCGCAAGCGTCTACTTTCAATAGTGGAGATGTAGCCATTTAAATCGTTGAGTTTATCATTTAAATCGTTAAATCGTTAAACGCAAGGACGATCCATCATAACCCACACCCTCCCCCTCACACTCACCTCCTACTGCCAACATGAACAAACTACTACTAATACTGATACTGATACTGATACTGATACTGATACTGATACTGATACTGATACTGTTACTGCTGACATGGACATCGACTCAAAAAGGACTCGAAAACACTGTTGGGTTCCCCTTTTATGAACACCATTTTTATATACCAATTCCCAAAACCGCTGGGAACACGTCTTTATATGGCAGTTGTAAGTTAGAAACACGTTCATTTATTTTTTTTTGTCGACCGGAAGACGTCATTGGAATACGTCTACATACGTCGATGTGTGTTGGGACTACGTAAAGAATTGGTTCAAAGCACGTCAAACATAAGTTAGAAATAAGTTTCGCGTAAAAAAGACATTACCGCAACGTGTTTCGACTTATGAGTAGCTTATAAGTAGCGTTTGTGGACGTGTGTAAGCGTCCACATATCGTGTGTAAAACTTATCCCCATCGCATGCGGAACGTGTGTCATACGCCGAGTACGTCGTAAAATTTTGAAGATGTTTAAAATTTCTTGACGTACTCTACTTACTACGACGTATGATAGCTGTTAGTTCCTGGTCTCTGTCTATGCTCCGACTGGGGCGAGCAATCTCACCGTGAAGGACGCATTCCATGCCACGCTCGAATCTATGGTTGATCAGTACCCCAGGTGAGATACTCTTCTAGTCTTGGGAGATTTCAGTACATCAACTGGAACTGATAGGGATGGTTCTGAGACATGTGTTGGTCCCCATGGGTCTGGAACTGTGAACCAGAATCGCACTAAGTTCCTTGACTTTGCAAGAAGACATGGACTTAGGGTGGCTGGTTCATGGACTCATCGCTGGACTTGGTATTCAAACGTTAGCAGTGTGGCAAAGGAGATTCACCATGTGCTGGTTGATGGTCGCTGTAGGATGGTACGCAACTGCAGGGTCTACCTGAGTGCTCAGTTCCTCAATACCGACCACAGGCTTGTGGTAGCAACTCTTAAGTTGTAGCTTAAATCAGGGAGAATGGTACCATCCCAGCCTAGGCTGGATGTTGGCAAGCTCAAGGATGAGAGGGTAGGCGTGGAGTTTGCGAACAGGCTGAGTGGAGATTTGGGGGGTCTGGGTGCTTTGGCGGATCCTGAAGAGTTGTGGAGTGCCTTCAAGACCACCCTCCTTGATGTTGCCGGTACATATCTTGGAACTCACCGGAGGGCGAAGAAGAATATTGTCTCTCAAGGGACGCTGGATACCATTGCCCAGAGTTACAGGGCCAGGCTGAATGGCAGAGCTGAGCTGTTCAGGGAGCTGAGACGTAAAACTGTACGTGCTCTCAGGGAGGACAAGGAGGCCTTTGTGCAAGGAATCAGTGAGGGGGTAGAGCATCGCCTGTGGTCAAGTGATTCTCGTCCTGCTTACAGGGGAATTCGCGCATTGCGTCCCTCCAAGCCCATCCCTTGGTGTACTGCAGTTAGAGCACAGGGTGGTAGGCTCTTGAAAGAATAGTCTGAAGTGAAGGCCCGCTGGGCCAGTTACTTTGAGCGGTTGTACCAGGCTGATCCACCAGCTGTTGAATTGCATGTCAGGGGTGTTACAATCCCTATTGCTGACCCTCCAATCAACTGTGGTCCACCTTCGTTTATGGAAACAGGCTGCAGTGAACCAGTTGAAACGGGGCAAAGCTCCAGGGATCTGTGGCATCCATGCTGAACTTCTCAAGGCTGGTGGAATTGCTGCACCCATGTCGTTGCATGCAGTTCTGTGCTCTGCCTGGAACACAGGCATCATCCCAACTGACTGGAAGAGGGGCCTTGTTGTCCCTCTCTGGAAAGGGAAGGGTGATCGGCAAGACTGCAACAACTACCGAGGGGTGATGCTGCTCTCAGTACCGGGAAAGATCTTTGCTCAGATAATTCCTGATATGGTTTGCCACCATCTGCTTGAGCACCAGAATCCAGAGCAGTCAGGCTTTACACATATCCTTGCTCTTCAGTCCTCACCGAACGCAGACGAGAGTTTCTGCAGGAGCTGCCTGCAGCCTAGGTTGATCTCTGTAAAGCGTTTGATTTAGTGAATCTTGATGCCCACTGGAGGATTCTTGGTCTTCCTGGGGTGCCACCAAAACTGATCGATCTGATGTATGAACTTTTCTCTGGTACTGAGAGTGCTGTGAGATGTGGTGGTTCCACCTCTGACTTATTTCCAGTTGTTACTGAAGTTCATCAGGTGTGTGTACTGGCCCCCACATTTTTCAGTGCTTGTGGACTGGATTCTGGGGAGGATGTTGGAGAGATCAAACTGTGATGCATCATTTAGGAATGTCAAGATCTCTGACCTTGATTTCGCAGATGATGTAGTCATCTTCGCGGAGACACTAGATATCCCTTTGGGGGCCCTCGAGGTGCTGAATGAGGAGTCGGAGCCATTGGGATTATGTGTTTCCTTGGTCAAAAACTAAGATCCAGGCTTTTATTGACATCTTTAATGCTGCTATCCTGTCTGTACCTGTTTGTGGTGAGGATGTTGAAGTCACGGAGAGATTCACTTACCTTGGCAGTGATATTCATGTCTCTGCTGGCTATGAGCCAGAGGTCAACAGATGTTTCCGTCGGGCTTGGGGAGTCATGGATTCACTGGATCACGGGGTGTGGCACTGCTGGTACCTGTGCGGGAGGACGAAAGTTTGAGTCTTCAGGTCCTTGTTGCTTCCTGTCTTGCTCTATGGATGTGAGATTAGGACTCTGACCAAGGATCTGAGATGGAGTCTTAATTCCTTTCGTACCAGTTCTCTTCGGAGAATCCTTGGCTATCGATGGTCGGACTTTGTGTCCAACGAGCAGTTGCTGAGAGAGACCAAAATGAGATGTGAAACCTGCATAGGTTGTGTCATGAGTGTCAGCTGCAGCTGTATGGACATATGGCTCGTTTTCCTGACGCTGATCCTGCACAGCAGATTTTCTCAGCGAGGGAGCCTCGTGAGTGAAGGAGGCCAATGGGCCGACCACGTGCCTTGTAATTACAGCAGATTGATCAACATCTCAAGGAGATGGGGATGGGCCAGGCATCTGCCTGGGGGATGGCCAGACGGAGGCCCCTGGATACCGCCGGAAAGTGGACGCAGCGCCGCACTGCTCTGGCGCATGCTCCCATTCCTGACCTTCCCCATTGTCTCAGGTCACTCACCTGAAGTTTTTCATTTTTTCCATTTCTTTATATTTTCATTTACAGATTTTGTCCAATTAGTCCGTGATTTTTTTCCCAGTGTACTGGCTTTGACATCCATCGACATGCAAAATTTCAGCTTTTTATGTCACCGGAAGGTACCGATTTTTAATATCAGTTAGTGAGTGTATGCCTGATGTTGGCTTCGGTTCGGGTGGTGGGCTTAGGATCCTCGAGTCCTGATTTCAAATCCTGCTTGGCTGTTGAATTAATACCAAGTGGGGTTGACTCAGCCTGTCATCCTTCTGAAGTTGGCAAAATGAGTACCAGCTTCCTGGTATCCTGTGTTGGAGTGGTGACCTGTCCAGGATTGTGTCCAACAGCCCAGGGGACTGCTTAAGCAGCACCAATGCTCTGCACAGAGTATGGCCCCAATGGAATGGTCAGTGAGTCAGTCAGCGGTTCGGAAGAGTTTTATATATCAGACATATACAGGGTGGCCTGAAAGTCACTTTTCCCCTTCCCAGTGAAGCATTGTTCTTGAACTCTTTTAATATACAGGTTTTATTTCACAGTACTTACAATCATTAATTTGTCATTGTATCTGTATGTGCTCCATCAATCTTCTGAGTCAGTGTTTCCGCATACCATAGCGGGCGAGCGGGCGAGGGCAGAAGGGAAGGGACGGAGGGAAGTGCGAGAAATTTATCAGGGTTAAAGTAACTTTCGGGCTACCGTGTGTGTGTGTGTGTGTGTGTGTGTGTGTGTGTGTGTGTGTGTGTGTGTGTGTGTGTGTGTGTGTGTATGTGTGTGTGTGTGTGTGTGTGTGTGTGTGTGTGTGTGTGTGTGTGTGTGTGTGTATATATATATATATGTATATATGTGTATATATGTGTATATATGTATATATATATATATATATTTATATGTATATATATGTGTATATATATATATATATATATATATATATATATTTATATGTATATATATGTGTGTATATATATATATATATATATATATATATATATATATATATATATATATATATATATATATATATATATATTGTTGTGGTTGACGAAATTCACAAACCACCATTCAGGTCCCTTAGGTGAGATATCTCTGTAAGTACATGTGTAGTTAGGCCCAAACCCGTTGTTTAGAGGGAATAAATGTCATTCATTCGGGCTGCGACCCTTTTAGATAGCCGTTTTTCTTTTACTATCTTTATTTTGGACCAACCGCCATTACTACCACCACAACCACCACCAACCGCATCTTGACAACCACAGCCACCTTCTCCAGAACCGCCTTCACAACATCCACCTTCTCCACAACCGCTTTCACACACCAACCACCAACCGCAACGCCGCTTCACAACAACAGCAACGCCAACAGCCACGACCTTTACCGTCACAACTCGCCCTCGCAACCATCGCATCACCGCCATTCCCGCGCCGCTTGTGGGCACCGATACTGGACTCGTACAGGGTGCGCACCGAGCAGCGGGTGCAAAAACACCAGCCTTTCCGAGAAATCGGATCAAGAATGATTCACGCCCACTTCTGTTCCGGCCTATCAGCGAGCGTGGGGCGATTTGGCCCCGCCTCCAGGCGCGTCGGAGTATAATCGCTATATGCAGATTCGCGGATCAAGAATGATTCACGCCCACTTTTCCTCTGTCCAATGGGGAGCGTGGCAATGCCCCCGAGCCGTTCCTGATCCAAAAATCTGCATATGATTTCTCCTGTCGGACTATAAAGCACTGAGCGCGGAGCGAATCGGAGCAGTTGGGAAGAGTTGGAGGGTTGAGAAGAGGAAAGAGTTGGAGAGTTGTGGCGGCGGCGAAATCAGTCGAGAGAGTGTCTGTCGGGGTCCGGAGAGGCTGGAGAAGCCAAGAAGGAGGAGGAGGTGGAGGTCTGCGCTCGTGTCAGAGTCGGGGAGCTGCGGAGAGTGGAGGCCGGGAACGCGGTCGAGGTCACGGTGGAGTCGCTCGTCGCGGGACCCAAGCCAGCCAGATATCCTCTTCCTCCCCGAGCATCAACAACCCCCTCCTGTTTCCCCCCGCGCTGAGATAGTGTGAGAAGGGGGCCCCGTTCCCACCCCATTCCAGGCAGTGCCAGTGAGGCCCGCGGAGTCGGGGCGCCGCCGCCATTTTGCGGCTCATCACCAGACGGGTAGGCTCGACGCGGTCTCGGCCCCAGGCCCGTCTGCCGCCTTATCGTTGAGGGTGGCCCCTTTTTCTTTTGCTTTGGAGTATATGTGTTGTCGGCGCCGTCTGTGAAGTAAAACTGTGTAAGTGTTGCCGTGTGCTCGCGTAGTCGGTAGTAGATCTGCATTGTGTCTCTTTTGTTGCATTTGCTTTTTGCGCAGAATTGTCGTGTTACTTTTACATTTGCTGTTGGTGCATAATTGTTGTGATTGTATATGTGTGCTTTCCATTTGCCGCGGAATAAATGTGCTTTATGTTGAACTGTTTTTCCCGTTTCGCTTCGTCTTTTCTTTTATTGAATCTCCATCTTACTTCACGTAAAGGGTTGTTCGTGGGCTAAATACGCCCGATAATTAATCAGAACCGTCGAGGTTGACGATAACACCGCTCGGTTATCCCGATAGTACGGAACGGGTAGCTTAAAGTGGCCCGTGTCCGAAGTCGACCTGCGGCGAGGTGCGATCGCCCGGTCTACCCTCCGTGTGGGTACTTAGGTAGGTCGAATTTGGCGAACAACCCTATCCCACGCGGGGGGCCGATTGGCACGATCGTGGTGAGGCCAAAAGGCTCACCCGTGACTCGTTCCCGGCGTTAGTCCGAGAGGGTCACGACGGGATTGTCCGTCCGGTGGGCGACGTGCCGCGATTCGAGTTACGTGGCCGCCCGCACGCCGGCGGGCGCGAATCCGCAACTATATATATATATATATATATATATATATATATATATATATATATATATATATATATATATATATATATATATATATATATATATACTAGCAGGATGTGCTTACACATTGTATAAGCATGCAACCCGTGCTTCCCCATTGTCTCAGGTCCCTCACCTGCATTATTTTTTTTCGTTTTTCATTTATTTATGTTTTCATTTATGGATATTTTCTGACGATTGTGTGAATTTTTCCAGTGTACCGGCTTCGTTGTCCATCGACACGCAAAAATTTTCAGCTTTCTCTGTCACTCAGAAGGTCCTAATCTTTAATATCAGTCAATGAGTCAGTGGTGAGAAAGAGCTCCATATATGTAATATATATATATATATATATATATATATATATATATATATATATATATATATATATATATATATATATATATATATATACACATGTACACACATAGATATGGACACACACACACACACATACACACACCCACACCCACACACATGTCGAGGGTCGAAGAGAGAGAGAAGAGGAAAAAGAAAAAAAAAAGTCATTAACGTGTCAGGCGCGTAAAATACAGCTGCGCCTTGTAAACTTCGGACTTCAAAGTAATGAATTATTACAAGGCAGGCGCGCTCCCATTTCGGCCCGTTGGAGTTATTTGCTGCGCGGGGCGCGCTCTATACATCATCCGGACAGCAAAGAAAGCCGCCGTTTCTTTCCTGCCCTGACGCCGAAAATTAATGGGCGCCCCGCAGTGCCCTCTCAACACAAGCACTTTGTCAAGGCGTGACAAGCCCTGGCAGAGGCCTGCAAACAGTGTTATCAATCAGCCGCCCGTTTGCATATTTTTGGGGCCCTGGTCTTGCCAAATGCGCTGGACCGACTTTAACGCCTTTCCCAGCTGTGCCCGACGTGCCTTGTGGCTCCCCAAGCACCAGGTCCCAGGCCCCGGCCCTTGGCCCTGGAGCGCGTTTCCCAGGCTCGGCCTCTTCATCCTTTCCCCTTTGCCGGACACTTCTTCTGACTCTCTGTTCCCAAGTCCTTGTCCAGGGTGTTTGCAGAAAGCTTTCACATTTACCTGACTCGGCAACACCTAAACCCCAATGTTGCCTCCTAAGCCTGCTAACTCCCTCCTTGTTAACATTACGAGACCGAACTCCAATCCACAAATTCTTTGACCTTCCGTAAACGTCCACCCACTTATCCTTCCGATTATAACACAAATACAGCACAATATTAGTGAGAAATTCACGCAACCTGTTGAAGTGCCAGACAGAACAACAAACAGGTGCTGAAAAGCTTGATGGTATCATTGGATTTCAACTGTTTCCCTGTTATTATATGATACACTTTTCAATATGCCTAAAAAAAACAAGTGGTTCTTCAGCTGGCACAGCTAAATACTCCATGAATTCTGGGTTTACTGTATTCACCTTACACTACACAATGACAGGCCCAGTACACAGGCACCATTGCCTGCCACATTCTGTTGAACGCAAAAACATGTACCGTGATAAGAGCCTTTGTGGAAGGTGCCATGCGTTTCTGTTTTAACTGCAGACGCTGCTGTGCTCCACTAAAATATTTAAACATTTATTTTTGATGCTGAGGCTTCAGGTCTGCAAACGTACTTCCAAAAACAAGACCTGTTGTTAAGACAGATCTTTATGACCTCGGCCCCAGGCTATGGGCTAAGGTTGCTGGTGATTCAATCTCACCGGAGTTCCGGGTTTGGCTAGGCACCCCGTGGACACACCTGGAACTGTGGTGTGGGTCATGATAGGGCTGGAGAAGTTGGAGTCAAATAGGCAACCAAAGGATAGCTCCCCTCCCTACCTCCAGGTCAAGCGAAGGGCGCAAAGAGGTGACTGGTCACCAGCTCCACCCTTTGCCGCTCAGGGCTCGATATGACAGCGAGAGAGATTAATGGCTTGGGCGGCGTGTAATAATCACGGAACCGTTTGATGTGACAGGCGTGATGGCTGCTGATTTACTCACAAACTGATAGCCTTTTAATTGAGAACCGCAGCCCAGAAAACATCAAAGGAATGAGCAGATTGCACGATCCCAGGCCCCGAGGGCTGATGAAACAGGCAGATGATGTGGGATAACTTTCTCGGTTAACTAACTTGCTTGGGTAATTAAACTTCCCAGTTGATTAACTTTACCGAGAATGGGAACATTGCTCTGTGATATGGAGGTAATTTGAAATGAGACCTCCTCAGGGAAGTACCAGGAACTACACCCCAAAGGATGTGGACTCTAAGTAATAGTCACGTGCACATATAAAAGTTTACATCAAGGTGCTACGACTACTTCGTTGACAGCCCCCAATGATTCCCACTTTCTTGTTGGGCTGGCTGAGCAGCTTTTGGCCCAAGCCTTTCACAAGCCGGTCAGGCCTGACGTTCAACTGAAGGTGGCGGAATTTGTAATTTGTTCATGGTGTTGGTGATAACTCATGAACTCTTCATGAAAGGCACCGTGGCATCTCCAAGGCCACCAACTAACGCTGACAGGCGGGATGCCCGGTTTAACGTCCATCCGAGGGACGGCGCACTTTGTGATGTGACAACCTTCCTGCGAAGGACCAGTTTATAGATGGGTCAGGAAAGACAGCTCAAAGATAAGTACGCTACCTCTACACCATTCCGTTGTACTTTACCTCAATGTGCATTTTCAGAAAGAGAAAATATAATGAAGACATAATGCAAATGTTCTATTTCATTTGTGCAACAATACAACACAGCACCAATGAGATAATTAGTAATATCGGTTTATAAAACCCTTGCAATAACCATTCATAAGCATCTGTGCCATAATTTATGTCAGTTGTGTTTCGGTTAGCTAATGAAACGGATTCAACTGAATTGTTGATTTATGGGCCCTTTAGGATACCGCCTGATGGGGATTTAGGGACCAAGATAAAAACAGAAACTTCTGAGTCAAACTTATTTGGGCACTTTCATCATCTTTTTTATTTTCATGAGACTGACAGACGATGTGGTTTTGCTCTATTTGCAGTTAATTGTGCATCTTAAGCTACAGGGGAATAGATTCGAAGTTTCTGATTCAAACAAAATTGGTCTCTTGTTAATTCATTGTTCAACCGACCGTTCCTCCACTCACTTTCATGAATCTCCACCGAATTGTATGTAAAAGCATCATCGAGGCAATGTGCACGATGTCAGCAACACATTTCTTGTCCCAAATGGTGTATTTGTTGCACAAGTTTCTTAAACATGCAAAACGCCAGGTTACAACTGTTAATGTTTACCTTCAATTTCCAGCTTTGTTCAAAGATTAAGTTGTTGGTCATAAACAATAATTTCTCCATTATAACGACTCAAATCTATCTGTAATAATCTTGAAACTACCTTTTGATCTCAGTTTAGGTAGAGTTATGGCCCAGTGGTAAAACACTGATTGAATCGTTTCTAATACTGAGTTCAAATCTAGTTCAAAGCAACTGCTCCATTAATGTTTACCTTCAATTTTGGGTTTTACTCACAGAAGAAGTTATTGGTCGTAAACAATCTTTATGAGAGCATTTGAGCTGACAAGATGACCTGCAGGTACGCATACTCGCATCTCAGCTGTCTGGACTGGGTTTGAATCCTGACCCAGTTATAAACTGTCATCTTGGAGTTTCACAGGTAGAGTGGATTCATCAATATGTGTGCCGTCCCTTGCATGGACGTCAAACTGCGTGTCCTGTCTGCTGGCGTTAGTTCTTGGATGCTGAAGATCCTACGGTGTCCTTTGCGAAGAGTGGGCGAGCCATCGCTGGCACCCTGAACAAATTCCAAATTCATTCCCAAACCTACAGAGTGCACTAGATCAGCGGCACAGCCATGCCCTCAGCCAACCTTGCTGCTACCTACAAACGAAGATTTGAGCATTTCTCATTAACGACTCGGGTTTATCTGGAATGATCTTGAAACTACCTAATGATCTAGGTTTAGGTATAGTTATTGTAAAAACATTTAAAAATCATTTCTAAAACTGTGTTCACAACGAGTTAAAAGCAATAACTTGAAAAATCTGGACCTGAACCTTTTGGAAGCCAAGCTGTTTTGAGGGAGTGCGTGTTGATACTGCTTGTTTGTTAAAAAAGAAAAGAAAAGTTGGTTTGTTAATGACCTTCATGTTGGTGATAAAGTGACTGGGCTGTCTGGTTTGCAGGTGACAACACTCCACACATTGTATTTATTTTGAATGTGTTGGTAATTCGACTACACCTCCCATGAATGACTGTATATGATTACTCACCTGACTTACCTGCTGTTCTCTAGATTGGGGTAAAATCGGATAAAAAAGACACATGAAAATGCTTGAAGTTTAGTTGCGATCATGACTGGCAGAATGATTAAACGAGGAAAAAAAAAGTCGATAATTTGTTTGTTTTTTTTTGACAAATTGCATGAACAGAATATAGAAAATTACCTTTCTTGCAAACAATCTGTCAAAAGACGGTGTCATCCTCTGATGACTGAGATGGTGTTTCATTGGTCTTGTAAGTTTAGTCTGCACTGGTGCAATATGAAAGATTCTACTTCTCACTAACGAGATGTCTGCAAATATATTCTGTATATGTATCTCATTTGTATCCTATCTCATTTATCTATCTATCTTCTCTTTCTATTTGATCTATCTTTTTTATCTTCTTCTATATTTATCAATCTATTCTATACTATCATGGAGTTGTGGTAGTATTCCATATGGAGGGATGACATGGGGGGAAAAAATGGCTGCCCATTCAAATGTGCACACAATAATACACTTATAAACTACAACAGAGTGAAGTCGTAAGCATTTCAAAGCCATACCTTTTATTCTCGAGCATTTTTCTGAACCAGAAAAAGATGCCAGAATTCATCGTTGAAGTACCACAAGGGATCGCAAAAATGCCAATTTGTACTTCTACTTATTCTTCTTCCTCTTCTTCTTCTTCTTCTTCTTCTTCTTCTTCTTCTTCTTCTTCTTCTTCTTCTTCTTCTTCTTCTTCTTCTTCTTCTTCTTCTTCTTCTTCTTCTTCTTCTTCTTCTTCTTCTTCTTCTTCTTCTTCTTCTTCACCTCTAAAAACAATGTAAAACTGTAGCCCAAACTAATTCAATAAATGCTGAAGCAATGATGGTGATTCTAACACGAGGAAGTCACTTTGTCTCGGGGCTAGTGCACGCACCCCCCCCAAAAAAAATAAAAACATTAATCGTTTTATTATGAAAACAAATCAAACGTAAATGTGGACTCAATCAAACCAGGCCAGGATCGTGGTGGGGGGGGGGGGAGGGGGAAATGGACACTGGACAGAACCATTCCAAAAGTGAGACACATCCAACCCATCCCCCAAATCAACTGAAACAAGTTTGAAAATAATTTAATAACATGGATGGATTTAATCCATAACAAAATAACAAAATATATCAAACATTAAGCATTTTATTATTTTTTTAAACGATAATCGCATCGACATTTCCACATATGTGGTAATCCATGCAGTGGACTGAACCAAAAGCCAGGCATGAGGGAGGGAGGGGTAGAATGTACCATAAGCTGAATTTATTAACATAGATGGATTTAATCCACACCAAAATAACAAAATATATAAAACATTAAGAATTTTACTTCTTTAAAAATTGCAGAAACAAGAAAAAAAAAACATTTAAAACAAGTGAAATCCTTCAATACAGCACGTGTGGTGAATCAAATGAGTATACTAATGTTAAAATATGCAATTTATGCTTTTTCAGTTGAAAAACAATTAAAAAGCATACTCAATATTTGAAATGTAAAAATCTTGTTATTATTGTGATAAGCACCTTTATATATAACAGAAGGAATGAAATCGTTCGATACAGTGTGGCAGGGGACCGCAAAAGAATGATTGTAAGGAAATTTCAACTACGAATGCATGACGAAACACTTGTTTATGGCTAATATTGAAGAGAATGATGGCATAAGAAGAACTTAGCCTGGAATCCTCGTGCATAACACCGCCCACACAACACACGTGGTGTCCCTTGACCAATCAGGAGCAGTGCAGTTACAGTATCGTTTCCTTCAGCTCGATTGGTCTTGTCCTGCACATGATGTTTTCGTTTTTTTTTTCGTTCTTGTTGAACCTGAGGAGATTATTTTTTCGTTTTTGTTGAACCTGAGGAGATTATTTTTCATTCTTGTTGTAAGTAAATTTCAACTACTAATGCATGACGAAACACTTGTTTATGGCTAATATTAAAGAGAATGATGGCATAAGAAGAACTTAGCTTTCTGCGTTCGGCGCTAAATGCCATGCTGGATGGAAATGACGTCTTTCGTTCGTTCGTTCGTACATGAGGGGAGCGTTTCTTTGTTTTTTTTTTCGTCAAGCAATAAATTAAATGGTTTTCACATATATAACACATTAGTTTCACAAATTTCCATTGAGATACTCAGGTATTTCCATCAATTGTCGCCATTTCCGTCGAGGTTACACACTGCACCTACCGGACGGCCGTCATTGGCTGTCTTGAGGCACGTGGGGGGGGGACACCAGACCCACCGGAGACATGGTAGACAACACCGGGGACATTTCAAACTCGGTGCAATTGTATACAGTGCACGCGCTGTAAAAATGCAAAAACATGGAGGGCTGGAATGTCAAAAACAACAAGGTATGAATGATGCCACGTTACGATGTCACAATACAACACCACAATCCTCTTATGGATTAACATCACTACATCTTTTTGCATAAAACTTTTTTGTGGGATTGTGATGGAACAACATCAAAAAAGACTCTTTAAACCCCCAATGGTTCTTTAAGACCCTTTAGATCCCAAATACCATTTAGACGCCGAAGACTCTTTATGATGCATGAGACCCCAAAGACCATTTAGACCCCTCACACCCTTAAATACCAAATAGACCACTAAGACCTTTGAAGACTTATAAGATCCCAAAGACCTTTTAGACTCCAAAGACCATGTCGACCTAATAGACTCCATTAGAACCCTTAGACCCTTATGACTTTATAGACCCAATTAGACCTTCTATCCGAGGGCTTTCTGCAGTAATACTTAAGGGTCACCAGCCAGAATGAAAAAGCTTCCCCGTTAGTAAATCACCTTGTACCAAGTTATGAAGGTGCGAAATCGAATTGCTTAATTAATTTTCTCTGTCTGTTTTTTTCAGGTTCTGCTCATCTTGGTTCGTGGCAAAAAAAAAAGTCCCACGTGGCAAAGAGAAAATGGTGTCCATGACAACAATTTCACCCCATTATAATCAAATGGGATATTTTTGTGATTTTATAATTGCCAAACAGGAATTTTTCATGCGATCAGATTGAAACTTACACAGCCTATTTGTGCTAATGCATGTGCAGTATATGTTGTAAAATCTGGTCAAAACTAGTCAAAGGTCAGGGTCAATGTCATCCAAAACATATAAAACACCTATTAGGTGGCAATTCGAAAATATCTCAACCAAATTTGTTATGCACAACAACCAATCATGTAAAACACTTGGTAGGTCAAATTTTCCAAATTACCAAATTGCTGTTTCCATGACAACTATTGTTTGTTTGAATTTGCAAGTATCGTACCATGCATGACATCTTATTATAATTACGAGCATATATCTTTGGGACAAGAACAAAAGAGGATTCCTGGGAGATCCTGCTCTCTGTCAACCACTGAATTATTAATAGATCTTCGTTATTACCAATAATTCTGTCTGACAGTAACTCATACAGTATATGATTAACCCATGTAATTCTGTGTCGCAGTTAAGTTTTTTTTTGTACGGAGTGATTATGGTACTTCCTCTTCCGGTATGCTGTTCAATGCACCTCCTCTGGCAACCAACAGTATCGGCTCGTGGTCATTTATACATGTGCTCTTTCCGTGGTTATTATTCCACCTCACTCAGTCCCCGATCAATCACACCCTCCGTGCGGGGATGACCAGCGTCGCAAGTTGGCGTTTGCAGTTTCGCCATGTGAAACCATGCCCAAACTGATCTTTATATGATTTTCATTTTTTTTTTTTTTGCATCACAAACCTTCCAAGGAGTTCTCTGAAACCACGGTCATTGGAGGCACTGAAATCCGTTAATCCGTTCTCAAGTTATAACACGACAAACAAACAGACAGACAGACAGACAGATACTGCTCCTTTTATAATATTGATAATTGGTTCGCGGGCGCCAGCAGTGACCACTATTTTCGTTGGGTCTGTGTCTGTCTGTCTGTTTGTGACTCTCTCCAGAGCATAGCTCCGTGACGTTTGATACGATCTTGATGAAACTTGGACACAAGCTATATATCATGGTCTAGTTGTGTCTTTTTGTATGAGGGGCATCCCATGCCCCTTGTGGGTGGAGCCACGCCCACTTGACCTTTTTATTTATTTTATTTTATTCGCGATTTTTTTTCTCGCAATTTCATTTCCTCGAAGCTGTGCGTAATGTCCATAAGTACAACATATAAAAAATCCGATTTGATTTGGTCAATTTTGACGGAAGAGATAGGTTTTTAAGGTAGGGCTTCCTCAATAATTCCCGCGAGCCATCGTCGCTTCCCGGCTTGTTTTACTTTAACACCGAGTTGGGGTGTTCTCACGCGATTTTGTGGAGGTACAAACACTTACATTGCCGGAGTCACGTTGACGACAAAATGTTGAAGCTGTACATGTACCATTTACAAAACGATCTGACATGGAATGGCGGTGAACTGTATTTGCCAAATTTTAATCACTGGCGATAGTTCTTCCTCTGAGCAGACCATCATTGTCTACAAGGTAAACATGTACCACGTGTCACGGTCCACATCATCATTTTATGTTGAGTCCACATCATATGTTTCAACTAATATACACTCCAATAAATTGCTCATTTGAGGTGAGAATCCCATGAGCCCGTCGGAGACGGATACCCTGCTCAAGTCTATCAATTACCTACTATTTGAACATGACTTGGACCGTGACTACGTCTCTTAATTAGGTATTATTGGACCATGCACATTTGAGGTGAAACGTATGCAAGCCCATTGGAGATAGGTATGCTGCAAGTATGAAATAATTTCGGAAATCGAAAAAGTTTTATTTTTTGTCAAACATAGTATATTATCATGTGCAAGTAATATCCACTTACCACAAAGAAAATGTGCAGGAAACAGTTTGTGGATTTTTTGAACAGTAAATAATAATAAATTATTGAAGTAATCAACACCGGTCACATGAATACGAATTACAAGAAACCACAAGAAAAGTTGCAAATTCGTGAATATGTGAAATTAGTTTTCATTTAGTTTCAACATGCTCTCCCTTCTGCACAGATTCATCCCATTTCAACTTCAGTTATCCTACATTTCTTCTCACCAATGGTACACCAAATCCTGTGGTGAGGCTGTTGCTCTGAAACGACCTGCATTCTCTTCCTGGAAGGCAAATCTGACTCGTCCAGACACAAACACCGCCCAGACACGTTTGGACACAAACACCGCCCAGACACCTCTGGAGACAAACACCATAATGGCAAAGAAAAGGAAAACTCCAAGGAAGCAAATGCATGCTGATCTTCTGCAGCAAATGCAGCGATTCGTTTGGATGTGGATAAGGCATTCTATTATATGAGTGACAAAAGTGAAAATAAACATTTTGAGCACTTTATTGTTAATAATAAGAGTAAACAAGTCTGAAGACGACAATGGTTCACGAGCGGTATTTGACAATGTAAATTGTTTCAGAAGTCAAGGATGAGACAATGTGATCATGTTTGACCAAGTTATAAAAATGATCAACATGATGTGGTACGGGTGACAGGTTATTAGTTGCAAAATGTCGAAAACCCGGTTTCGTTCAACAACTTTCAAAATTTGACCTTTGCATAACCTTTAAAGGTCACAGAACAATGTTGTGGACATTAAAATAAGGAAACAGGATACGTGCTATAGCTTATTGGAGTTAGTTCGTCGAAGAAGGTCAAAAACCCGGTTCGAGTCCCACAACTTTGAAAATTTGACCTTTGTGAACTTTAAAGGTCAAAAGTCAAGGATTATGACCTTTGGTGCCAAACTTCCTCTGGGACATTTCAGGAACAATATAATGTCATATTGGCTATATGACTTCGCATTCCTCGGATTATCCAGACTTTGATGAAATCAGCGTAAAAACAAACTTGAAGGGGGCGCCACGGGCAAGGTGTTCGAGATAGAGCAAAATGGTTTCAAAACTTTAGGTGGGGAATGACCTCAAGATTATGCATAAAAAAATATTGTCATCCGAGCTCTCAAAGTTTGGGCGGTCGTATGATTTTTATGTCAAAATTCGAAATTTTCTAAGTTCTTGACCTTGTGGCCTTGACCTTGGGACAAAAATGAAAAATCGAGCTCCGTGGGGCTATGCAGGTGCCATTGGGCTAACCAAATACCAAAACCCCTGCCAGATTCGCCAAACCCCTCGGAGAAGATGGATTTTTATGTCAAAATTTGCAATTTTTAAAGTTCTCAACCTTGTGACCTTGACCTTGGGACGAAAATGAAAAATCGAGCTCCTTGGGGCTATGCAGGTGCCAATGGGCTAACCAAATACCGAAACCCCTGCCAGATTCGACAAACCCCCGAGGAGAAGATGCAAATTGAAATTAGCTACCCCCTAAAAACCCAATTCGCAATTTTCTAAGTTCGTGACCTTGTGGCCTTGACTGTGGGATGAAAATGAAAAATCGAGCTCCGGGGGCTATGCAGGTGCCATTGGGCTAACCAAATACTGAAACCCCTGTCAGATTCGACAAACCCCCTCGGAGAAGATTCAAATTTAAATCGGCTATCCCCTAAAAACACATGTTGTTTGGGCGTAGCTCCTCCCATAATGCGCGCACCACGCCCATTCTCAGGAAAACACAATGACATCATGATATAAACCTCCCGCCAAAATTTTATCAGAATCGGATCAAAATGCACGGAGCTATGCTCGGGACAGACAGACAGACAGACAGACAGACAGAAAGACATACAGACAGACATACAGACAGACAGACAGACAGACAGACAGACACACAACAATAACGAATATAGTGGTCGCTTATTTTTTTCGTGAAAATATTTTTTCGTGAATCAATACCACTCCAGACTCGTCTGGAAACAAACATCACCCAGGCATAACCACCATCCAAATACGTCCAGAGAGAGAGAGAGAGAGGTGTGTGGGAGGAGGGTGCAGCACTGGGTTATGTGGGGGTGGTGTGAGGATATGACAAAGAGAAAGAGAGGTGGGGGTTGGGGAGTTAACAGATTGAATATGTTTTGCTTTAGAAACAACACACACACAATATGTATTCGTGCTTGGCCAATATTGGCAATATTTCGGTAATTGGCTGATTGGAGTAAATATGATTATCGACTGCAGTAAATACTATATACAACCCAAACACCTTGAGTAGCTTTAACTCTTGTTTTGGGAGAATTTCAATAAACAAATTTTAATAAACAACTTTGCATTATAGACATTTCAAAGAGATGGATGGAAAAAAAATTGGCACTGTAATTTAGAAAACATGTTTATACAGCAAGCGGCTCAGAAATCTTGTGTTACAAAATACATTTTGTTTTGAAACTCACAAAGAGAAACTATATAACCTTTGTAAAGCACATCCGGTTCATATTGGTTCACGAAAAAATATTTTCACGAAAAAAATAAGTGACCACTATATTCGTTATTGTTGTGTGTCTGTCTGTCTGTCTGTATGTATGTCTGTTGGGTAGTCGATCTCGTCGAAAAAAAAAATGAAAAAATTTTCTTGAAATTTGTTCTACCCTTAGTATCAGTATTTCTGTCGATATGTTTGTCTGTCTGTCTGTCCCTCTGTTCGGTCCAGTGCTCCGTTAATACAATGGCGATTTCGATGAAACTTAGTTGGAAGGTTCATACCATGACCTAGTTGTGTGCAAATGAGAACCGTTGCTATGGACACCACCGTTGCTTGGCAACAGGACTTTGAAATTTTAGAAAAATCATAAAAATTTTATTTTTTCCAAAATCAAAAATCGGGCCACGAGCGACTGTGGGCAGTACATTCAGCCATATTGTCAAAAATTTCCAGCCAGATCCTATGAAAACTGTGGGAGAAGATAGACTTTGAATGAACCCTGGTCGAAAACAATTTAAAAAAACGAAGTTCATTATATCTCAGAGACTGAGTCAGATATACATGAAACTGGTATGGTAGGTTCATGGTATGTCCTAGTTATGTGTGAGAAAGAACCGTTGCTATGGACCCCTCCGTTGCCTTGCAACGGCCGAAAAACCTCTAAAAGTGGGGGAATTTTAACGAAAAAACAATCTGCAGCATAAACCCTTGAAGCGAGAATCATGAATTTTCTTGTGCTTAATCCTCAGGTCATTCCGCATCGAACGGGCCCATTGCGTCAGGTTCTATTGGGTAGTCGACTACCCATGTCCGCCTACCGGCTTGTCTGTTGGGTAGTCGATCCAGTCGAATTTTTTTTTTAATTTTTTTAAAAAATTTATTTTTGAAATTTGTTCTACCCTTATTATCAGTTTTTCCGTCTATGTTTGTCTGTCTGTCTGTCCCTCTGTTCGGTCCAGTGCTCCGTTAATACAATGGCGATTTCGATGAAACTTGGTTGGAAGGTTCATACCATGACCTAGTTGTGTGCAAATGAGAACCGTTGCTATGGACCCCTCCGTTGCCTAGCAACGGCCGAAAAACCTCTAAATGTGGGGGTATTTTAACGAAAAAACAATCTGCAGCATTAACCCTTGAAGCTAGAATCATGAATTTTCTTGTGCTTAATCCTCATGTCATTCCCTATCAAACGGGCCCATCGTGTCAGGTTCTATTGGGTAGTCGACTACCCATGTTCGCCTACCAGCTTGTCTGTCTGTCTGTCCCAAGCATAGCTCCGTGGGTTTTGATCCGATGCTGATAAAATTTTGGTAGGAGGTTTATATCATGATCTAGTTGTGTTTTCCTGAGAATGGGCATGGTGCGCCCATTATGGGCGGAGCCACGCCCAAAAAACGTGTTTTTAGGGGGTAGCCGATTTCAATTTGCATCTTCTCCGAGGGGGTTTGTCGAATCTGACAGGGGTTTCAGTATTTGGTTAGCCCAATGGCACCTGCATAGCCCCATGGATCTCGATTTTTCATTTTCGTCCCAAGGTTAAGGTCACAAGGTCACAAGCTTAGAAAATTGCGAATTTTGACATAAAAATCCATCTTCTCCGAGGGGTTTGTCGAATCTGGCAGGGGTTTCAGTATTTGATTACCCCAATGGCACCTGCATAGCCCCACGGAGCTCAATTTTTCATTTTCATCCCAAGGTCAATGTCACAAGGTCACAAACTTAGAAAATTTCGAATTTTGACATAAAATTCATACGACTGCCCAAACTTTGAGAGCTAGGATGACAATATTTTTTATGCATAATCTTGAGGTCATTCCCCACCTAAAGTCTTAAAACCATTTTGCTCTATCTCGAACACCTTGTCCGTGGCGCCCCCTTCAAGTTTGTTTTTACGCTGATTTCATCAAAGTATGGATAATCCGAGGAGTGTGAAATGCCATATAGCCTATATGACGTTATATTGTTCCTGGAATGTTCCAGAGGAAGTTTTGCACCAAAGGTCATAATCCTTGACTTTTGACCTTTAAAGTTCACAAAGGTCAAATTTTCAAAGTTGTGGGAATGGAATCGGGTTTTCGACCTTCTTTGACGAACTAACTCTAATAAGCTATAGCACATATCCTGTTTCCTTATTTTAATGTCCACAACATTGTTTTGTGACCTTTAAAGGTTATGCAAAGGTCAATTTTTTAAAGTTGTTGAACGAAACCGGGTTTTCGACATTTTGCAGCTAATAACCTGTCACTCATGCCACATCATGTTGATCATTTTTATAACTTCGTCAAACATTATCACATTATCTCATCCTTGACTTCTGAAACAATCTACATCATCAAATACCGCTCGTGAACCATCGTCATCTTCAGACTTCTAAAATAACAAATTGCTTTAGAAACAGTCACGAGGACAAAGGAAAACGTGATCGCTCGTACGCTGCTGAGGTGAAAAATTAAAACCTTTACCACCCATCATCCTCAAAGATACGGAATGAAACTTTGACACCATGGCACCCATAACCAAGAGTGCAGGCATGCACACACACCCATGGAGAGTACCACGTCCGTGCGTGCTGTCTACGTAGCTCTACCTCATATTGTAACAACTGCCGACTATACCCCTATCGACTGTAGTAGTGTAGGGTGCTTGGCAAGTGGCTTAAGCACTCAATAAATGCACTCCAATGAAATGGGTGATAAGGAACAGCTGGCTTAGCAAGCGATAGCAAGTTGATTGGTAATGGCACATACTGGCAAAAAAAAACTAAACATCACCGGTTTGTTAACATTTTCAGATTTCACTCGAAATTTTGAGTTATTTAGTCCACGTGATCCAATCCTCCAAACTCAAATTATATTTCAATTTTATACTTTAACTGGTCTGTGAGAGTCGATCGTGGAAAATTGCATCATATAATGAATGAAATCGCTCCAAGCTATTAATTTGAAAAGTATAACACTTACAAAAGCGATGCATGCAGCAATTCGTAGGTATCTAGATGAGGCATTCGATTATATGAGTGATGAAAGTGAAGATAAACATTTTGAGCACTTTATCGTTAATAAACTATTGCGGTAAACAGGTTAAAATATAAACAGGTTAAACAAAATGGCGAATTAAGTCTCCAGCGATGGAGAGCAAGGTGACTGAGGATGAGAGTGAGGTGGCCAATGATGCACCTGATGAAGGATATAATTAAATAAGGCAGTTAATTATCTTCAAAAAGGGTGTTTTAATTAACCCAAACACCTAATTTTCACTCAAGCACTTCCTTGGAGTTTTCCTAGAATGCATGCAAAGTTTTCTGCTGCTCGGTTTTATTGAGCAGACACACAAACACACTGACTCCCTGACTGACACACACTCACATTTATTATATATATATATATATATATATATATATATATATATATATATATATATATATATATATATATATATATATATATATATATATATATATATATATATATATATATATATATATATATATATATATATATATATATATATATATATATATATATATATATATATATATATATATGTATATATATATATATATATATATATATATATATATATATATATATATATATGTATATATATATATATATATATATATATATATATATATATATATATATATATATATATATATATATATATATATATATATATATATGATATATATATATATATATGATATATATATATATATATATATATATATATATGATATATGTATATATATATATATATATATATATATATATATATATATATATATATATATGATATATGTATATATATATATATATATATATATATATATATATATATATATATATATATATATGATATATATATATATGATATATATATATATATATATATATATATATATATATATATATATATATATATATATATATATATATATATATATATATATATCGGAAAAGCGTCTTTTGGTTTTAGTATTCAAGCAGAGGACCCGCCCTATGGGTGATCTTATTCCAAGCATGCAACACATTCTTCTGAGGCATACCTGTATTTGGGATGTGTTTCGGCAACTGACAGCTCTGTATAAGGAAAAAAAAATAACCTGGGCTACATGCATGAATAAAAAACATACCCACTGCTTGTAATTCAAAACACCTCGCTGTGTTGGAAAATGCAGGGACAGGTGTACAGTACTGTAAATGGTGGAGACTTGTAATACCTTCCCCTAACTGGATGTGGCACTACATGATACACATTTACATGGAGCATTTGCTGGAAATCCCCCGAAACATTATTTGTGGTTATGCCGATCCTCTGGAGCAAGGCTGGACATAATTGGCCAGGAACTGTAGGAGTAGCACGACAAAAAAACCCCAAAACAAACCCACAAACATACTAACGCCGGTCCGTGAATTATAGTAAGGACACATATCTATACTAATAAATATCTGTGTGTGTGTGTGTGTGTGTGTGTGTGTGTGTGTGTGTGTGTGTGTGTGTGTGTGTGTGTGTGTGTGTGTGTGTGTGTGTGTGTGTGTGTGTGTGGCAGTGTGTCTCCTCCTTTACACCAAAACCATGAAACCTAGCAGCCTGAAACTGTGCATGCATACGAAGGATCTCCAAGGAAGTGCATGAGTAGAAATTTGGTGTTTGTTTTGATTTGAACACCCGTTTTGAAGATAATTAACGGCATTATTTAATTATGCTTTAGCAAGAAGTCATCCATACTGTTATAGTTGTTGCAAGATATTAATACTTGGTCCTTCCTGAAAGTGAAGAGGGACTTTTTTAGTGCTGCAAGTGTCAAGTGAAGGGGGTTTTTTTGCTTTACAGTTTGCACCATTTTGTGCGATCGACTTTCATGATAAAATATATATATATATATATATATATATATATATATATATATATATATATATATATATATATATATATATATATATGTGTGTGTGTGTGGGTGTGTGTGTGTGTAGTTGCTGCAATATATTAATAGTCAGTAGTTGCTGAAAATGAAGAGGTACGTAGACAGCACACACCGATGTGGTACAAATGTGTACAAATGACTCTTCGTGAGGTGTGTGCACCTGCATGCATCATTACATGTGTGCGGTGCACAGGTTTCACAGGTGCATGTTGGTAACTCAAACTCAAACTCGCACCTGGGAGCGTAGCACTGTGGAGGAGATTACACGGCCATCTCATGACCATGTGCCTCTGCATGTGGGGAGCAGACGTGCTGCAGCGCTAAAGCCGCATGGGGAGCGGATGTGCTGCGGCATCGAAGCCACCTGGGATGTGCCACTGTGCAGTGTGGGTGTGGAGATATCCATGCATACGTGTGAGTGAAAGGATGAGTATATCGCCAGTATGTGCACACGGTTATCATGGACCACGAGGAGGTTTGAGGAACTCATATGGGGGTTAGGGCATGAATTCAGGCAGGCCTTTGCCAGGTGGATCACATGGATTTTAATTTCTAAATGTTCTCGCCTGGTGTTATATAGAACACGGCGGTTAAAAAGAAAATGTTGCTGTTTGGGCATGTTTTATCACCCTGGTAACACCCAGGTGGCTGCATACCCTCCCCTCATGCTTCCTTCCCTTACCCTTATGCTGCTTCCCTTCCCCTTACACTGCCTTCCCTCCCTCTCCCTTCATGCTTCCTTCCATTGCCCTTATGCTGCTTTCCATTCCATTATGCTGCCCTCCATTTCCCTCACGTTGCCTTCCATTCCCCTTACACTACATTCCCTTCCCCTTACACTGCCTTCTCCTGCCTTCCCATCCACTC
>NC_140965.1:94889489-94906989 GCF_056783735.1 Eptatretus burgeri | reverse complement strand
CAATTTTTCCCCATGAAGCAGTTTTGGAGATATGGAGGTCCAAAGTTTTGCCTTTTTCCAACATGGCTGTCACATCATGTGACCGATGATGTCGTAATTATCATTGCAATATTCTACATGAGTAGTCATTCCGATGGTGAAGATTTTGTCTCTGACAAGCGGTTGCAGAGAAAATGAATTTAAAAGAAAAAAAAAGTCAAAATGGCAAAATAATAATCTATACCTTTAAAAGGCAAAAATCTCTATGTTTCTGTCTGTTTCTGTCTGTCTGTCTGTCTGTCTGTCTGTCTGTCTGTCTGTCTGTCTGTCTGTCTGTCTGTCTGTCTGTCTGTCTGTCTCTCTCTCTCTCTCTCTCTCTCTCTCTCTCTCTCTCTCTCTCTCTCTCGCTCCTACTGCCCTGCACGCACCCCTCCCTCCCGGATTCGATAGGAACATGTAGTGAAGCGTGACTGTCCTCCATTCCTCGCTTTCCACTTTCTTCGCTCTCCCCCATTCCTCCCTCCCTTCCTAGTCACCCCCATTCCTCCCTCCCTTCCTAGTCACCCCTCCCCCTTTCCTAGTCCCCTCCCCTCATTGCACCCCTCCCTATCTCTCTCCCTCTCGCACCTCTCTCCCACCCCTATTTGTTCCCCCTCTTTCTCTCCCCCCCTCTCTTTGTATTCCCGTCAGCAAAGCAACAGGTGGTTTTGGAGTTATGGAAGACACACACACACACACACACACACACACACACACACACACACACACACACACACACACCTTAGGTTCAGGTGCTGTATTCCATTATTCTATAAGTTAAAAATAAAAAAGGGACATCCAACGACGAATTGTATTTCGTACAACTCCACTGATCTTGTAACTAACAGCGTCAAACAAAACAGGTCTCAGGTAGCTTCTTGTGTAAGCCATGGAGCCATAGACAATGTTAACAATAAACTTTCTCATGTTCATAACAACACCATTTATTATCCATTGTGAATGGTCGTGAAGTCGAATTTCTCACGGAATACTAATCTTTGTGAATGCTCCTGTCAGCCTGTGTCGACGAGTAAGTTTAAAGAATTGATTTTATCAACTCCAAAGCTGATAGAGTATGGGCCACCACCGTGGGAAGTGAGGTGCAGCTGACGTTTCTCGTGCTCACCCATCGTCCTAGACCTTTTGTCCCTTTTTTCCTCCCACGAAGGGCTATTGCTCGAAACGTCATGTGCAACTCGCTTCCCACACCAGTCAACATACTCTTATCAAATCTCAGTTCATTGAATCAATCATTTGAAAGAAAAAAGAAAATGCCCCGAAGGTCTTCTCGAAAGCTCACGAACTGAGAGATCACAGATACAATGTTCGTAATGTGATACATCATGGGGGATTATGACTCCAAGAATGTTGTTTTGAAAGGTGCCATTTATATATATATATATATATATATATATATATATATATATATATATATATATATATATATATATATATATATTTTTTTTTTTAACACTTGTTTTGCCTCGGAGGAAATCTACAACCGAGTTTCATGGACCGTAGTGTAAGTACGTCCTCGACACATCCTCAGTTATCATTCCTGATTGCCATTGCAAGTTAAGTTTGTGCACGAAATCTCGATGGGGTCCTGGAAGAGTAGGGATGAATGGGGGAAATGGCAACGACAAAGTGACTGTGTGGCCAGTTTGAATGTGTGCTTTGGTCTTGTACACGACGAGCAATGGAATGAACGAATAGGATAGGAGGGAAGAAGCAGAACAACCTGCGAGTAAGAGGATTGAGTGCAGTGGAGTTCATGGGGGGGAGACAAGATCATGGGTGGGGATGGGGAATGATGTGAGATGCTGAGACGTGGAAGTCGTGGGTGTGATTTTAAATTGAAGTAAGGTTTGGTAAGTAAGGTGGTAAAACGACTCGACTGACCACTGATGTAGATTTGGTTGACAACTCCGATGTGGACACAGACGGAGACAGGGTGAAGGAAGACTTCAAAAGGAGTTCAGAGATAAGGACACAAAAGAATCGTAAGCATAGATTGGCAGAGAGACAAGAAGAGGGAGGGGTTGGGGATGAGGGTGATCTAAAGAGCGATGGTTGGGAAGGCTAAAAAAAGAGAAGGAAAGACTCTGAGAGATGGCTCGCGATAGAACGAGAGATTGCAAAATAATAGGTGAGAGAAGATGGGGGAGATTATACGTAAACAGACGTCGAGAGAGAACAGAACAAAGAATGGGTGGAGATGGAGAAAGACAGAAATGAGTCAGTGAAAGAGGATAGGGGAGTGAGTGAAACGGCGGTGAGTTTTGGTGGTGAGGGGGAGGGTGTTGGGGTGCGGTCGTGGTGGCTGAGGGTCGGAGTAGAGGGGGTGTGGGGAGGGTACATTCGCTCTGTGAGGTCAGAGCTAGGTCGGCACGACGTCACAGACGCGGATCACAACTTGAGACTGAAAACCCACTGAGCCTCCCTTCCGAAGACCGGGAGTCGCTACCATGGAGGAGGGACGCTGTCTACCGAGATAAAGTCCCGGGGACGACTCTGCCAGAAACGCAGATCTTTGGACAGATATGTTGTGTAACTAAGAGGAGACCCCCCCTGGGGCCCCGTGCCCTACGGGTGGTGTGGGTTGCGCAGGGAAGGGCGCGTCATAACTCGAAGAACATTCTTTCCTGGGAACCTATTGGTATCCGCCTGCCGCGCACTGCACTGGTTTCACAATCGTTCAGGCAGCATTGGGAGCTTTGGGAACAGTGAGTGCATGGATCTAGATGGGTATCCCAGACGATGATGACTCGACTGACGGATGGATCGATGGCTGATTGGGTGTGGGTGCAGCGCAGGCATGTTGGGCCAAAATGTCCTCCTTCAGCGTTCAAGTCGCAATTGTGTTTTTTGTTTTCCTTGTAAGGACGAGGAAGAGAAAGGAAAAACAAACCTCACCGGGAGAATAATAACCATCCGTCTCCATTTGGAATGTTTGCGGAGCACAACGATTATTAAACTCGCAAAACTTTCATTCGGGCCAAGAAGTTGCGCCGGGCGATGGAGGCGCCGATCCGTTCCAGATGTTCGTGCTCGCCGGGCGCGTTTCGGGCTTTGCCGTGACCTTTCCTTAGGCTCAAGTTTGTGCGGCCACCATGCGAGCCCGGAAACCGGCGCGGCGATTGATTAGCGCTAAGATTTGCCTGTCAAAGCGCGGCAGAACATGGCAGGCGAGGCAGAAATCTGTCAGCGGCGAGGCGTGATTAAAGGGAGAGCTGCTCGGCGGGCGCGGCCGTGCCGGAGCGACGTATCTGCGCACCTCGTGTCGGTGCGTCGTGCACGGCCCCGAGGACCGAGGAGGTACGAGCAGTGCGACGAGAGAGGGAGAGAGGGAGAAGAGAGAGAGAGACGCGCGCCGCTCCACTTTGATCGCGCCATTCATACGTCCCGACTGTCAGCGTTCACATGTCAGCACTTGCTCCGTGCCAGTCTTAATCTTTACAGAAATCCCGCCGCCCGAGCCTGATCCTTTGATTGACTGGCGACACATAGCTCAGTAATGTGCCGCCAACTTTGAAGTCGGCCGACAAGCTCGAGCCGTTAGAGAGACAAGCGTCAGAGTAAGCCATTAATAACAGAGATGAAGGTCGCGTAATGGTTCGAAATAAACCAAAAGTGCAGCCTCGCGCGGTTCCCTTTGTTCGCATACAAATCGCGTTTACACAGAGAGCGATTTATTTCCCTGGGCTGAAAGGGCTCTTTCATAAACCGCTCCTTTTCAAGTCAAACAAGCCCCGCACCCGGCAACAAAGGCTCGCATCAATCACGTCCGCACGACGGCGCTGACAAATGCCTGATTGATCGCGGTCGCGGAATTGACAACGGAGGTGAAGCATGTGACATTGAAGCGCCTCGGAGCCTATTGGCCGGGAGCCAAAGGTTCCGCCCCGAAATCCGTCAATCAACGGGACGTTCGCCATCCGATTGGCCCGCGCGTTGAAAGGACCACCTCGCTTGCTGCCAATCAACACGTCCGTCGCCATCCGATTAGCCGAGAGCCCAAAGGCCACGCCTTTAATCTGCGAAGAATTTTTTCTCTCAATCAACACGACGCGTCGCGTCCGGCGCCGCAGGCCAATCGGCGCACTCGCAACGCGTCTTGCTGAGCGCTCATTGGCCGGTGGCCCGCTTTGATGCGTGCCCGAGGGGCGTTTTCGGGGCGGTAGTCGCGAGAGAGCGAGTGGCAGGTCCGGGCGGCAGCCAGGCGCGCCCAGCCGCGCGGGTCATGCTCACATCGTTCGCCGGCTCCGCGCTCACATCGTTCGCCGGTTGCACGCTCGCACCGCTCGCCGGTCCCGCCGTACCGCAGCTCCACCACACGAGTCCCGTGCCTCTGGCGGCGCTCCCCCCAGACGATCCACTCCGCCAGGCGCAGCGTGTGCCCATCAAGCTGTTGAAGATGCTGGCGGCCAGGGCCGGACACATCTTGCACGCCGCCGAGTACCTGCAGCCGTTACCCTCCACACCCGTGTCCCCCATCGAGGTACGTGCGCCCCCTGGCTGGCCTCTTGGCCGCCCTCCCCCTCCTCGCCCCAACCCCCGAATATTCCCTCCCTCATTCGGCCATGCGCGCTACTGGGTCAAAAAGGTGCAAAGAGTGGACGATGGGAAGGAAGGGAGTAGAATTGTTCGCTGTTAAAGAGTTCGATTATCAGAATATTCCTGATTTCTGAGAGCATTTTGCCACTTGCACCATAATGGGTGGGTGAGTTAGGTGAGGGGGTGATTGGGGCGGGGAGGGAGTCGGGTATGGAGGGTGGCACCGATGTCCTAGGCACGATCATGTATCACAACTCGCTATATTACCATTGTTTGAGAGAAAGTGCACGAATGGGTCTGTTAAAGCATCTTGTGTCGGATATGGACGTTGGCTGTGTAGATTGTCACAAATTTGCAGGCTGTGGGCACTGGGGCCCTGACTGGGAATGGATGCTAACCGAGCCGTGGCTTTGTCCCTGGCAGTTGGATGCCAAGAAGAGTCCGCTGGCGCTGCTGGCTCAGACGTGCTCGCAAATCGGGAAGCCGGAGCCACCACCCAGTAAGCTGGCGTCCGTGGGATCGTCGGCGCTCGGGGACAAGGAGACCACCAAGTCGGGTCCTCTGAGGCTCAGTGACATCGGTGCAGAGGACAAGTCGAGCTTCAAGCCGTACAACGGCAAGGGCGCGGCCGACAAGAAAGATGAGACCGGGGGTTCAGGTGGTGCAGACGGCAAGACTGGATTCCGCGTCCCCAGTGCGACCTGCCAGCCCTTCACGCCGAGGCCAAGCAGCGTAAGCTCCAGTGGGGCCAGTTCTCCCAAACCCGGTGAACTTGGCAAGGTCGAGAGCCAGCAGGTGGACAAGAAGGATGGAGATTCCGGGAAAGGGGTGGCAGGATCGGATGGGCTGGGTCCAGGAAACGCCTCCCACCAGCGCCTGGGTTGCTCAGGCCTCGGCTCTGAAGGCAAAGGTGACGCAGCCACGGGAGTCGGTAAAACTGCGGCCAACGAGCCGGTTATCCTCGGACCTGGACACGTGGCTTCGGTGTCACCATACAAGGCTGGACAGCCGGTATTCCCGCTGCCGTCTGTGAGCATGGGATACGGGAGTTCGCTGTCAGGATCGTACGCGGGCTACCCGGCGTCCTTCCTGCCTCACGGTCTCCCTCTTGACCCCAGCAAGGCGGGCCTTCCCGGCTCCCTCGCATCGTGCTCTCTCACACCCAAGAGCACGACGGTTGCATCACCCCTCGCCGGGGCCTCTCCACCGTCACTGCTTGGCAGCTTGTGCCGGGATCCTTACTGTCTGAGCTATCACAGTGCGGCACATCTCGCAGGCACATCCACATGCTCCAGCTGTCCGAGCGATGCCGGTGCACTCAAGGCCGCGGGGTACCCACTTGTGTACCCACCTCACCCACTGCAGCACGCGGGACTCCCCCTCACTGCGCACCCCCTCTATCCTTACAGCTTTGTGCTGCCGAATGAGCCCGCACCGCACGTCTGCAACTGGGTCTCGGCCAACGGGCCATGTGACAAGCGCTTCTCCTCGTCAGAAGAGCTGCTCAGCCACCTGCGCAGCCACACGGCACTGCCGGGCCTAGACAAGCATCTCACGGCGTACCCGGGTCTCAGCCCTGCGACGTGTCACATGCACGTCGGTCATGGACCCGTGGGAAGCGCCGCAGGACTCGCGCTGCGTGGCCCGCACTCCCTGGGACTCGGCCGCTATCATCCTTACGCCAAAGCCCCCATGGCCGCTCCCATGGCCGCTCCGGTCACTGCTCTACCCGTGCCAGCATCGGGTCCTTTCTACTCCCCGTACGCGTTCTACGGCCAGCGGTTGGCGACCGCCTCAGCGCTGGGTTACCAGTAGCGGCCGGCCCAGCAGGACGGGACCCAATTATACGCTAAATTATTGCGCTCTCTCTCTCTTTCATGATTGTCCCATCCTTAAACTCTTAATTTGTCCAGCTCACTTTCGCCCCTTTCTTTATTTCGACCCCTCCCGCTCTGCGCACACCTTGTGTATATAATAAGTGCGGCGCAGACAACTCCACGGACCTTTTTTCACCCGTGCGAATCGGGACAGGAACACGCGTTTCTACAAAAAAATCTCAACAATGGATTGAATTCCTCGCCGTGTCCCTTCCCCGATGGCCTGTTCGCTGTTCGAGGAGGCATCGGGGGAGAATGTGGGGGGGGGTGCATTTGGGGAGGTGGGGTTGAGTAAGGCTGGAAATCGAGGCGCGTAGCTCTAGTGCATGGCTCTTTGCATATTCCCCGCTGTGTCGGTTTTGAATATTCTGCGCCGCTCGGTTGGGAACGACTGGGAAGGGAAAGGGACTTACGTTGCATGTACGTACTTGATGATGATGTCATTGTAAATCGAAGCAGCTATATTTTATTATTAAATGTAAAAAGTGTACATCTGCCTCATGTTTACTTTTGCTAACGAGATCCCAATAAAGCAGAGCTTAATATGAATGGAGCTTCCTATCACATGTTCTTTGTTTGAAACGACCCCCAATTATTCCCACCGCCTTGTGGGAGCGACCAGGCTGGTTCGGCCAGGGATCTGTCATCTGTCCAGGTTGCCGGCGATGGCTCGCGAGCTCTTCGCGAGAGCCACCGTGGGATCTTTAACTTCCACCAACGATCCGGTGCTTTAATGGTCGAGGGGGTCCTCCTGCTTAACCTACATTCAACTGACGGCGCGTATGATGACTTGCCCTGTATGCGAAACACCAGGGTGACGGTTTATAGGTTGGTCGACATTCGAACCAAGGCTCGACAGCTCAATGGTGAGTACACCTCCTGTAGGTAGGTAGTCGGTGAGTACACCTCCTGTAGCCTACCTCCAAGAGTGCAAGGTATCTCGGCAGTCCCCCACTGTAGATCACATGTACACACTGATTTGACCTCTACCTTGTTCTCTCTAATTTACGAGTAATTCTCGTACTCGGCGATCCTAGAATTTTTATCATCGCCTCTGATTTATTTGTTTCTTTTTGTGTACGTATTTCCACACTCACATACCCACCTGTACCCATTACCTACCTGCACGGTGTTCCATCCGAGGGCTCGTCGCGTGATCTGCGCCGTGAATCGCTCTTTGTTGCTGACGACGACCGCTCCCTGTCGATGACCACTCCCCGTCGAATAGGTCATGTCCTATTGGGGAAACTTTGATGTCTTCGAGCAAAGCAGAGGAAAATTACCTGAACCCGCCCAGGTCGTGCCCGGGGGGTGGAAATTAGCTCTGAGTCTCACCATCCGCGTTAGTGACTCTCTCACTCTCACACACACACACACACACACACACACACCAGGGGCAAATCCAGGAATTGGGTAAGGGGGGGTTTCCAAATAACAGAAAATCTAAGTCATATTAACGTTATGAAAACTTTATTGCAGCTTTCATATAAATGCACATTCACATATTCTTCGATATGCATGTATTGTGCAAAAATATATAAAAGTTAACTAATTTAATATTTAAATGAATAACTAAAAATAAAATAGCTTGAATTCAATAAACTTCAAGTTTCAATCTTAAATATCATGACTAGTGAGACCTACCTGAGTGATGGTAGTGCCGATATGACATACTAGCAACAACATGACATACAAGAAGGAGTTCTGGGTGACCAGGGAACCCCCCTGGATTTGCCACTGCACATACCCCAGGACCACCCACGGATTTCAATCCACGGATCATTCTGCTCAACTTCTGGAACTTGGACTAACTTTGGGGTCCTTAATCGCAACCCCCCTTTGGCAGTAAATAAACGACGGAGAGATAGGGAGAGCGTCCGGCGATGATTTCTTAATAGCAATGTTGGAAAGTCCATTCGTTGTTTTTGTTTCTGGAGAAGACCAGGATAATAAATAACACAAGCAGTCAGTTCTCGAGATACCTTTGATGCGATTCCAGAAGTAAAGTGATACCATTTATAATACGTGGGGTGGGGGGGGGCGGTTGGTTCATTGGACCAAAATTTTCATCGGTCTTCACGGCCATGGGCGTTTTTGATGGTCTCAGTAAAAATAACAGCATTTCCAGCCTGGAACCCTTGGAATCTAAATATAATAATAATAATAATTAGTGGTCTTAAGGGTTTGGGGGAGGGGGGTCTTAAAGGGTCTTCAAAGATCAAAGGGGTCTCAGCAGTCTCAAGGGTTGAAAGGTACATTCCAAGAGTACGTAATTAATTAATAAATAGACGTACGTAATAATAGACAAGCACTCACAACTCTTCCATTTTTGTAGATGCATCGTTGAAAAGCGAAATCCTTACATTCGAAGACCATACACTCTGGACGTCACCTGATCTTGAAAACTCCTTTGCGGACGCGACAGTCGACAGCATTCTTTAAAAAAAAATTTTTTTAACCAACTTGTCTTTTAACAGTGGTGGTGGACATGCAGCGCACCCATGCATCCCTTAGTCAGGGTGGTCTCTTTTGAGAGAGCGGACCCTGGGGTTCCTACAGGGACCAAGGGTTGGGAAAGGACGGAGACCTTGTGAGCCTTTGAGTGTTTAGATAGCGCCATCTGGTGTTGATAGATCTACCAATTCCGAATAGGAAGGTCTTGTTTTCCTTCCTTCACAACAAGACTACACCAAATGTTCACGTGTTGTGTTTTCCAGCGACTCCACGCATCTTCAGATGTATATTCAAAAGGCATTATACGTATCTCATCAAAACTTGGAAACACCCTGCTCGGACGGATTCGAACGTACGGAAACAATAAATTATTACAAGATATTCTTATCAAATGTGGTTCGAAGAAACGCCTTTGGAAGACCAAAGGTCCTGCCGATGAAATAGTCTTCAAAAAGGTGTACACCTGTTATATCGTGGCAAAGTGCTCGCCCGAGATTGTCGTCGTGTTGCGAGCCAGTCTAGTACGTGGTCGCTGATAGCAGGTTTTATCGTACAATTATTTCGGCCTCATAAACATAAATTAATGTTTAAATCTCAACGAAAATGCAAATAATTGAGGCATTCATTACCAGGCTGTTGCAGTTTGCGCGAGGCGGCACGCGGAGCTCGCGACGGCCTATTGTGCGAATGTTATACGTCCTACATAATTGGTTAATTTACCGAATAACAGATGCAAACAAATAGCGTCATAATCCTGCGTTCCGATCGAGCATCGACTCGGTGGAGGCACAGTCGCCTGCCTCGCTTTTGGCTCAATTTACAATGGGTATGGCATGCCGCTTCTCACCGCAATGATGCGCCTTGCTGCATGTGAAAGGACATTTCTCAACGTTTTATTGTCAAGATCATCATTTATCACCTTCAGTACTTTATGGGGACTGTCTCTCAAACGACTCGCGGACGGACGTGTGCAACATCCTCACCCACTGTGCTCGTCGGGCCTACCCGCCTCCTCTACAGGATGCTCCTGTTCTCCATAAACTTTCTGCGCCACTCACGAATCGTTTTTCTCGAAGGTGGCTGCCTTCCATACGTCATCCCGAAGCTTCATTGATCCTGTGTAGATGATTTGGTCGACGGTAAACCACGCAATACTCTGCGCTTTTTCTTGTGAAGATGCCATTTGCTGTAAATGTGACGTCATGTGTCACAGGAGACATCTGGAGATGAAGGAGAAAAAAAAAAGGCAATAAATCTTTGAGAAATGCTCTTTCGCATGAGGAAAACCACATCGGGGTAGGGATGGGGGCGGCCAAAATGCAAATGGCGTCTTCTGTCATCAAGCCGGCAAGTTTGATGCCTTGGGTCCATAACAGTGTGACCACTCCTTGGCTTTTTTCACAAGATCTTGGCTCTTCGTTGTTCACCTTGGCGTCTTGGTTTTCTATAGGTTTTCTTGGCATAAAGGTTTTCTATTATCATTGCTTTTCTCAAACCTTGTGAATTCTTGGCTTTTTTCATTGGCTCACCTAGGCATTTATGAAAATGATGAGTGGTCACACTGGTTCATAATATAAATTCGTATTGATGCCAAAGACAGTGAGTGACCAATTGCAAATTAATAGTAGGGTTCTGGTTTGAATTTGGAATTTCAATTTGTGGAGCCCTTATATAATGTAATATATGGAATGGGTATACTTGTGTTGTCATCACAATTTACAGGTGCAAAGTATCATAAAAAGCTTTGCCTGATGGACAGAACAAAGAGAGGGAGGTTGGAACGAGGCGAGAAGTGAGACGATGCAAAAATTGGTGGACCATCCTGATGTTGTGAGTGAGCAGTGGACCCGAACAATCGGCCTCCTGCTGGAAGATGCCACAAATTTGTAAAGCCTTTGACTTGACCATCTTCAAGGTAGTGAGATGTGAAGCAGCTGCTCCAGGCCAGAGTGGGCAGCCATGGCTCATTGCATTTCAAATGAAGACCATTTTGTGCTTCATAATGAACTTAGCATGTCTCAAAAATGACTTTGCTTTGCCAAGAATAAAAGGCGTTGGAGATATGCTCCATCCAAGACCGGATGTGATATATATTGAGTTCTCGGAGCTTCATGGAATGCACCTCTTCCACAAAATGGCCAGAGAAGGAAACCAGATGGGGGTTGACGGCCTATTTTTTTTTTTATGAAGGAACAGGGTTAGACCTTCAGGTATGAGAAGATAGGGATTGGGAACCTTGCCCTTTTCTGCCAAGACAGAATTAAGGTTTGTTTGTTTTCAAGACCATTCTTCAACATGACACCATCCTGAAGGTGTAAAGACTCAGAAAGAGGTATCCTGGTCACAGACATGACCAGGTGCCAGCAAGATTTGGAGGATGGTAAGAGGCTTGAGAAGGTGAGCTTAATGTTGCAGCTTTGGCTCATTGAAGAGCCAGTCCACATGAGTGGAAGGCTATGTGGTGGAACTCTATATGTTCCTATCAATTGGGTTTACCTTAAAGGTGAAGGATGCAAGCTTCTTTTTGACAATACAGAACTTTCAAAGTGATGTATGAATGCTAGCAAGGCCTTTTGCACACGTGTTTTAAGCGACTCACTTCTGCTAGGCTCTTTTACTCTGCCATTGTTATTGTGAAATCTAGTTCAAATAGTCTTTCAAATGTAATTTTAAGCATTTCAATGAAAGAGTGGCGAATTTCAAAATGTTTAACCATAATTGTTCTGTTCCTGGATGCAAATCGTACTCAGAAAAATGGAAGAACTATCCGTGGATGTGAGATGTTGAGTTACGAGCATTCCCCGTTAATACAAGTGAGTGGCGGCAGACACACACACACACACACGCACACCTGGTAGGTCTCCGTTCCATCTCATGGATCCCACCCACGTGTGGCGATTGCAGCCAACAACAGCAACTTGCACGCACACACATATATGCACACATATACGCGATACACTCACATACTGTATATCTAATAAATAAATGTCATTTTCTGTCTCTGTCTGTCTGTCTGTAACACCAATCACACCAAAACTATTGGGCCAATTGCCACAAAATTTGGCACATGGACCAAGGTCGACCTCGTGGTGAACATGGGTGACTTGGTTTCATCTGTCGTAACAGGGTTCGGGAGGGAAGGTCGGCAAAAAAATTCTCCAAGTAAATGTGTATCGTGTAGCACCAGCCGGTGGTGGTGGCAGAGGGTATCACAAGTCAGATGTGGAGATAACTTGCATTTTTGCACTGCACATGTCCCCAGAGAGTGGGAAGCCCCAAAGCCAACCTCCACTAATCAGGGGAGACAGGGTAATTAGGGGCGAGGAGGAGGAGGCAGGAGGAGATGTGAGATGGACGAGGGAGGGAAGGGAAGGAAAGAGGGAAGGGAAGGGGTGGGAGGAGGGACCCAACATTGCCCACCAATGCCAGGCACCCCTGATAGAATAAATATATAAATATATTTATATATATATATATATATATTTATATATACATACACACGTGCACAAAAAAAGGTTCACGGATGTGCACACACACACATATACACACACATACATGCACACATAAAGATGGATACTTTGAGACCTGGGATGGCCCTGTTTCACTTCTGAAACCCGCATATGGAGATAAAAACCAACGACACACACACGGACAAACACTTCTCCTTTATGCCTGGTGTTGGTTTAATGGTTAAGGTGGTGGGCTTTGGATCCTAGGGTCCTGAGTTCAAATCCTGCTCAGATGTTGAATTAATCCCAGCTTGGGTTGACCACATCCTTCTGAAGTTGGCAAAATGAGTACCAGGTTGCTGGTATCCTGTGTTGGAGTAGCAACCTGTCCAGGATTGTGCCCAATAGCCAAGGAGACTGCTTGGGCAGCACCAACGCTCTGCACAGAGTATGGTCCCGATCTCCTCCTTCTCCTTTTAGCAATCAATGCAAAAATGTTGCATAATTTATTTTGTAGCCCCAGAAACAATGTATTGGTAACAGCCCTCACAGCTATCTAACGATATTTGGCAGCTCTCGAAAGATCACGAAGGAGCATTTCAAAAACTCAGAATGGTATCCAGACATCGCTATACAGCATAACCTGTCAAGAGCTTTCACAGCCATGCTCCCAGCAATGATGCTGGGTGTATGGCTGTGCCACGAATGCAGTGAACCCCACTAGTTAGGGTAGGAATTTGGATTTTTTTGGCCATGGTGCGAATACTCACCTTCTCTTCGAGAAGGACACCATAAGATCTTTAGCATCCACCAGCTCATGCCACCAGATAGGACACCCATTTAACATCCATCCAACAGTGAGACCACTCCTCATTTCATAAATACCAAGGTGAGCCAACGAAAAAAGCCAAGAATTCACAAGGTTTCGGAAAAGCAATGATAATAGAAAACCAAGATGCCAAGGTGAACAACGAATAGCTAAGATCTTGTGAAAAAAGCCAAGGAGTGGTCACACTGCCATCCAAGGCATGGTATGCAATGAAATCACCCTGCCTGTGATACACCAACCGGGCTGACAGTTTATAGCTGGGTCGGTATTCAAACTCAGATGAGACAGAATAGAGGCGAGTGTGCATACCTCTAAGCAGAAGCAGCGTCAGTCGTTTGGGGGCTCCAGGCAAAACACAATAGTGATCCAGTGGGGCCCATTTCAACCAGTCAATCTGTCGTCACACTGAAATACGCATTTTGACATCCATCTGTCTGACATCGATGTATTCGGTCATTACTGATACAATCTCAACCAATCAAACTTGCCAAGAGGAATACGGGTCACAAGGCAAAGGTTCGAATGACTTCATTTGCCCACCCTCACCAGGAATTCCAAAGGTTGGGCGATGCAAATTAACTTCGTAAATGTGTACCATGTAGCGCCGCTCCCGGTGGTGGTGGGAGAGGGTATTACAAGTGATGCTTCAGAACCCTCAATTGTATCACCACTCAGGCGAAAGAGGACTCCATGTTGTTTTCACACTCGCTTAGCCGAGGTTACTTTAGATTCGACTGCAAAAAAATCCAGACAAATCCCCGTTCTATTGCCTTCTCCACATTGGAAAAGTGTATATATAGCAGCTTGAGCATTGATCCACCTTATCATGCCATTTTACAAGGGTGTGTGTGTGTGTGCGTTTGTGTGTGTATGTGTGTGTGTCCTCCGTAACTCCAAAACCATGAAACATAGCAGCCTGAAAATTTACATGCTTAGGGCCCTGTCACACCTTGACGTTTTAGCCAGCGTATGGCAAGGTATCAAAATGTATGTAAAACGCTGGCGTACGCTGAACTATTGATGTTTTTTTTCCAGTTTTGGACGCATTCATATTGAGTTGGACGTATGCATAACGTATTAGTAATGTACACAGAACGTTTCGGTAACATATAGATAACTTATATCAACGAATGCTGAGCGTGTTGTCGGCGTTCACAACCTTTGCCCAAAGATAGTCTAACTTATGCATAGCGCGGCAGCATATCGCCGACGATCACGTGGCATAGGCTATTAATAGGCTGCGGCTCGACGATTCAAATCATAACCGCACTAGACATTGAAGTGTCAAGCCCCTGTCACACCTTGACGTTTTAGCCAGCGTATGCCGACGTATGAAAAATTTGCCAAATACGCTGGCACACGTCGAATACGTTATGGGTAAGTTTTGTATACGTTAGGAGCACGCTGAAGCACGCTGGCATACGTCGTAGTACGTCGAGTACGTCGGCAAATTTTCAGCATGTTGAAAATTTTTCGACGTACTCGGCGTATTACACACGTTCCTCATATGCTGGCCATAAGTTGTAGGCACGTTACGCGATCGTTGACACACGTTACTTGTAAGTTACTCATAAGTTGTAACACGTCGAGGTAATGGTTAGCGTCAGTGTTCCAGACTCCCTGGTTTTTTTTTTTCTTCGGTATGACGGTCATGTTGACACTTCGATTTCTAGTGCGGTTCTGATTTAAATCGTTGAGCGGCAGCCTATTAATTATATTATATTATAACCGCACTATATGTTGAGCAGTTCCTTATCAACCGTTTCGTTGGAGTGCGTCCTTGAGTGCTCAAGCCACTTGGCGAGCGCGCCACAATATTCGCACTGTCATTGAATACTGGAAATCGATCGACTTGAACAATGTTCAGGGGCCAGTCGCCAGCGTTTGGCCCTGCATTGTTCTGCGATGCGTTGGGTGGTAGCTGGCTCGCTGAAAATGTGAAATTTTATTTTACACCAAGGTTCCCCTTTTTGTACGATTTCATGATACGACCCAACACGTCGGCATAAATAAATCCATATAAAACTACAAGGGCACTCGGAAGAGCGCATACTTGCGCCACACAATGTTTGATCCACAAGAACATATCGGGCCCATTACGTTTTTGAAATATCACGTTATGTATCGTTTTTGGCCCTATCTCTCGATGGTGAAGAATTACTTTATAAGTTAAGCAATCCACAATGTTACATCAAGCAATGAATCGCCACATCAGGGCAGGATATCTCAGAGGTACGCATGCTCGCTCTAAGCTGCCTAGCCTCGTTTAGAATTCTGAACCAGCTGAGAGACAGAGATGAAAGAGGGAGAGGGATGAGAGAGGGAGAGGGATGAGAGAGGCAGAGGGATGAGAGAGTGGAAAGGGGGGAGAGAGAGAGAGAGAGAGAGAGAGAGAGAGAGAGAGAGAGAGAGAGAGAGAGAGAGAGAGAGAGAGAGAGAGAGAGAGAGAGAGAGAGAGAGAGAGAGAGAGAGAGAGAGACAGAGACAGAGACAGAGACAGAGACAGAGACAGAGACAGAGACAGAGACAGAGACAGAGACAGAGACAGAGACAGACACGACCCAGCTATAAACTGTCATTCTGGTGTTCCACAAGCAGGGTGATTCGTCAATGTGTGTGCCGTCTCTCGGATGGACTGTAAACTGGATGCCACATCTGTCGAAATCCACCCCCCCCCACCTCGTCTCCCCTTCCCACTCTCCCCCCCCCCACTTTCCTCTGCTTCTTTCACTTCTCTCTCTCTCTCTCCCTCTCTCTCTCTCTGACACCTCCTCCCCTTTCCTCTCCCCCTTCCAACTCTCTCCAACCCCGCCCCCCCCTTCCGGAGTGTATAGCAATATTTGGTGAGGTGTTGCTCTCTCCCCCCCCCATTTTCCTTCCCCTGTTATTAGCTCCCTCCTTCCTCACCACTCTGAGATCCCTCACCCCTCTTCCCTCCTTTCCCCCTCCCTCCTCTCCCCTCCTTTCCCCCTCCCTCCTCTCCCCTCCACCCTCTACTCTGACCCTAGATCCTCTCCCTACCCCTTCTCCCTCTTCTCTCTCTCCCCTCACCTCAATCCTCTCTCCCTCCCTTCGCTACGTCCTCTCTCCCTCACTTTCTTCCCTTCACTCCCTCCTTTCCCTATTTCTCCCCCCCACCCCCTTTTAATAATCCCACCAGCGAAGCGACGGGTTATATTTGCTTGTTAATAATAATATTAACAATCATAATGGGATAATAATTGGCAGTAATAAAAAGAATGACGTGATTCCCCCCGAGCCACTCCCGCAGATACCTTTCATATTATTTTATGTGATTATAATAAGGGTAATACCCATGATCTCACCTCCAGGCACAACCAAAAACTCACGCAAAAACCTGATGCATGGGGTGTGTTCCATTACCAATCAGCTTGCTATGGCTTGCCAAACCAGTCGGTCCTCATCAACTGTTTCATCGGAATGCTTGCTTCAGTGCTTAAGCCACTTGGTAAGCGTTCTACAAGCTGCTTGGTAATGGAACACACCTCAGCACACGTGCTCGACCGGGACCCTTAACTGGTTCCACCGCTTGTGGAATGAAAAAAGATGATTTCTGGTGATTTTCAACCCTTTTCCTCTTATGTTGAGCTATTTTCAGCACCACAGGGGGTCGTTTCGTTTCATTCTTGGGACAGATGTTCTGATTTTACAAATAAAAAACACCCTAACGTTCCTCCATGTGCATAGGTTAGTCCATTTACTAATGAGGGGTGTTTTGTGATTATTCTTGCATTTTTATACGCTAGTGTGGGCCCGTACGTGCGTGGCTCTACGTGCAAAAAAAAATAAAAATAATTGTGACGTCAATAGGGATGTCATAGCACCGTGTCTTGTCACTGGTTGAAAAATAAATGGCCATAACTTGGGAACCGCTTCTTCGATTAATATCAAGCCTTGAAAAGGCACATCCTCAGGTCCCCAGCAAAATATCCGGCAAGTTTCAATTAAATCGGACCAGTGGTTGTCGAGAAACAGCGGTCACAGACAGACAGACAGACACACAGAGATTGCTGGAATTATAGATAGATTAAACGTTGTTCTGACTCCACTTGATTTCTCTAGGAATACTAACTTCACCCATTAATTTTGTAATGAACCTGTCTCGTTAAATATCAGGGAAAACATGTTTTTAATTGATTCATAACCTCTCACTCTCTCACCGCAGGCAGGTCGGTGGTCTTTCCGTCTTCTACCATCTCCTCTCCAGCCTCACCTCCCCCTGCTATGACTGCTATCTGCAGCCCCCCCCCCCAATATTTCTGCAGGGTGCTCAAGCTCTGCCACCAACCCCCTTA
>NC_140965.1:94816989-94881989 GCF_056783735.1 Eptatretus burgeri | reverse complement strand
TTCCATGGGTCCATGCTGTGTGTGCCACATGGTGGTATTTTTAAAACAGTGAGGTACATGATTGTAGCCTGCTGTGAACCTGTAGTTGTGTTTGCATCGTTGTGTTGCTGTTATACCCTGCTGAGTCATGGCATACTGAGCTGTTGTGGGAGAGGATCTGCCAGCAGCTGCTGCATGTCAGCAGAGCAAGCCGTCGGGAACGTCTTTGAGGATGATAAATGAGCGACAGGTTTTCTGTTGACGCTTTTCTCTCCTGAGGATCCTCTACTAATGAAGCGTCGTCTCCTCTGCCAAAGCCGATGCAGGTCCAAACTCATTGCCCACCGGCAGGTTACATAAACAAAAGGTACTTTCTATTCGCTCTCCCAATCCCCCACCACAATCATTATTTAACCTTGGCCTTACTTCCATGGTCAGCATGACCACAACTTCATATTGTTGATCAATCCATCATCTGGTAAGAAGGGAAACACTGACATCCAATGAGTTCACAAATCATTCAAGTTTTTATTGTGGAGGAGATCTTTTACAAAGAATGTTGACAACTTCTTAAATTCTCACGATGAATATCGACAACATTGGAAGTTGATTCAAAGTCCATGTCAAATGGATTGCATCCACGAACAAACTGTCATGGCTGTCAGTTTGAGTTTAAGCCTTAATCAAAGAGATTGGACCAACTCGAGGCCTCGGTAGAAAGCTGGAGGCCAAAGGTATCCTTCTGTTTGCCAGCATCCCTTAGAATGGACATCAATCTGGCCACAGCACTGTCAAATATAAATGGGCTGTCAAGGAAGTATCATCGTGGTTAAATAATCCATAGAGTTGAGTTTGCTGTTTTTCCACATCTTTTGTTACGTGTTCTCTATCACAAATTTATACAGATAACAATGTCGTGATTCTACAGTCTGCCTTTTTGGACAGAAAATAACTCATTGTATGAGGTTCTTGTTTTGTCAAGCACTGTGTAAAGTCATTCAAATGAAAATGTTTGAATGGAACAAACAGGATTGGTCACATTTTTGGAGGCCTTTATTAAATTAAGAAAACTTGAAGTGCACTCAGTAGATCACATACCTCCGCCATGCTGATTAGTTTCTGTTTTGTATCCCACTGATAGGCCGAATCTGGATTCGGACCTGAACTAAAATTTAATCAGCTTGATCTTGTCACATAGTGAACTCATCCACAAAGTTTCATAAGAATCCCTGCGCAACTTTTTGAGATAGCCTGTTATATGTCATTTTTGGCTCTATCTCTCAATTTTCGAAATTCTGCCGATGTAGATGTTGTAGGTAAATAGTGCCTCATGGAATCCGGTAGACATTCAGGGAGAACGTGTCACTGGCATGAAGAATGTTCTGTGTATTATATGAAGGATGTCGGTAAAAGTATGCATTTGAACTCCACAAGGAGATGTACTAGTGCCATGCACCTGTGTGATTGTGGCCTTCCATGGGTCCATGCTGTGTGTGCCACATGGTGGTATTTTTAAAACAGTGAGGTACATGTTGCTATAGGTTGCTGGAATTCCTGAACATTTACATATGTTGACCTTTTGGCCTATGTTGACCTCAAAATAATAGGTGGTTGAATTCAGTCACCCGATATGCAAATGCTCTTCAAATTTCAAGTTAATTGGATGAAAATTGAGGATTTTAGAAAGGTGGCCTATGTTGACCTTTTCACCTATATTGACCAAAAACTAATAGGTGGTTGAATTCAGTGAGCTGATATAAAAATCCTGTTCACATTTCAAGTCAATCGAATGAAAATTGACAATTTTTAGAAATTTGAAAAGGTTGTTGACCTTTGGCTTATGATGACCTTTTGACCTTTTGACCTCAAAAAAATAGGATTCTGTTGGCCAACTAACTCTACCATTTGCTGAAGTTTCGTGAAGATCAGTTTACAATTGTGACCTGTAGGTGATTACAGATGGGCGGTCAGACAAACAAACAGAAGCGATCAACATACTTGTCAAAAAAATAATTGCCAAGTAACAGACAGACAGACAGACAGACAGGGGTAAAAACATAACCTCTATCCACCTCCAGTTGCAGCGGTAATTATCGTATTTCAAAAATTAATCCATCTGATCATTATTGAATTTTTCATTTTACATAAGACTATATTTGAAAACAAAAATGTAAGATTATGCCATAATTGCAGCTTTTGTAAATTTCCCAGTGACTTCTGTGCAAACAGCCATTTCTGTTTGTGTCATTCAGACAACTGGAGTTTTTTAGTTGTGTTTTTGTAGTTGAACGCAACGATGCAAACACAACTGGAAAATCTCGTCCACAATCGTCAAGGATCTAATGCAAACGTGCATCACAGCCAAAAGAATGTAGACAAGACGTGGCTGCTTCTGTATAAATTAATGGGAAACTCAGAAATTGGAGTGCCGTATGTTGGGGGATTTTCTCGGAATAAGTTTTGTACATTTTCAAAGTCATGAAATATCAACAAACAATGATTTGTGACTGTTTCAAATATGATTACGAAAGATAAATATACTGTTGTTACCTCCTCCACCTCAGGTGGATGGAGGTTATGTTTTCACCCCTATCTGTCTGTCTGTTTCTCTGCTTGTCTCTCCTGTCTGTCTGTCTGTGAACAGGATATCTGAAAAAGTTATGGACGGATTCGGACTGGAATACATCGTTACGAAATGGCTATTATTTGGAATACATCATTCCTTCTTGGCTATTATTTGGAATGCATCATTCCTAAATGGCTGTTATTTGGAATACATCATTCCTTCTTGGCTATTATTTGGAATGCATCATTCCAAAATGGCGATTATTTGGAATATATCATTCCTTTCTGGCTATTATTTGGAATACATCATTCCTTCTTGGCTATTATTTGGAATACATAATTCCTTTCTGGCTATTATTTGGAATGCATCATTCCTGAATGGCTATTATTTGGAATACATCATTCATTTCTGGCTATTATTTGGAATGCATCATTCCTGAATGGCTATTATTTGGAATACATCATTCATTTCTGGCTATTATTTGGAATGCATCATTCCTGAATGGCTATTATTTGGAATACATCATTCCTTACTGGCTATTAATTTGGAATACATCATTCCCTACTGGCTATTATTTAGAGTGCATTAGTCCTTACTCGCTATGATTTGGAACGAGGAAATACCTTCCGTCACGTTGCTGATGGGAATGCTGAGAGGGAGTGGTGGGGGGGTGGAAAGGAGAGAGCAGTGGGAGAGAGTGGGAGAGAGAGAGAGGGGAGGAGAGTGAGAAGGTGGAGGGTGAAAGAGAGAGGAGGGATGGGGGGGGTGGGTGAGGAGGGGTGGGGGAAGGGAAGGCAGCGAGAGGTGAGAGGAAGGGAAGGCAGACGTGTGGTAGAGTGTGAATTACGATTCATACACTGTTTCATCAAAATGATTGTGCAGAGAATAACAGTGAAGATGGAAACAAAATAATGTCTGAAACCAATTTTCGACTGGCCATACTATAAATACTGCATGGATATGTCCGGAGATAAATGCAGTCCAGAAACTAGAGGGGGAGCACTCGGTAGAGTGCAAAACCTCTGCCGCCAATACTGCGAGGTCACTCAAGTGAACCTGATATCCTATTCATTCAATTTGACATCAACAGTGCTCACAGAGTTATCGTTTGCAACTTTCCCTTTTACTTTTAACTTTTACATACTCAATTCATTCGTCATAACTAGATTCCTTGAGACAGAAATTGATTTTACGTGGGTATATCCACCTGAAGTTCCAAAATCAGCCGCAATTATAATTTTGGCATGTTTTTTTGTTGGAAATCACTTATAACATGTAGAAATGCAAAATAAAAAAATCGAAATTTTGTTGAAAAAAAAGTTACCAAAATTTTTTTTTCTCTAACAATTTTTTTTTGGGGGGGGGTTTGGAAATCACTTAAAACATGTAGAAATGCAAAAAATAAAAAATTCAAATATTTTTCAAAATGGCCGCCATAGCGGCCATATTGGATTTTGGACCAAGTCCAAAATCTAGTGGCATGATCCTTGGACCATACCTAATCCCCCCACCAAGTTTCATCGAAATCCGTCAAGGAGTTTTTCTGTAATACTGTTCACAAACAAACAAACAAACAAGCAAACAGAAAGGGGTGAAAACAGTAACCTCCGATCTTCGATGGCGGAGGTTAACAAACACTGCCCAGACACATCCAGACACAAGCTTTACGGAGACAAACATCGCTCGGACACGTCCAGAGACAAACTCCCATTCAACCATGTCAGGAGACAAGCTCATGTCCAGAGACAAGCACCACCCAGACACATCCAGAGACAAGCACCGCCCGGACATGTCCAGAGACGATCACTGCCTGGACGCGTCGGGAGACAAACTCCCGTCTGGACATAAACACTGCCCAGACACGTTTGGAGACAAAACACCATCTGGAGCTAAGCTGTCCAGAGATAAACACCACTCGGACATGTCCAGTGATAAACTCCCATCCAGACATAAACACCGCCTGGACACGTCCGAAGACAAACACCACCCAGACACATCCAGAGACAAACATCACCCAGATACATCCGGAGACAAACACCCCCCATATATGTATGTATGTACATATATATATATATATATATATATATATATATATATATATTTATTATAAATACGAGTGCGTGCCCGTACGTGCGTGGCCGTACGGCACGGAGAAACAGCGGTCTCACACACACACACACACACACACACACACACACACACACACACACACACACACACACACACACACACACACACACACTGCTGGAATTATATATATATATATATATATATATATATATATATATATATATATATATATATATATATATGTATCATTTTGGCCCGATCTATCAATTTTAGAAATTTTACTTGTGTTGATGTTTTTAACTTAAAATTATTTGGTGGTTGAATTCAGTGACCTGAAATGCAAGTTCTGTTGAAATTTGAAGTCATAGTCACCAAAAGGTGACCACGTGTGACTTCTTTAAGGTCACACTGAGGTGAACAGAGCTGCTATCCACCAGGAGCGACTCCTTGAGGAATATCTGCCTACGAGAGATTCCGATGAGAATCATTCTACAGAGTAACCATGAAAAATGTGCTTTTGCCTCATAACGTCACCAAATGACGTCATAATGTCTCAAGCTTGACATATCTCGAAAGCACTCATCGAGGTGTTCAATTTGAGGTACTACATGATATGGTTCCTAAAACTTGAAAATTTGACCTTGGGGTCAAATATGTTTGACCTGAGGTGCTAACCATGAAGGTCAAGGCCAATCGCCACCAAAAATTAATCAGCTGAGCGCCAGACCATGAACTATATTCCCATGAAGTTTGAAGACGATCCGATCAAAATTACTCAAAAAATAAGGGTTTCGTCGACTCCCCTGATTTGCGCCAAAGTGACCTTGACCTTTGACCTTGACCTTCAAAATTTTATGCGCTGAAAGGGACCTCTTTCGGCCTCTGATATGCGAAGTTACAAAAATTTCCAATGATAACTGTGCTCTGCAGAGTGATTTATACGTGATTACAGACTAAAAAAAAACATATGAAGGTCAAGGCCAATCGCCACCAAAAATTAATCAGCTGAGCGCCAGACCATGAACTATATTCCCATGAAGTTTGAAGACGATCCGATCAAAATTACTCAAAAAATAAGGGTTTCGTCGACTCCCCTGATTTGCGCCAAAGTGACCTTGACCTTTGACCTTGACCTTTAAAATTTTGTGCACTGAAAGGGACCTCTATAGGCCTCTGATATGCGAAGTTACAAAAATTTCCGATGATAACTGTGCTCTGCAGAATTTTTTATACGTGATTACAGGCAAACAAACAAAAAAAAAAAACAAAAAAAAAAAAACAAAAAAAAAAAACATACAAGGTGATTAACATATCTTGCAAAACTTCGTTTTGGCAAGATAATAATAATTTGTCAAGTCAGAAATGGACCCAAATGGAATACCCTCTCCTTCGGTGAGGGTTACAAGAAATCAAACAGAGAAAAAAACTTAGTCCCTTCCTTCGGCACCCCTGGCGATGACGTCATTCATCACATGAATACGGAATTTGGAAGGAGCGGTGTACAACAAACATAACGCAAAGTGGGATGCGGTGAATCACGCACTGGGACTTGCAACATGGCGGCGTGTGCGTAGAAAGGGGGCTATGTGGTGGCGACGCAATGGTGCACTGAACGTGAACAGCCATAATCCTTCCAGTCTTACAGTGCCTCGAGAAAGTGCACACCCCCTTTCCAAATTTTCACCTTTTCTTGCCTTATAGCCTTGGAATAAAATTTCATTAATTCAGACTTTTTCCACCTTTTATTTGCACATCATAACCCACAACTTCAAATTGAAAAACAAATTTCAGAAAATTAATTAAAAATACAAAACTCGAATATCTCGGTTGAATTCGTGTCCACCACCCTTATCATAGCAATTGTAAATTTGCTCAGGGATAATCAATCACCTCCAAAATCACACACCAAGTTTATTGGCCTCCACCTGTGTTAAATTGTGATTATTTCAGAATAAAATCAGCTGTACCTATGGGTTTCCTCTGCTGAGTAGTGCATTTCACAACAAAGACTCAACCATGAGCACCAAGGAGCTTTCAAAAGACCTCCAGGATAAAGTTGTGGAAAGATGCAGATCAAGGAATGGGTATAAAAATATTTCAACCCCTTGAAAATCCCTTTGAGTACAGTTAAGCCAATCATGAAGAAGTGGAAGGAGTATGGTACCACTAAGACCCTGCCTAGATCAGATCGTCTCTCCAAACTGGATGACCAAGCAAGAAAGAGACTGATCAGAGAGGCCACCAAGAGCCAATGGAAACTTTGAAAGAGCAATATACCTTTATGGCAAAGACTGGTCACTGTTGGCATGTGACAACAATATCCCAAGCACTCCACAAGCCTGGCATGTACGGGATGGTGGCAAGAAGGAAGCCATTACTCAAAAAAACCCACCTTGAGTCCCTTTTGAGGTTTGCAAAAAACATTCCAGAGTCTTGTCTGACGAAACCAAGGTGGAACTTTTTGGCCTGAATGCAAAAATTTGTTTTTCACTTGGTAGTTGTGGTTTACGATGTGTAAATAAAGGTGGAAAAAAAAAATCTGATTTAACAAAATTTGATTCCAGGCTAGAAGACAACAAAAGGTGAAAATTTTGAAAGGGGGTGTGCACTTTCTATAGACACTGGACATGCAGTTCAATGTTCGTCATATCTCAAGACATGTTTCATTGTGGTTCTTCTTCTTTTTCTTTCGTGTAGCATCATTGACTGGGGGTATGGCTGTGCCGCTGCAATTTGATCAGGATGCCGTCGATAGCTTGCCTACTCTTCACGAAGGATACCGTGGGAACAGTAACGTCCACCACCTAATGCTGGCAGACGGGACACCCAGTTTAATGTCCATCCGAGGGACAGCACATGCAATGATGAATCACCTTACCTGTGAAACTGGACCAAGATTCAAACGCAGGTTCGTTGGCTGACAGCGTCAACACCTTTCGGCCATCCTGCCAGACCTTCCTTGTAGTTAAAAACACAACATAGTGACTAGGTGGAGAAACAAACTTTTCTCTGCAAGGTAATGTCATAATATGTGTCCAAATATGTCCAACAGGTGGAAATATATAATTAGCTAACTCAGTGGTGAGCTCACTACCCAACTGAGCTGTCCCGCTGCCCCACTTACGTGTGCAGGTGCGTGGTTCATAAATTATTACCTCGTCTGCACGTAGCATTCTATTGCAGCATGAACTACTCCCAGTGCTAATGGAGTGAATTCTCACATGAAAGGGCAAATGTATTCGTGAATCCACATCTTCGCCTATTATTTTAACACCGAAAGGTCTTTCATTTTCTGCAGATCCAAGCTTATCCACCTGCAGTGATTCCCAAATTCCAATGAACTGATTTCTTTCATTTTTATTTTTTTTAATAAAAATCACCTCTTGTATCAGTAGTGTGTGTAAGGTTTATTTTAGCAATTTCCTCTCTGATTCAATAATCAAAAATGTTTGCATTTTTGGAGTCAATCTATCAAATATGCATTTTGAGCAGGATTTAATTATTAATTTGCTCTGCTGGTTGCATCATTACTGAGCATGGAATGGATCAAGCAGCACTGTCATTTCGAATTGGAAATGGATGAATGTGTCCATGATAACCTCCTCTTTTAAAAAGGTACTGGTGGTCGTTATGAGCGAAGGCAATGGCCCTGCACATCCAGTCTGGAATTTGTAACTTCACCAGGGAACCGGCGACAATTGCTTCTTCTTTGTGAAGGACACAGTTGGATATTTAATGTCCACCAGATGTTGCTTGCAGACAAGTCCCCAGGTTAACGTCCATCCATCTTTGCGATGCAGTGCACCGTGATATTGAAACACCATGTTGATACTGAAGTTGGACGGATGTTATGTTTTCACCCCTGTCTGCTTGTCCGTCTGTCTATCTGTCAGCCAGACATCTCAAAAAGTTATGGAAAGAAACTTGGTGGACAGGTTGGTGGGTGTGACAAGGACGAATTGAGTATATTTTGGTGAACATCTGGATCTGGAAAGGAGAATTTTAAAAGTGATTATTCACCATTGAGTGATAGGACCAAATATGACATTTCAAAATGTTGAGGACGGATTATGACAAAACTTGGTGGATGAGTCGGGTAGGCCATAGGCGACAAGAACAAGCTGATTCGATTTTGGTCGATCAGTGGGATACAAAACGGACACTGTTTCCCCTGGCGCTCTACCGAGTGCCGTCTTCGTATTTGGCTTGAGAACCTAACCCAGACGAGACAGCTCAAAGGCAGGTCTGTGTTAAGCACGTTACCTTTGTGCCCTTTTGAAAGGGTGGTGGCACAAACCCTTGCCAGAGGGTTGTGATGCTCACCACGAATTTCCACGGCGACGAACAAATCCTTGACGGGTTACCACTCCATCGCACGCTGCGGAAATTTCTGCCTGAGCATCCTTGGGAATGGTACCCATGCCAGTGAGTGCAATGCAACAAGTTTTTATCTGCTCCGTTACTCAGACACTGCAAGATCTTTAATTCCACAAACAAATGCTGACAGGATAGTCACGTTAACATCTCCTCCAAAGGACAGTTTACTCATCCGTGCGATTTGTTGCCTGCAGGGAACCAGGATGTCAAGTGTAGTCAGGTTGGGAGTTGAACCCAGACTGTGCACCTCAAAAACCCTTTTATACCTCTTCACTCTGCTATCAGTTCGATTTCGGTTCAGATTTTCAGAGAAAAATTATAAGCAATTGCAATAAATTAATATTCGCAGTTTTTCCACCTCATCAAAGAAATTGTCAATATCATTCATTGATGTAAGATTGTCCAGAACATCTTCATAATGATGTTCATTCCCACGTCCTTCCATGCACAGCTTTTGTTGGCATAGTCACGTGTCCAGGGATGTTTGCTGGCCACCCTGATCTCCACCACCACAATAAGAAATTATTTTGGTATTCTCGTGAGTATCAACATTTATAGAAAACAGTCACCAATTTCAACCTGTATACAGTAGGTGCAGGGGGACACAGAAAGAATGAAGCGATGAAAATGTTTTCTCATTTCTGTATTTATTTTTCAAAACCAATGAAGTGTTGCACAATTGCTCTTGTGGCTAAATTACAATTCAAATTTCAGAATGTTTTGTTACATACATTAGGATTCCAGTTTGAAGATAATGTCCCCCTTTTAAAACTTTCAAACTAACTATCTATCTATCTACCTATCTATTTATGATAACAGATGACAATGTGTGTCCGTCCATCAGTCCTTCCGTCAGTCCGTCCGTCTCCTCCATAACTCCAAAACCATGAAACCTAGCAGCCCCAAACTTTGAATGCAAATTAAGGGAACTCCAATGTGGTGCATGAATGAAAATTGGGTGTTTGGGTTTATTTAAACACCCCTTTTGAAGATAATTTAGGGGTGTTCATCACAAAAAAAAATATCAAAATAAGCCTTACCAAGATGGGGAGTGTGCCATCCTGGTCAGCCCTCTGTCAGCTCACAAGAATCTTAAGTTGCCAATTTGTTTGGCCTGCTCAACAATGCCTTAGCTTGGAACAGGCCACAACGATTTATTAATGATAAAGTTTTTTTTATTTTTATTTTTTTTACTTCCCTCACATATCATCGAATGCCTGATCATCATATCTACAAATTATTGGAAACATTGCAATACTTTGAAACACCTGGTGATGCCAGCGTTCATGGCTTTATTTCATTTCCGCACATGTCATAAGCTCCAGAATGTGTTAAACTAAGCCAAGTTAAAAGCAAGGACAAATGTGTCCAAGAGCCGCGTCATCAAGGTTTTGACTTCACCAGAAGAAGAAGAACAACAACAACAACAACAACAACAACAACAACAACAACAACAACAACAACAACAACCAGAAGAACAACGCGGAGCTCTCTTAGAGCCAGCGTTCGCAACGTGACGCGGCTAAAAATTCATAACAGAAAGTCAAAACAGCATTTTGATCACAATAACTATAACAATAACAACAACTTCCGATATTTCATCACGTGCCTTGATGGAGTCAATAGCGAGACCCGTCATGGAGGCTCCTCCTTCATGATGAGAAAATAGTGTATTTACGAAATTACAACACATTAAATGGAATAATCTTTAAATAGTAACGTGAACTTTTCGAAACTTTAAAGCAAATGTCCGAATATATTTAAAAGTTCATAATAGACGCTCTCAAAAGGAACCCTAAATGCGAGGATGTGTACAGATGTTTAGTATTTAATAAGGAGATCTGGATCCTGTATATAAAAGAGCCGCGTCTTAAAGGTTTTGTAAGAAGAAGAAGAAGAAGAAGAAGAAGAAGAAGAAGAAGAAGAAGAAGAAGAAGAAGAAGAAGAAGAAGAAGAAGAAGAAGAAGAAGAAGAAGAAGAAGAAGAAGAAGAAGAAGAAGAAGAAGAAGAAGAAGAAGAAGAAGAAGAAGAAGAAGAAGAAGAAGAAGAAGAAGAAGAAGAAGAACAACAACAATAATAATAACAACGTGGAGCTCTCTTCAAGCCAGCATTCGCTACGCGAGACAAGGCTAAAAATATATTTAAGCTCCATCATTGAACTTAGTAGCAGTTCCGACTGCTAAAAAAAAAGGTGTTAATTTGTCCAATTCGGACATAGTTTGACACTTTGGGTGTCTCCGGGAGGTATTTAATCTAAACGTATCAGTGATTGCTAATCGCTTGCCAAGTGAGCCATTTCTTATCAACCGTCCCATTGGAGTGCTTCTTTGAGTGCTTTAGTCATGTGGCAAGTGCTCTACAATATTCGCACTCTCACTGAATATATAAATCGACTTGAACAAAGTTCAGGACTCATTCGCCTGTGTTTGGCTGTGCTGTGCGTTGGGTGGTGGTTCGCTCGCTGAAAATGTGAAATTTTATTTTACACTACATTTTCCTGTTTTGTGAGATCTTTTTTCATTATATGTCCCGTCACTACAGCATAGATAGATACATATAACAAAACATTGAAACTTCGTTTTTAAAACTTTCTTCAACCGTTTAGTTGGAGTGCTTGCTTGAGTGGTTTTCCACTCAGGCGAGCGCTCTTCAAGCTCCGATGGCGATAGGGTGGCTCGGTTCTCCGTGGGGATATTTCAGGAGTTAGGAAGACAAAATATATTAGATGATTACATAAGTAAAAATGTTTTCAGTTGTTACAAAGCAATTAATTGCCACATTACAGCAGGATAGTCAAGAGGTACGCACGCTCACTCGAAGCTGTCTAACCTGGGTTAGAATCTCGACTCAGCTATAAATAGTTATCCCAGTGTTTCACAGGCAGGGGGAGTCATCAATGTGTGTGAACTCTCTCGGATGGACATTGAACTGGGCGTCCCATCTGACGGCAATAGTTGGTGGAGGATAAAGATCCTATGGTGTAAAGATAAAAATTGAAGATTTTTCAAGTATATTGGTTAGTTGATTTTGTGATAGGCCGATTTTCTAAAATTGTCAATTTTCATCTGACTCACTTGAAATTTGAAGAGGATTTGCATATTTGTTCATTGAATTCAACCACCAATTATTTTTCAGTCAAATTTGTTTTATGGATTTTGCAAGTATCATGATCTGCACGACGTCATCTTGTTCTATCTGTCTGTCTGTTTGTCTGTTTATCGCCTACAGCTCACAATTTTAAACCGATCTTCACAAAGCTTCACCACATGGTAGAGTTTGTCATAAGCAAGAAGCCAATTATTTTTGAGGTCAAAAGGTCAACAGAGGTCAACAACTTAGGTGAGATTTCTAAAATCCTCAATTTCCATCCCATTGACTTGAAATTTGAAGATAATTTGCATATCATGTCACTGAATTGAACAAGTGAATTATTTTTGAGGTCAACATCGACCAAAAGGTCACATAGGCTGAAGGTCAACAACTAAGGTGGTATATCTAAAATCCTCAATTTTTATCCGATTGACTTGAAATTTGAAGAGGATTTATATTTTCAGTCACTGAATTCAACCAGCCAATTATTTTTAAGGTCAACCTTCACCAAAAGGTCAACAATAGGCCCAATGTCAACAACTAAGGTGGTATTTCTGAAATCCTCATTTTTCATCCCATTGACTTGAAATTTGAAGAGGATTTATATTTTCAGTCACTGAATTCAACCACTCAATATTTTTGAGGTCAAATTTGTTTCATGGATTTTGCAAGTGTTGTGCCCTGCACGACGCCTTCTTGTTCTGTCTGTTTTTATGTCTGTTTGTCTGTCAATCGCCTTCAGGTCACAATTCTAAACCGATCATCATTAAACTTTACGAAGTTGTCGAGGAAGTCTCAAATGAGAAGCCTATTGATGATGAGGTCAAAGGTCAAAGGTCATCTTGAGGTTACATTTCTAAAATTGTTATTTTTCATCCGATTGACTTGAAATTTGAACAAGATTTGCATATTGCGTGACTGAATTGGGAAACCAAATATTTTTGAGATCAAAAGGGCAAAGGTCAACTCAAGGTCAAACTTCTAAAATCAATTTTCAACTGAAAAATCATCAATTTACATCCTATTAACTTGAAAGTTGAACAGGATTTGCATAGTGCATCACTGAATTTGGAAACCAAATATTTTGAGGTCAAAAGGTCAAATATCAACTCAAGGTCAAACTTTTAAAATCATCAATTTCAATCTTAAAAATAATCAATTTTCATCCGATTGACATGTGCTTTGATTAAGATTGTCAATTTTTAATCTTAATGAAATGGACAATTTGATGTATCCATGGCAACTTTTGGAGAGGGGGTGGATTTTGCAAGTATCGTGGTCTGCACAACATCTTTTTTTTGTTACTTGCAAAATTGAAGATTTTTCAAGTATATTGGCCCATCAATTTTGTTATTCCATCTGTCTGTCTGTCTGTTTGTCGCGAACAGTTCACAATTTTAAACCAATCTTCACGAAACTTTACCACATGGTAGAGTTTGTCATAAGGACGAAGCCTGTTTTTTTGAGGTTAAAAGATCAACGTAGGCCAAAGGTCAACAACCTAGGTGAGATTTCTAAAATCCTCAATTTTCATCCGATTGACTTTAAATTTGAAGAGTATTTATATTTATGGTCGCTGAATTCAACCAACCAATTCTTTTTTTGGTGAACATGGACAAAAAGGTCAACATAGGCCCAAGGTCAACAACTAAGGTTGTTTTTCTAAAATACTCATTTGTCATCCAATTGACATGAAATTTGAAGAGGATTTATATTTCACATCACTGAATTCAATGATCCAATTATGTTTGAGGTCAACATCGACCAAAAGGTCAACATTGGCCTAATGTCAACAATTTAGATGAGGTTTCTAAAATCCTCAATTTTCATTCGATTGACTTGAAATTTGAAGAGGATTTATATTTCTGGCCACTGAATTCATCCAGCCAATTATTTTTGAGGTCAACATGGACAAAAAGGTCAACAACTAAGGTTGTATTTCTAAAATCATCAATTTTCATCCGATTGACTTGAAATTTAAGAGAATTTTCATATCAGGTCACTGAATTCATCCACAAATTATTTTTGAGTTCCACATTGGCCAAAAGATCAACATCAGCCGAATTTCTAAAATTGTCTATCTTATCCAATTCACTTGAAATTTGTAGAGGAATTGCATATTTGGTCATTAAATTCAACCACCAATGATTTTTGAGGTCAAATTTGTTTTTGAGATTTTGCCAGTATCATGCTCTGCACGACATCTTCTTTTTTATTTGTTCGTCTGTTTGTGTGCAGGATATCTCAAAACGTTGTGGACGGATTGGGATTCAATTTGGTGGACAGGTTGGGTGAGTCACAAAGACGAACTCATTAGATTTTTGTGAAGATCTGGATCCGGATCCAGATTCGAAAATTATTTAATCTTAAAAATGATTTTTCACCATTGAGAGATAGAGCCAAAAATGCCACATAGCATGTCCACGAATTGATTCAATTTTGGTGAAGATCTGAATCCGGATTCGAGAATTATTTAATTCCTAAAGTGATTCTTCACCATTGAGAGATGGGGCCAAAAACGCGACATAGCATGATATTTCAAAAAATTATTGGGCCCGATATGTTCTTGGGGATCAGGCATTGTGTGGTGGAGGTATGTGCTCTACCGATTGCTCTTCCAGTTCTGCTTGTTTCTTTAGGCTGGTAGTGTGGCATAGAGGTATGCTCACTTACCGCTGAGATGTCAAGTTTGAGTTTGAATGCTGATCCACCTATAAACTGTCATCCTGGTGTGGCCTGTTTCACCACACTTCACACAATAGATTTTGGGGATGATTCTTGGGTGATTCACAAGCAGGGTGATTCATCAATATGTGTGTCACTCTTCGGATAGGTGTTAAACTGGGCGTCTGTCTCCTGGCTTTAGTTCGTGGACATTAAATATCCCACTGTGTCCTTCATGGAAAGTGGGTGAGCTATCCCTGGCACCCTGAACAAATTACAAATTCCTGCTTTAACCTACAGGTGCCACTGCATCAGTGGTACAGCCACGCTCCCAGCAATGATACAACCAGCAGACAGGCTGCATACAAGATGAATGAATGATTGCTTGTTTCTTTTTATAATTGCTGTTAATATACTGATTATATTTATTTATTTGATTGTGTTTAGCCTCAATGTGATTTAATTCTCAACTTATGATGGCTTTGATCCTGTAACTTCCAATTATGCATGTCATTTAATGCTGCCATCCTGGTTCGTCTTCATCTGCTTCTTCTTTTTAGTCATACAGCTACATGTTTGCTTTCCTTTAGACAATTTCTTATGGAGCACTACTACGACTACTATTTCTTTAATGTTCCCTATTGTTGACACATTATTACAGAGCAAATATTACGTCCATCTTCATAACTTGTGTATTTGTAGGTGGTGGTGGTGGTGGTGGTGGTGGTGGTGGTGGTGGTGGTGGTGGTGGGAATTTGTAATTTGCTGTGTGCTGGTGATAGCTCACCTTCTTTTCACGAAGGACATTGAGTTATCCTGGGATATTTAACGTCCAACTAATACCAGCAGATGGCATACCAAGTTTAATATCCATCCGAGGGATTCCACAGACATTGATGCCTCGTCCTGTATGCGAAACACCAGAGTGACAGTTTATAGCTGGGTCGACATTTTAACCCAGGCTTGACAGCTCAAAGGCAAGTGCACATATCTTGAGAGTCAAGGCTATCCTACCAGTGCAGGGACAATCAGGTTTGAATTTCATTGTCTAAGGGTATCCAGGCTAATCAGATTGCAGGTGGATTAAAAATAGAGAAAAAAGGACAATTCAGCCTGATACAAGAGATAAACATCAAATAAAAAACAAGTATTGGTACATTCTAAGTACATCACCCCATGCCAAATAAATAAATAAATCCTCCAGCGTGTGACATCACCAGGTAATGCCACCTTGCAGCACATGGAGACTGAATTGTGAGGGAGCAGTGCACAATAATTGATTGATTAATTGTGTAATTAGAATAAATAAATAATAATAGTAAAATAATTAATTCATTGACTCATAGCATACAAACCACTACTGTTTCGTCTGAATCTGTAACTTTTTGAAAACAAAGTAATTAATCGAAAAATGAAAACTTCATTGATTAATCAATAAATCAAAAATACCCTTTGCAGCCAAATCACTTGTTCACTGTTGTGTCCAAACATCAGCTTCCTAGCTCAAAAGGTGCCTGAAATATTGCCCAGATGAGAAAGAAAATAAATAAGTAATTAATAAATCGATAATAATTAAGTAAGTAATCAATCAATTGATTAATCCAAAAATATATATATATACTGTATATATATATATATATATATATATATATATATATATATATATATATATATATATATATATTTGCCAAAGTACTTGTTCACTATTGTGCCCAAATTTCAGCTTCCTCGCTCAAAGGAAGGCTGAGATATCACCTGAACAAACAATCAAGAAAACAAAAAACAGCACCTGGAGATGGAATGGGAGGGGGGGGGGGTATACAACAAAGACATCGAGATCAAAATAACGGTTTAGAGACGGATACAATGTTTAAACCAGTTTGCGGATCTCCTTAGAATGTATGCACCAGTCGTTGGACGGAGATACAGATTAAGCCAGCTGGTTGGCCAATGTACAATGAAGGAAAGCATTTCATCCAAAGAATTTGGTTTGCTAACACACAGAATCATTGTAAAATACAGGGTGCCTACAAATTACAGTGGAAAATTCAAACAGTAATAATAGTTTAAAAAATGAAATGGGACACAACGATGCGGTTTGCTGCATGTGAAATAACTTATCGAAGTTTTATTATCAAGATTTGTCATGATCATCTTTTATGGGGACTGCACTTGAACGACTCACGATCATGTTTCAACATCCTCACCATTTGTGCTTGGCTGGCCTGCCCTCTTCCTCTGCAGCATCTCAAAGGTGGTTGCCTTCCTTAGGTCGTCCTGAAGCTTCGTTGAACCTGTGTAGCTGATTTGGTCTCTATAAACCTGGCACTTTTTTCTTTTGGGGATGCCATTTGCATTACATGTGACGTCACGTATCACATGAGACACCTGGAAATGAAAAAAAAAACAGTCAATAAACTTTGAGAATTTTTTTCACATGCAGCAAACTGCATCGTTGTTTCCCTTTTCATTATTTTTCTTATTATTATTACAGTTTGAATTCGGACCGGTAAATTGTGGACACCCTGTATATTTAGGAAGGTTCAACAGGGAGCTTTCATGAAATTTTCATGAAATTCAACAAGGAATTTATTTTGAAGTCAAAGGTCATCTTGAGGTCAAATTTCTAAAATCGTCATGTTTTTTCATCCTATTAACTTGAAAGTTGAACAAGATTTGCGTAGTCCATCACTGAATTGGGAAAGTAACTATTTTTGTGATTAAAAAGGTCAATTCAAACTTCTAAAATCAAATTTCATCTTAAAAATCATCAATTTTCATCTGATTAACCTGGAAATTAAGCAGCAATTGCATAGTGCATCACTGAATTTGGAAACCAAATATGTTGGGGGTCAAAAGGTCAACTCGGGCTAAAACTTTTAAAATCATCAATTTCAATCAGAAAAATAATCAATATTCATCCAATTGACCTGAGATTTGATTAAGATTGTCAATTTTAATCTTACTGAAATGGACAATTTGATGTATCCATGGCAACCTTTGTTGAGGTGGTGGATTTTGCAAGTATCGTGCTCTACACATCTTTTTCTTGTTTATTTGTTTGTCTGTTTGTGTGCAGGATATCTCAAAAAGTTGTCGAAGGATTCGGATTAAATTTTGTGAACAGATTGGGTGTATCGCACGGACGAACTGAATAGATTTTCGTGAGGATCCGGATCCGGATCCGGATAAGCGAAGTATTTAATTTTTTAAGTGATTCTTCACCATTGAGAGATGGGGCTAAAACGAAAGATCTTTTTTTTGGAACACAACGGGCTGTTAGGGTTAGGGTTTGCTGTTAGTATCGTTTCTGTTTTCAGTCGTAGTATCGTACTAACAGCTCGGCACAATCCTGGACGGGTCGCCACTCTGACACAGGATACCAGGAAGCTGGCACTCACTTTGCCGACTTCAGAAGGATAACAGGCAGATTCAACCACACCTGGTATTAATTAAACAGCCATGGGATTTGAACTCAGGATCCTTGGATCTCCAGCCTACCACCCTAACCATTAAGCCAACACCAGGTATAAATGGCATCACTCAGTCCTCAAAAAGGACGCTTTCGAAAACCAAATGAAAATGTATTCAAGGCCTCATTGGAGAATATCACCGAGCAGGAAGGAATGGTTATACATTCTCAAAATATTATTATTTCTGCAATTACCATGAACAGGAAATGCCAGAAACAATCGGCATTGTATCATGAATAAGTTTAAAAAACGGGATACTAATTATGTTTAAAAAGAATATCAAAGTAAAACTTTTATAGATATCAAGTCTTCCTAATTTACATTCCAAGATAATTGCAGTTCTTTTAAATGACTTTGATTGTGGATTATAAAAAAATAACTTGGAGTCATGTTACCAATAAGGATAGAAATACTAAAGTCTAATCATGTTGGTTTGCAAGATTGCTTGATGTTGTGATTGCTGCAGAAAGTTTTTTTTTTTAATATCACATTGGTGGCCCAATCGCTGGTGGTGATATCCGAGAGGTATGCACACTCACCTTTGAGTTGTCTATCCTGTGTTCGAATCTCAGCCCAACTATAAACTGTCACCCTGGTGTTTTGCATGCAGGGTGAGACAGCAATGTGTGCACCATCCCTCAGATGGATGTGAAGCCGCACAATCCACCTACCTGGTACCTGCAGCATCAGTTCTTGGGCATTGGAGATCCCATGGTGTAATTCGTGAAGAGTCGGTGAATTATCGCCGACATCTTCAAAAAAGTTACAAATTCCTGCCCTGATTGACTTGAAAAGCACTGACACTCAGTAGAGTCTGGTGCAGTAACGATGACGATGGCCCAAGTTACGATTACAACCTCCATTTTCAGTCATAACATCCAAGTTAAATATTTTGTCACGGTGTTTGTGAAAGTGAGGGAAGGGGATCGGATGGGGAGTTCAGATGTTTTGTATAAACAGGGTTTTTAAAAGTTAGTTGTAAATCAACATGATCAGAATCAATTTTCAGAATGAGCTCAGAGTGCGTGCAATGTTGATGAAAGGTCCGCAGAGGGCGGCACAACCCCAGTGCACAAATTGCCAAACTAATTCTAAACAGGTTTACAATGGTTAACAGATGATACCTAAACATATAAAATGAATGAGTAACTCCTTTATTTTTTAGCCCAGTGAGTAAAAAAATCAAACTGTTATGTGAACGTTGAAGTATTTCAACACTTGCATTTCTGGAACTATGACTACAGGTTCGATAATCCCTTCTACTGCATGGTGAATTGATAATCTTTGGAATCAATAAGAAACAATTTAAACTGTAGAGTTCATCGAACACCTTGCCTCACACAGGCTTGAGAAAAATAGGATATGGACGGAGTCTGCGTGTAGTGCGGCAAATTTGATTGGTCAAGATTATGTAAAACACCATAATGTTTTTGTCCAAGTACTGCTAAACTAAAGGTTTTTGAAATTGCTTTTCAAAAAGAATCTACAGTGTTCAAGTAAATGATTAATTCGAAATAAAATAAAGATTTTAAAGGTTGTATCAATCAGGATGAATTCAGAGCCAAACAAGAAAGGCACTTGGGAGAGCGCATACCTCCACCACGCAATGCCTGATCCACGAGAACATATCAGGCTCAATAAATTTTTGAAATATCATGTTATATATTGTTTTTGGCCCGATCTCTCAATGGTGAAGAATCACTTTAAAAAAAAAACTTAAATAATTGCTGTATCCAGATCCAGATTCAGATCCATCCATCTGGACGATACTCTGTACAGAGTATCGGTGCTGCTGAAGCAGTCTCCTGGGCTATTGGGCACAATCTTGGACAGGTTGCCTTATGGCTATTTAAGTTCCTTGTAAGGGAACCCTTATCATTACTTGTGTTCAAATATTTCTATTGAAATAAACCTTTAAATCAATTTCTACTGACATTTCAACAAGGCTGATTTGATATTGTTTAAAACAGCAAAACAATGTCAGCTGAGTTAGGAGTGCTGTACAATATTTGCACTTGATTATGCAGTTTTATACACAGTGGTGTTCTGTAAACATGATTCCTCGTACCTGTTACCGTTTTGAATAGATTTGAGGTGAGTGGGGGAAGGTGATTGGGCAACTCCTTCGTGAGGTCCTCGTTCTAAAATAAGACATTTCACCCCATCTGGTGAAACTCCTAAAATCTCGGATCACTGCTCACCTCTACTCGTGCGTTCCTCTTATTTCCACCCGTAAAACAAACTTTCACATTCTCTTCAATCTCATTCTTCCATCAAGGTCTTCAAGACAGTTGTTCACATCATCTCAGATGCCCAATCCAAAACCATGATATTTTTTTTACCCCCGTTAACCTCCCCCCTCACCACCAGCCCAAGCTCATCTTCTTCCAAATTTACAGTTTTGTCCTTCCTGAGAATTTTTTTTGTATACCTTAGTCGAGGCTCGTATGAGAGCTAACACACAACTCACAGCAAGGAGGCATGAGACAAGAGGGGCGGGAGTGGAAGGGACAAAACAGTGGGGAACAGACACATTAGGTGAACTGTGGAAGGGAGAGGGATGGGGATGGGATGGGGAACATGGCGAAGAGAAGATGGACATTTCAGGGACTTTCAGGAAGGAAAGCAGGAGAAATGAAGGAAGTGGGCTTGGGTGGATTATTGGGGGTAGAAAAGATCGAGGATTTGGATGGGGGAAGATAAGAGGTGGTGGTGAACAGCTGTTTTGAAAGCCTGGAGGGAAGAATGGGAAAATTTGCTTCTGTGCCCATCTTGTCCACAACATGCATCCTTCCATACCTCTTATTCTTCCCCACATCCCTTATTTGTCCAAGTGTCCCTCTATTTTGTCCCCCAACCATGCTGTTGGTGTATCGCCCCTCTTTCTACTCTTCCTTTTGTTCTGTTGCGTCCTGATCTGTTTGGTGTTCTAGCTCTTCCACGAGCCTGACTTTGCGTACAATGTTTTTTTTTTTCCAGATGTGTGTATGTACTTCTGTTCATTATAGAATCGAAAACGGTTGGGACAATCTCCACCAAATTTTGCATATGGGCTCAGGGTACCCAGGGTCAGGTAATGGGCACAAATCCATTCTCCACTCACCCTCCTGCCGAGATGGGGAGACGACTTGCGATTTGCACCTGAACACGGACAATAGTGAAAGTGGTTTAACAACTGACCCTTGCCAGAAGGAATAGGTTCCTTCCACGTGTTACCATTACTAAAAGGAGATGTATCCATCCATCGCATGAAGAAGAAGCCAAACCTCGAGCTTAAATGTCGCGGTTCCTGCTGCCGTGAAATAATAAAAATGGTCCTGTTGGAAAGCTGGTTATAAATTTCCTTGATTGGAACAAAAATTTATGTCCATCTACTATAGGCTAATGGGAAAAAGTTCCTGTACACCATTCAAAATTACACAACATGATACCGACATGCTCCTGAGTAATATTGTGGTCAGCCTAATACGTGCCTTGACATGTTCCCCAGTTTACCCCTAAATATCCAGAATTTCCACGTGCATACTGTGCACTGCTTGCACAAATTGCGATGCACGCGTACTGAGTCACGTGACGATGCTCCACGTGGTACTGAGCAACTTGTAATGCAACACGATTTGGTAAACCATCCCAGCTGTGAAAAACCTCTTTATTGATGTCTAAACGTCATACACGTGATGCCACACCTTTCCGAAAGTGAACACCGATGTGATATTGGCATGCTTGTGACAGGAATGCCACAAAATGTTGTGGCTAGGCATTTTGGTGTTCATCGGATGACCATACAGTCACTCTGGAGGCGTTATCGACAAACTGGCAACATCAGAGACAGTCCACTTTCTGGGCGACCACGTGTGACGTCCCACCGGCAGGATAACCATAGCCAGTTGGTGCACCTTAGGAATCGGTTCCAGACAGCAAGTTTGATAGTTCTGGCACCGATTGATCGCAAGCCATGGATACTGCAAGCTGTCAGGAATCAGGTATGCGACTACAACATCCGACCACAATGACCAGCAACACTTATGGTTTTGTCGCCAGGTCATCAACATGCGTGCCAAGCTTGGTGTAGACAATGCCTGAGACTTAGGAGATAAGAATGGGCTGCTATCATCTTTACACATGAGTTTGGGTTCCATCTTGACAGTGGTGATGGCCATCGTCACGTTTATCAATGGCAAGGGGAATGTCACGCTGACACATGTGTTATGCAACATTCGTTGTTCGGCGGTAGAAGCATCAAGGTTTGGGGAGGCATCGCCACCCATCACAGAACCCAGCTGAAGATCATTAATTGCAATTTGATAGGTATTCAGTCGTGTGGTGAAGTTCTTCATGGACATCACATCACATTTCAACAAGATGACGCATGCCCTCACGTCGCATGAGCAGTCATCGACTTCACCGCACAGCAGACCATTCTCACACTCACCTGGCCAGCTGTTTCACCTGATCTTTCTCCCATAGAACATGTCTGGAATCAAATTAAATGACGATTGTGCAGTCTTCAAAACCAGCCAGCGACGTCGGCCCAACTTCGGCAAGCCTTCGTCGAGATCTGTAATGACATCCCTCAAGCATTCTTCAACCATCTTGTGTCCTCAATGAGGTGCTGTTGTCAAGCGTGTCAACGCAAATGCTGGTCGCCCCAGATACCGAGCAGTTAACTGACTTTTGGCCGCACCCCTCTTCGAGCCTCTGGAGATGTGTTTTGTACATGTCGATTTCATGTTTATCAAACATTTAATATTGATATGACCAAACAATGTGGTGTGTTTGTGTTCATTTATCATTTCACATTGGTGTAAATGATGCACAGGAACTATTTTCCGGTATTAGTATCTATAGGAGACTTCGTATCTGTTTTCCCATTTATATATGCTTCAAAAACTAAAACAAAATCCTGAACCTCTTACAACCCAAATTTTGCATGTTTCCAAAAGTATGGTTTCTTTAAGGTTAGCATATCTGGTGGGAGGGGGTTCAGGGTGGGCGAGAAGACCCCCATTGCTCTCGATGTAAATGTGTATCGTGTAGTGCCACCCGGTGGTATCCGGTATTACAAATCATCTTCATATATGAGGAAAGTTTAAATAAGTTGATAATGTGTATTATGGTGATGTTGAAATCGGAGTGAGAATAATAATTTGAAATTTTCAACATGTTCCATTTCACTCATTTTAAGTGGAGGTTCAAACCAAAGCACCTAACACTGAGCTTCACAACAAAGTGGAAGAGATTTTTGGATGAGGGCCTCGGGCAAATTATGGAGCGGATAGAGCAGAATGGTTGTGAAGTACAGCAGATTGTCCTTTCATCAAAGCCGTCAGCAAATCGACGGGTATATTTTCGAGTTTCATCAGAAACATGCCCATTTTAATGGCCCATCTTTTTGGATTGAATAAGAAGAAGCAGGACAGGGAACTAATTGCAGCGGTTCCAATGGTAACATTTATTATTCTACGACAGCAGGAACCCTTTGGAAGGACATGGAAGGAGCACACAAAATTATATGTCGTAATAATTCTCGAAGCAAGAGACAACTGGAACTGCACTCCGTAGAGCGCATACCCTCCAAAGGCTGAACAGTTTACGTTCGGTATCCCACTCATACGCTGGATCTGAATCTGGACCTCAACCAAAATCCAATCCGCTTGTTCTTCTCAACTAACCAATTCATCCACCAAGTTTTGTCATAACTCGTCTACAACTTTTTTTGAGATGTTGTGCTAAATATAGGTTTTAGCCGTACCACTCAATGGTGAAGAACTACTTTAAACATTCTCAGATTCGAATCCGGATCTTCACCAAAATCGAATCAATCAGTCATGCCTTGTCACACATCCAACTTGTCCACCAAGTTTAGTCCAAATCCGTCCCCAACTTTTTGAGATATCCTTTTGACACGCGGACCGGTAGGCAGTGGTTAAAGCATATCCTCCATCCAACTTTGGTGGTGAAGGTAACAACCACCACAGCCATCACGATTGTAGCAACAACAACTACATGTTATAAAAAGATCCTTGTTTTACTTCATGTAAACGTCCTTCATTTTACATTGAGACACAGATAGATATGTAATAGATTTGCGTGAAGTACAACATGCTGTCTTTTGATTAATCTCACAAAGAATTACTTTGGTGCACAGCTCAGATTTTTTTAGATCCTCGTGGAGGATCTCTAAGTCTTACTCACGTTGTTGTTCTTGTGGACTTTTTTGTTTCACAGCCGACAGTTTTCATCGAAACTTCCTGAAACTTGGCGAATATATGTAAAAATTCCTTGCGCAGACAGTAACCATCTCCGATTTTGGAAATTCTTCCAAGAAAAAAAGTTGACGTCATAATATCGCCGCAAATGTGCGACTGGAAATCGCCTATACCATTATCTCCGAAACTGGGCAAGCTGTTTGAATTTTGTTTGCGGGAATCAAGCCGGGCATTAGCACAGATCATTTGTCGCAAACCTGATACATCACAATGACGTCATATTTGTTTTTATGACGTCATCATTAAGAGGACGAGGATCTTATCTCATTTGAGCTTGTTTTTTCTCCACTGAGTCGCAAGAACGTCAGAGGGAACAGGTATTTATTTACTTCTTTCAAAAATATGATAATTACATTTTCTGGTGAGTGTCAAATAATTCACTTCACTTATCTTTGTACAAAAAGCACATTCAGGCAGGAAATGCAATTCAATGAAATTTGCAAAAATTTCTGTGTAGATACTTGTGATTGTCTCTAATTGTTCCAAAATGGGTATGACGTCACGTGTACGTTTCATAGCCATTCCTGAGCCGACAAACACATGTGATGTCACATATGTTTCACAGCCGACCGTGGACAAGACGTGCCTGCCTCGACAGGAATTTTTCGGAAATTCACTGAAGTTGCATTTCGTGCTTAAAAGTGTACGTTTCTTTTCGTACGAGGATGTGAAGTAAAAAAAATAATTGATCTTCATTCGTTCCAGTAATCGTCAGTATTTAAAATGAACCTTTTGTTTCACGCAACCGTTCAAAACAAAACATAACCCTCAGTAACAACTGGTTTGAAGCATGCAACACGAACTCCACTTGCTCAGTCAATCAAATTAATTGGATGGGTATCAAATGAGGATGGCAGATCTCCCTCCATTAAAAGGCAAACATTTTAACAAACCAGTAAGATTGCAATACACTATACAGTAACTGTACAGCACTCAGCAACTGAGAACTCCACTGCACTGAGCTTTAACTTGCCCTTTTTTGCACTTCACAAGAGCTGGGTATCCCAAACAGAGTCAAAGAATCAGATTTCAGCCTAAATCATTCTGACACATCGGTGACGTCACGGCACAATGTCGTAGTATCGTACCTATTAAAATTCAGAATGGCGTTCGCCAATTTCCATCGACTATTGATGGTTTTCCCATTCTTCACGAACAGCATGAATCGTTGCATTACCCCCAGCCATTGTTACCTTTTTATCCAGGTATTGACACGTCTGAGGTCACAAACTCCTCCCATGTGCTCAGCACAACATGAGAATCGTGATGACGAAGGGACATGGCATCACTTGTTTGCTTCCCAACCGGGTCAAACAGCTGTCTTTATACTTCTGAGCTGTGTCCGTGTGTCCAGCAAGAACATCACTCATAGTGTTTGCACATCACTCGTTTGCGTCAATATTTTGGATCGTAGCTAATTCAATTTAAATAAAATTAACAACAGCGTTATCAGGACCACAGATGATACTTATACATCAAACGAATAACCAGAAACCAAATGTGGAGTTCCGAACAATGGCTGGTTGTAAGAGGCTTACGAACTTGTATGAATGGGGTTAGTGAGTTGAATAGTCAGGAAGTCGAACATTAAGGGTGGGGAATGGAGATGCTGGGCTGACAGCAGCAGGGGGGATTAACTGGCCAATTAGCCTTTGCATCTGAGCTTCCCCATTGCCATTTTTTCATTCATCCAAGGAAGCAGATTGAATCAGCAAGCGGAAAAATGACAGACTCGAAAATTGTAAGGAAACAATTGAGGTAGACACAGTAAACAAAAGGATAAAGGATCAAAGAGGCATTGACAACTAACCAGAGATATAAGTAAACAAAGTGACAGCATCAGTAAAGCAGCCACAGACTGACCTGCTCTTCTTTGGAGGTAATCCAATTGAAGACGGTGGAGGAGGACGAGGAGGAATTGCACCACCATTGGACTCGCTTCCACTTACAGGAGTGCAACGTCTCCTCGCAACTCATCGTAATCCTTTTGACCTTATCAACTCGTCTCTGGATTTCCCTCTGTCTCAAGGTTTGAAGCTGTTAAACTTCAGGATTACTCAAGTTTTAATGACTGGACTCTGCCCTATACCACTGATTCCAGACTTAGATAATCAGGGTGTTGTAATAATTTTCTTCAAAAAGATGTCTTCCTACTCCTTAAGAGATGTTGGTCCAGATCTGGTCGAGCAATTGGTGATGTAGTCTTTCGTCAGTAATACTATTCCACACATTTTCCATTTTCCAATGGTAGCATGGCTTGAACATCTTCAAGAATTTGTGACCCTGTTTAACATATCATCTTGACTCAACTCAAAAACATTGAAAGCTTCCTTTAATCTCTCACTCAGCCATGTCTAACGACACACTGCAGCCCGTTCTGTATGGGGCACTCGCTATTGGGGCCAGCCGTAGCGAGCCATTGGTGGTGGCGCTACCCCTCACCCTTCTGTTTAGCCTGCTTTTTGTGCTGGGAGTCTCTGGAAACCTCCTAACAGTGTTTGTGAGCATGAAGCACAAACAGCTGCGACGAAGCATGGTCAAATACCACCTGGTCAGTCTCGCTGCTGCTGACCTTACTCTACTCCTAACCATTCCGACTACAGTGTACCGATCATATTGGGAGTACTACCCATGGCGAATGGGAGATACAATGTGCCGCCTATACTTTATGCTACGGCAGATAGCTTACTCAGCTACAAGCTGGACAATAATGATCTTCACGACTGAGCGGTGCTATGTCGTGTGTAAGCCCATCAGGGCTCTTCTTTTCCTGCGTAAGTCCCGTGTGCGCCGAGGACTTGCCCTTATCTGGTTTCTGGCAATTGCTTCTGGGATTCCTTACGCATTTATCTACGGGGCTGTTCCGGCATTCGTTTATGACTACAGAAAAAGAAAAACTTCAAACTTCTCCATTGTGGTGACGACAGTCTGCGAACTCTTTGAGCCAGATCCTTCTCCGATCTACTCACGCCTCACGCACTTCAGGTGTTTTGGCTGCTTTGTCATCCCTGTGCTTCTCATCATGCTGTTTTGTGGCCTCATTGTGCATACCATATGTACATCACGTGGCATGCCTCAATTACAGTGCAATCCCTCACAGTCATTGACTTATCAGCCAACACTGTTGCGACGACGGACCCGTCACCAAAAAGCCGTGAAGCTACTTGGTAAGTAGATATGGCATTGTATGCTTAAAAATATCTATTAATTATTTTTTTTATCAGACGAAGCATGGTCAAATTCATCGATAAACAGAACATTATGCATCATCCCCTTAGAAACAATCCCAATATGGCTGGTCCTCACCACTGTGGTCCCTTTTACCAAAATCTTCAATCTTTCAAATTTTCCATATTTATTATCACTTGACCCAAATTTTACACTCTTGTAATTAAATGACATTTCTGATGTTTTGCTGCAGCATTGGATATGCCATAGTTCACATGAAAGTATTTTATTTTTGAGCATGTAGAAACTTAGTGTGTTCCGGTTTTGGATCTGACCAATTTGTTTGGTAAATCATGCTGATATACTGCACCTGCAGAAATCGTTTATTAAAACATATAATAACGCAGGAATAATATTCCTCACTGGTGAACATGTCATAGTTATCAACTTAACGGTGGAAGACTTTAGAGGCTTATGACATAAATTGGAAATGCAGATACTTATAAGTGAGCATGAAATTAACGAGTGATGACAACTTGTTCTCATAAAGTGGAGGATAACAGTTCCATGTCCGATGATCATCAAGTGGAGGATCACAGTTCCATCTCCGATGATCATCAAGTGGAGGATTAGAGTTCCATCTCTTCTGATCATCAAGTGGAGGATCACAGTTCCATCTACGATGATCATTAAGTGGAGGATTAGAGTTCCATCTCTTCTGATCATTAAGTGGAGGATCACAGTTCCATCTGCTCTGCTCATGAAGTGGAGGATCACAGTTCCATATCCTCTGCTCATCAAGTGGAGAATCACAGTTCCATCTCCTCTGCTCATGAAGTGGAGGATCACAGTTCCATCTCCTCTGGTCATCAAGTGCAGGATCACTAAAAGTAGATTAAATGAATGATTTGTTGCATTTATGGTGTCTCTGCAAGAGGATCAATATGTCTCATTGAATGCATTCAACTTCCCTGTATAAAATTAGAGTTTACAAAATATTCACAACACAATGTGAAAGAGAACAAGAAATGACATTGCAGCTATGGAAATTCAGAATTATTGATCAGATATTTAGCATGAAACTCCAAAACCTCTACCAGCCAAATGGCCTTGCAGGAAAGCCTATGTGTACACACACACACACACACACACACACACACACACACACACACACACACACACACACACACACACACACACACACACACACACACACACACACACACACACACACACACACACACACACACACACACACACACACACACACACACACACACACACACACCACACTCTCTAAGCTGTCTAGCCTGGGTTAAAATATCGACCAGAATCTATAAAGTGATTCTTCACAATTAAGAGATTGGGCCAAACCGATATACCGTCTCGCATATCTCAAAAAGCTGTGGACTGATTATGGCAAAACTAGGTGGATGAGTTGGATAGGTGACAAGAACAAGCTGATTTGGTTTTGGTTCAGCTCCAGATCCAGATCCAGCTTATCAGTGGGATAGAAAACGTAAACTGTTCAGCCTCGAGGAGGTATGCACTCGACCGAGTGCCGTTCTGGTTTTGAGGAGTGTTTGGTGGAGTAGTCATTCTTGCTATGCTAAGTGAAGGTTGGCGAGAGGTGAACAGCCGTGGGAATGAAACTCTCAGCAGCCAGTGGAAAAATAAACAAATCTTTACCCACTTGGCCAAACATTCATGATTGCAAGACACTTATTACATAACAAAATGAAGTATTCTTAATGTGAGTCTGTCTGCTGTTTTTAAGAAAACAAAAACCATTATATACTCGGGCAGTATGTTATTGCTGTTTGCTGTTCTTGTTCAAACATTCTATTTTGCTTCGTCTCACACTTGCCTTTGTGCCTCTTCGTACATGTGCCATGCGTGTATGTACAACTGTGTGTTTGCATCTCCCTGAATATCCGTTATTTTATTCATAAGTTAAGTGTTCAAGGTACCAAACACCAAAAGACGTCTTGCTGTCTCCTGTCCTTTTGATATGCGTGAGGAATTATGCAAATTTATAATAGTCTGAGTTGTAAATGTCACAAAGGAAACAAGAAAAAGAGCAATCAGAGATTGCAGACCCTCACCACGACTGATTTTGTGTGGTGTATTTTGTGTGGTGTTTGTGTACTGGTGTGTTTCGTAATTAATAAGAGACATAACTAGAATTGTCACTTTTTAACTGCTGGCAGTGATGACCGGGTACCAAGACGTCCCGCTTTGATGCAACCCTGCTTTGATCAGCCACCTGACCCTGAAGCGTGGCATTTAATTTTTTTTATTATTATTCAGTTGAATTTAGAATGGGATTAAAATAAATTCAATTCAAATCAAATAGAACACTAAATAGGTAGAGTCCTGCATTGGAGAAATCAGAAGGAACTCAACGAAGAACAAGAAGCAAATACTTCGATATCGCGCGGCTGGGGGCAGTAAAAGTTTAGGTTAAGAACGATGAAACAATTTTGCAGTTATAAAATTTAAATGTAGACACGGTGAATTAGCATGCATGATGGGAAGAGTTGTGAAGTTGGACAAATTTCTGTTTATAGCCCTCAGATCAAAGGGACGTACGCGGCCATAAGTGTGACAGAACACGTGACAGAAGACACAGGACAGAATAGCCAATTATATAACAGCGCGATGTCGCCGCGCTGTAAAAAAGCAATGATGAAGTCATCAGGAGGAACCTGGATAGGATTCGCATTTCAGCTGCTGCTCCTCTACCCTCAAACCCATCTAAACACAGCCAAGTGAACCTTATTCAGAAAAAAAAGAAACAACCCATATCAAAAAATTAAATAATTCTGGTTGCCAGACCATGTATCCGATCAAGTTGAAATTTAAAACATGCATTCCACATCACTACAAGACCATAAAAGTGAAGTTTCACATCGATTAATTAAGCGGTTCCAGAGAAAACATTATTTAATATTTTTCTTCAATCCAATACGGCTGTCATCACTGCCAACCCATGTGAGCTATCAATTATTCATGAACACACTTGTACACCCTTGGCTTGGGGAACACTTATGTGAAGTTTCCCATTGATTTGTCCAGCTGTTCTGGAGAAGATTTTTATATGTTTTATGGTCAATCCAATATGGCTGCCAAACCATGTGACCAATGACATCATATGTGTCATATGTGTTATAGCCTGGTGTTGGCTTAGCAGTTAGGATGATGGCTTGGGATCCTCGGGTCCTGAGTTCAAGCCATGTTTTACGTTGAATTAACACCAGGGGGTTGACTCAGCCTGTCATCCTTCTGAGGTTGGCAAAATGAGTACCAATGTACTGGTAATAGGGGCACTGCATCAGCGGCATATCCACGCCCCTAACCAATAATGCAACCAGCAGCCAAAAACAAAGGCTGCACACAAAGGGGTATTGACGGATTTATTAAAATGTGGTATTGGTGTGGTGCATGCATGATGGGGTGAATGGCTTCCTCCTGCGAATTAATTAAAAAAAAATTATGTGTGAACCTTTTGTTCCTCATGGACAGGTAGTCATACATGTAAAGTTTTGCCTCAATCTGTTCAGCCACTTCAGAGAAGAAGATTTTTGAAGGTTTAAAAAAAAAGGAAAATGGCTGCCGAATCACGTGACTGATGACGTCATCCAAGTTTTTTTTTTCTGTGGACAATTTTATCCCGATATGACCCTTAAAATTTTTCATACTGATCGGATGTGGCGTTCGACATATGCAATTGTGACGTCATTTTAAAAAAATCACACTCATTCCCCATGAGGAGTACTTGCCATGTGCTCAGTTTCAATTTTTATCCTTGGTGCGGTTTCAGAGATACAGAGGTCCAAAATTTTTCCGTTTTTCCAATACGGCTGCCACACCACGTGACCTATGACGTCATAATTATCATTGAAACATTCTACATGAGTAGTCAGTCACACCAATGGTGAAAATTTTGTCTCAATCCGACAAGCGGTTGTGGAGAAAAACACGAAAGTTCCGTGCGGACGAAAAAAACAAACAGACAGACACGCAAACAGACCCAAATACAATACCCTCTACTTCAGCTGGGGTAATCAGTAAGGCTAAAGAATGTAATCATATAAAACTTGCTGACGAAATCACAGTACTGTTGGATTCCGGCATTCACGAGCGATATGTCCCTGAAAAATGTCGCAAATGTCAGGGAAGAGTGATGACAGACAGAACAAATCAGGACACGACATCATAAAGTGAACAGTAGGAGAAAGGGGAAACACCAACAGCAGGGCAGAGGGAGAAAGTAGATGAAAACAGACAAACAAGGGAAGCAGGTAACGATTAGGGTTAAGGGAGAACACGAAGGGTGGACAATATGGGTACATCAGCCAAATTGTTTGACCACTTTGTGATTTTTCAAGGTCTGAAGAGAGAGACGAGACTGCTGCCTGTCCGTCAGAAGGATGCGATGTCACTGCAGAGAGTGGAGTCATCAGCAATGAGATAAAGAGGATGTTTCAGAGAGTCAGAGAGATCATTGATGAAGACTAGGAATAATATGGGGCCGAGAACACTGCCTTGGGTTACTCCAGCCTTGACAACGAGAGCAGATGAAAAGGTTCCGTTGAGAGCCACATGTTGGCTACAAGAGTGGAGAGAGTCAGTGATCCAAGAGTGGAATTGGCCTTGGATTCCAGAGACAGACAGTTTGGAGAGTAAGACAGGATGCCAGACTGTATCAAAAACTTGAGATATGTCCAGAGAGATAGCCCTCATGTCATGTCTGATACTGAGGGCCTCCACCATTGTTGGGAGAGTAGAAGCAGCATGTCCAAGGTAGAGTGACCAGGTCTGAATCCGAATTGATGACCTGAGATGAGGCTGTTGGAAAAAAGGAATGATTCTATGTCAAGGGGAGCATACACCATATATGGACTTGACAAGGCACCACCAAGTTTTAGAGGAGGGAGACAAGTTTGAAAGGGCTTTGTGGAATGATCCAAGGTTGCTTTCTATTGGATTTGCCTTCCAGGAGGAAAATGCAAGTTGTTTTAAAGAAACTACCTCATCACAAGATTTAGAGCACCAAGAGTGGGAGGATGGGTAGGATAACTGAAGATGAGATGGGATGAATCTGTCCCATAAGAGAGAACAGGTTTCTATGGAAGAATTCCCATGCTGAGTTAATATCAGCGGTGGTGGATATGAGACCAGTCCTGAAAAAAAAACAAAAAAAACAAACAATACGTGAAGCCCGGAGAAGCAGGTCACACTTTATGGCCCGTGAATAATAGGACCGCGAATAGCGGGACCACATATGTCGGGGTTCGACAGTACATATGTTTGTTTTACCCCAGTGCATGAAGCAAAGAGCAGGGTTAAACAATTGGTTCACTCTGTCTGTCTGTCTGTCTGTCTGTCTGTCTGTCTGTCTGCAGACCCAGTCTATGATTGAGGAACTACTTAATTTCAATGAATTTTGTATTTTGAACACTGTAGAGTCTAGAACATGAATGAGAACATGAACCTGAAGCTGAGTAGAACATTAGCTCTGAATTTGGCAAATTGTATGGAATCTCATCCTGAGCGTTCCTGGGCACAGAGGAGTATGGTAATTGCTTTGCTCTGTCTGCCTGCCTGGCAGTCAAACAAAAATTGAAATCATCACAAACAGGAAACTTACTGTGTTTAAGGATGTCATAAAGGACACAAACAACAGGCACTAATAACTAATGTAACGTGTTAAATGTGGCGGTGTCAAAGACGCTGCATCAACTGCAGTAAATTTCCCCAAAAACGTTTTTGTTTTTTTTCGACAACTCCAACTTCAATTACAGTTCACCGCCCTGTTGGCACTTCCAAAAACCTCCAGGTTAGCAATACCTGGAAAAAAATATTACCCCATTTTACACCATCTCGACGAATCAAATTCGCCGCTCATTCTCTCAGCATTGTGGAATGTCGAGATTCAGACAAAATCGCAGCTCATAGGAAATATAGATCATGCTCGGAAATGCAAAGCATGAAATTAAAAGACCCCTTCGTGTCCTTTTTCTCAAGACTGCAAGGTGTTCTCAAGACTCAAGACTGCAAGGTGTTCTCAAGACTCAAGACTGCAAGGTGTTCTCAAGACTCAAGACTGCAAGGTGTTCTCAAGACTCAAGACTGCAAGGTGTTCTCAAGACTCAAGACTGCAAGGTGTTCTCAAGACTCAAGACTGCAAGGTGTTCTCAAGACTCAAGACTGTAAGGTGTTCTCAAGACTCAAGACTGTAAGGTGTTCTTAAGACTCAAGACTGCAAGGTGTTCTCAAGACTCAAGACTGTAAGGTGTTCTTAAGACTCAAGACTGTAAGGTGTTCTTAAGACTCAAGACTGTAAGGTGTTCCATGAACTCTCGAGTTTTAAACAGCGATCTAAGGCTTGTCGATGAGCTTATACATAGGACGGCCACTCCAAAGATTATATCATCCCAACTACAGAATACAGTGCTATTGACCATCTTTATTCATGTCACAACGCTGGACGTAATCTCCATCCCATGTTCCCCGCCCATCCCTCTCCTTTCCACAGATCTCCCAATGTCTCTGTCCCCCACTGTTTTGTCCTTCCCTCTCCCGCCCCTCTTGTCTCACATCCCCCTTACTGTATGTCTGGTGTTGGCTTAATGGTTAGAGTGGTGGGCTTTCGATCCTAGGGTCCTGAGTTAAAATCCTGCTTAGCTGTCGAATTAATACCAGGTGGGGTTGACTCTGCCTGTCATCCTTCCGAGCTCAGCAAAATGAGTGCCAGCTTGCTGGTATCCTGTGTTGGAGTTGCGACCCGTCCAGGATTGTGCCCAATAGCCCAGGAGACTGCTTAAGCAGCACCAACGCTCTGCACGGAGTATGGTCTCAATCTCCCCCTCCTCCCCTTGCTGTGCGTTGTGTGTTTGCTGTCATACGAGCCTCGACAATGTATACAAAAACAAATATATTTATTTTTAAATCCTCATCAACGGACTTCTTCCAACAGTCGACCAACATTTTCATCCCAAGCACAGAAGCCTTTCTTTCTGAGGTGTCCTTAATGCTGTGGATGTGGTTGTGTTAACCTCTTCAGCGGATGCAAGATATCTTCCCCAAAGCATTTTTTTGTAAATTTTGCATTTGAGAAAAATAATTTTGGTGATTTAGTATTTTTCTTCTGCGTCACCATTAATTGAAGGTTTCCGATGTCTCCTTTGCTCAAGCTTCCTATCGAGGCGACACCGTTGACACTGTAGGCAAGCCATCACCGGCACCCTGAACAATTTTAATTCCTGAAATATTGTTTTAATTATAGACATGCTGTATCTGTAAATTACAAGACTCTTCTTCTTCTTCATTAACGGCCACAATTATTCCCACGTCCTTGTCGGGTTGGATGGGGGAAGCTTGGCCCAAGTCATTCACGAATCGGCTGGCCAGGCCTGACGTTCGACTAAGTAGATTTTGTAATTTGTTCAGGGTGCCGGTGATGGCTCACCTATTCTTCGTGAAAGACACCGTGAGGTCTTTAACGTTCATCAACGAATACCGGCAGACAGAACACCCAGTTTTACGTCCATCCGAAGGACAGCATCACCCATTGATGAATCACCCTGCGAAACACTGGGATTTCAGAATTTATAGCTGGGCCAGGATTCAAACGCAGGGTAGATAGCTCAGAGGTAAGTGTGTGTACCTTTTGGTGATCCCATCAGCCCTGTAAATAACAAGACGGTATTACATGTATAATTTTATGATAATCTGGACCTTTTACTTTTAAAAAGTTAAACTTAGGATAACATAACATTTTGATTTAGCTTAACACCTCCAGGGCAGAGGCTTTACTCAACATCTCTATTTTTACATGAAGTACAAGGATACCAGTCGACAATGGACACAGCAACACAGCTTGTAGGGTTTCAACCTGTGATCTTAGTTGCCTTAGCTGTCTATGTGCTCGGTTCATCAGCTCAAAGAGGACAACCCAAATATGATTTTCCCATACCTACATCATACACAGGTATACACACAAATAACTTTGGTGCAGAAGGAGGCCATTCGACCCATCATGCCTGCATTGCCCCAACCCGAGAAACAATCACCCATCCACACATAAGCCACCTACAAGTCCTGCCAATATACCCATACCCCTCCTTCTCCAATGCATCGAGTTACCTGTCTAATTCCAACTTAAACTAATCCACCCCCTCCATTGTCTCCACCTTTCAAGGGAGACCATTCCATGCATTAACCAATCTCCGAATGAAAGAACCCTGCCTTAAAACTGTCCTAATCACCCCCACGCAGGTGAAACGAAAAATGGAGTTTCGCAATCGATTCACTTTGTCTGTCTGTCTGTCCACAAATGTCAGTCTATGATCGAGGAACTACTTAAGTTCACTTGAATGTTACATTTTGAATATTAATCAGAGCACGAACCTGCAGTTTAGCAGTACTTTGGCTCTGAATTTGTCCTGATTGTGCAGCGCAGAGAGGAGTGAGATAATGTTTTATTCGTTCTGTCCATCTGGCAGCCAAACAAAATTGAAAATAATTCCAAACAGGAATCTTACTATCTTTAGTGACGTCAAAAAGGACACAAACAACAGGCACGAATGATGCAATGTGTTAAATAAGGTGGTGAAAAAGAATCTGCATCAATAGCGGTAAACTTCCCAATTTTTTTTCAACAACCTTCAAAAGCCTTATTTTATTTCAAGTTGATTATATACTTGAATACTGTGGAACACGAATCGCCTTTTAGGCACTTTCAAAGCACTTCTGGTGAGCAGTATACTCTAGTAGCTCATGGTGGTTTTGTATGCACTTGTATGTCCAGAGCTAAACTCTTCAAAAATCGTCTAATTTAAGGTCATTGAACAATTTTTGGTTGGTAACACATTTGCCACTAGCGGCGAAATAGGTGAAATGTCCACGACCCTTTTTAAGCGAAGTACTACCACCCGCCATGACTGTATCTCCAGAACCGTTGGACCTAGAAGGTTGTGTGACCACTCAAAATGTTCGGAATGGACACATCATGGGGGATCAGTAATACATTTCCATTTCCAAAAGTCAATGGATTTTAAGATATTTGCCAAAAACTGATTTCAACATGTTACGGACTTCAATTATTCATAATTGTTCCTTCTTCTTTGTTCAATTACTTGACTCCTGGAGATTCTAGGTGGGCAATAATCTGCATTAAAAAAGATTACAATTAACCATATTATTTCTTTGTTGTAGGAGGCGCTCGGTATTCAAGTGTTAAAGAGTTCTCTGGCTGATGTGCTGCCCTGCCAAGTCATTGAGAGGTCACACCTGGTCAAAGGCACTGGTGATATACCAGAGTCATTTTCAACAACACCATACAATGATAATTGAAAACACAGTATTGATGATGATTATTTCCTTTGGTGCATGGCTAGACAGCTTCACAGCAACAACTAGAGGGGGAGCACTCGGGAGAGTGCAAAACCTCCGCCGCCAATACTGCTGGGTCACTCAAGTGAACCTTATATCTTATTCATTAAATATGATGTCAACAGTGCTGACAGAGTTATAGTTCTTTTGTCCATTTTTTTTGGGGGGGGGGGTTGGAAATCACTGAAAACATGTAAAAATGCAAAAAAAAAAAAACTCGAAATTTTGTTGAAAAAAAAGTTGCAAATTTTTGTTTTCTCTAACAATTTTTGGGGGGGGGTTGGAAATCACTTAAAACATGTAGAAATGCAAAATATAATTTTTTTCTTTTTTTTGGGGGGGGGGGGCAACAATTTTTTTCGGGGGGAGTTGGAAATCACTTAAAACATGTAAAAATGCAAAAAAAATTTCTATAACAATTTTTTTTTGGGGGTGGGGTTGAAAATCACTTAAAACATGCAGAAATGCAAAAAAAATTTTCTCTACCAATTTTTTTTTTGGGGTGGGGTAACAATTTTTTTTGGGGGGGGTTGGAAATCACTTAAAACATGTAGAAATGCAAAAAAAAAATCTCTATTTTTTGGGGGTGGGGTAGAAAATTTTTTTTGGGGGGGTTGGAAATCACTTAAAACATGTAGAAATGAAAAAAAAAATTTTTTTTTCTCCAACAAATTTTTTTGGGGGGGGGGGACCAAGTCCAAAATTTAATTGCATGATCCTTGGACCATACCTAACTCCCCCCCCACCAAGTTTCGTCGAAATCCGTCGAGGAGTTTTTCCGTAATACTGTTCACAAACAAACAAACAAACAGGAAGGGGTGAAAACAGTAACCTCCGTTACGTCCATCTTCGAAGACGGGGGAGGTTAATATAATGAGTGCGCTCCAGGATCAACTGAAATTTGATATTACGAAGACGTCATTTGTACCCATCCTTCCATATGTCGCGACGGAAATGGACACAATATTCACATCCATGCTCAACTTTCAAGATGTCTTGAAGCAAAAGAATGCCATGTCGGGGGCATTATGGCCTGATGAAGGGGTGTATGCAACCGCAAAAGAAATCCAGCTGTTGAAGCCCGAACAGGTTGGTAACATATTCCTTGGAATGGGACCATTTCACATGGAGAAGATTGTAATCGCTTGCCTTGGAAAGTTTCTAGGCTGTATCGGTATTGATCTGGCTTTGATTGAGACGGAAGCCTTTGGGAAGCTTGTTGTGGAGAATAGTGTCATGACAGGAGGTCACAACTGTAAAGGCAAGGAGGCAATGAGTCTGGTATCAGAGGTGATGACAGTTCTTATGTTTGAAGAGTTTCAGACTGACCAGGACAGTACTCATTGTGAACTAGAGAAGCAAATAGAGACCATGGAAACTAAGATGCAGCAGGCTTTAGATGTTGACCATACAGAATTCAGGGAGATTTGGGAAGAAAGCAAGCTCCTACATGCGGACTTGAAGAAGTCTTTCACAGAATGGAAAGAAACATCAGGCAATGAAAATGTGAGGAACTGGAGCTTGTTTCTGGATGAGCTGTATCCTATCCTGAGGGATCTTACACACTCTATTCGACAAGGCGATTGGCATCTTTTCATTTCAGCTGTGCGTAGGTGCGTGCCTTTGTTCTTCGGGTTTGGCCGGACAAACTATAGCAGATGGGGCACGCTGTTCCTTTAAGATTGCCTTGACATACAAAGGAAGTTCCCAGGTATGTACAGATGTTTTATAGATGGTGGATGGGTGATGTACCACACTCTCCAACAAGGCAGTGCAGTAGGCTTTGACATGGCACTCAAAAAGTGTTACAATAAACCCGCTAAGGTTGCAGGAGGTATCATTGCGATGACAAGACAGAAAGAGGCAGTAGCCTTATGGAATCTCTTAAAGCATGAGAAAGATCTTCATGTGGCACAGCTGCTCGAATGGTGTAACTTGGGCGACAAAGACGACAGTGAACTGAACCTACACCATGAGTTCAATCCAAGTTCTACGAAGATTGGCCATGAACGCGCAAGGACACTTTTGGTTACAAAAAATCCATCAACAATCCATTCAGCACTGGGATCGGACTTCACAACATCTCTACTGGAGCTGATATACCCCAGGAGGTTGTTTATGGATTACTTGAATGCCTGGAAACTGGTGAGAAGAGTTACCAAGAGTTTGTTGAGACCAGATTTCGGAATAAGGGGAAACACCGACATGACACAATACCTACTAACCGCAAGACTGTTTTCGTGAAGCATGCTTCTACACCGTCCACAGCGAAGAAATCGATGGCAAAAAAAGATGCTGCAGAAACGATTAGGTACATTGATTATGCCAGAGAAAGAGGGTACAGCATGCTGGAGCTCCTGAAGTATGAATTAACCAGCACATCCCAGTTCCTCACCACTGAATGTAAAGATGGCATCAGATTGAAGAAGCCTGATAAAGCCTCCTTATCGAGAGAACTAGTCAATCAACTTCCAGAGGGGAAAAGGAATGTCAAATGTGATGCTCGGATGACAATAGTGGACTTCCTGGCACTTGTGCGAAAACTACCAATGAAAAAGATGGGCCTTGACACATTTGGGCAATTGGCTGAGAGTCTTTCCAACAGCATTCTTGCTCAAGGTTCTGAGTCCACAAGAATAGACATTATTTTTGATGTTTATCAAAAATCATCAATCAAGCAAATGGAACATGCACAGAGAAGTTCTTCTGAAGAAAGCACTATCACCATTAGGTCTGACAATCAGAAACTCCCTGTCGATCTTGATATGTTCTGGAGCTCAATGTTGAACAAAGTAAGGTTGCAGGAGTACGTCTTCAAGTGGATGCTGCAGAATGTTGTGTCAGAAAAGGAAATTATCTTTGGAGGAGTATATGGGGGGTGAATGTAGGAAACTGTTAGCTGGCACTGAAACACAGATCGCAGAGCTCTCAAGCAACCAAGAAGAAGCCGATGACAGAATCATGTTCCATATTAATGATGGTGTTGTGAAACACGGGGTTCAATCAGTCTTGGTTGACTCACCTGACACAAATGTCTTTGTCAACCTCATCTTCCACTTCAAGAAAACCTGGCAACTACAAAAGCTGTTTGTAAAGCTTAGTAACCGGAAATACAAGACAACTGTACCAGTCCACCTGTTAGTTGATCAACTGGACAACAATTTGGTGTCGTGTCTCCCAGCCATTCATGCACTTAGCGGGTGTGACAGTCCCAGCAAGGTGGGTCCAAAACTGTCTGGCATGAAAGCATCCATGGATCTCTCCCTACTGGAAGGGTTTGGTGAAAAAAAATTCCTTGTGTCTGGATTAAAGAAGACCGACTGTTCCACATTGGATGAGTATCGTTGGGAGCAGTACCACAACTCCAAGAAAGAGCTAGACTTCAACCAGCTTGTGCGCTGTTCTTCAACGCTACGAGAACACATAAAGCGAGCATATCTGCAATGTAAGATGTGGTTACAAGCTCCAAATCCTGCAGTCACCAAACCAGATCCACGCCAGTATGGTAATAAAGCAACAGATGTTGGAATTACACCTGTGATACTGCCAGTACCGTGCAGGCCCGATGACCTGCCCCCTCCATGCAAATGTCCATCATGTTTGAGTACCAAGACGTGCACTTGCAGAGGAATGAACATAAAATGTGTGGTGTTTTGTGGCTGTAGTAAAGGCAAAAAGTGTAGAAATCCACATAATTAAACTCTAAAATATGGACAATGTGCAAAATTACAACAGGTAATATAATAAAGGGTCAGAACTGTCGTGCGTACCATGCTGAAATCAGTTTTTGGCAAATATCTCAAAAACTATTGACTTTTGGACATGGAAATGTATTACTGACCTCCCATAATGTGGCCATTCCGAACATTTTGAGTGGTCAACCTTCTAGGTCGACCTTTCAACCTTCTAGGTCCAACGGTTCTGGGAGATACAGTAATGGCGGGTTGTAGTACTTCGCTTAAAAAGGAGCGTGGCCATTTCACCTATTTCGCCGCCAGTGGCAAATGTGTTACCAACCAAAAATTGTTCAATGACCTTCAATTAGATGATTTTTGAAGAGTTTAGCTCTGGACATACAAGTGCATACAAAACCACCATGAGCTACTGCAGTAGTACTCAGACAAAATATTACAGCATTTTGCATCATCAGTACCAATCAAATTTGCCACTCGCAGACCCCGCTCATGTCCGCGTTTCTCAAGACTACGTGGTGTCAGGTGTTCTATGAATTCTCCAATTCTCATCTTCATTGCTCTCAAACTATACCCACTGGTCTGAATACTGTCCACTTTCTGCCGACGAGTGTTTCACTCTCCTCCTCTTTGCATTTAACAATTTTCTGGAATGAGCCTTTTCGAGAGACAATCGCAACAATCCCAATAGCTTGAAGCAAAATACAGTACGGTGGAACTCCCATATAATGAACATCACAATTAGCATGACACAATGGTAGCAGTTCGTCTGCAGCCATGGAGTCCCTGTGTCACTTATTTTCGGGTTCGCTTTCTCGGACAGGTGCAATAAGAAAGGTGGAGGTGTAATAGGTAGTAACGGAATGAAATGCTGGAATTATATTTTTTACTATATGAAGATAAGTAACGAGCAAAATGATGGCTTCCTTTGCAGAGATTTTCTAGGGAAAAGTACCTTGAATGGCAACAAGATTGGCATGTGGGGGCAGCAGGGAGGTCGGTCCATCAGGTCACGTGCGAAGCAACCTTTTGGCCAGAACTTTATAACCTTTGGTTTCTCAGAGAAGAGCATCAAACTGGGAATAAATCAAAATAAACATATTTCAGACAGGGCTGCTGACCACCGACAGTTCTATTTTGATGAAATATTAAGGTGTATATATAATTAATTGAAAACCTTCAATCCACCATCAAACATAACGGCTGCTAATGACGTGTCTGCTTTGGCTCTGAGTTTAATAATTCAGGCACTTTAATATTACATGACAGTGATAAATTGCATTGATTTGTGGGCACCAGAGAGAGAGGCCGGAAGTCCATGGCAATACCAAACCATATTTGGCTTGCTAAAGCTACTTTATAAATAATTAACATGTTAACCAGTTGATCAATTGCATGATCAATGTGTTTGATCGATTAATTGCTTGCCGCGTCATATTTGTTCACCAGACAGCTATCTTATTTCCATGTCAACATTTATATATGTATATAAGATTGTAGTGGTTGGGATGACACATTTTTTAAAGAAAAAGGTGCATCTCACCAAAAAAAGGTCACTATCTTCCCTGCTGATCTAGTGATATACTAGAACGACCACTCGGTGGAGCACATAGCTCTGAATCCGGACCTGAACCAAATTCGAATCGACTTGTTCATGTCACCGATCCAACTCATCCACCTAGTTTTGCCATAATCCGTCCATAACTTGTTGACATATCCTGCGAAATATCGGTTTTAGCTCGATTACTCAATGGTGAAGAATCACGAAAAAAATTCTCTTTTCGGGATCCGGATCCGGATCTTTACCAAAATCGAATCAATTCTTCCTTGTAACATGCACAACATGCCCAGCAATTTCATCCAAATCCTTCCACAACTTTTTGAGATATCATGCATACAAACAGACAAACAAACAAACAGACAGACAGCCGTGAAAACATGACCTTCTTCCTGTTCCACACAAAGGAAGCCAGACGAAGGATGAAGCAATTGGGCCCATTGTGCATGTTCCACATAGCCACACCCTTGACACTCAGTCTGAACAAGGTAACACAGTAGTGGTTGTCGGGGATGAAAAGGGTAGAAGGAGAGGTGTGTAGAGCTATTAAAGAGATGATAGAACTGGGCAGGGGGGAAAGGTATGATCGGGGAAGGGGTATGGGGTTGTCGGGGGGAAGGAATACGTAAAACAGACAAGACACCTCCTCTTCACTCTAAATTTTTTGTTTGTTTTAAAGAAATTCCAATATCCAGATGGAACAACATGTACACAACACACACTCATAGATCACACCAACCAATCTGGAGCTACCTTCTTCTCCAACTGATGTCCCTGTTCCCGACATATATCCCCTTTAATTCCAAGTGTCCACCCAATGATATTTTCAAGCTCTCTGTCTCGGCTGTGACCACTTTACCAGGAAGACCATTCCACACATTAATGAGTGTCTGTGTGAAATAACCCCAGATTGCTTCCATCCATCCATCCATCCATCCATCCATCCATCGGGACAACACTCTGTGCAGAGCATTGGTGCTGCCGAAGCAGTCTCCTTGGCTATTGGGAGCAATCCTTGGGCACCACTCCGACACAGGACAACAGCAAGCTGGCACTCATTTTGCCAACCTCGGAAAGATGACAGTCAGAGTCAACCCCACCTGGTATTAATTCAACAGCCAAGCAGGATTTGAACTCAGGGTCCTGGGATCCCAAGCCCACCACCCTAACCATTAAGCCAACACCAGGCACAGATTGCTTCCATTATAACTGCTGCATATGCTCTTTTCAACAACAGTTCAATCACATCCTTTCTGATAACAAAAAAATCCCAGACTCTCTTCTGGCTTGACCTACCTAACCCTGACATCAATCTGGTAGCTTAAATAAGTCTGAGCACGTGATCTTAACGATGTCCCTCCATAAGCCCCGTCCCCTAACACCTGAGCAACTTTGGAAAAAAAAAAAAACTCCCAGCACACAATTAAATTGCAGATACAAGTCAAAAACGTAAGCACTCAGCGAAGTTTCATTGCAATTTGATAGTGCTGTGCAACAAACACAGGTCGTTGGTAAAGTAGCTGTGTGACCAGTTAAACTGCATACAGTACATAGTAACTCAAGGTAATGCTTCGTTTACAGGTGTGATGTGATTATGACGTAACTGCGAAGTATGCACCTGTCTATAATATAAGGTCCTGCCTTTCCCTGAGCAAACACCAAAATTCCCAAAACATTGGATGACATCAGTTTTTACTTTTGCAGACAATGACCACAGATCCTCACCTCCTTTAACGCAACATTGTAACTCTTTTTTGTTGTTCCCCAGGTGTTGTTGTGGCAAGTTTCTTTTTGTGCTACTCACCGGACACCATCGCCTCAATCATGTACATCTCTATCAGTGACTGGAACAATCCTACGGTGCACTACGTGTACACGGCAGTCAAAATATACCTGGCTCTTCCTCTGTGGTACCTCAACTCTGCTTTGGATCCTTTGCTTTTCAGCATTTCCTCGCGACGGTTCCGCCAGGCGTGCCGCGAGATCCTGTACTGTGGCCCAGCAGAGTCTTTCCTGCCTCCTGTGTCGACCGTCCGCAGCCAACAACAATCACACATAATGGGTCACGCGTGGCCTCATGCATCTCAGGGATGTGACACTGCACAGTCATTGTCGCCTGCCCGTGCCACCGAGATTGAAAAGGTGGTTCCAATTCGAAAAAGCTGTGAGACCTCCTCAAAACGAGAAGTCTCTGTTGAACACACGGAAGATGATGAATCAGTGGTCGGTGGTCATGATGGAGGTGACCGCACCGCTGTGGCATTACCGGCCGATGACTTCGTGGGTGATGCCACCAGCAAATGATTGGTGAATGATGGAACCACACAGCAGCAACATTATTTTATGAACCAGTCAATTGCAATTAACTGGTTAGTTGTGTTCCTAACAACGAGCCCTACTGAGTACAGAAAAATGGCAGGGAGAGGGGAGTAGGGGCGAAGAAAGTTGACAAAAGGAAAGGAAGAGGAAGATACCAGACTCCAGAGCAAGGCATATGATTGGAAGGAAAAAGGGGTTTTCCCCCTTTTTCTGATCGTTTCATAACCAAAATCGACTTAGACTCCAATGGTGTCAGGAAACTCGCACACCGCTTCGTGATGATGTGCCACACCGGCTGGAAATTGCATTGCAAAGGACCAACATCTGTCCCATCGAAGCTCGTGTCAGGCCATTTCCCCCAAACCATGGGGATATGTTGGCCATAATACGGCCAAAGGGTATTTCGAGCATATCCATACAGTAAAAGAAAAGGAAGATGCACACACAGGAAACAGGGAAGTCATGTGACGTTCATATTTCAGATTGAGGACGAGCGGAGTTTTAAGTCGGCCATTTTAAAAATGAGATCCCAAAGATGGCACAATTGAGGTTTCAGGTAAATTGTGAAAAATGAGTTGTTTTACTAAAGTTTGGCACACATTTGTGGATGCACGACTTGTTTGCAAAGATTAAAATCATTTCCTGTGTTTGTTTAAGCCCAATGTACATATTTAAGGTAAATGGACATTTTTAAAGGTTCATGAGCAAGTTTTTGGCCTCACACATTCATACTGTTGTTACCTGCATGGGAAGGGGTGGGAGCTTCCTGTATGGTATGCATGTTTTATAAAGGTGTCCATGCTGTTCTGTGTAGCTACATCTGTGAGGCCAGGTACAGTATAAGTGAGACAGAATGCCGTAAAGTTGTCCCGTGGAGCACAGTTCCCCATCTTCACCCGCCTCCTCCTCATTATGATTGTTACTCCCCCATCACATTTACATTATTGCTGCAGGTTCACGCCATTCAGTGTGCCCGACATCACCAGCCAATAATTTGTGTAAAACTAGTGTGACACTCATAGGCTCGGGCTAAGTGGTGGCTGGCAGTGCTATGAAAGTCCGCATAGTCACGGCTGTAAAAAGGCGCACCACAAGTGGCATACGACGGTTGGTGCCAATCGAATTCAGGTTTTCATGAGTTGCTGTTACCGAGCAGTTCTCTCTTCAATTTGTGGTCAGTGGTGTGGAAAGAGTACAGGTGGCACCAGAAACTTCACAGGAGGGATAGAGTCCTCATCTTCGTTATGCACTTACGGTGCACTGGCTGGAACTCCACCGGACTCCATCTCTCACCATTGTGTGGCTATGCCAGCCTCGAGGTGGAGCACTGTCTTCATCACCTGTTATCTTTCAGTTAATTAATCTACCCAAGCTTGAGGGTTACTATCTTTCAGTTAGCATTCCCCTACTATCACGGGCTAATTCCTTCGGTGTGTTCTCTGTTGTCTCGCTGAGCTTCCGTCATCAATCTGTGCCCTCGTTGTCAATTTTACCGGAGGAAATTAATCAATAGTATTGTGCTTGTTTTCATTATTCCATCCTATTTTCATTGGAATTAAACTGTTGATTGTCAGCGTTGGGATGTTTTCTCTCATCATCATAGTTCTGTTCGGAGAGTGAAACCTCTTAAGGTTAGTGGTAGTATAACTTTCCCATGCACCGTTTCAATTCGACCAATCCCTGTTTGAATATCCCCCGGGTCCATGCCCACCTGTATCAGGTGTATGGGGGTGGTGTGAGCGACATCTTCCTCCACTTCTGAGTGTATATTGAACTAGTAGGGTTCACAAGTAAGTTTATGTCAGTCCTTGGATAGAGGCTACAGATCAACCCTCATATGTTTGTACGTACAATTACCTTGTTAGGTTGTATGTAGTGATTATATAAAGCTTACATGACATCCTTTAGCTTCCTGGTTCAACAGTGAATAAGATGTGTTTTGTTAAAGATGGTCCTTGGTGTGAATGTGGAATAAAATAAATAAACTAACAAGCCGCTAACGATAAGATTTTAGTTTCGGCGACACTTTTGTCCCGGTATTGGTCACACGGCGTTCATTTTTGCATGAATTGTATTTTTATTTTATCCTTCCATCTTTGTTTAATCACAGGGTCAACAATTTTTCTCACCACCAAAGTTTTCTTCCTTTAAGATGTAGTAAATAGCCAATAATAGAATTGCTTTGCTTAATCCACAAATGTATTTCTTGTTTCATCCAGAGAGTGTGAGGATAGTACCAAGTCACTTTCAAAATACAATATGGCACCAATTTCATGTTTACTCATCAAACCAGGTTTCTGGGTGGAGTCGATGGATTGAACTTCCTTATTATAATCTGATCACTCACCAGGGGAAGACCATCCTCATATAGTCCTCAGCACAATGACTGCTGTGGTAGCAGCACCTTATATTCAGGGAAACAGTACATTGCATAACATGTGAAAAATGGCAAAAATCTCACTTGCTCCAGGCTAAAACACAGCTTGCATTGGAAGAGCAGTCATAAATTGTCTGTACTCAAACTCCAGTTGGGTTTGACAACAAGGTTCTTTAAGTTCAGAACCAGACTTGGGAATTGCGGAATGGTTGCAGTGTCTGCTCTGAATCTGGGAGGTCGGTGGTTTGAACTCCAGCTGAGTTGTGTCACAGACTTAAAACTATAAGAGCACTCGGTAGAGCGCATACCTCCACCACCTAATGCCTGATCCACGAGAACGTATCGCGCCCAATACATTTTTGAAATACCATACTATATAATACGACATCGTTTTTGGCCCAATCTCTCAATGGTGAAGAATCTCTATATAAAAAATAAATAATTACAGTATCCAGATCTGGATTCGGATCTTCACCCAAATCGACTCAATTCGTCCTTGTCACACACCGAACCTGTCCATCAAGTTTCGTCCGAATCCGTCAACAACTTTTTGAGTTATCCTGCACACAGACAAACAGACAAACAAACAAACAGACAGACAGGGAATAAAACATGACCTCCTTCCACCTTCAGTGATGGTGGTAAAAATGGTATGTACTGCTTCCTTGCTGCTTTTGGATTTAAAGAGGACAGAACATGGACAAATAACCATAGGTTGGCAATCATTGCACAGGTTTTTATGGGCCTAATGGCCTCCTGCATTTAAGTTCCTTGTAAGGGAACATATCATATTATTATACGTTGAAAGGAAACATATCAAACACTAGTTTATGAAAATGGAGCATGTCACAAAGATGAACATATGAACAACATTTCAATATTGCTGACATTCAGGGGGAAGGAGCAAATTGTTTTAAATAATCTGTTCTGTTCTTGCATATGGCAGCTTGGCTGCCAGGGGAGCTATCATTTCTTGGAAGCGCAGCTGTGCCGCTGATGCTGTGTCGCTCCACCAGTACGCTGGTACTCATTTCGCCGACCTCAGAATGATGACAGGCTGAGTCAACCCCACCTGGTGTTAATTCAGCAGCCAACAGGGCTCAAACTCAGGACCCGAATATCCCAAGCCGGTCCACCCTAACCACTAAGCCAACACCAGGCTGCTTTAAATATAATGAATTGAGTTTAAAAAAATTGTTTCTACAACTCCGTATCACGGGACTTTTGAAGTGAGAAATATCCGTGGATGAGAAACGAGGCACTCCCACAAGGTTCAAAGTCCACTTACTGGCAGCAACATCAGCGATCGGCGACGGTTTTGGTAGAACGCACCCCTCCACAGTTCTTCAGGCCTTGCACCGCCACACATCGTCAGTTGCATCGCCCTACTAAGGGCAGCTGTAAGATCTCAGCTCTGTCAGCAATCCGAGAAAGTTCTCCAACTCTTTATTTGTGAAGACGTGTACCCCTTCCTCTCAGGTACCTTTCCAAGTATTTTCGACTTATTTTAGAAGCTTTGTGAGCCATTTTAGCTGACAATCCTTATCTCGCAAGCACAAAAGTTTTTAGCGTGCCCCAATGACCGCTGTTGCCAGGAGATTCTACCCACGCGCGCAAAACATTCTGAGGTGGATTTCGTCATTTTAAAAGTCCTGTAAAACTGTTACGGGGCCGGGACGTCGACAGTGAGCATGACCGCCAGATGGAGCCGCAAGCCGGCTTGACCGATCGCCCGGAATGTGAAGGTCATCACCCTGGATAACTCCGGAACTGACGGGTCCTTTATCGGACCGAAGTTCGTCAATGGATAAACCACGTGGGGTAGGGTCGATTGCCAATTTCAATTTACCTAAGTACCCACATGGTCCGACTACCGGGGAAGTTCACCCTCGGCCGACTTTGTCCGAATCGAGTCGCTATCGCTGACTCGGATCCGGCGTAACCGAGCGGAATTACCAAAGTCAGGCCGGACCAAATGAACAAGTTACCAACACTAATCCTCAAACACGCGTCATGTCGAGCCAATCAAAGAAACACAAAACGAGCTGATACATTTAACAATCGGGGTTATTTATAATAATAATAATAATGGGGAACTAGGGAACACAGAAGAGCAGATTTAAACCGACTATACGAGATGCAATGCAATTATATACAGCACACAAAGCACTTAACAGTTTTCTAATTGTTAGACGGGCTCACAGACACACATACGCGCGCGCGCGCGCGCACACACACACACACACACACACACACACACACACACACACACACACACACACACCCAATAAATGGTGGCTGATGCCTTTAATACGGAGTTCAGCTCGGAGGGACAGATGAGCTGAAGCCCAGGTCCTATCTGGGACCTTTCCACCTCATGTGGTCTTCCAGCTGTTCGGACCGGGCACCAGTGAGGGCGAGCTGGTTCCAACCACCGCGAGCCGCGAACCTTTCCGAGCTCCGCGGATCCCCTCGCGCTCCGGAACACATGCTGGTGAGACGAGGCGCCCATCCTTCCCGAAGATGTGTCGCTTCCTCGAAGAACCACCGACCAAGATGAGGCCAAGGAGTCACACCAAGGAGAGACCACGAAGAGCTCCACGGACCAAGAAGAGCCAGCCGAACCAGACCACGAAGCAGAGCAGAAACCACACCAGCACCAGAACCAGAACAAACCCCAGCAGAGCCAAACCAAGATGAGGCCACGAAGCAGAACAACAACCACCAAAAGAACCAACCAGCAGAGCAGAGGGTCCCCTTCTTATCCCACTCAGCCCCACCTCGCTTCTGGCGTGACTCATTCGCCCTCGTGCGCTGCCCCCCGCAACCGCGGGTGGGGGTGTTTACCTTGCTGTCTACCGGACCCGCCCCAACCGTCATTCCGGTTTACGCCGTTGAATGTCGTGACGGGAGGGTTCTTCGTCTTCTTCTTCTTCTTCTTCTTTGTGGAGGAGGGTCGTTCTTCTTTGTTGTTGTTCTGATTGAACCCTCCCTATTAAAATAAATCACAGCGCATTTACATAGATTTACCCATTAAACAATGGAAGGCGAGCTATCTATAGAACACGTACTTACCGAGATAACTGAGCTAAAGGACCTGAATGTTGAGTGTGATCGATTTCCAAATTCGTAACAATACGTGAAGAAGAACTGCTTGTGAGGGTAGGCGGAAAGAGTCATCACTAAAGTCTAAAGATGACATCACCGATTGAGGCACGGCCACATCTGGCACCTCCTGTGTGACGTGACGCAACAGGTGCACAGACTATTTGTACAAGTATCGGAAGACCTTGAAAAAAGTTGTTTTATCAGTTCACCTTTTGTAGAACGAAAATTCAGGTTAAACTTGATCTGCCAAATCAATAGTATACAGAATAAAAGGGAGGCTGGCTGATGCAGCTTCGGATTTAAACACTGATTGATAACTTTCGATGTTACTTTTATTTTCAACTTTTAAATATCTGTGTTGTGCTGCTTAATTAGACGTACCTTTGTATTTTTGCGATGAAAGGCTTTGCTACGGACCCCATTGAAGTGATAGGTAAAATAAATGAGCAGATTCCTGTTTGTGAGTTTTGATTTTAATACATGATGAAAAGTCGTTTCGATATAAAATCGTTTAACTCGATTCGATTTTTACATTTTTGGCCACCGTTCATCGACCTCCATTGTTTTGGTGCGCCCTCTACTGCTGGAGGTAAGGTAGACATAAGGCGAAGAGTTAAATCCATCCCCGCAGGTCCAATAGCTTTTTCCATGGAAATGGTTAATTATAAATTATAAACTTTAATGCCAATTCGAATTACTACTATGTCACCCCCCTCTTCTCCCCCAACGATCTGTAACAATGGGCCAACCATCCAACCAACACCATGCACTTTACGGAATTTATAGATGGCTCTTTCAGAAGCATCATTTATCTCACTGTCCCAATTATAAATGTACTCATTTCATCCAAACACCCCATTCCCATCCTTAGTCTGAATAAAATAGTCTGGATTTGTGAATAAAGGAGATAAAAACTCTCAACAAACATATTTATAAGAGACATGTCTTGTTTGTAGATATAATTTCAATATCTTTGTGTTGGAAATCCTTCTTCGATTTTGAAATCAGTCTCTGTACCCAATTTCTCATCAATTCGAAATAATATGTGGAAAAGTGAAACTATAAATAAATTAATGACCAATAGACTCAGGATATCTATTTCAAAACAGCCAATGAATCAATTATCTTGACTTAGCAATATAGCTGCAAGTTGTTGAACACACAATATTCCCAAAAATAACGAACAGCACAAACAAACCTGCCCACACTGCCAACACAGAATATGCTTTATAAATGTGTGTTAAAGTGATATTCTAGATAATGCTGCACGTCTGGCTTACATGGAAAACTAAAGTTCATCGAACACCTTACCCCACTCAGTCTTGAGAAAAAGGACATGAGAAGGGTCTTTTCAATCTTGGTTTGCGTTTCCAAGAACAATCTATATTCACTTTGTTCATCAACTTTGAATAACAGGTGCAATGGCAATCAAACAAAGCCAACGGGTCAAACGGAATAGTCCAGAGCTGAACTTTAAACCAACTCTTCTTGGAGAAACTGACAATTTTGGAATGATCATTGAGAAAAAGATATACTAAATAAACACATCTTTTGGACGAAGTTAGCTCTGTGTTGTTGCATCGCTAGGTACCGCAATTTTGTCTGAATCTCACTGTTACTCCGCCCTCAGAGCGTGCGGCAAATTTGATTAGTCGAGACGACGTAAAAGTTTTCCTAAGAAGGACTAATGTGAAGATTTTTGGAAGTGCAAACAAGGTGATATGTGTTCTATGGTGTTCAAATATATAGTTCAATTGAAATAAAATAAGAATTTTAAAGGCTGTAGAAAACAAACAAACATTGAATCGGAAGCTTACTGACATTGACGCTGTGTCTTTTACACCACCTTATTTAACACGTTATATTAGGACCGTACTTCATGCCTTTTGTTTGTGTCCTTTATAACATCACTAAAACAGTACATTTCCTGAGTGGAATGATTTTCAAACTCGTTTGACTGCCAGACAGGCAGACACAATGCTTTACCACAAGTGCACAGGTGCGCTCGGGACAAGACTCTGGACAATTTACCAAATTCAGAGCCAAAGTTGTTAGAACCCATTCTGGGAAATCTTGGAACATCATACGAGGATTCCAGTTAAGAAGAGTACAATCGAGCACTGAAGGAATGGCACAATATTATTCCTAATATTCATCAACTTATGAAGCAGTTTTAGGCAAGTTAACACTTTTTAGAAGTTAAACAGTTGTGAAGAACTTTTTGAAATATCATATCATTTCTTTTTTCACTTTTTATATACCAGTGCATGCCCATACATGCGTGTCCATACGTGTGTGGCCATACGTGCATGGCCTGCCAAGCGAGCAGTTCGTTCTTCATCCGTTTCAGCTGCATGACGCCTTGTCACGCGAGTAGCGTCGCGTGTCAAGCGAGCAGCTCGTGCTTCGTTAGATTCCATTGCGCGTGCATGACACGCAGCTTCGTTCCTTCGCTGTCGTAAACGACGACTGGATTGGGGCATTGTGTTTAAAAAAATCTAGAAAGAAATCGAGAAAGTACAGAAATCGAGAAAGAAAGAATACAGTAAGTCGATAAATCGAGAAAAAATCGAGAAAGAATACAGTAAGTTGTCACTATCCGGAAGTCCGGAAGTTAAGTCCTCACTGTCCGGAAGTTCGCATATCGCAGTTACGATTATTCGCAATTTAGTTATAATGGCCAATTATTTAATTAGCGCCAACGTATTTTGCCTTTTCGCAATGTCATCGCAGGAAAAACACAAAGAGAAGATAAGAGAAAAGAAAAAAAAAAGAAAAAAAAAACCGTACGTGCAAACAAAAATAAAAACTTTCAAACAATCGCACAGGCCGTTCCTTCGCTCTCGTAAACGACGACTGCATTGGGGCATTGTGTTTATCTATAAATACGCATAAGAAATCGAGAAATTATTAGAATACACTAAGCCATCACTATCCGGAAGTCCGTACGTTGTAACCCGTAATGGGGAACGCGGCTGAGGTTCTCTTCCCCATCGGCCACGCCTACGCAGCAACGTGTCTTGTCATTGGTTGGTAAATAAATGGCCATAACTTGGGAAGCACTTGTCCGATTAATATCAAACCTTGAAAGGGCACATCCTCAGGTCCCCAGCAATATACCTGGCAAGTTTCAATTAGATCGGACCAGTGGTTGTCGAGAAACAGCGGTCACACACACACACACACACACACACACACACACACACACACACACACACACACACACACACACACACACACACACACACACACACATTGCTGGAATTATAGATGGATTGGTGAAAGGCTTTTGGGATTTCACTGTTAGCTGTGATGGGCATTTGATAGGGGAAGTGCACTTATAATGTTTTAATTGTGATTTATTCATTTAATTAATGCAGAGACGTGTCTTCAGTCCACTTTTTCTTTTTTTTGCATTTGAGGTCTAGACCCATAGAAAAGAAAGGAGACAGAAAAAATAAGAAGGCACGTCCTGAAGCTCACCTGGATCAAGAGCAACAGTCACTCAAACCCCCTGCAGACCCCCCTAGACCCCGACTTTATTTTTAATGCTGTGAACAAACTTTGGTACGGTGATGAAGGTTGTGGCCAAGTTTCTTCGAAATTGTATGTGTAGTTTCGGAGAGGAGAGCAAATACCTATTTCGAGGGGTCAACCCACCCCCATAGACCCCTTAATGAGCATATATTTTGATGCGGTTAATGCACCTTCGCTAGGCATTAGATATGAAGCTTGTGGCCAAGTTTCATCAAAATCGTGTGTTAGGTTCAAGTGATAATAACTGAAGTGTTTACAGACTGACTGACTCACTCACCTATGGACACTGCTCGATGCATAAACTCACCTGTCGAAAATCCAGGTGAGTGAAAAAGGCAATATAGTTTTACCTGACTAAAGAGAGGTCCTGGCTGAAAAAGAGTCCTGAAATTAAATAAACTGAACCTTTTCCAGGTGCTGACCATGGAAATAGATTTGTGGGTTTGTTTGATGACTCTTCCAGTGTGACAGGACGAGACAGTGAGATTTTCCAGGATTGAAAGGCATGTTCCATTTATTACACCATGGACATTAAAGATTCCATGGTGTCTTTCTCGTAGAGTAGGCAAGTTATTGCTGCAATCCTGACCAAATTCCAGCCACCTTCGGGTCGATTGTCAAACCTGGCCGGCTGGTTTGTGAAAGACACGGGACAAAAAAAAAACATTGCCAGTTTAGTGCACAAGGTGGTAATAAATTGGGGCATTAAAGAGGAAAGAGAAACATACACCTAGGTATTGAAAAGGAGAAATAAAAGATGGGTGTTCGTTGGAACATTCTATCTTGTTCCAAGAACAACACTTTACATATGAATTCACCAGACAGCAAGTGCCTAATAAAGGATAGTTTGCTGCTTGGGAATTTTTTTAACCTAATTAAAGGTATTCTGCCATTGTCGATGAATATGGGTTCCAGAGCAGGAATGAACATTGTTTTTACAAATGAATGGTTGTTTGTTTACATGACAACATACATACAATGTGTATTAGCAATCTATAACATGTCAGAAGAGTTGGCAGGATGACCTCGAGCGACGCATACTCACCGAAAAGCTGTCTCGCCTGGGTTTAAATCCCGACCCAGCTATCAACTGTCATCCCAGTGTTTCACAGGCTGGGAGATTCATCAATGTGTGTGTCGTCCCTTGGATGGACGTTAAATTGGGCGTCCCATCTGCCAGCATTAGTTGGTGGACATTAAAGATCTCACAGTGTCCTTTGCAAAGAGTAAATAAGTCAATGGCAGGATCCTGAACAAGTTCTAAATTCCTGCCCTAACTCCTGCTGGGAAGACAATGGCAAAACCAATAGCATAACCCTTGCCAAGAAACTGCTTCGGCAGCACCAACACTCTGTAAGAGTATGATTCACCGGAATCAGAACAGCTCAGAAAATGTATAAAACAGAAAAAAAAATTCAGGGAAACTCTTGGAATATATGTATTTCTCAAAATAATAACCATCAACTGTACATTGCGCCAACATCAGACATTTTCTGATCTCAGAAACAAAAGCGGTTCCCTGCGCCATTCCTAGGAACATTTGCGGTTGCGGTTGAGGCAGGAAATTGAAAACTGTGTGAATGTTGTTGCAAAATCCTGATGCTCGATTTGGCAGTTTGACGCATACCTGATATTATTTAGCAGTTCTTCCAGCATTGGCAGAATCATGCTGATCAAAATGCTTTCACTTGATGGTAACATTGAAACAGACAAAACAAATGCCACCTTCATTAAATATTTTTTTAGAAATGTTTTAATTGCCAAAATATCATATCAATATCACGTGGCACTTGATATCATATTGCATAATTTGAATAATACTGTAGTGCTTGTAATACAAATGGCATCACATTTCCAGGCAGAAAAGGCACAACTAGGAACGCCAAGAAAGAAAGAAAAAATATATATATCTATAATACTGATAACCAACCAATGTGAACGTTCCAATGAATGAACAAAGGAAAATAGCACAGCAAATAATATAAAAGTACTTTCAAAGTTAGAAACACCTGCTGGTTTCCATGTGCAAGTAACAAACACCGCAGAGCCTGCAACAAACGTCTGCTCAGATTGTCTGCAAAACGATGATGGAGGATGCAAGCCTCATCTTGGAGGATGCAAGCAGCACATACTAACATAATTCTTCCTAAGCTTTCTCCCTTTCGCTTCACCTCTCAGGCACACCTCTCCCCTACTCAAACACCTCTGTCCTCCTCTCAGACACACCTTTCCCCTACTCACATCTGTCTCCACCTCTCAGGCACACCTATCCCCTACTCACATACCTCTCTCCACCTCTCAGGCACACCTCTCCCCTACTCACATACCTCTCTCCACCTCTCAGGCACACCTATCCCCTACTCACATACCTCTCTCCACCTCTCAGGCACACCTTTCCCATACTCACACACCTCTCTCCACCTCTCCCCTACTCATACACACCTCTCCTCTACTCACACACACCTCTCTCCACCTCAACTACTCACACCTCTTTCCGACTCACACACCTCTCTCCACCTCTCAGGCACACCTCTCTCCACCTCTCAGGCACACCTCTCTCAACCTCTCCCCTACTCACACATCTCTCTCCACCTCTCAGGAACACCTTTCCCCGACTCACACACCTCTCTCCACCTCTCCCCTACTCATACACACCTCACCACTTCTCAGGCACACCTCTCTTTACCTTTCAACTACTCACACACCTCCCTCCACCTCTCAACGACTGACACACCTCCCTCCACCTCTCTGCTACCCACACACCTCTCCACCTCTCAGGTACACCTCTATCCATCTCTCCTCTACTCGCACACCTCTCTCCACCTCTTGCATTTTCCCCAGTCTCTGGCACAGCTCATACATTCATCCATCTCTCTCTGAGCATTTACCCCCTCAGTGCCTCCCCTTGGCCTTGCACCCACCTCTTCTGCACACCTTTCCCTACCTCTCACACCTGTCCCTTACAGGTTCTTTTTCAAGAATAAGCGAACGACTTTTTTGAAAGTACAATCCAAAATATATACACAGCACAAGGGTCAGGCAGGTACGAACCTGGCAAAGAAAACCGTTTACAGCGAGAAGCTCCGATGGCTTCAAGTTTCGGTTGCAACTGCGCAATGGCAGAAGCAACGGCCACCTATGAGCTGCCATGTCGCATACTTTGAAGGAAACGAAAAGAAAGTGTGCTTTGCCTACAAGTCAAAAAAACAAAAAAATACACAAATAATTCATTTCTTCTTTAAACATAATCCTTCATCAAGCAGAGTTGATTATATAAATGATACACCAAGCTTGAAGGCTTAAAATGGATACAAGAGGTTTGTCCTCAGACAACACTAAAATAGTTTAATTTTTAAACTAACACAGCATTTGAAAAGACGATTATCTCTTACTTGTGCAAAAGCATACTCTTGATAACAATAATAATTAGAATTGTCATAATAAAAACAACGATAAATTTCCAAATTTAAATTGGAGCAAAGGCAGAGCGAGTAAAAAAGTAAAGACTGCTTGTGAAACTTGGAGACTTTGTTATGAGTGGCATGAAGAGTGGCTTCAGCCACGGCCAGGTGAGTGAACTCAGATAGAAGCGAAAGAAGAAAAGGGAGCCAGCAAAAGGAGATCTTGGCGGTTATAGATCCCAGTGATTGGATGAACTTCTCAGATGCATCCAAGACGAGAACTTCGACACATCCAAGGTCCAGGTAAACAGAACTGGGTGATTAGTGAATAAAGTGGAGCGGTGACGAGGATAGCGGAGCAAAGCAAAGGAAACGAACAGCACGGCGTAGCGGAGAGACGCAGTGGATTCGATGCTTCCTCACTGCACTCGACGGCAATAATAACCTAAGATCTTGCACTTTTCACAGAGATGCTGCGGGTGCTCCTTGCTCTGGTCAGACACATCCAAGCCGTCTGGCTTTTCCAGGGGACGCTAGGTGGGTTAGGAAAGAGCAGGAGGCAAAATGTCCATTTTAGAATAAAGCTCGATGGCAATAACATTGAAAGGAGGAACGCACTTCTTAATCCAAAAGGGATCCAGGTTGTCCATTGTAACTTTGTGTATTTCTCCTTTTTAAATTTTACTCTTGGACATCAAACAGAAGAATGGTAACAATTTTCGTGGATAGTTCACAATTATATTGACTGATGACAGTCGATATGTGGATACGACATAAATAGCACACAACCCACAGTTTCAGTCAGTCTTAAGTCTCTTTTTTATTTATTACGAGTGCATGCCCGTACGTGTGTGCCTGTACGTGCGTGGCCGTACGTACAAAAAACATCCACAGGGCCCCTTGAAAACCTTAACAAGGCACATGTACTCAGGTGCCCAGCATCAATTGTGACGTCATATCAAACGAAGAAGAAGAATTATGACGTCAATTGTGACCTCATAGCACCGTGTCCTGTCATTGTTTGGTAAATAAATGGCCATAACTTGGGAACCACTTGTCCGATTAATATCAAACCTTGAAAAGGCATATCCACAAGGCCCCAGCAATATATCTCGCAAGTTTCAATTACATCAGACCAATGGTTGTCGAGAAACAGTGGTCACAGACAGACAGACACACAGACAGACAGACACACAGAGATTGCTGGAATTTTAGATAGATTATTATTATTATTTAAATATTTCTACTTATTGTGGTGGCATGATTTGATGCTTTCAAATGACTATGATCAACAGCATCGCCACTGCTACCGAGTGTGGGGGTACCACTGATGCAATGCCCCTATTACCAGTTCACTGGTACTCGTTTCACCGACCTCGGAAGGATGACAGGCTGAGTCAACCCCACCTGATGTTAATTCAGCGGCTGCTGGGGTTGAGTCTCAGGGAAGAGCTATTGGGAAAGACTTTAATGACTGTGGAGTACTTAATAGTCAAGCCAGAAGCATCAAAATTGAGCCCGACAAGCACGCTTGATTATACTAGTTTACGAAAAGAAACGTAACCACCCACACCACAATATGAGGACTTCCAGGATAACTGAGACGTATGAACCATCACCTCTAAGCTGTCTAGCCTGGGTTCGAATCTCATCCTAGCTATAAACTGCCTTCCTGGTGTTTTGCAAACAGGGAGATACATCAGTGTGTTTGCGCCATCCCTCGGACGGACCTGGAACTGGTGTGCTGTTTGCCAGCAGCGGTTGTTGGTGGATGTTAAAGATCCCTTGGTGTCTCTCCTGATTTCCTCCTGGGAGATAGGAAAGTTAATGAGATTAGTGGACCCGTTAGGGACAGATGAGTTTAGAAGGGCAGGACAGGATTTAGGCAAGGGGAAATAAAAAGGACAAGGGTAGAGTTAGAGCAGAGAGATTACAGGGGCAGGAGTAGAGTTAGTTAGCGGGGCGGATAGACCAGGTTACGTTCAGGCTGAAGCCGGCTGTCTGATCTGCTGCGACCACACATTCCTGCCTCTATGACGCTAGGTATGAGAAGAGCATAAGAGAGGGTGGCCTGCAACACCTGCTGCTCCAGTCTTGCCTAGCCATTCAGTGGCCTGCAAAAGTATTCACCCCCTACCAATAATGCTACATTTAGATGAACTTGCTCTTGCGTTCATGAAATGGCAATGGAGCCGTTTCAATCCGCTACTGTGTAGTGTGTAGAGGTATATTTAAAAAAAAAAAAGACCTTGCCTGGCCTCCTCATTGTGAATGCATGAGTGAGTGTGTGCTCGTTGCCCCATTAAGTTTTATTCTCATTTCTTAAGGCTTTTCATTTTATTAGGTGTGTGCATTATATTTACTAGTACACCCGCTCAGTACAAGAGCAACCGGGAGAGGGGGAATGAGAGTTGGTGGGAAGGGGATCATGTGTACGTGTGCACCATGCGGACGGCGGTTTGTTAATATCTTCATTGTTTAACGGTCACAATTATTCCCACGTTATTGTGGGGTTGGCTGGTGAAGCCTGGCCCAAGTCTTTCACGAACTGGCTGGCCAGGCCTGATGTCCGACTAAGGTTAAGGCAGGAATTTGTAATTTGTTCTGGGTGCGACCGATAACTCATCTACTCTTCATGAAGGACACTGTGGGATCTTTAAAGTCCACTAACTAATGCTGGCAGATGGGACGCCAACTTCACATCCATCCGAGAAATGGCACACATTGATGAATGACCCTGCCTGTGAAACACCGGGATGACAGTTGTGTAGGGATTCCAACCCAGGCTAAACAGCTTAGAGGAGAGTGTGCATAGCTCAAAGCCATCCTGCCAGCCCCAGTGTTAACATATTTTATCATTATGCCATTATCATTGGATGAAATTGACCGATTCTTTTGTGGTTAGAATAATTTTGATGCAAAATACAACTTGGATGACATGGAGGCTGAAGTCAGGATTGCAGAAAGATGTATCAACCACAGACGGCAGATGGGTATGCTGATGATACCACTCTGTTGGTAGAAAGTAAAAAGGACTTGATTAAACTTCTGATGAAACAGTGAAAAAGGAAAATGAAAAAGCTGATCTTTATTTAAACCTCAAAAAATATTAAAATCTTGTCAACTGAGAATATTGACACGTTGAGAAGGGGTATGTTCCATTACCAACCAGCTTGTAGAGCGCTCGCAAAGTGGCCCGCTTGAATATTTAATAACATGTTAGATCAGGTCAATATAATACAGTATGTTACTCAATTATTCTCCTGATGACGGAGATTTGGAAACAATTCCTCACCATTCTAAATCCCGAAAATACAACTGACTTCCGTGAGGATGGTCAGGTGTGTGGCAATATCGCATGTCACAAAAACCCCTCGGGGAGGGGGGATATTGTTTTGTAATAACATTAATATTAGTAGTGCGTGCCCGTATGAGCAAAAAAGAAAAAAAAAGAAAAGAAAAGAATTGTGACGTCAATTGTGACATCATAGCACCGTGTCCTGTCATTGGTTTGGTAAATAAATAGCCATAACTTGGGAAACGCTTGTCCGATTAATATCTAACCTTGAAAAGGCACATCCACAGGGCCCCGGCAATATACCTGGCAAGTTTCAATTAGATCGGAACAGTGGTTGTCGTAAAACAGCGGTCGCAGACCGCTGTGCGTGGTCTGCGACCACGCTCTCGAGTGCCTGAACGTGCGTGGCCTGGAATTTCAAATATTATTCGCAGTTACGATTATTGGCAATTTAGTTTTAATACCCAATTATTCAATTAGCGCCAACGTATTTTACCTTTTCGCAATGTCGTGGTAAGGAAAAACAAAAAGAGAACAGAGAGAAAAAAAATTTACTTCCTGGTTCGGAGCATACCAGCACTCTGATGTTACCGAAATTTATACACCGTCTAATATGAAAACGATCATAACTTGGGGCATTGTGTTTATCTATAAATGCGCATAAGAAATCGAGAAATTATTAGAATACACGAAGTCATCATTATCAGGAAGTCCGTACGTTGTAACCCGTAATGGGGAACGCGACTGAGCTTCCCTTTCCCATCGGCCATGCCCACGCAACAACATGTCTATCATTGGTTTGGTAAATAAATGGCCATAACTTGGGAAGCACTTGTCCGATTAATATCAAACCTTGAAAAGGCACATCCTCAGGTCCCCAGCAATATACCTGGCAAGTTTCAATTAGATCGGACCAGCGGTTGTCGAGAAACGGCGGTCACACACACACACACACACACACACACACACACACACACACACACAGACACACACACACACACACACACACACACACACACACACACACACAGACACACACACACACGGATTGCTGGAATTATAGATAGATGCTATTATAATCATTGGTGGTGGTGTTATTTTTGTCATGAGAAGTGGCTTTGGAAGAACACCAACATTAATTATTAGTTACCTTAACAGGGATATACACCTTTAACATGGACTTCCGAGGAGGAACACCCCCTTAGGGAGGGGGGGGGGAAGCTAAATCCCTACAACTTCCATCGTTCAAACTCTCATTCATGCCGTAAAGACTCATGTGAGCAGCTTTGTGAGTGAAAGATTGTTGCCACTTACTTTGAGGCCTAGCAAGTCTAGACGGCTCTGATCCGTTCATCTGGGAGAGATGCGGTAAAGTATGGAATGCCTTAATCACGTCGAGTTTCCTGGAAACTTCTTTCAGTTTAATAGCGACTGATTAAAAATGTAATTGTATGTTGGACAGAATTGACTGAAACGTTTGTGGTTATAATATTTTTTTACATCCGTAAGGTGTACCCCATGAAAACCATGATAACCTATAAATCACCTCAACATGGAGTTCGTGCAAGGTGCAGTCCCCGTCCCTTGGGGATGGGGGGGGGAGTTAAATCGCTACAACCTTCATCGTGTGACCCTTAGTCATCCTGTCAAGTTTGGTTGTGATTGGATAAGTAATCACCGAATGTATCGCGGTCAAAAAAGTCAGACAGACAGACACCAAATTGCTCGTAAGGATTACGAATTATGTAGAAACGATTTTTCCAAATGAACTGTTTTATTGGTAACTAAAGAGATCAAACTAAATACTTATAGTTGAGGGAGGATACGTGTCAGAAATACCTCCAAAAAACGTGTACAAATCAAAATTCACTGGTTGTAAAAGTATTCAGCTCCTAAGGTCAGCACTTGGTGGAAGCACCTTCTGCAGCAATGACTGCTATGAGTCTTTTTGGGTAGGTACAGGTAGTTGGTCTCTACCAGATTTGCACAGTGAGATGGTGAAATCGTTGCCCATTCTTCACATGAAAATTGCTCTGGCTCTGCTACGTTTGATGGGGATCATCAGGACTTTAACTGGGCCACTCTTGTTATTCAGCCACTCCAGTGTGGTTTTAGCTTTGTGCTTCAGATCATTGTTCTGCTGAAATGTGAATCTCTGACCCAGTTTCACATTTATAGCTGACTCGAGCAGGTTTTCATCATGGATTCTCCTGTACTTTGCATCGTCCATTGTCCCATCTATCTTGACAAGCTTGGCAGTCTATGTTGATGAAAAGCAGCCCCATAAATAGGTGCTGCCACCACCATGCTTGATAGTCAGAATGGTGTTGACGGGGTGATGTGCAGTGTTAGGCTTGCAGAAGACTTAACGCTTTGAGTTTAAACCAAAAAGTTCAATTTTTGTCTCATTACACCACAAAACGTCTCTCCACATGCCTGCAGCATCATTAAGATTCTTTTTTGCAAACTCCATATGGACTTTTAGATGCATCTTTTTCAGTAATGACTTCTTCATTGCCACCTGTCCATAGAGGCCAGCTTTGTGAAGAAGAAAAAAACCCGACAAAAACTATAACAAAATAAAAAATAAAAAAACTCCAGGGAAAAAAATGAGAAAAACAAACAAACAAAAAAAGCTACAAAATCTACAAAAAAAAACATTTTGCATTTTTCTTGTTTTGGTTTGGTATTGATAAATTGGACTGGTGTTGATGTGAGATGTGGTGCAGGCATGATGGGCCAAATGGCCTATACCGGCATCTAATTTCCTTGTGTGTATGAACACTGACCCCATCTTGGACTTAGAGCCTTGCAGATCTTTCAAAGTCATTGTTGGATTTACAGTGCCAACCTGAAGCAGTTTCCTGCTTCCCTGGTTGCTGAGTTTGGATGGGTGACCTGATCAGGGTCAAGTCTGGGTGGTATGATATGTCTTCCACTTCTTAATGATGGATTTTACCATACTCAAAGGGATAATGAGTGACTTTGAAATCTTCTTTTAACCCTCTCCTGAGCAGTGTGTCTCCACCACTTTATGTCTGACTTATTTGGAAAGCCATTTGGTCATGTTTACCTTGCTGGATGACCAAGTGAGTTGCACCTTAAAACTCCTTAGATAAGTGGGGGAGCTTAATTTTTAAGTTAAACCAATGATTACATACAGGTGAAACCTATTACACTTATTTTGTAACTATTCAAACAAATAAATTGCCCCTTAAGTAATTCATGGTTAATTCGGCAAAGGGGTTGAAAACTTATGCAACTAAGAATCATCTGATTTTTCTCTGTTAGTCAAACTTATTCACATTTAATTTGCAATATTTTTAGATTTATCCCTTTGGAGTAGTTTCTCCAAAGGGCGGAGGAGCTCCTTGTGAGCCAACGGCCATCCATATCTAGTGCCCAACTGTGTCTGCGGACGTCCTCCTGCAGTTGGGTTGCTTCTTATTAGGAGGTTGGTGGCAGGATTTGCACTCCAGCCACCGTAAAACGCTCCATTCCGCAAAACGCAAAAACGCAAAAAAATCTGAAAACCCACTCCGTGGGAGTACCTCCTGTGCAGCTTCCCTTCGCAGGGCAGCTCACCGGATGATGGGATTGGGGCAAAGCCTTCGGGACCCCCAATCTTTGATAGGAGGGAAACCACGGGGTAACATCCCTGGGTCAGATTGCGGGAGAGTGTGTCGGAGTGGTGCTGTGGTGTCGTCCACCAGACGGCGGTCTCCTTGGGTTAACCTGAGGCGTTCCTTCGGGTGGGTGCCTGGAATGTCCTATCCCTAAGAGAGGATGATCACCTGTCTCTGTTATCATCTGAGCTCAAGCGTTTGGACATCGGGATTGCAGCTCTCTCTGAGGTTCGGAGACCGGATTGCGGCGAGATAATGGTGGGTGGTTACACCTACTATTGGTCTGGTCGCTCTGATGGTTACCATACCCAAGGAGTTGCTGTAGCTGTGTCCAATAAGCTGACCCCAATGATAATTGAGGTAACACCGGTCAACGAGCGTATTATGAGATTAAGGATTCGTCACTCCTTAGGTGTCATTTCCCTGGTCTCTATTTATGCTCCGACTGAGGCGAAGCGATCTTACCGTGAAGGATGCATTCTACGCCACACTCGAGTCTGTGGTTGATCAGTGCCCCAGACGAGATACACTTCTAGTCTTGGGGGATTTCAATGCATCGACTGGAACTGATAGGGATGGTTATGAGGTGTGTGTTGGTCCCCATGGGTCAGGAACTATGAACCAGAATAGCACTAAGTTCCTTGACTTTGCAAGAAGTCATGGACTTAGGGTGGCTGGTTCATGGTTTCAGCGCCCGCAAGCTCATCGCTGGACTTGGTATTCCAACGCTGGCGGTGTGGCAAAGGAGATTGACCATGTCCTCATTGACGGTCGTTGGAGGATGATCCAGAACTGCAGGGTCTACCGGAGTGCTCAGTTCCTCAATACTGACCACAGGCTTGTTGTAGCAACTCTAAAGCTGCACCTTAAATCCTGGAGAATGGTACCATCCCAGCCTAGGCTGGATGTTGCCAAGCTCAGGGATGAGAGAGTAGCTGAGGAGTTTGCGAGCAGGCTGAGTGGACACTTGGGGGTCTGGGTGCTTTGGGGGTCCTGAAGAGTTGTGGAGCACCTTCAAGACCACCGTCC
>NC_140965.1:94749489-94809489 GCF_056783735.1 Eptatretus burgeri | reverse complement strand
TAACATCCCTCTACTTTTTCACATTTTGTTGTGTTACAGCTTGAATTTAAAATAGATTAAATTTTTTGTCACCGATCCACACAAAATACCCCATTATGACAAAGTGAAAACATGTTTTTAGAAATTTTTTACAAATTCATTTAAAATGAAAAGATGAAAAGTTTTGCATCAATAAGTATTCAACCCCTTTGCTATGACACTCCAAATTGAGCTCAGGTGCATTCTTGAGATGTCTCAACAACTTCATTGGAGTCCACCTGGGGCCAATTAAATTGATTGGACGTGATTTAGAAAGAAACACACCGTTCTATATATTGTGCATGTCAGAGCAGAAACTCCACCATGAAGTCCAAACAACAGTCCATAGAACTCTGAGATAGAATTGTGAGGAGGCATATATCTGGGAAGAGTATAAAACTATTTCTAGAGTGTTGAGAGTTCCCAAGAGCACAGTGAGCTCCATCATTAGGAAATGTAAAGAATATGGAACTACCCAGGCTCTTCCTAGAGCTGGCCATCTGACCACACTGAGGAACTGGGCAAGAAGGACCTTGGCCAGGGAGGTGACAAAGAACACATTGACCACTCTGACAGAACTACAGAGTTCCTTTGCTGAGATGGAAGAACCTGCCAGAAGGCCAACATTCTATGCAGCACTTCACAAATCTATGTTTTGTGGGAGGGTGGCCAGATGGAAGCCACTCCTGAGAAAAAGGCACATGACATCATGCCTGGAGTTTTCAAAAAGGCACGTGAAAGACTGAGAGCATGAGGAAAATCATTATGTGGTCTGATGAGGTGAAAATTGAACTCTTTGGACTGAATGCAAAGTGCTACATCTGGCAGAAACCAAGCACAGCTCATCACCCATCTAACACCATCCGTACCGTGAAGCATGGTGGTGGCAGCATCATGCGATGGGGATATTTTTAAATGGCAGAGACTGGGAGACTTGTAAGGAGAGAGAGAACAATAAATGGAGCCAAATACAGGCAAATCCTTGAGGAGAACCTGCTTCAGAATACAAAAGACCTTAAAATGGGGCAAATATTTATGTTCCAACAGGACAATGACCCAAAGCAACACTGGAATGGCTTCAGAACAAGAATGTGAAAGCCCTAGAGTGGCCCAGCCAAAGTCCACCCTAAGTCCATGACTTCTTGGAAAGTGAAGGAATTTAGTGCAATTCTGGTTCACAGTTCCAGACCCACGGGGACAAACACATGTCTCATAACCATCCCTATCAGTTCCAGTCGATGCACTGAAATCTCCACAAGACTAGAAGAGTATCTCGCTTGGAGCACTCACTGATCAACAACAGACTCGAGCGTGGCATATAATGCGTCCTTCACGGTGAGATCACTCGCCCCAGTCGGAGCAAATACAGAGACCAGGGAAATGACACCCAAGGAGTGAGGAATCTTTTGTCTCATATTATGTGCATTGACTGGTGTTTCTCTATTATCATTGGAGTCATCTTTTTAGACACAGCCACAGCAACTCCTTGGGCATGGTAACCATCAGAGCAACCAGACCAATAGTAGGTGTAACCACCCGCCATGATCTCACTACTATCTGGTCTCCGAACCTCAGAAAGTGCTCCAATACCGATGTCCAAACGCTTGAGCTCAGATGATAACAGAGACAGGTGATCATCCTCTCTTCGGGATAGGACATTCCAGGCACCCACCCGAAGAGACAGCCTCAGGTTAAACCAAGGAGCCCACCGTCTGGTGGACGACACCTCAGCACCACCCCGACACACATTACTCGAATCTGACCAGGGAAGGTTACAAGGAAATACAAGGAAATCTAAATAGCCTGGTGTTGGCTTTGTGGTTAGGGTGGCGGCTTGGGATCCTAGGGTCCTGAGTTCAAGCCCCATTGGCCGCTGAATAAATACACCAGGGGGTTCACTCAGCCTGTCATCCTTCCGAGGTCGGGGAAATGAGTTACAGTGTGTACTGGTAAAGGGGCACTACATCAGCGACACAGTCGCGCTTCCAAGAAATGAGAGCTATCCTGGCAGAAAAGCTGCCATAAGCAAGAAGAAGGAGGAAATCTAACACAGGTGGAGGCCATTCAGCCCATAATGCCTGTGTGAACACCATACTAATTTATCTACACAAGATCCAAGGAAGAAAATGCAAAAAAAAATGTTTTTCAATAATTAATCAATGAAATATATATTTTTCCAGTTGTAGTTTTTGTATTTTTTTTTCTTCCCCTCAGGGGAGGGGGCATGGGCTTGGTTAAAAACACACATCAACCACAAACCCCCCTTGACAAGACCCCCACCAACAGCACTCCGTACACATGCACACAATCACCCATCAATGTTCAAACTACCTAAAAGTCATATCAACATCCCCATACCCCTCTTTCTCCATAAGTTCCAGGAACCTGTCTAATTCTAATTTAAACTCATCTACTGTTTCTGTTGCAACTACCGTTCTCGGGAGATCATTCCATGCATTAACTACTCTCTGAGTAGAAGACCCCAACCTTACTACCGTCTTAACTCTCCTCTTCTTTACTCTCAGGCTATGGCCCCTGGTCCTATCACTGTCTACTCTGTTGAATAATTCATCTGCACTTATTTTATCTATACCTTTCATTATCTTAAACATCTCTATCATATCTCCTCATAACCACCCCCTTTCTAGTGAATGAAGCCCTGTCTCCTTCAGCCGCTCCTCATAGCTGAGTATCGATAGGCACGGAATCAATTGAGTCGCCCTACGCTGAAACCTCTCTCTGGCATCTATGTCGTTCCTGAGTTGTGGTGACCAAAACTGCACACAATATTCTCGATGTGGTCTCACTAAATTCCTGTACAATGTTAACACCATCTCTTTTGATTTATAAATGATCCCCCTCCGAATACAGCCTAAAACCCGATTTGCTTTACCTTGAGCTGATTGGCAATGTGCTGCCTGCTTACCTCCCATATCTATTACTACCCACAGATCCTTCTCCTGTGTGACACACTGCAAAATTTCCGCTTGAATCCTGTAATCTCTATTTTCATTGTTCTTTCAGATCCCCAACACCTTTTGCTCAGGTTAAATTCCATCTGTCAATCTTTTGCCCAATCGATGCAAGTATCAATACTTTCCTGAATCTGATCACCACCCCCCCCCCCCACTGCTATCCACTTTACCTCCAATCTAATTCTAATTTACATCTGAGATCACCCCCTGGTTTCCCTCCTATCATCAAAGATTGGGGGCCCCGTAGGCTTTGCCCCAAACCCGTCATCCGGTTAGCTGCCTTGCTTAGGGCAGCTGCACAGGAGATACTCCCACAGAGTGGGTTTTCAGGGGTTTTTTTGTGCTTTTTGTATGTTTTGTGAAATGAAGGGTGTTACAGTGGCCGGAGTGCAAATTCTGCCACCAAGTTGCCTTATAGCCTGGAATTAAACTGCATTGAATCAGAATTTTTCCACCTTTATTTACACATCGTAACCCACAACTTCCAAATGAAAAACAAATTAGACAAATTTCAGAAAGTAAATTAAAAATACAAACCGAGAATATCTTGGTTGGATAAGTGTCCGCCCCCCCCCCCCCCCCCCGAGTTAATACTTGGTGGAAGCACCTTTGGCAGCAATTAAAGCTGTGTCTGTTGGGCTAGATCTCTATCAACTTTGCACACCTTGATTGGGCAATACAGTGCTCCCCCGCTATATCGCGGTTCACTTTTCGCGGCTTCACAACATCGCGGGTTTTATTTTAATTTTTTTAAATTAAAATTTATTATTTTTATTATTTTTAAGTAAAATGTACTAAAAATAACATCATAAAATAGTAGTGGAACTAGAAGATGATGCACCACAACCATCACCTGATGAAGCACCTGATGAAGAGGCGTCTCCAGTAGAAGAGATTTAATTCTCTTCTCGGCTGTGCAGTACTACATTCATTTCATCATCGTCATCTTCATCGTCATCAGTACTGCACAGCTATCATCATCATCGTCATATCTTCATAGGTCAGTACCCATAATACGGGTTTTTTATGTTTTATAGTACAATATAGTATTTTAAAAATTATTTTTGGTCTTTGGCTTTGCAGCCCCATGAAGTCGCATTTCCGATGAAAATTTTTTAATTTTTTTTTTTTTTAAATAACTGATTAAATGTGTGTGGGGAAGGTTAATAAGAGTGTGTGGATGCTGTATAATGGTTTAAAATACGTTTAAATGTATTTAAATAATTAAATATGTGGTTTCTACTTCGTGGATTTTCACCTATCGCGGGTGGGTCTGGAACGCATTAACCGCGGTAGGTGAGGGAGCACTGTATTTGCCCATTCTTCTACACAAAACTGTTCAAGCTCAGTCAAGTTGTATGGGGGGGCATTGATGGACAGGAATATTCAAGTCATGCCAAAGATTTTTGATTGGATTTAGGTCAGGGCTCTGACTGGGACACTCAAGGACATTTATCTTTTTGTTCCTTAGGTACTCGAGTGGAGCTTTGGATGTGTTCTTCGGGTCATTGTCATGCTGAAAGGTGAACTTCCATCCCAATATCAGCTTCTTTTTTGTTGTATACCTTGTCGAGGCTCATATGAGAGCTAGCACACAACGCACAGCAAGGGGGCCAAGAGTGGGAAGGACAAAACAGTGGGGAAAAGAGACTTTCTTCCAGAGGGAAGCAGGTTTTCCTCTTGGATATTTCTGTATTTTGCTCCATCCATTTTCCCTTCTATTCTGACAAGTGCCCCAGTTCCTGCTGATGAAAAACATCTCCATAACATGATGCTGCCACAAACATGTTTCACAGTAGGGATGGTGTTCTTTGGGTGATGTGCTGTGTTTGGTTTGTGCCAAATGTAACGTTTTGCATTTTGGTCAAAAACTTCCATCTCGGTTTTGTCAGACCACAAAACTTTTTGCCACATAGCTTCAGAATCTCCGGAATGGTTCTTTGCATAACTCAAATGGGACTCAAGGTGGGCTTTTTTGAGTGATGGCTTCCTTTTTGCCACCCTACCATGCAGGCCAGACTTGTGAAGTGCTTCGGATATTGCTGTCACATGCACACAATGACCAGTCTTTGCCATAAAGGCCTGCAGCTCTTTAAAATTTGCCATTGGCCTCTTGGTGGCCTCTCTGATCAGTCTCCTCCTTGCTTGGTCATCCAGTTTGGAGCGACGACCTGATCTAGGCAGTGTCTCGGTGGTACCATACGGTTTCCACTTCTTAATGATTGTCTTGTCTGTGCTCCAAGGGATATTCAAGACCTATGAAATATTTTCATGCCCATTCCCTTATCTGTGCCTTTCCATAACTGTATCCCGGAGGTGTTTTGAAAGCTCCTTGGTGCTCTTTGTTGAGTCTTTACTGTGAAATGCACTACCCAGCAGTGAAAACCTACAGGAACAGCTGATTTTATTCTGAAATAATCAGAATCACTAGAATTTAACACAGGTGGAGGCCAATTAACATGTGCTTTTGAAGGTGATTGGTTACACCTGAGCTAATTTACAATTGCTATTATAAGGGGGGTGGACACTTATCCAACCAAGATATTCTCATTTTGTATTTTTAATTAATTTTCTGAAATTTGTGAAATTTGTTTTTCACTTGGAAGTTGTGGGTTATGACGTATAAATAAAAGTGGAAAAAGTCAGATTTATTGCAATTTCATTCCAGGCTATAAGGCAACAAAAGGTGAAAATTTTTAAAGATGTACACTTTCTCGAGGCGCTGTATACTAAATGCTTACATCTTATTTTTCTAATGACTGATTTTAATTTTTAATCATATGTAGGAGAGTTTGGCAGACATAATTTCCCTTTATTTAAATCTACATCGTTTATTTATTAGTAATGGTTTTATTGTTTTACTGTAAGTCATTCTTCATGCATCAATTGTTTGCATTGTCCAGTGATTCAAGTTATTGGTTATTATAATTTTGTGTAAACAACTTTAATTTATTTGTACACTTAAAGGACTTCAGAGTCTTGTGTCTGTATGTAACCTTTCTTTGAAAATGCATTGAGATTTTATATGAAATGTAATGTGTTATAAAATAATGTTGTTATTATTCTTACAAGGCATGCCTTCCTTCGCTTCACTGATGGGTTTAATTTAAATACAGCATATTGTACTTCACAAACGTATTGCATGACTATCTGTAAGGGTCAATGAGGATGTAAAATGAAGTAACACTCATGAAAAAGGACCTTTTCTAACACACAATTGTTTGTGTCAAGGCTGTACTTGTGGTTAGTGTGTTCCTTCTGTGTACTTTTACTGAATTTATTTATTTCGTTTGCTTCAAGAAATATTACTATATTTCCTTTTGTGTGATCCTCTCATGTCCTTGTAAAGGGTTCCTGCTGTGGTAGAATAATAAATGTTACCATTGGAACCGCTACATTAAAGCTCAACATTCCCACTTCTTCCTCGAGTTGTCGCTTCTCACGGAAACACAGGCAAGTTTGTGACTCAAGGGATGAATGCTGTTCCAAGTAAATTGATTATTACCTTTCCAACAGTACCATTTGTATTATTATATGACAGCAGAAATTATTTCAAATGAACCGTTAAGGAAGGAGAAACTCGGCTAAAACCTTAGTTTTATATACTAAAAACCCTATAGTGGGGTAGTTGGGGCAAGTATATTTTATGCCATGGCTAATAATCCCCCCTGTTTGCAGCAGTGGTCAGTAAACCACTTGCACTGTGGCACGTGTACAAGCAGAAATCATAAGTCGTCTCCCCTCCTTGCAGGGGAGAGATGTTTTTGGTGCCCATGACTGGGTACGACTTTGGGTACGACCAACACGTTTGCAACATTTGGTGGAGATTGGCCTAGCCATGTTATTTTCTTTGATTTTCAGACATACACACATATAGAGAATGTAATACTGGCAGGGGTAAAACTAAACCTTTGGCATTTAAAAGAAAATTTGAAGTTCTAATCCTGTTGGAATTTTGAAGAAATCAAATTTGTTTTTTTTCTATTTTTTTAATGGGGGCCGAAAACACTTTTGCACATTCACGAAGGAATGGAGTTGGGGATCATTTAGTATTACCTTTCACAGAGCTACAAAGGCTTAGGCACGATAGAGAGAGACTTTTTTTTTAAAAAAATCCAAACAAATCCAACTTCTTTTTTCAAATTTTTGTTTTGCCTAAAACATTTGCCAGCACTCAATGATGAACATCTGAAGGTTTGATGAAGATCCGTATGGCCATCTCTAAGAAAATGGTGACAAACATAACGACTGACAGACAGACAAACATCTCTCTTAAAGTATAGATGATAGGATAGATGAATATAATCTATTATAATAAATGTCAATGTGTGTCAGTGTGTACATGTGTCTTCCCCATAACTATAAAACCAGAAAGCCAAGCAGCCTGAAACTTTGCATGCATACCAAAAAAAAATCCAAGGAAGTACAAGAGTGAAAATTGAGTGTTTGGGCCGATTAAAACACCACTTTGAAGATATTTAACAGCCTTATTAAATTATATCTTTCATCTGGCGCATCTTTGGTCACCACCCTCTTTGGGGTCTTATTCTGCTAACTTCGCTGGGTCTGAAGCCACCATGTTTTTGGCCTGCTCAACCATGCCTTGACTTGGAACAGGCCACAATGATTTCTTAACGATAACGTTTTTTTTTCTTCACTTTTTTCACTCATATTATCGAATGCCTGTTCATCATAGCTAATAATCACTGGGCACATCACTTTTATAAGTGCTATAGTTTTCAAATTAGGAGCTTGAAGCGATTTCATGCATTATATGATGCAGTTTTCCACGATCTACTATCACGCACTAATTACAGTAAATCATCGAAATATGATTTCAGCTTTGAGGATCAGATATTGTAAGGACTAAATAAGTATCGAAACCTGGAGTGAAATCTGATAATTTAAATAAATAATGAGCCTTAAATATCTAAGCCTATGTACCTATTTACTTTAAGTAAGCAAGGCTACGTTCCCTCCTTCTCCATATATACACAAGAATGTGAAATTTCCAAAGCATTAAACTTATCCTTTTCTACTGTTTGGAGAATTATATTGAGTGAACAAAAGATTTAGGATTATACCAAAATTAACCAGCTCCATTGAACTACATGATTTAATGCATTCACTGCTTGACATCATGTCCTGTCCCCATGAGGGACTGCTTATCCAGAGCGTCTGTCAGATATTTGTCCATATTTTTGGAGGTTTTGCGAGGTGCCCTCCAGGGAATCAAAGCAAATCTGGTGAGAAACGGACATTTTAAAATAAAGTTATAACGTTTCTGCGGACCACGAACCGATGTACCACATGACGCGTACACAGACGAGCAGGCAACGTGGCAGATTATCTGCATTGTTTATTTCAAGTCCAATTAAACTTTGCGATGTCTCCAGGGTTGTTATATGTTAAACAGCAACTCTTGTCGATAAAATCATTGTTTGAACGAATTCATTTAATTTCTTTAACTGCTGCGCGTGTGATGAAGACCGGCTTTAAAGTTAAAGGGATCCTTAAATGGATCCTATGGTATGCAGCCACAGCCAGGCCTGCCGTTCCTTATCAACCATTTAAATGGAGTGCTTGCTTGAGTGCTTAAGCCACTTGCTGAACTCCCGACAGTCGATAGCAGTACAGTTGGCAGTTGCTACAAGATTGAGGTACAATATTATATGGTTTCTCTTTGTGAGTTTCAAAGTAAAATATATTTGATAACACCTGGTCTCCGAGCCATTTGCTGTATTAACGTATTTTCTAAATTACAGAGCCAAATTTCTTTCCACCCATTACATGACGATTGGCAACTGTTTATAAAGAGTAACGTTTATGCACATATCCCTGAAATGTCTATAATGCAACGTTGTTTTTTTATAATTTTTTTTTGAAATTCTCCCAAAACAAGAGAGAAAGCTACTCAAGGTTTTTGGGTTGTATACAGCACGTACTGCAGTCGGTAATCACACTGACTCCAATCTGCCGATTCCTGAAGAATTGCCGATATTGGCCAAGCACTAATACTGTGTGTGTGTGTGTGTGTGTGTGTGTGTGTGTGTGTGTGTGTGTGTGTGTGTGTGTGTGTGTGTGTGTGTGTTGTTCATAAAGCATAACACTCTCTCTCTCTCTCTCTCTCTCTCTCTCTCTCTCTCTCTCTCTCTCTCTCTCTCTCTCTCTCTCTCTCTCTCTCTCTCTCTCTCTCTCTCTCTCTCTCTCTCTCTCTCTCTCTCTCTCTCTCTCTCTCTCTCTCTCTCTCTCTCTCTCTCTCTCTCTCTCTCTCTGGATGTGCAAGGGCACTGATTATGTCCAGCCGATGTTTCCGGACATGTCTGATGGTGTTTATCTCCAAGTGGTGTTTGTCTCCGGACCTGTCCAGACGGAGTTTTTCTCCGGATGAGTCCAGACGGAGTTTGTCTCTGAACCTGTAAGAGTGCTGTTTGTCTCCAAATGGGTCTGTGTCTCCAGACGTGTCTGCGGAGCGTTTGTCTCCGGAAGTGGCTGGGCTGTGTTTGTCTCTGGGTGTGTCCAGGCGATGTTTGTCTCCAGACATGTCCAGGCAGTGTTTGTGTCCGGACACGTGTTTGTCTCCAGACATTGCCGAGCAGTGTTTGTCACCGGACAGCTTGGCTCCGAATGTGTCTGGGCAATGTTTACGTCCAAGTGATGTTTGTCTCCTGATCCATCCAGCTGGTGTTTGTCTCTGAACATGTCTGGGCAGTGTTTACGGGAGTTTGTCTCCGGACGTTTCTGGGTGGTGTTCATCTCCATGCGGTGTTTGTTTCCAGACTGTGTTTATCTCTGGGCGGTATTTATACAAGGGCCAGTCAATAAGTAGCCTTAAAATATTTTCACAAATCGTTTATTGCATGTACGTGCGTAACAAATGTGTTATTTTTCAACATAATTTCCATTGTGTTCAATGCATTTTTTACTGTGCATAAATGAGGTCTGGATTCCTCTAGAAAAAAAAAAAAATTTGGCGCTTGTGTAGGCATTTGTGAACCGCCTCTTGGACCTCTTCAAAAATGGCCAGATCAGAAAATGGTTCCACCAAGTGCCTCTTTAAGTGGACCAAAGATGTGGTAATCCGAGGGGGGCGAGGTCTGGTGAGTAGGGTGGATGAGAAAGACACTCAAAATGCATGTCTTCAATTGTTGAGGCTGCATCACAGGCAGTGTGGGTCCGAGCATTGTCATGCTGCAGCAAAACACCGGTGGTGATTAGTCTCCGAAGTTTTGATCTGATTGCTGGTTTCAGATGATTTTAAGGAGGTCGCAGTATGATGCACTGGTGAGTGGGGTCCTTCTGGGCATGTACTGCTCTACAAGTGGGCCTCGGCTATCCCACAAGAGCATCAGCATCACTTTTCCAGCGGACAGCTGTGTGCAGAATTTTTTAGGCTTCGGTGAAGTTGAATGGCACCACTCTTTGCTTGCGCTCTTCATTTCTGGATGAAAGTAGTGGACCCAGCTTTCATCCCCAGTCACTACGCGCTGTAAAAAAAGTGTCACCATCTGTTTTGTAACGTTGCAGAAGTTCTTCACATGTGTCCACTCGCCGTTCTTTCATTTCAGGTGTGAGTTGTCTAGGCACCCAACTTGTAGATACTTTGCAGAACCCCAGCATGTTGTGAATGATATGTTGTGCTGAACCATGGCTTCTATTCAATTTTGAGTCACTTCATCCAGCATAATGTGATGGTTTTTCCCTTAGCATGTGCTTGACTCCTGCAACCATTTCTGGTGTGTCGGCTGTGTGAGGCCGGCCCAAGCGAACAGCGTCTGCCACACTGGACACTCCACTTTTAAACTTCCTGTCCCAGTCGTACACCTGCTGCAGAAATAAACATGCGTCACCATATTGCATCTTCATTCTGCGATCAATTTCACTGGGATTCACACCATCACTTCCCAAGAAACGGATGACAGAACGTTGCTCCTTCCTGGTGCATGCTTCTAAAGGCCCTGTCACACCTTGATGATTTAGCCAACGTGTGCCTGATGTATGAAAAATTTGGCTAAAACGCTGACACACGTCGAATACGTTATGGGTAATTTTGTATACGTAAAGAGCACGCTGGCATACTTCGTAGTACGCTGGCATACGTCGTATTACGCTGGCATACGTCATAGTACGCCGAGCTGTTAGACAAATTTTCCATGCTTGAAATTTTTTGATGTATGCCAGCGTATGACTCACACGTTCTGCATAACGCTGGCCATAAGTTGTAGGCACGTTACGCGATCGTTGACACACATCGACACACGTTACTTGTAAGTTACTCATAAGTCGAAACACGTCGAGGTAATGTTTAGCGTACCCAAAACTTATTTCTAACCTATGAGTAACGTGTTGAAGGCACGTTACGCGATCGTTGATACATGTCCACACACGTTACTTGTACGTTACTCATGAGTCAAAACACATCAAGGTAATGGTTAGCGTCAGTGTTCCAGACTCCCTGGTTTATTTATTTTTTTCTTCGGTATGACGGTGATGTTGACGCTTCGATTTCTAGTGCGGTTATAATATAATATAATTAATAGGCTGCCGCTCAACGATTAAAATCATAACCGCACGAGAAATCGAAGTGTCAACATCACCGTCATACCGAAGAAACCCCCCCCCCCCAAAAAAAAAAAAAAAACCAAGGAGTCTGGAACACTGACGCAAACCATTACCTTGACGCGTTTCGACTTATGAATACCTCACAAGTAACGTGTGTCGACGTGTATCAACGATCGCGTAACGTGCCTACAACTTATGGCCAGCGTATGCGAACGTGTGTCATATGCCGAGTACATCGAGAAATTTTCAACATGCTGAAAATTTCTCGACGTACTCGGCGTATGACCACGTATGCTAGTGTACTACGACATATGCCAGCATACTCTTAACGTATACAAAACTTACCCATAACGTATTTGACGTGTGCCAGCTTGGTTCGGCAAATTTTTCATACGTCGGCATACGCTGGCTAAAACGTCAAGGTGTGACAGCCCCTTAAGGGAGCCGCTATCTTGGAACTGCTCTACTGACGCCATACGCTCAATGTTGCCAGATCTAAAACAGGCAAAACATGACTCTTACCCATAGATATAACATATATCGTCTACAACTACGCACATTAAATTCTAAAATTTATATCACCATTTTAAGGATACTTATTGACTGGCCCGCGTAGTGTCACCAGTAGAAAATGGATTTCAGACATTATTTTGTTTCCATCTTCACTGTTATTCTATGCAGAAGCATTTTGATGAGACAGTATGAATCACAATAAACGCTCCACCACACGTCTGCCTTCCCTTGCTCTCACCTCTCGCTGCCTTTTACCTTCCTTCACCCCTCCTCACTCTCCCTCCTGCCTCGCTACCCCATCCCTCCTCACTTTTCTCTCTCTCTCTCTTTTCCCCTCCATCTACTCACTCTTCCCCCTCTCTCTCTCTCTTTCCCCCACCCCTCTCCTTCTCTCCCTCCTCCCCCTTTGGTATCCATGTTCACAAAGTGACGAGTGGTATTTGCTAGTCTATAATAATAAATGTCAGTGTGTGTCAGTCAGTCAGTCTGTCAGTGCGTCTCCTCCATAACACCAAAAACATGAAACCTCTCGGCCCCAAACTTTGCATGTATACTAAGGGAACTCAAAGGTAGTGCATGAATGAAAATTGTGTGTTTGGGTTAATTTAAGCACCCCTCTTGAAGACAATTAACAGCCATATTTAATTATCCTTTAACAAAGTGTCATTCTTGGCCAGCCCCTGATTCAGCCCTGTGTCAGCTTGCTGGGGTCTTAATTCACCATTTTGTTTGGCCTTCTCAACAATGCCTTGACTTGGAACAGACCACAATGGATTCTTAACGATAAAGTGCTAAAATGTTTTTTTTCCCACTTTCCTCACTCATATCATTGAATGCCTCATCTTCATACCTATGGATTGCTGGATACATCACAATACTTATAAACTCCTGGAGACGCCAGTGTTTCTGGCTTTATTTCGTATCTGCAAATGCAATAAGCTCTAGAATCTCTTAACCTGAGCAAAATTTCAAAATTTTAACTGTGCAATTGACCTTAGCAGCAGTCCTGTTTCCAAAAAAAAAAAGTGTTAATTTGTCCATTTCACACATTGTTTGACACTCCGGGCATCTCCGGATGCCTGGTGTTTAAGATTGCCAATCACTTGCCAAGCCTGCCATTGTTTTGTTTTGTCTGCCACTTTGAGCCTTCCTGTTTGTTGAGCCTGCCACTTATCAACTGTTTTATTGGAGTGCTTAATTGAGTGCTTAAGCCACTTGGCGTGCACTCTAAAAGTCGCTTGGATGTTCCTTTGCAAGCCAATGCGATGCACGGTAAAAGTACCCACACTGTCACTCTGCACTGCCCCTCTGCTAAACACAATTAAAAATGCATAGAGCGACATACAAAGTTCAAGCCCAACCTGCTTGTGTTTTGCCCTGCTGTGTCATGTGGTGCCAAGATTTCCGTTTCTTATAAATGGTTGGATGGATGGAAGGACGGATGGATGGGATGGAGGGAAGGGATGGATGGATGGAAGGGATGGATTGAAGGGATGGATGGATGGATGGAGGGAAGGGATAGATAGATGGATGGACCGTACCGATGTTTGTAAACCATGTTTGTAAGCCTGATAGTGGTCATGCTGAGCACTGCCCGGAGACGCTCGGAGATGCACTGCCTGGTGGAGTACTTTGGAGGTTATTGAGGGAGGATTGTTTAAGCTCATTGCAGATGCTGCAGGGAATGTTATAGCAAATGAAAGAACAGCAGGTGGGTACTCATTCATTCATTCATAATTCATTCCTTGCACAACGTGTTCACTCTGCGATACTGGAGTATTGTGTGTTCATGAACAACTGTGGAACTTACTGTGAATCGACTTTCCATCACATTCATCCATTCCTTCCCTCCCTCCGACCAATCCCTTCTCTCCATCCCATCATCTCTTCCCTCCATTCCTTCCATCAATCCATCCTTCCCCTCCATCAACATCCCTTCCCCCTCCCCCCCCATCTCTTTGTTTGTATTTTCTCCTCCACCCTCCTTCCCTTCTCTTCTCTCTCTTTCCTCTCACCCCTCTTCCAACTTTCATGAAGTGATAAAACAATGGGTGGTTGTGATAGGTTCCCACACGTGGTTATGTTGTGTTGTGGTATTTGTGTTGTGTTTTGAGCCCAGAGTGTTTGGAAGTGTGCAGGTTGAGTGGATGAGCACTTTTTTGGCGGTCGGGGCTGCTGCTGGGATTCGGCTCGGGTTGAGAGATTCTGGTGCTTATCGCCTTCTGGCTGTAAAACGTGTGCTGAAATTAAATGAAGGCACAAAACACTGGCATCTCCAGGTGTTTATAAGCATTGTAGCTGGGGTGCGATGGATTCTGGGGTCTTCTGGCCTGAGCCAATTTCCGGGGTTTGGACTGCGACTTGGTCGGACTGTGAGATCTGAAGGATTTGGACTGCGAGTCGCATAGCTCTCGGGAAGGCCATGTTATAATCTCTTTTAAAATTATATGTGCTGTTTGAAAGTGACACATGGTTTTACTATCCTATTTGAATGTGCTGTTTTAACATACCTCATTTCGTTCAATCCAACACATATGCTGGCAGATGTAACCACCTCCCACCCCCTCCCACTTTCCCTCCAGTCCCCTTCCCAATTGCAAGTTGAACCCTTCCCCCCCACCCTTCCCATCTAGTTGCATTACCAAACACAAGTCCAGAACACTCCTTTCCCACTCCTACTTCCCCCCCCCCCCTTGCTGCCTTGCTGCCCCATCCTCTTCACTCCAACCCCCTCCTCACACCCTACACCTCCCAAAGTATATAGCGACGTGTGGTAAAGCTGTATCCCCCCCCCTTTCATCAATCTCCACCCCTTCCTCACTCTCCCCTTATTGCTCCCCCCCCACCTCTCTTTCTCTCTCTCTCTCTCTCTCTCTCTCTCTCTCTCTCTCTCTCTCTCTCTCTCTCTTTCTCTCTCTCTTTCTCTCTCTCTTTCTCTCTCTCTCTCTCTCTCTCTCTCTCGCTCTCTCTCTGTTCCCCCTCTATTCCCACCGGCGAAGCGACGGATGGTATTTGCTGGTTAATAATACTGGCAATTGTTTTGAATACAATGGCTGTTCTGAAACAGACATTATACAGTGAAGCAATCAAACTCACCAACAAGCACACAATCTTTGTGTTTTCAATATGCTGTAAAAACTATACATAATGTAACAGAAATCTAGCAAGGTGCACGGGCATCAGAGAACTGGAAGAAAAAAGTCATTCTGCCCAATTATGGTCATACAACACTCAAGCCACACATTTATAATTGCCTACGTGTCACAATCCATCTTGTCCCTCTTAATTAATGAGACAAGAGTGGGAAACGTGTTATAAAAAAAAAGTAAGACAGCATGTGACAATGTTGACTTCTTTCTAAACATTTGTCAAAGTGTTTCAAAATGCAAAACGCCTGAAGATGCAAGGTTAATATTCCGACAACGGTAATGGAATAAAAAGACACGGGACGTTGAGATGAGCGAGTTTAGCGAGAGTAGAAAAGATTGCCAGTAAGTGTGGAGAACAGCATGAAACAGTGCCGAGCATCCACTTTAAATGGCCAAGGCGAGATTGGATGGACATAAAAAGGCAATTCCACAAGCAGGAAAAAGGATAAACGTAGGAGTGGGATTAAGTGAAAAGCTTGGTAATAAGAAGGATGAAGGAGGTTGGTGGAAGAATGATCTGTTCAGGCTGTCAGTATGTCTCTATTTTATCATCTATCACCTTGCTTCTCCACAAGACCACATTTTGTATACAATAAAAGAGGTGACAGTACACGTCGAGATAGGAGGCAATGAAAGAGCAAGAAGCTAATAGCTGGTTTGCAATGGAATTTGACAAGGACATATGCTTTTGCCTGTTGATAGGTATTGCAAATGACGCCCGCAGTTATTGCTTCAAATGCATCTCGGAGTGCAAAGTGCTTTGTAGTCCAGAGTAAACCGCTTTGAAAATGAGTTTTAATACGGACCAGACAAAGAATGTAAATGTGCTATCATGTTTTAACTCTGGCTGTTAACGAAGAGCCTCATTAATCCGCAGTTGCAAGATGCTGCATGGTTGTTTATCGTGGTGTTTATTTCTTTATTAAATGCCAAACCTGATGTCTCAAGGGTCGAGTGTTAAGTCAAGTCTTGAGTGGAGTTCCAAGTCTCAAGTCAAATCTTGAGTGGCAATGATCAATTCTCCAGTCAAGTATATATTTGGCATGGTGTGAACGGGGAGGAAAAAGGCTGAAGTTCACCAAAATTCACATTAAAATTTTTTCCCCAACCATGAAGGGATGGTCCTGCACCAACTAAAATCTAAACAATAATGGGTCACACATTTTTCTGAGTACAGTACATTTGAACTTAACCTTCACTGATCTGACAGGGTTGAGTGAGTACAACAAAAGAAAGACATGAAATGAGTTTAACTCTCACTGCACTGGGGGTGTGGGGGGGGGTGATTGGGAGCCCCCTCTACATTTTTCACAATATTTTCGCAACCGCTGGGAATTTCAAATTCTCCTCACGAGTTTTTTTCTCGAGGGTCTTGCGCACATTTTGATACCACATATGTCCAAATTGGTCTTACCGTTCGGGTGTCACATGACAATTAGTAGTCACACGTCAGAAAAGAAATTGCAATTTTTGCATATGTTTACGTACAACAAACAGATGAATAAGGGTTACATGCATTAGGACACTGATGGTGTAAATTAATTGGACTATAATTTATTCTGAGTGTTTTAGCATGTTGTCTAAGACATACAGAACTGAATAGTTCAAGAACAATAGAATACATAAGAAATAAAACAAGTCAAACAATATAATAAATAAAAATAGAAAATGCCACAATTATTTTCTATTCTCATAATATATCAAGAAAAAACCCTTGCCAAGTGAAGGTTTGTAGTGAATAGTCTCGGAAATCACTTTAAAATTTTCAAGTTCATTAGCCTGGGAGGTCCCCCGACCGAATCCACCCCAACCCCCTTCCCCAAGTCAGGGAAAGCTCAAAATCACGCAGTTCAATTCGGGTTAAAAGGTTAACATCCAAGTGAGAAACTGCATGAGAGTTTAAGACAACTAAGTTTGCAAAATTTGCATTTGGCTCATACCAAACGATGACACACTTTTAATAAGTATACCTGTTGCATCTCACACCCAAAATTGGCTTTAGCTGTAATTACAGAATCCTTCCAATCACGAATTGTTATTGGCTTCTCCTGAAAGACTTTTTCTTTAAGGTACCCTGAGAGAAAAAAAAATCTAAAGGAGACATATCTGGTGACCTTGGAGGCCATTGAAATAGAGATGCTGTAGGCTGCAATCAGCAACTGTGCTGCACATATTCACAGATGTGCTCAGAATGATGGAAGATATTTTGAAAATCTGTATATTGATGGACATAAACTTGAAGGATCTTTCTATTATATGGTTTTTGTTTCACACTCATATTGCAGTTTATTTAATTTTTATTGATTTTAGAAATTAGATACATTTTTTTGGCCCACCCTATAAAAAAAAATATATATTTTAAGTTTTAAGTCAAACAACTCCAACCTGTCATTTGACAGCCGTTTATGATGTCAAGTACCCAAGTTAAATCAATGAAGGTTTTTGTACTTAATTTTGGTTTTATCCCGGGTTTTCAGGGCTGAATAGTGTGAAAATACAAAAGGGTTGCCTGTCATTTTGATGGGCTTTTCTGCTCGTATATATGTACTAATAATAACGGAGACACATACTCTTGAAAGAGCCTTGGGGCATTCAGGACAATAATAACATAATAATAATAATAATAATAATAATAATTGTATTTATATAGCATCCTTTGCGTATGGATACAAGGTGCAAGTCGATAAATGTTTCAAGAAGAGAACCAATCTTCGACATATCACCACTTCATCCCAAAATTTTGCGCTTAAGATAGGAGCTATTTTCCATCCAAAAACATCCAATTTTACGGATCATGGCATAAATATAAACACTAACTGGCATTGTGTACCACTCTTGATATCAGATGGTAACCCATGGAGTATTTGTGTCGCATTTCACTTGCTATCGTTCGTGAAATACTTTCCATGAATACTCCACTCGTGGCCCATCAGATATCAAGTGTGTCCCACAATGCTCGTTACATTCTCTCTATATATATATATTTCAATGAGAAAACCATCAAACTGCTAATTAAATAATAGATCTGAGCGGCTCTGACGGTCATCTCTGATCATAAAAATACATATTAAGGCATATCAATTATTTATTCATAAAGGCAGAAAAATGAGGGCCTGTGTTGGCACAAGCTAGACATAATAAGAATCCAACTGGTCATATTCGCTCAAACACCGACCATACCACCCATGGGCATCGAGAGCCAGCACGGACCCCGGAGCAAACAACCTCGCAGACCCCAACCCCTCTGACCCCAACCCCTCTGACCCCAACCCCCAGCCTCCCCCCACCATTTCTCTCTTTAATAACTTTTAAAAATAATTTTATTTAATGAAGATCCTAAATTAGAAGAGCAACAAGCTCAAAAACAAAGCAAAATCACAGCAGCAGCCTTTTTAGCTAACAATATGTGTCGAAAAGTGAATAAATAAAGTATTAATCGATCCGTTATACAGTATTAGCTGAAGTTCATATCTGTCAGTGCGTCAGCAGCCACTTTCGGCGCTGATTTTGCTGTTCTAGCCTGGGTTTGAATCCTGACCCAGCCAGAAACTGGTCTTTTACAGATTGAGTAATTCATCAGTGTGGAGGACTGCTTATGGAGGTCGTTCCTCAGATGGATGTGAAACAGGGTGCCCCAACATCAGCATTAGTTGGTGGACATGTTAATCATCCCACGCTGTCCTTCGCGAAGAGTCCACAAGCTATTGATGGCAACTTGGGCAAATTACAAATTCCTGCCCTAACATTAGTCGAACATCACGTCTGACCAGCCGGTTCGTGAAAGACTTGAGCCACACTTCCCCCGGCCGTGGGACTTCAAACAAGAACGTGACACTTCAACCAAAGCATAACGTGATTTTCCACCAGTCATGACTCTTCAATCATTGAACGATGAAGAAGTGAGGACGAGCTGACAAGGGGTTTCGCCATACTGTTTAAAAAAAAAAAAACACTATGGAAGAAGGTCAGGCTCCTCAATGGACCCTGGGCCAATAACCCTCCCTTTACCTCCACCCCAATCGGCCGTGATACCACCTACCATCAATCCCAATCAATCAAACGCAGTCATAGTCCCACTGGCTTCAACACAATCAGTAATGTTGACAATAATATCAGCTGGGCCTAGCTATTCGTAGGCCACCGACAAAGCAAGACCGATTTGCTTCACTGAATAAATCAAGCAAATCAAACTCATAATGGCTGAAAACAGATCATCCTAGAAATTATGAATAATCACCACTCACTTGTGGAAGCTTATACCGTGTTCTTTTGCCCCAGCTCAGTAGTTTGTGCAGTTAATAACAAAACATTCCGTCTCACTGCTGCAAAGCGACTTCTTTGTGGGAACCGTCAGAATACATACTCCAAGATGGCCGCCAGAAACTCTGCACTCATCACGAGCAAGTCATTTCTGATATCTACACTAATAAAAGGCAATGTGTGTGTGTCTCCTTCATAACTCCAAAACTATAAAACCTAACAGCCTGAAACTTCGCATGCATACTAAGAAAACTCCAAGGAAATGCAGGAGCGAAAACTGGGTGTTTTGGTTAATTAAAACACCCCTTTTGAAGATAATTAACGGCATTATTTAATTATATCCTTCATCAGGCGATCCTCGGGCACCTCGCTGTCTGGGGTCTTCAGGCGTTTCCATGGTAACCTCGCTGGGATCTTCAGGCGTTTTCTTGGTAACCTCGCTGGGGTCTGAAGCTGCCATGTTTTTTTGGCCTGCTCGACCATGCCTTGACTTGAAACAGGCCACAACAATTTATTTATGATAAATAGATGTAGTAAGCTCCAGATTTGAAAATATCGGCAGTTCCGACTCCGAAAAAAGTGTTGATTTGTTCAATTCGGATGTTGCACGCGGGCGTTTCTGGGTGCATCGTTGTGTCGACGGCCATTGGTAATCGCTTGCCAAGCCAGGCGTTCCGTTGGCGTGCTTAAGCCGCTTACCGAGCCCTACAGTCCAGTTCGTGTCCTGATCAGGATGTGGAGGCGACAGTAACTACAAGGTAAAGGTAGGTACACAGCACACACGGACATGGTACATGTGGGTATATTTGGATCTGTACGGACTCTCCGTGGGTGTGTGGACATGCCATGCCAGTTACGGGCGTCGTGGTGGTTACAAACTTCCATCCTGAACCTTATGGAGGTTCTATCAGGTTTTCCTTTGTCCTCGCACCTGTTTCTAAAACGTTTGGTTATTGGATTTCCTCTACAAAGGTTAAATGTTTCTCTTTGTGAGTTTCAAAGTAAAATATATTTGATGCCGATTTCTGAGTCGTTTGACCTATCGTCTTGAGAACGTCTTGTCTCAATTACCAGGACATTTTTTCCACCCGTCACAAGCAGCAGTTTATAAAGATTAATGTTTGTGACCATCTCCGTGAAACGTCGAAATAAATGTAACGTGTTTTCCGGTGAAAGTTACTCCAGGTTTCTGGGTTGTGTACAGTACGTACTGTAATCGGTAATCACACCGACTACAACCTGCGGATTCCTGAAAAATTACCGATATCGGCCAAGTGTGTGTGTGTGTGTGTGTGTGTGTGTGTGTGTGTGTGTGTGTGTGTGTGTGTGTGTGTGTGTGTGTGTGTGTGTGTGTGTGTGTGTGTGTGTGTGTGTGTGTGTGTGTGTGTGTGTGTGTGTGTGTGTGTGTGTGTGTGTGTGTGTGTGTGTGTGTGTGTGTGTGTGTGTGTGTGTGTGTGTGTGTGTGTTTTGGTCATTATGCCTGGTGTTGGCTTCATGGTTAGGGTGGTAGGCTTGGGATCCTTTGATCCTAAGTTCAAATCTCACTTTTCTGTTGAATTAATCCCAGTTGGGGTTGACTCTGCCTGTCATCATTCTGAGGTCAGCAAAATGAGTGCCAGCTTGCTGGTATCCTGTGTTGGAGTGGTGACCCATCCAGGATTGTGCCCAATATCAAGGAGACTGCTTCGGCAGCACCAACACTCTGCACCGAGAATGGTCCCAATGGATGGATGGATGTTCAGTCATTAAGCATAACATTATCTTTACTAACCTCACCTCCACTCTCTCTGTCTTTTTTTTGTCTCCCTTTCCCTCTCCCTCTCCCTATCCCTTGCATCCCTTCCTCCTGCAGTATCATAACATTTAGTGAGGCATAGCTCTATCTACCTCCTTTCTACCCCTTTCCTCGCTCTTCCTCCCTTCCTCTCTCCTCTCTTCCTCTCAGCCCCCCTCCTCTATATCCCCCCCCCCCATCATCAAAGCGACGGGTTCTATTTTCTAGTATCCTAAATAATTGGGGGTTTTAGGAGAGCAAATGAACAAAAATAATGACAACCAAAATGGACGAAAACAATGGAAAACTGGAAACAAGAGTGATACCTTCCATATTGGCTCGAGGTCGCTGCAGGCCTAATCAGTCTGTGTCAATCCTTGCGAGGGAGGGGAGGTATTCGGGGTTGTAAGGGAGAGCGGAGGGACAAGGAGTTGGATTTGGGAGAGGGGGGAGGTATGTGGACTTCGAGTTGGGAGAGGAGGGAGGGATAGTGATTAGGAGTTGGGAGAGGGGGGAGGAATGCGGACTTGGATTTTGGAGAGGGGAGGGAGGAGAGGGGGTGCAGACTTGGAGTTGGGAGGGTAGGAGGGAGGGGAGGAGTGATGTAGAGTTGGAGTTGGGAAGGGGGCAGGATGCATACTTGGAGTTTGGAAGGCAGGAGGAATGCGGAGTTGGAAGGGAGGGGGAGGGATGCAGACTTGGAGTTGGGAGGGAAGGGGGAAGGGTTACAGACTCTGAGTTGGGGGGGGGGAAGGGTTGCGGACTTGGAGTTGGAAGGGAGGGGGGAGGGATGCGGATTTGGAGTTGGGAGGGATGCAAACTTGGTGTTGGGAGCGATGCAAACTTGGAGTTGGGAGTGGGGAAGGGATGCGGATTTGGAAGGGAGGGAGAAGGCATGCAGACTTGAAGTTGGGAGTGAGGGGAGGGGGATGCGGACTTGGATTTTGGAGAGGGGGAAGGGATGCGGATTTGGAGTAGCAGGCAGGAGAGGAGGGATGCAGACTTGGATTTGGGAAAGGGGGGACGCATGTGGACTTGGATTTTGGAGAGGGTGGAGGGATGCGGATTTGGAGTTGGGAGGGATGCAAACTTGGTGTTGCGAGGGATGCAAACTTGAAGTTAGGAGGGATGCAATCTTGGAGTTGGGAGGGTGGGAAAGGAGGTGGAATTGGAGTTTGGAGGAATGCAGACTTGGAGTTGGGAGGTGGGGGGGGGGTTATCTCAACTTGATTCGATCATGGCTGTGATTTGCTGACTTATATTGCCATGGCAACCATCTTGGTAACTCGGCTTGTGTACGCAATATTTCAAAGACCGCTCAAGATTTATCTTTCATATTACAGAGATATATTCCTCATACCACCCAAAAGGCAGAGGACCTGGAGTATCAGCTTCTTGTTACCACCTAAAACTTTTCAGGGCACCAACGTACAACCACCAGTTTTGAAGTCATTCCGTTCATGGTTCAGGAGTCAGATAAACAAACACACAGGCACTTCTCAAATTATATTTAGTGTGATGTAAATTGCTCTTTGAGGTGTGACGTTAATTTTTGGGCAGCCATCAACACTTTAATTGTATTTAACAATCTTTCTTTGCTGTTTTCTTGTTCGTTAAATAAAATGAAATAAACTTTGTGGTTGTTCAATATACTCCTACCGGGTCACTAGCGACTGCTACGATTAAACTACAAGCATTTCCATAGTTGAGAATGCATCCTGGAGATATCACTAATCCATACAATAAATTATTGCCTTTAATTATTTTCCTCAAAGCAGCACAGAAGTGGCATCTGAAAAAAATGTACATGTGTCATTTCTACATCACAGAATGGATATCACATGTTTTCAAGAACTAAAGAAAATTGAAAAACAGTGACTAGTGTTGCATTCAAAATAAATTGCTGTTAGAGGCCATACATATATTATTTAATGCACAGAAGGGTACAATAAAGTGGTTGGACCAGCGAACGTTAGAGTGTTACATGGGAGTAGGCAGCGAGAGGGGAGAAAGTGGGGGGGGGGGGAGGGGTTAAACCTGCGTTATGTCACCCCTCCTAAATATCGTCACTTATACTTACCTTTGGTTGGACTCTCATAATTAACTCAGGCAAGTAGGTTATGGCTTCAAGATTACCCTCTTTATTCCAGCTCTGAGATTTGCTTTGGGCTTTAGTTCTTACTTTACTAACAGAGTCTGTCTTTGATTACGTGAACAATAAACTTTTCCATGTTTATAATGACACCATTTATTATGAATTGTGGATATTCATGAACTCCAATTTTCTCATTTCTCATGTCCTCCTTTGAGGCCGGGGGAGAAGGGGGGTGGTGCCAGGGGGTTGTGTCATAAAGCATTGTATAATTATAGGGGTGGGGGGTGTCATGAGCTCAGCATTATGGAACATTATGGGGTGCAGAGTAGTGAAGGGTGGGCATCTAAAATTGCTGAAAAATATGTTCATGTAATAATATGAACATGGACAGCCCCAAACCACAGAAGTGATTAATATTTTGATGTTTAAATGCTTGATGAACCAAATGCTAACCCACCCTTCTATTATTAAGCAAGTGTGTTTAGTTCCACGTAGGTTCTTTCCCACCTGTTTGTGTGGATAAACGTTGATGTGGCATTTGATGCATTCTTGTCCCATGTTTGCCCAGGAATTTCCACTCATCCACTTGCGCTTGCACTTGGGACACTTGTATTCACCAAAGCATCGCTTTTTACCCTGGTATGGGGTGAGGCCCTCACCTTTGGGCCGTGCCTGCACCCAACAGTTAGTACCACATCATATTTTTGAATATGTTTAGCCCATGTTAAATGAGTTAATAAATCAATTTTATATTTCACAAGCATGTATCGACTTACTACGCTCGCCTCTCCACAGTCGTTAGAGATTGACGTCACAGATTTGTTGTGTTGTCATGATTTACACCCATCATAAAACTTATTGCGGGCCAGGGGTCGGATGAGAAGACCACCAGGGGGGAAGCTATCTCGGGTTCCCATCAGACTCCCCGGAATTGCAGGCCGTCGCACACGGATAAATCCCTAATGCGGCGGTTTGCTAACCGACCGTAAACGACACTAACTCAACCACGTGACCTCGGGTCCTCTGTCTTTATCCGGTTACCCAGAAAAATAACCACTTGATCTAATTACCGGGGGACACGCCCTCGGTAGGCCTTGTCCGAACCGGATCACCATACCAGATCAAATGCAGCCGAGCGACACTGCCAAGGACGTATCGGCTAAAGGGAACGGATCGTTGGGAATAAAGTCCTGGCGAGGTTAGGATACGGACCATGCTGGATCAATGAAAGAAAAGACAAAAACGAGCTGGGAACATTTCTACAAAGGGCTTATTACAGGCAGGCGAAGAAAGATATGTGGCACAGTGACTAGAGTTTAGTGTTGTATGCAAGCAGGGATAGGAAGAAATGCGAAAGGTGCGACAATAATCCAAGCAACTTACAAAAGCAGACAGAGCAGAGTTATCCCAATGTAATTCTTGTACACTCTTAACTTAAGCGAGGACAGGCATGAAGGAAGGACTTTTGGCAGAGTCAGAAACCAGTGGGTGGAGAAGGCGGAGTCTGGAGCAGTGGGCGGGGAAGGGCGGAGTCCGGAGCAGTGGGCGGGGAAGGGCGGAGTCCGGAGCAGTGGGCGGGGAAGGGCGGAGTCCGGAGCAGTGGGCGGGGAAGGGCGGAGTCCGGAGCAGTGGGCGGGGAAGGGCGGAGTCCGGAGCAGTGGGCGGGGAAGGGCGGAGTCCGGAGCAGTGGGCGGGGAAGGGCGGAGACCGGAGCAGTGAGCGGGGAAGGGCGGAGTCCGGAGCAGTGGGCGGGGAAGGGCGGAGTCCGGAGCAGTGGGCGGGGAAGGGCGGAGTCCGGAGCAGTGGGCGGGGAAGGGCGGAGTCCGGAGCAGTGGGCGGGGAAGGGCGGAGTCCGGAGCAGTGGGCGGGGAAGGGCGGAGTCCGGAGCAGTGGGCGGGGAAGGGCGGAGTCCGGAGCAGTGGGCGGGGAAAGGTGGAGTCCGGAGCAGTGGGCGGGGAAAGGTGGAGTCCGGAGCAGTGGGCGGGGAAGGGCGGAGTCCGGAGCAGTGGGCGGGGAAGGGCGGAGTCCGGAGCAGTGGGCGTGGAAGGGCTGAGTCCGGAGCAGTGGGCGGGGAAGGGCTGAGTCCGGAGCAGTGGGCGGGGAAGGGCGGAGTCCGGAGCAGTGGGCGGGAAGGGCGGAGTCCAGAGCAGTGGGCGGGGAAGGGCGGAGTCCGGAGCAGTGGGCGGGAAGGGCGGAGTCCGGAGCAGTGTGTGGATGGGTGGAGTCAGCGGAAAGGCGGTGAAGAATGCGGAGTCGGCAGGAGAGTTGGTGACGAAGATGGGGCGGGGCCAGCAGACGAGGAACGCTGAGCAGGAAAAGACAACGACAGCAAAGACGACGACAGACAGCCCTACGACCCATCCTTTTATAGATCCTGGGGTGTGGGCGGTGGTGACGACCTGATGCGATGTGTCGTCACCCGAATTGGGTGCTCTGGTTGGGCCCCAGCCAACATATGGCCCAGCCGTGATGGCCGGAAGCGGCTCCACTTTACTTCTGGCCAGATGGTTCCAAGCTGGAGAATCGTCTCGCTCCGAACACCATGACACGAATCGCCCTGCACCGAACTCCCGGGCCGTCCACGGCGACTGGCGGTCAGCGGCGGTCAATGCGCTACCTGTCTGCAAGCCATGCGGCCCGAGCCACCAAGCGCGCCTCTGCCAGGCTGCAGCCTCGTCGGGTGGAGAGGCGAGAGGACGCTCGCCATCCGCGAGAGACAACCGCGGCCGCGGTGATCAGCGAAGACCGACGGTATAGTAAGATGCTATGGTAAACCCATGCAGACCCTTACAAGATGTAGGTTATTCGCGCCCCGCTCCGTGTGCGATAATAAATTACCCCGGGGCTGCGTGCGGGTCCGCCGCCATCGAGCATGCGGTCATTCATCAAAAGTGGTGGTGTGCGTGGTGCCAGCCCCGATCTGTGTCAGGAACCGAGGGAAAAGATGGATATAATTATTAAATGGAGATTTGGATTGAAAAGAGGACAGATATAATTATTGGACTCAGAAATGGGTTGAAAAGAGTGCGCCACGTGCATACTGTAAGTTGTAAGCATTTGGGGTGTTGTTTTTCCATGACTGGTCTTCTGTGAGGACGCATTCTCACGCGAAGGGCCCGGCTGTGGTTTTTACAGATGGGTGTCCGAGCGGAATGCCTGCCGGCCTCGCGAGGACCAGTTGCTTGGATTTACCTCAGGCATAGAGAGAAAAAAAAGAATAGGAATGAGTTCAGAGATTTAATCAGACCTAACTATGAGATTTACATAACACACTGTCTCATTTGACCTATTAGACAAGAAGGAAGGGACTATCTGAACGTATATTCATGTAATAACTGACTGGGGACCACTGTATGTTGGCTGCCATTGGGTTGGAGGGATGCGGTTCCCAGAACCGCAACAATACAAACACTTCTTTTGTACAAATGTATTTGTAATATTGGTGATATTATATTTATTTGTAATTTATTTGGAATATAAAAAGGTCAAAGTGGTCAAGAGCTCTAAATGGTCGAGGGTCTAATCTGTCTGAAGGCTGTAAGGGGTCTAAATGGTGTTTAGATCTAAGGGGTCTAAAGGGACTTAAGGGGTGTAAAAATGTCTAAAGGTTCTAGGGACCAAAAGGGTATAAAAGGTCCCAAGGATTAAGGGATCTAAAGGTGTCTAAAGTATTGAAAGGGACTTAAAGGTAAAAGGGTTCTTAAAGGGTCCTCTGGGTGTTTTGGGTATTTGGAGTCTTTTGGGTCCTTGGGGTATTTAGGGTCTTAATGGTCTTTGGGGGTCTTTGGAGTGTTGGGGGTCTTAAAGTGTCTTCAATGGTCAAAGATGTCTCAAGGGTCAAAAGGTACATTCCAATAGTACGTAATTAATAGACGTAAGTGTGTGAGGTCAGAGTGCAACTGACGTTCAAACAGTACCCTATTAATACTAGACATATATTCACACAGCTTCACGGCTTCACGGACGGCTTCACGGACAGACCATGCTTTTTGTTTTTAGATCCTCGTGGAAGATCTCTAAGTCTTACTCACGTTGTTGTTCTTGTGGACTTTTTTGTTTCACAGCCTACAGTTTTCATCGAAACTTCTTGAAACTTGGCATATATATGTAAAGATACCCTGCGCAGACAGTAACGATCTCCGATTTTGAAAATTCCTCCGAAAAAAAAAGTTATGACGTCAAAATATCTCTGCTAATGGAAATCGCCTAAAAAATTATCTCCGAAACTAGGCAAGCTTTTTGAATTCTGTTTGCGGGAATCGAACAGGGCATTAGCAGAGATGAATGATTGTGTTAAATTGTGTTAAATCGCATCTCTGACCTAAAACTTTTAAAAACCACAGTTTGCCATGGATGTTCGCTTTCCATCAACCATTCTTTTTTTCCAACTTCAGTGCCAATTCACTCCCCTCACCCCTCACTCTCACTATCAAAGCAACCATCCCACTCTTCTCCCTCCAAGCCTCCCTCTCACTTCTCTCAAAAATTCCCCCCTCACCTTTCTCCCACCTTTCATCCCCCTCACTCATCCTTCTCAAAGTTGCCCCCCCTCTCATCCACCAAGCTGCCTCCCTCCACTGCCCTCTCACCTCCATCTCTTCACTCCACTTCCTCAAATAATCAACTGCCTTCTTCCTTGTCTCTTGTCCCCCCTCTCCCCCAGCACCACAGAGCCTTTTCTCGTCCTCATTCGGCCCCCTCCCCTCGCTATTCTGCAATACCCCACACTCTTTCAACAACCCTCCTTACCTCCCCCCCTCGTCCCTTGTCCGACCCTCCCCTCCCCCTCCACCTCCTGCACCCAAAGCCTCCTCCCCTACCTCTTCATTAAAAGTGTGGACCTCAAATATCTGGGGCCTTCGCTCAAACCTTTCAGATCTTTCCATACAGGTTGCCACTGACAAACCAGACATTATCTGCCTAACAGAAACTTTCCTCTCCCAAGACGTGTCTGACTCCCAAGTATCTCTCCCTGGTTACTCCCTCTTACGGTATGACAGACCTGAGCCTCGTCCTGGTGGAGGTGTTGCTCTCTTCATCAAAGACTCTATTCCTCACTCTCCATGCACTGCTCTCACTCCCCCACACCCCCAGGAATACCTCTGGCTTCGGCTTCCCCTCCACTCCCACCTCATGTTTATATGTGTACTGTACCGTCCACCGAACAGTGATGACTCCATCTACACCTCACTATCTGAAAACATGGACCATCTTCTATCTTCTCATCCAAACTCTCTCTTCCTCTTATGTGGTGACTTCAATTGTCATCATGCCAGTTGGCTAGGTGTGGGTACCTCTCTCTCACCTGCCATGGCAGCTCAGCAAAAGCTTTCTGCGACTCATTAGGACTGACTCAATTGGTCAACTTCCCGACCCGGATCTCAACCAATGGTGCTCCATCTCTTCTGGATCTGATTTTGACAAATTTCCCTGACAATATCTGCTGCTCTTCCTTTGCTCCAATCGGTTCTTCTGACCACGTCCTTGACAAAGTGCACATCTCTCTGGCTGTTATCAGAGAACCACCTCACCGCCGTCGAGTCTGGCATTTCACTCAAGCCGAATGGCAGGGTCTCCGAGCAGCCATCAAACTTACAGACTGGTCTCCTATCACTACTTTCTCAAACATCAACTCATCCTGGGAATTCTTTCAAAGAAACTTGCTCTCCCTCATGCACAGATTTATCCCCTCTCGTGTTCAGTTGTCCTACCCTTCCTCCCGCCCTTGGTTTACTGAAGCTTGTGGCGATGCAGTTATCCTGAAACAACTTGCCTTTGCCTCATGGAAAGCAAACCCAACTGAGGGTAATTCTCAGTTCCTTCCACAAAGCTCGGAACAAGTGTGTATCTACCCTCAGGAGAGCCAGAAAACAACATCTTTCTCATCTCAAGTCTGAACTCTCAAACCTCTCTCCCTCCTCAAAATCCTGGTGGCGTTTAATCAAATCTGTTTCTGGTGTATGTTCCCCCTCCATCCCCTCCCTTACCTCAAATGGCCGCACTGCTGATTCCACACGTGAAAAAGCTGAATGTCTAAACTCGGTGTTTGCAGCTAAATCTTGTGTCCTAAACCCATCACTATCTCTACCCACTTTACCCAGTCGCACCCAACTGTCCCTGGACTCTGTATCCTTTTCTCCTGACAAGGTGGAGAGCTTGCTTTCAAACCTCGAGTCAGATTCTGCAACTGGTCCAGACGGCATCAGCCCACGTGTCCTCAAAGCCTGCTCTTCTGCTCTTGCTCACCCTCTCTCTGTTCTATTCACTCTCTCATTTGCCCAAGGTCATCTGCCATCTGCTTGGAAATCTGCTAACATCACTGCCCTGCATAAAAAAGGTGCAAAAACAGATCCCTGTAACTACAGACCAATCAGCCTTCTCCCAATCATCAGCAAGGTTATGGAATCCATGATCGCTTCAGACATGAAATCCTTCCTCTTCTCCAATGGCTTGATTTCCAATCATCAATTTGGTTTCAGACAAGGTCACTCTACCCTGGATATGCTGCTTCTGCTCTCCCATCAATGGATGGAGGTCCTCAATGCCAGACAGGAAATCCGAGCCGTATCCCTGGACATATCACGTGCTTTTGACACAGTCTGGCACCCTGCCCTACTCACCAAACTCTCTTCCCATGGTATTCCAGGCCATCTCCACTCATGGCTCGTAGACTTCCTCTCCTGTCGCAGTCAACGTGTGGCTCTAAATGGAGTTCTTTCATCCCCTCTTCCTGTGCAGGCTGGAGTTCCTCAAGGTAGCGTTCTGGGCCCTGTTCTTTTTCTGGTTTTCATCAATGACTTCTAGGACTCTCTGGAAAATCCTCTATTTCTCTTTGCAGACGACTCCACCCTCTACCGTACCATCTGTCATCCCTCAGACCGGCAAGCAGCAGCTTCTTCGCTCACTGCAGATCTGGATAAAATCACAAACTGGTCCAACACGTGGAACATGTCTTTCAATCCAGACAAATCTCACACTCTCACTATGTCTCTTCGAAAGGACCGTTTAGAAAACCCCCCCATCCACTTTCTCAACAATCCTCTGGAAGAAGTTTTTTCTTTCAAGCTTCTGGGTCTCACTATCTGCCATGACCTTTCCTGGGAAAGTCACATTTCCAACCTCGCCTCAAAAGCCAGTCGCCGACTGGGAATCCTCCGTCGTGCAAAGTCCTTCCTCGGCCCTCTTGAGCTCCTGACCACTTACAAAGCTTTTTTTCCGTAGCCTGATGGAGTACTGCTCTCCCCTCTGGGCTGGTGCTCCTGCCTCCCACCTTTCTCGGATTCACGCTGTCGAAACCAGGGCATTTAAGATCATCGGCATCTCCCGCAATGAAGCTGAGTCTTTGGGCCTCTCACTCAATCACCGTAGGTTGGTCGGTGGTCTTTCTGTCTTCTACCGACTCCTCTCCAGCCTTGCCCCCCCTGCTCTCTCTGCGATTTGTCCCCACCACATTTCCACAGGGCGCTCAAGGTCCGCCAACAATCCCCTTCTGGTAAAACTACCAAAATCACGAATCACTGCTCATCTTCACTCTTTCATTCCTCTTTTTTCCCGCCTTTGGAATAAACTTCCTCACTCTATTCTTTCCCATTCTTCCCTCCAGGCTATCAAAACAGCAGTTCACCACCACCTCTTATCTTCCCCCATCCAAATCCTCGATCTTTTCTCCCCCCGATAATCCACCCAAGCCCACTTCCTTCAATTCCCCTGCTTTCCTTCCTGAAAGTCCCTGTAATGTCCATCTTCTCTTCGCCATGTTCCCCGTCCCATCCCCATCCCTCTCCCTTCCACAGTTCACCTAATGTGTCTGTTCCCCACTGTTTTGTCCCTCCCACTCCCGCCCCTCTTGTCTCATGCCCCCTTGCTGTGAGTTGTGTGTTTGCTCTCATACGAGCCTCGACCAAGGTATACAAAAAAAACAAACAAAAAAAAAATTACCGCACATATGATACATCACTATGACATCATATCAATTTTTATGACCTCATTCCTATTTTTTGACATTTTTTGTTTTTTGTTTCATTTGTTTCACAGCCTACAGTTTTCATCGAAACTTCCTGAAACTTGGCATATATATGTAAAAATTCCCTGCGCAAACAGTAACCATCTCCGATTTTCAAAATTCCTCCAAGAAAAAAAGTTATGACGTCAAAATATCTCTGCTAATGGAAATCGCCAAAAAAATTATCTCCAAAACTCGGCAAGCTTTTTGAATTCTGTTTGCGGGAATCGAACAGGGCATTAGCAGGGATGAATTACCGCACATATGATACATCACTATGACGTCATATCAATTTTTATGACATCATTCCTATTTTATGACATTTTTTGTTTCACAACCCAGAGTTTTCATCGGATCTTCGTGAAACTTTCCATGTATATGCAGAAAGCCCACGTGCAATCAGTAACCATCTCCGATTTTGGAAATTCTTCCTATAAAAAAGTTGATGTCATAATATCGCCGCTAATGGAAATCGCCTATACCATTATCTCCGAAACTAGGCAAGCTGTTTGAATTTTGTTTGCGGGAATCAAGCCGGGCATTAGCACAGGTAATTTATCGCAAACCTGATACATCACAATGATGTCATATTCGTTTTTATGACGTCATCATTAAGAGGACGAGGATCTTAGCTCATTCGAACTTGTTATATATATATATATATATATATATATATATATATATATATATATATATATATATATATATATATATATATATATATACATATATATTATGCCTTGTGTTTGCTTAATGGTTAGGGTGGTGGGCTTGGGATCCCAGGATCCTGAGTTCAAATCTGACTCTGCTATTGAATTAATACCAGGTGGGGTTGACTTTGCCTGTCATCCTTTCAAGGCCGGCAAAAATGAGTGCGAGCATGCTGGTATCCTGTGTCGGAGTGGCAACCCATCCAGGATTGTGCCCAATAGCCAAGGAGACTACTTCGGCAGCACCAACGCTCTGCACAGAGTATGGTCCCGACGGATGGATAAATAGATTCTATAATTCTTGCCCTTCATTTTTCTCTCTTCTTTAATTCTAACTCTGTCTCTTGCCAACAATGAAAATCAAAACTCTTCACATTACGTATCGGTGCGTCTCCCTTGCTCAACCTTCAGCTCATGTTTTCTATTGTAGGCAAATAACAGGTATATGTAAAGATGACACACTACAAAAGGCAATAACTGCCTTGTATGCTTGCCTATCACAACACAATTGCCATTTTACATGCCTTCCAACTTATCCACAAATTATGCAACAGTTTCCAAACATGCATGTACTATATCCGTCTAAATTATTCACAAAAATCCATCTAAAAATGAGAAATGTGACAAAGGATAGCAAGAGAGGGCAGCCAAGCAAGACATTAGCAAAAAAAATGTTGCAGACCTTTTCATCTCCATCTATTACAAAAAAGAGAAGTGTGTGCGTGCGTGCGTGCGTGCGTGCGTGCGTGTTCACAGATGTGCCCGTCTGTCATGCTTTATTCGGTTCCTGCTTTTGTAAAATAATAAAAACGGTACTGTTGGAAAGATAGTCATCAATTTATTTGCGTTGAAAGCTAATAAAAGATTTACTTGGTTGGATTGCCAATAATAGATTTAGAAGAAGAAGAGGAGCCATACTTTTAGATGCATTGGGCTGCCGAGGCAGTTTTCCATTGGATGGTGGGCACAATCCTGGATGGGTTGCCACTCCAAAGCAGTAATCGATTTAATTGGAACAAAAAATAATGTCTGTTTTAACATAAAAATGCTGGTTTTAAAAGTCCGTCTTTCCGGGAGGGAAAAGGAAGAAGCAGGATTTGGAACTTCAATGTAACAGTTCCAACAGTAAGATGGCAGGATCCCTTTGTAATAAAGCATGGACATGGAAGGAGCACACAAAGTTAGATATAGTAATACTTCTTCAAGTAATGGAAAATATATAATAGTACACAGAAGGAGCACACAAACAACAACAACCACAGCCACAATGACAGCAAGAACAGCAACAGCAACCATTGGTGCTGCCATATAGCCCAGAATACCATAAATACAACAGATATATGTAGAAGATGGACTTAAGAGCATATTTAAATTTGGCAAGAAAGAGAGACCGACCTGTGGACAATCGCGAATGTAATGGCCTTTTGTGAAACAGAGATGACAGAGGTAGTTGGGTGGTGGTCGTTTCGCAGGTTTTCGTGGCTCCAGAGAAAGGGAAAGGTCGGCAAAGTGCTCACTCAACACTGCCAAACCATCCATGAGCCCACCGGTGGATGTGTATGGAGATGCTGCTGGCTAAGGAAAGGGATCCAGGATTCAGTACAGAATATACATGGTAGAAAACAAAAACAAAAACTCCAGCAGGAGAGAATGAAGAGTAGACAGGCAAGTGCAGAAAGAGAAAGCATAGAAAGAAGGGAAGGCAGGAAATAGAGCTGAGGAAATCAGTTACCGGTTAGTTTCTTATCACCCACATGACAATTGTATATATTTAACAGCTTGTAATACACTGGAAGGGTTATTTGGGAAACGAACCACATATATATGATACCCCTCATCTTGGGAGACTCCAGTCACATGAGAGATTTATGATAAAATTCTTCATTGCTTTCCACTCGCTCAAGTCCTAGGGATAGACAAAGTCCTGTAATGGATGTGACATTTGGTTACACTTTTCACGTACTTACGAGTCCAAAATGGAGCAATATGAACATGAATAATGACTTCAATCTATCTCACTTGTGCTAACATCAACTATAATGATGAATTGGTACTTGCAAATCTGAGGATGACTTTCAGCCAATATTTAGCCAACTGGCGTGTGAGTTCCATTTCTAAAAGAAATGCATAAAATTGTTCTTTAAAAAAAATAAAAACATCAACATTATCAAAAAATGAATAAAATCTATGAAGTCAATGTTGATCGTGTCTTTCAACTATGTTAGCTGATGTTGCCATTTATTCTCATTAACTAATCATAACTGTTTAGCACTGGGAGCAGAAATATAAAAGATCCCATGCCAGCCTATAACAGGCCTAGATTCCTTGCCTTTTGGAGTGCAGAACAGCCTCTCAGCTGGACTTCCAGGGGCAGTTTTTACAACCAAAACAAATTTATTAAAGCATCAGCACAAACACCATGACCTAACTAGTATCTCAATCCAACTGACCTTCCAGGTTATACCCTTGTTGACTGATCCTGACGATGCCATAACCATGCCCTATGTGCCCCAACAAGATACTTTCACATACATAACAAAAACATTTTGAGAGAATAAACAAGTCAACTCAATGTTTATAAATGATTTTGTACAGGGGAGGAAAAACATAATTTGACTTTGCAAATTAAGTGAAGAAGATTAATGAAGAGTCCAGTTGAAAAGCAGGGGGAAATAGGAAAGTGCCAATATAATATGTCAATAACACACCGCATTCTCTTCTCCTCATGCTGCCTTCCCTTCTCCTCATATGCTGACTTCCTCCCAAACCCCCTCCTCCTCCCCACTTCCACCCTCCTCCATCTCCCATCCTCCTCGTTCCCACCCCACCCCCTCACGGAGTGCATAGCGATGTTTGGTGAGGCATCACACGCCCCACCCCGCATTCCTCACTCCTTTCCCCTTCCTCACGCCCCTCGGGTCCCCCACACCTCCTCACTCCTCTCTCCCCTTCCTCTTTCTCTCAAACCCCTCTCCCTCTCTCACCCCTCTCCCTCTCTCTCCCACCACTCTCCCTCTCTCTCCCACCACTCTCCCCCTCTCCCTCTCTCTCCCACCCCTCTCCCTCTCTCTCCCACCCCTCTCCCTCTCTCTCCCACCCTTGTCCCTCTGTCTTCCACCCCCCTTCCTCTCTCTCTCTTCAACCCCTCCCCTATTCCCCTGCTCCCCCACCACTCCCCCTCTGGTTAGAGGACTGTTAAGGACTGACGGTTTAGTTTTGAATTTGCAACTGCTTTCACATTGTGTTGCATGCACAAATCAGGCCTTTGCAAGGTAAAAAAAACATGGGTTTTAAATGCCCCCGCCCAATTTTTCTATAACCCGGTAGTTAAAAAGAAAATGGTCACTCGGTAGAGAACATACCTCTGCCAGGCTGATTAGTTTATGTTTTGTATCCCACTGACAGACCGGATCTGGATTCGGACCTGAAATTTAATCGGCTTGTTCTCGTCACCGAACCAACTCACCCACCAAGCTTCGTTCGAATCCGTCCATAACTTCTTCAGATATCATGTTATATATCGTTTTAGCCCGATCACTTAATGGCAAAAAATTACTTAAAAAATTCTCGGATCCGGATTTCGATCTTCAGCAAAATCGAATCAATTCTTCCTTGTTACATCCAAACCTGCCCACCAAGTTTGGGCCGAATCCGTCCATAACTTTTTTAGATATCCTGTTCACAAACAGACAGACAGGGGTGAAATCATGAGGGAAGGCTTATCGGGCGATGAACCTCATTATTCGTTTTGCCCATTCCCGAAGGGACAGGAGAGGATGTAGTGTGTGTGTGTGTGTGTGTGTGTGTGTGTGTGTGTGTGTGTGTGTGTGTGTGTGTGTGTGTGTGTGTGTGTGTGTGTGTGTGTGTGTGTGTGTGTGTGTGTGTGTGTGCGCGCGCGCGCGCGCATGTGCACATCGGAGCAGTGAGTCGCTGCGTCCACTTTCCGCCGGTACTCCAGGGGCCTCCGTCTGGCCATCCCCCAGGCAGATTCCTGGCCCATCCCCATCTCCTTGAGAAGCCGATCAACCTGCTGCAACCACGAGGTACATGGTCGGCCCATTGGCCTCCTCCACTCACGAGACTCCCTCGCTGAGAGAATCTGGTGAGCAGTATCAGCGTCAGGAAAATGAGCCACATGTCCGTACAGCTACAGTTGACGCTCACCGACTATGCCAGTAACAAATCTCATTTGAGTCTCTCTCAGCAACCGCTCGTTGGACGCAAGGTCCGACCAGCGATAGACAAGGATTCTCCGAAGAGACCTGGTACCAAAGGAATTAAGACTCAGATCCCTGGTCAGAATCCAAGTCTCACATCCATAGAGCAAGACTCGAAGCACCAAGGACTTGAAGACTCGGGACTTTCGTCATCCTGCACAGGTTACGACAGTGCCACACCCTGTGATCCAGTGAATCCACAAGTCCCCAGACCCGACCCAGACATCTATTGATCTTAGTTTTGACCCAGGAAACCCGTAATCCCAGCGGCTCTGACTCCTCATTCAGAACTTCGAGTGCCCCCAAAAAGATATCCAAAGTTTCCACAAAGATGACTGCATAATCTGCGAAATCAAGGTCAGAAATCTTGACATTCCCAAACGATGCACCGCAGCTTGATCTCTCTGATATCCTCCCCAAAATCCAGTGTTGTTGGGGCCAGTACACACACCTGACGAACTCCAGTAATGACGGACGGACGGAACCCATTTCTATATACCCCGCCAACTTTGTTGGTTGGCGGGGGATAATAAGTCAGAGATGATATCACCACATCTCACAGCACTCTCAGTGTCAGAATATAGTTGATTGATCAAATTGACATCAAATTGATTCATTTTGGTGGCACCTCAAGAAGACCAAGAATCCTCCAGAGGGCATCCCGATTCACTGAATCAAACATTTTGCCGAGATCAACATAGGCTGTAAAGCATCCCCTGCCAAAACCCTCATCTGTGTTCAGTGAGGACCCGAAGGGAAAGGATACGGTCAATCGTTGACCTCTTTGGTGTAAAGCCTGACTACATTGGGCACTGGTGCTCAAGCAGATGGTGGAGAACCCTATCAAGAATTATCCGAGCAAAGAACTTGCCCGGCACTGAGAGCAGCGTCACCCCTCAGTCACGATTGCAGACATGAGAGCAGCATTTCGAGCAGCCTTGAGAAGTTTCCACAAACGTTTCCAAACACAGTTTCCAGCCTGTGTTTCCACAAACAAAGGTGGATCACAGTTGATTGGAGGGTCAGAAATAGGGATTGTAACAGTGACATCTAACTCAACAGCTGGTGAATCAGCCTGGTATAGCCGCTCAAAGTAACCGGCCCAGTGGGCCTTCACTTCGGACTCGGTCAAGAGCCCACCACCCTCCCCTCTAACTGCAGTATACTGAGGGATGGGCTTGGAGGAACGCAATGCGTCAATTCCCCTGTAAGCAGGACGAGAATCACTTGACCACAGGTGATGCTCTACCCCCTCACAGATTCCTCGCACATAGGCCTCCTTGTCCACCCTCAAGGCACATACAGTTTTACGCCTCAACTCCCTGAAGAGCTCACTTCTGCCATTAAGCCTGGCCCTGCGACTCTAGTCAATAGTATCCAGTGCACGTTTAGGGACAAAATTCTTCTTCGCCCTACGGTGAGTTCCAAGACATTCATCGGTAACATGAAGGATGGTGGTCTTGGAGGCAATCCACAACTCTTCAGGTTTGCCAAAGCACCCAGACACAATACCCACTCAGCCTTTTCGCAAACTCCTCAACTACCCTCTCATCCTTGATCTTGCCAACATTCAGCCTAGGCTGGGATGGTACCATTCTCCTGGATTTACGCTGCAGCTTCAGAGTTGCTACCACAAGCCTGTAGTCGATATCGAGGAACTGAGCGCTCCGGTAGACCCTACAGTTCTGGATCATCCTCCAGTGACCATCAATGGTCAATTTCCTTTGCCACACCACCAGCATTTGAATTCCAAGCCCAGTGATGAGTCGGGAGGTGCTGAAAGCATTGACCAGCCACCCTAAGTCCATGACTTCTTGCAAAGTCGAGGAACTCAGTGCTATTCTGGTTCACAGTTCCAGACCCATGGGGACTAACACGTGTCTCATAACCATCTCTATCAATAACAGTCGATGCATTGAAATCCCCCAAGACGAGAAGAGTATCTCTTCTGTTGCACTGATCAACCACAGACTCCAGCGTGGCATAGAATGTGTCCTTCACAGTGGCATCACTCACCTCAGTCGGAGCATACACAAAGTCCAGGGAAATGACACCAAAGGAGTGACGAATCCTAAGTCTCATGATATGCTTGTTGACCGGTGTTACCTCAATTATCATTGGAGTCAGCTTATTGGGACAAAGCTACAGCAACTCGTTGGGCATGGTTACTATCAGAGCGACCAGATCAATAGTTGGTGGAACCACCCACCATGATTTCACCACTATCCGATCTCCGAACCTCAGAGAGTGCTGCAATACCGATGTTCAAACGCTTGAGCTCAGATGATCACAAAGACGGTTGATCATCCTCCCTTTGGGATAGGACATTCCAGGTACTCACCCGAAGGGACCGCCTCAGGTTAACCGAAGGAGACCACCATCTGTTGGACGATACCTCAGCACCACCCCGACACACACGACGACAATCTGACCCAGGAAGGTTACTCCATGCTTTTCCTCCCATAATCAAAGAGTGGGGGTCCTGAAGGCTTTGCCCCAATCCCATCATCTGGTGAACTGCCCTGCAGAGGGCAGCTGCATAGGAGGTACTCCCACAGAGTGGGTTTTCAATTATCTTTGCGTTTTTCTTGTGTTTTGCTGAGTGAAGGGTTTTACGGTGGCCGGAGTGCAAGTCCTGCTCTCAACCTCCAAATAAAAAGTAACCCAACTGCAATAGGACGTCCGCAGATACAGTTGGGCACTAGATATCGATTGTCGTTGGCTCAGAAGGAGCTCCTCCGCCCTTTGATAGGTTTTGTTTTCATCCTGATGGGTGTCCATATCATACACCCTCCTCACCAGGAAACCTGGTGGGGGAGACAGTTTAGTCGCAGACAACCTGACCAGGAAACAGGTTAGTACAAGTTTACATGGTACCTGCAGCAAGTCAGATCTAATCTGACTTGATCTGACAATAATAATGTGCATTTTATCCAAGTGTGATGATTCATCTTGTGTTTTGCAATCTGTGTATTCTCTTCACCCTGTGTGCTGATGCATGCTGTTGTAAAGGGTCATACTCTCCTATCTGTATACCTTATTGAAGAGGTTTGCATGTGTATGATGGGCATTCTTCTGATTTGCAAAATAAATACCCCCCTGCAAGGGGGGGGGGGAGGAAGCAGATGACTTACAATTTCCACCTGTACCCATGCCACAGTGCAAGTGGTTTACTGACCCCTGCTGCAGACAAGGGGGATTATTAGCCATGGCACAAAATATATTTACCCCACCTCCCTCACAGAGGAAATGCCATGCAGGAGTTCTGGGCAGGTCCGTTGGTAGGGAAATCACTCCATGACCAGAGAACGACAAGTGAACATGGCTGGTGTATGCGGTGTGACAGGGCCCACCAGTAGTTTACTAACAATGCAGGGCAAATGTTCCATGGTCAAAGAGGAAGTGAAACTTGGCTTGGACCATCATAAAACTTCTCTCCTCAGAGCACAACCTTCTGGGTTTGTCAGTGGGCTCAATCTTGCGTAACTGCTACAGCACAATTGGGATTAATCAGCTCTGCACACCGAGTCCTTTTTAACGGCTTTTCCACATGCAGACACGTGCATAACCCTGCAATCCATAAGCCTCCCTGTGGTGACTTTATAACTGCTGTTTTGAGAATACAGTGTTGCTTTGACAATGCATTTTTCACACACACGTACACACACACATATCCCTGGAGCTTTACCCCGTTTCAACCAGTTCACCGCAGCCTGTGTTTCCACAAGCGAAGGTGGACCACAGTTGATTGGAGGGTCAGCCACAGGGATTGTAACACCCCTGACGTCCAACTCAACAGCTGGTGGATCAGCCTGGTACAACCGCTCAAAGTAACCGGCCCAGCGGGCCTTCACTTCGGACTCCTCTTTCAAGAGCCTACCACCCTCTGCTTTACCTGCAGTACACCGAGGGATGGGCTTGGATGAACACAATGCGTGAATTCCTCTGTAAGCAGGACGAGAATCCCTTGACCACAGGTGATGCTCTACCCCCTCACAGATTTACAGGTTTTATCCCACTAGGATGTAGGATCAAGGCATAATTAGGATGTAGGCATTAACTCGGATATCTAGGCATAACCGTGATCTAGGAATCTCGGCATAACTGGGAATAAGATATAACAATCATCAAGATATAACGAAGATCCAGATATAACTGAGATATTAGCATAACTGTGATCTCAGTGTAACTGGTATCTTGGCATAACTGGGATGGAGGCATAACTGTGATATCGGGGTAACATTGGATCTTAGTATACTGAGATCTCAGAATCAAGAAGATGTAGCTATAACTGGGATCTCAGCATAATTGGGATCTCGGCATAACCGTGATTTCGGGCTAACATATTGGATCTAAGTTTTTTAAGCTCTCATCATCACCAGAATGTAGCTATAACTAGGATCTATGCATAACTGGGATCTCGGCATAATTGGGATCTCAGCATAACTGTGATTTCGGGCTAACATATTGGATCTAAGTATGCGAAGCTCTCAGCATCACTAGAATGTAGCTATGACTAGGATCTATGCATAACTGGGATGGAGGCATAATCGTGATATCGGGGTAACATATTGGATCTTAGTATACTGAGATCTCAGAATAAAGAAGATGTAGCTATAACTGGGATCTCGGCATAACTGGGATCTCGGCATAATTGGGATCTCGGCATAACTGTGATTTCGGGCTAACATATTGGATCTAAGTAATACTAAGCTCTCAACATCACCAGAATGTAGCTATAACTAGGATCTATGCATTACTGGGATCTCGGAATCTTGGTATAACTGTGATCTCAGTGTAACTGGCATCTCAATATAACCGGTAACCAGGATCGATGCACAACTTGGATGCAGACGTGACAGTGATCCACGTGTAACCGGAATCAGGGTACAACTGGGATCTAGAGACAATCGGGATATCAGCATACTCACGATCGAGGTATATTATCACCTTTGTCCTTTGTTCTGGACATCAGCACAGACTATTTACAATCGGGTTCGTGGACAGGTACACTCAATGTGGTGTTGCATTTACCGAGCATCATACATCATTAGGTGTGTTATTTCCTCATTAGATCTAAACTCATGAGAGTGACAGGTACGTTTGGAGCAAAGCAAGTTTTTTTTTTCTTTTCAAAGGAGGAACTCGATTGAGTTTCCCACAGCTAATTTAAAAGGTTTCTTTTTATATATTTGGCCTATAATTAGCCATCACACTGTTGCAAGGCACATCCAAACGTTCTTATGACATTACATAATTGTGTCTCATCTTTATAGTTCTGGGAGCATTCTTAATACGAACTTTTTCATAACTTGCTCTGCTCTGCATGAAAAATACACATATTTGGTACAATATTGTTTTGGTTGTTGTCATTGCCTTGTTGTAACAGCCACTCATGGTTAGAGACGATCGTTGGGCAGGTTTGTGCAATGGATACAAATTGTATGATTTTAAGTTATGGTATATTATATGAGACCAAAAGCAATAGAGCTGGAATGTGGCAGTAAGAAAAGTGAAAGGGTCAAAGGTTGTGGACAGGCCTGTGGCCATTTGTAAACAAGGCGTGGATATCGGGGCAGTGCCCCTCACCCTCGGACCACAAGAACTAACAGGCTCCATGACAGGCCGCTCGGCCTGGAAACTGACGCCACAAGCAAGTTGAGTCTTCACTGAAGCTTTCACCGAACTCGTACCAGGTCTCAAAGTGTATTGAAAAAAAACTTTTTGAAACTTTCTGAAACTTTCTGAAACTTTTCTGGGTCCCGCGCGCACAAGAGACGACGCGACTAACTTCGCGAAAAAGGAAGAGGGGAGAAAAAAAGAAAGAGAGACGTGGACAGGGCAGGCGGACAATTCCCACAATTCCACAAATTTTACAAGGACCGGGCAAAAATGACCGACTCTTGGGGGGGAAGGTAGGGTTAATCGCATGTTCAATCGAAACGGCACCCTCACCAAAAGCGTTATTCGGAAGAAAGAAAGAAAAGAAAAAGCAAAGAAAGATGAGATAAATGACGTTTGGAGAAATTGAAGGGAGTTCGTGGGGAAGCAGAATCCCCCCACCCCACAAAAGTAAGGACAAAAGGAAGTCGATGGGAGGCGACGAGACACCCCGAACTGCTTAAGAGAGAAAGACGAGAAAAGAAAAGAAATGCACGAAAGCAGGAAGAGATTTGAGGAAGAGGAAGAAGAGAGAGGAGGGAGGAGAAGGCGAAGCGGTCGCAGAGATATGGAAACTCACGTCCGGCTGTGGTTCTGGCCTGAATGCTTCGAAGGCGGTTAACCTCCGGGGCTCCTGGAGAGACAGACACACCCAGGAGAGAAGTTGCGCCGGGGGGTAGAGAGACGGCGCCGGGTCCATACCTGACAGCAGGCTCATGGCCTCGGCGCCACGGCCGCTGGAAAACTCACTCTCACTCTCACTCTCCCCTCCCTTTCCTTTACTCTCCCCCTCTGTCTCTCCCTCACCAAGTTTGGCAGAGAGCGTGGAGAGAGACCCCCGCCCTCTTTATTCACAAGAACGGCTGGAATCTCCCCCTCGACTCTGGACATCTTATTCATCATTTGAGATCTTCTCGGTCTCTCTTCTTTCTCTCTACCCTACTAACCTTGTCATCCCTCGAACTACTCTCAGGGTCAAAAAAACCGTGCGACCGTGCAACTTTTAAACCCGTATGTCAATGAACTGTACATGAAGTTTCTGTTCAACAAAACAAAAGTTAGTTTTTGGTTTCAAATGAAATAATATCTCGTGCGTAGTGTTGGGTTCACAGGGTCCGACATTGCACTCGCCTCTGAGCTGTCTCCTCTGAGTTCGATTCCCGACCTGACTATAAACTGTCGAGTTGCTGTTTCACCCACAGGATGTTGCATCAGAAAGTGCACCGGCCATCAGATGCACGTTAAGCCGGGTACCCTGTCTGCTAGCATTACTTTATAGTGGGCATTCAAGAGTTGCTGAGTTATACATCATCAGCAACTCTGAACAAATAACAAATCGCTTCCCAATTCGGCTCCAGTCGAACGTCGGGCATGGCCAGCCAGTTCTGGCAGACCTGTCAAGAAAAGGTGCAACTAATTGGTAGTCGTGCTTGGTTCAGGGTATGAATGCATTTCAGTATTGCTCTCAGAAATTTCATTCTTGCACAGAAAACATCTTACATCACTTACTAATTCACAAAAGCCTGGCCATCCAGGGAGATATCTCAGGGTGCTTGCGTAGCAAACCTTGAAGCTTCAACATTCCCAATTCCTGAAGGCAGATGCTTTTTCAATGTCATTTTTAAATGTTTTAAAAAGAAAATGTTCACATCCATCACTTTGCCTCGTGTGAAGCAACATCATATCAAATGCTCATCAGATAATGAAAGTATTGCTTATGACATGACAAAGTGTTTCCGATAAGGCTTTTGTACAGACAAAACCACATGCAGTACGTTGAAAGATGTTCACTTTCCTCGAAAGACTCCATCAGTTGGAATCGACCCTCTTGGGAATTCCAAACCCATTATGATGGAATTTTGTGTTTTGAGATAATTGCTTTACAGAAGGACATTTTTCCAGATTTGTATCGATTTGCAGTGAACAAGAGACAAATTCTAGGTGGGATAAGACAATCCTCTCGCTAAAGGCCCATCCAAACCCACATTGCCATATAACCCACTTGGTCGTAGTTGTGTGTTCACCAGAGGGCTTTCTCTGGCTGATGGTACAACGGAAATTTTTAAAATGATAAATGGTCAATATACTGAACAGAAGGACCGAGGGGGGGGGGTGTTTATACAACATACATACCCGAGTCATACTGAAGACTTTAAAAATGGTGACACTCAGCATTTAAAATGTTAGAGAATAGATAAACCATAGGTTGACAACCATTGCACACATTTGGTATGCCAAAGTGGCCTCTTGCATTGAAGTTCCTTGTGAGGAAACTCATTAATATGAGGTGTGTGCTATCTCGCTCGATCTGACATGTGAATAAAAATAATAAATAGTCCCAAGTGGGACAGACACTCGTGTACCGATGGAGGGTGCTCGCAGTTGGGGTGCATTAAGTGATAAAGTTGATTTTCAATTTGATTCGAAAATGATGGGCCTGTGGGGGCTGAGAGGGCTGATAACATGATTGTATTCGCGCAGTGAAAAAGATGTTGCATGAGCAGGTCCTGAATTGATGAAAAACGTTCCATTCGGTCTTGTCCAGTGAAAGGACCCTGAAACCCTTTAGACTGTAAAGGGGTGTAAAAAGGGTCGAAAGTGATCTAAAGGGTCTATGTGGTCTATAAAAGGGTGTGAAGGTCTAAAGGGTGTAAGGGTTTAAAGGGGTCAAGAGTGTTGAAAGAGTCTTAAAAGGACTGAACAGGTCTTAAAAGTGACTAAAAAGGTCTAAAGGGTCGACAGCTCCAAGGGGCCTAAAGGGTGTAAAGGTCTAATGGGTCTATAGCCGATACAGGTTTAAAGGGTCATAAGGGGTCTAAAGGGTACATTCCAATAGTAGTTAACATCTAATGGGTCTAAGGGGTCTAAAAGAATCTAAAGGCATCTAAAGAGTCTTAAAAGGTATAACCACTCAGAGATTGAAAGGGTCTAAAGGGTCAATGGATCAAAGCATTTTTATGGGTATAAAGTGAAGAAGGGATCGTAATGGTCTTAAGGGTCTATGGAGTTTCAAGGTCCAAAGGATGCATTCCAACAGGAGTTGGGCTCGAAAGGGTCTTAAAAGGATAAAAGGACAAAAAGGGACTAAAAAAGGATTAAAAGGACTGTCCCCCTTTCTGTCCCACCCCAACTTTCTTTCCTCGAATCCATATATTTTATGTTGACGGCTTCAGTCACGGACGAAATAGTCCTCATTGAGGCCAAACCTTAAATATAGAAGAACTGAAATGATAGAAAAGTAAGGAAAGAGAGAATAGTCTAAGAGTTTTCAGGAAGTAAAACAATCTGCTTTTTGAAAAGGGGAAGGTCATAAGTATTTGGGAAGGTGTGAGAAGGTAAAGAGTTCCAGAATTTGGCAGTGGAGGGGATGAAACAAATATCGTAATGGCCCACTCTTGAGTTGCCAATGGCCACACAATAATCATGTGATGTAGTGGCTTGTCGAGGATTCCTTGGTCTCGCTAATGGTGGAGGTACACAAGCAGCAAGTTCTTGCGAGCAGAAACCAAAGTAATATCTGTAGAAAAGAGAAAGAGAGTCGACTTTGCGGCATAATTTGAGTGGGTCGAGTTTTGAGGTCACAGTGGTGGAGTTGACAAGTCAAATAACTTTGGATTCAATTCTGTCCAGTAAGTATGTGGAGCTGTAACCTCCCCAGATGTGAGAGCAGTACTCTATACAAGGACGAATCAATCCTTTATATAGTTGGAGCAACTGTTCAGAGAAGAATCTTCGACATCAGAACTGGACTCCTAATTTAATCGAGGCAGACTTAGCTATTTGAGTAATGTGTGGATTCCAGGATACATTTTAAGTTAGAGTAATACCTAGTAGGTTTATTGTATCACATGGTGTAATTGTTGAGCTTTCAAAAGAGATTGGAGAGTTGAGAGGTGTGTGTGTGTGTGTGTGTGTGTGTGTGTGTGTGTGTGTGTGTGTGTGTGTGTGTGTGTGTGTGTGTGTGTGTGTGTGTGTGTGTGTGTGTGTGTGTGTGTGTGTGTGTGTGTGTGTGAGAGAGAGAGAGAGAGAGAGAGAGAGAGAGAGAGAGAGAGAGAGAGAGAGAGAGAGAGAGAGAGAGAGAGAGAGAGAGAGAGAGAGAGAGAGAGAGAGAGAGAGAGAGAGAGAGAGAGAGAGAGAGAGAGAGAGATATATATATATATATATATATATATGTATATATATATATATATATATATGAAGAAATTGAGTTTTTGAAGCATTAAACTTAACTTGATTACATTTGCCCCACTGGGAGGTCTTGTCCAAATCCGAATTTGAAGAGGTGGCTGTGATGAAATGCTAACAACACTATTGAAATTCCAATACTGGCGTTTCATCGTAGCAGTCGGATGAGAGGAAGTGGTGGTAAGTAAAGTGATGTTCATAAGATTGTGGTCAGAAGAACCAATTGGAGGTGAAATTGTGAAGTTGTAATGCAACGGATTGAAAGTGAAGAATAAATCCAAAGTATTGGAAGCGTGGTCATGCCGATCTGGGATATGGGTATGGTGGGTGATAATTTGTTCCAAATCATTAAGAATGGAAAATGTAAGAGCTGAACAACTCCCCCAACATCTGTGTGGGAAAATTTCAGCCACTCCCTGTGGTGTACATTGAAGTCTCCGAGATAGAGAAATTCTGCTTGAGGGTGTTCGGACGTAATGGCCTCATGGCAAGAGTTAAGATAATCAAAGAAAGTTTTAAAGTTTGTGGAATTGGGAGAGCAGTAAGTGAAACAGAGAAAGATAGTGATGGTCGCGAGATAAATCTTAAGCCAGATGACATCAAAGTTTGGAGATTCGAGGTCCACAAGGCGTACAGCAGGCGTGTTGATGTTGGAGTAGACACAGACTCCTCCTTTGAAGCGGAATCGTGAGTGAAGGTTGTAGTTCGAAATGTTACAAGAATTAACAAGAACGTCATGTGATAATTAGGTCTCTGAGAGAAGCAAGATATTAGGAGAGGAGCTTGCTAGATGATGTTCAGCAGAGGAAAGATTCGAAGAAAGACCACGGATGTTCGTGAAATGAATTGAAAAAGAGTCACGTTGGTTCAAAAAGGCAAGGGTCTTGGGAGAGACCGATACTACGAATGCCTGAGCCCCCTCCCCCCCACCCCCTCTCCCCCTCTTGTTGGCAGCAGAGACAGGCATGTCACCAGAGATTTTTCGCACCCCATAATGCCAGGAACTAGGGGCCATTGACTTTTCAGACTTTATCATATTTAATTGGAGGCTGTCTGAGGGAAATGAGAGGAAAGAGAAATAAAAGATAGAGAAGGTGAAGTGAGGAGTGAAAATGAGTGAGTCAGAAAAGTGTATGTTGAAAAGTGTATGATGAAAAGTGTATGATGTATGATGAAAAGTGTATGTTGAAAAGTGTACGATGTTTGTTTGAAAAGTGTATGATGTATGATGAAAAGTGTATGTTGAAAAGTATACGATGTTTGTTTGAAAAGTGTATGATGTTTGTTTGAAAAGTGTATGATGAAAAGTGTATGTTGAAAAGTATACGATGTTTGTTTGAAAAGTGTATGATGTTTGTTTGAAAAGTGTATGATGAAAAGTGTATGTTGAAAAGTGTACGATGTTTGTTTGAAAAGTTTATGATGTTTGTTTGAAAAGTGTATGATGTATGATGAAAAGTGTATGATGTATGATGAAAAGTGTATGATGTATGATGAAAAGTGTATGATGTTTGTTTGAAAAGTGTATGATGAAAAGTGTATGATGTATGATGAAAAGTGTATGATGTTTGTTTGAAAAGTGTATGATGTTTGTTTGAAAAGTGTATGATGTATGATGAAAAGTGTATGTTGAAAAGTATACGATGTTTGTTTGAAATGTGTATGATGTATGATGAAAAGTGTATGTTGAAAAGTATACGATGTTTGTTTGAAAAGTGTATGATGTTTGTTTGAAAAGTGTATGATGAAAAGTGTATGTTGAAAAGTGTACGATGTTTGTTTGAAAAGTTTATGATGTTTGTTTGAAAAGTGTATGATGTATGATGAAAAGTGTATGATGTATGATGAAAAGTGTATGATGTATGATGAAAAGTGTATGATGTTTGGATGAAAAGTGTATGATGTATGATGAAAAGTGTATGATGTTTGTTTGAAAAGTATATGATGTTTGTTTGAAAAGTGTATGATGTATGATGAAAAGTGTATGTTGAAAAGTATACGATGTTTGTTTGAAAAGTGTATGATGTATGATGAAAAGTGTATGTTGAAAAGTATACGATGTTTGTTTGAAATGTATATGATGTATGATGAAAAGTGTATGATGAAAAGTGTACGATGTTTGTTTGTGACGTGTATGATGAATAGTGTATGATGAAAAGTGTACGATGTTTGTTTGAAGAGTGTATGGTGTATGATGAAAAGTGTATGATGAAAAGTGTATGATGAAAAGTGTACGATGTTTGTTTGAAAAGTGTATGATGGAAAGTGTATGATGGAAAGTGTATGATGAAAAGTGTACGATGTTTGTTTGAAAAGTGTATGATGTATGATGAAAAGTGTATGATGTTTGTTTGAAAAGTGTATGATGTATGATGAAAAGTGTATGTTGAAAAGTATACGATGTTTGTTTGAAAAGTGTATGATGTATGATGAAAAGTGTATGTTGAAAAGTATACGATGTTTGTTTGAAATGTATATGATGTATGATGAAAAGTGTATGATGAAAAGTGTACGATGTTTGTTTGTGAGGTGTATGATGAAAAGTGTATGATGAAAAGTGTACGATGTTTGTTTGAAGAGTGTATGGTGTATGATGAAAAGTGTATGATGAAAAGTGTACGATGTTTGTTTGAAAAGTGTATGATGGAAAGTGTATGATGAAAAGTGTACGATGTTTGTTTGAAAAGTGTATGATGTATGATGAAAAGTGTATGATGTATGATGAAAAGTGTATGATGCTTGTTTGAAAAGTGTATGATGTATGATGAAAAGTATACGATGTTTGTTTGAAAAGTGTATGATGTATGATGAAAAGTGTATGTTGAAAAGTATACGATGTTTGTTTGAAATGTGTATGATGTATGATGAAAAGTGTATGATGAAAAGTGTACGATGTTTGTTTGTGACGTGTATGATGAAAAGTGTATGATGAAAAGTGTACGATGTTTGTTTGAAGAGTGTATGGTGTATGATGAAAAGTGTATGATGAAAAGTGTACGATGTTTGTTTGAAAAGTGTATGATGGAAAGTGTATGATGAAAAGTGTACGATTTTTGTTTGAAAAGTGTATGATGTATGATGAAAAGTGTATGATGTTTGTTTGAAAAGTGTATGATGGAAAGTGTATGATGAAAAGTGTACGATGTTTGTTTGAAGAGTGTATGGTGTATGATGAAAGTGTATGATGAAAAGTGTATGATGAAAAGTGTACGATGTTTGTTTGAAAAGTGTATGATGAAAAGTGTACGATATTTGTTTGAAAAGTGTATGATGTATGATGAAAAGTGTATGATGAAAAGTGTATGTTGAAAAGTGTACGATGTTTGTTTGAAAAGTGTATGATGTTTGTTTGAAAACTGTATGATGTATGATGAAAAGTGTATGTTGAAAAGTGTACGATGCTTGTTTGAAAAGTTTATGATGTTTGTTTGAAAAGTGTATGATGTATGATGAAAAGTGTATGATGTTTGTTTGAAAAGTGTATGATGAAAAGTGTACGATGTTTGTTTGAAAAGTGTATGATGGAAAGTGTATGATGGAAAGTGTATGATGGAAAGTGTATGATGAAAAGTGTACGATGTTTGTTTGAAAAGTGTATGATGTATGATGAAAAGTGTATGATGTATGATGAAAAGTGTATGATGTTTGTTTGAAAAGTGTATGGTGTATGATGAAAGTGTATGATGAAAAGTGTATGATGAAAAGTGTACGATGTTTGTTTGAAAAGTGTATGATGGAAAGTGTATGATGAAAAGTGTACGATGTTTGTTTGAAAAGTGTATGATGGAAAGTGTATGATGAAAAGTGTACGATGTTTGTTTGAAAAGTGTATGATGTATGATGAAAAGTGTACGATGTTTGTTTGAAAAGTGTATGATGAAAAGTGTACGATGTTTGTTTGAAGAGTGTATGGTGTATGATGAAAGTGTATGATGAAAAGTGTATGATGAAAAGTGTACGATGTTTGTTTGAAAAGTGTATGATGAAAAGTGTATGATGTTTGTTTGAAAAGTGTATGATGTATGATGAAAAGTGTATGATGAAAAGTGTATGTTGAAAAGTGTACGATGTTTGTTTGAAAAGTGTATGTTGAAAAGTGTATGATGTTTGTTTGAAAAGTTTATGATGTTTGTTTGAAAAGTGTATGATGAAAAGTGTACGATGTTTGTTTGAAAAGTGTATGATGTATGATGAAAAGTGTATGATGTTTGTTTGAAAAGTGTATGATGGAAAGTGTGTGATGAAAAGTGTATGATGAAAAGTGTACGATGTTTGTTTGAAGAGTGTATGGTGTATGATGAAAGTGTACGATGTTTGTTTGAAAAGTGTACGATGTTTGTTTGAAAAGTGTATGATGAAAAGTGTATGTTGAAAAGTGTACGATGTTTGTTTGAAAAGTGTATGATGTTTGTTTGAAAAGTGTATGATGAAAAGTGTATGTTGAAAAGTGTACGATGTTTGTTTGAAAAGTTTATGATGTTTGTTTGAAAAGTGTATGATGTATGATGAAAAGTGTATGATGTATGATGAAAAGTGTATGATGTATGATGAAAAGTGTATGATGTTTGTTTGAAAAGTGTATGATGAAAAGTGTATGATGTATGATGAAAAGTGTATGATGTTTGTTTGAAAAGTGTATGATGAAAAGTGTATGATGTTTGTTTGCAAGAAAGAGAGATTAAAGCTTGCCCGGTAGTTATAGTTTGAGTGAGACAGAAAGTAAAATCAGCAATCCTGACACGGAGAGTGTGAGATGGTTCTGGACACCACTTTAACGCTCCTAATTCAGAATGGAAGTACTACCCTGAGCGGTTGCTGTCTACAACCTACTTCCTAACAAAATGGTCTAACCGGATGGGTGTTTTTTCGGAGACACCATCTCCTTACTGGATGACCGTTGGCTCCCGAAAGGAGCTCATCTTCCATTTGGCAGGTATTGTTTTTAGTCCTGCAGGGTGTCACAGTCATCCTCCCCACTGCCAAGCCATTGAGGGTAGTTGGTTTAGTCACCGACGACCCGACCATGCGGCAGCTAGCCCTGGGTTACATGTTGCCAGTGGCAGTCAAGAAACCTGACTGACTTGACGTCTAAAATATGTAGTCCTATATAATCCTACATACTAGAAATATATACTCCTATATACTAGAAATAGCGACATGGTGTATCCCGGAAATGTCTGGTCACATGGGGCATGGGCAACATTTTGTATCCATCGATAGCTCCTTGAATGAGCACACAATAGCTCATCATTACCTTCGCAAACTTTGTTTGACGAAGGTATTGTATTGACCCCTGTGTATTTATTTATTGGTAAATATGTGTGCGGACAACATTGCGCAAAAACTGCTGGACCGATTTGCATGAAATTTTCAGAGATGATGTGCAGTTACTCAAGGACGCCAGGCGAAGCTTTTGGGAGCAATCGGATTAAAGGTCAAGGTCACGGTCACGAAAAGGTCAGAATCGTTTTTTCGTCATAACGCGGTCAACTTTTATCCGAACGAGATAAAACCAACACCAAAATGTTCATTACTCAATTCTACATTCTAGGCTATGCCACATGAAAGTGTGGCGTAATTACCCTAGGTAGTGGTTGGAGGTCAAAGGTCAAGGGGGTCACCACAAAGCATTTTTCATTGGGCAGCGTCGTGGACAACATTACGCAAAAACCACTTAGCAGATTGTCATGAAATTGTGTGGACTTGGTTGACATCATGAGAGGACAAATCGATTAGATTTTGGGAGCGATCAGATCAAAGGTCAAGGTCAAGGTCACAAAAAGGTCAAAATCTTTTTTTGCGATTAAAGTGTCAATTTTGTTCCGATTTACATCAAATTAAGTCCAAAATGTTCAGCATTCAAATCCCGATCCACTGATATAGTGTATGGTATAGTGTTTGCAACGCTAGTTAGTCTGTGGAAGTCAAAGGTCAAGGGGGTCACCAAAATGGAGTTTTTGATTGGGAAGCATTGTGGACAACATTACACAAAAACCATTTCGCAGATTGTCATGAAATTTTGTGGATGTGTTTGGTATCACGAGAGGACAAATCGATTAGATTTTGGTAGCGATCGGATCAAAGGTTAAGGTCAAGGTCACAAAAAGGTCAAAATCGTTTTTTCACGATTAAATTGTCAATTTTGTTTTGATTTACAGCAAATTAACTCCAAAATGTTCAAAATTAAATTCCCCATCCTCTAATATGACACATGGTATAGTACTTTTGTCACCCAAGGCAGCGGTTGGGGGTCAAAGGTCAAGGGGGTCACACAAATTCACATTTATATCGGAAAGCGTTGTGGACAACTTAACGTAAAAAAAAAAAAAACGCAGAGAGGCTTTAATTGTTTTGGATTTGTTTAGCATCATGAAAGGACAAATCCATTAGATTTTGGGAGCGAACGGATCAAAGGTCAAGGTCACAAAAAGGTCAACATCGTTTTTTCATGATGAAAACGGTTAATATGTTTCCGATTTACATCAACTTAACTCCAAATTGTTCAGTGTTCAATTCCCCATCTTCTGAAATGACACAAGGTATAGTACTATTGTCACCCTAGGTAGCGGTTGTGGGTCAAAGGTCATGGGGGTCACGAAATGCATATTTGTATTGAGATGCATTGTGGACAACTTAATACAAAGGTAATAACTAGAATATATCTCTGTCTCTAAACTGTGTGTCTGTTGATGCAACAAGGGCCCTACCAAACTTAGTTACAAAGTAAAATACAACAAATTTTCATTAAGGAGACTTGGTATAGTTTGATATGCACGTAGCTTCGCTCATGGTTTAGTAAAAGGAGTTTTACTTTCTTGTTTAATTAGACGCCAATTAAAATGACGTTTTTGTCCTCGCTCGGATTTGAAAACATGATCTACTTGATCCAGGTCGTGTCTGCGTGGTCAGTGACATTCGACCGAATCCGACCCTACATGCTACAGAGTTCGGCACTCGGGACAGCGAATCACCTAAAATTGTCATAATCGTAATAGTTCTAATAACAAAATCCTTTCACAAAATCCGGATCATGGACTTTAAATTTGCGAAATTCCCGAGCAGATTTAGTGGAAATTTAGTTCCTCATTTCACTCAAATGCCATGTTCAAACTAGTGGCTGCGGCGAAGGTATGCGCTCTACGAGTGCCCGTTCTAGTTATTTTTATAATGACAGGATGCTGTGCCATTGGATGTACCAATTAATCAGAGAAGGTTCCAAAATGTGGATGGTTGATGCAACACCAAAACGTGTGATCCAGGTGTGGACAAAAGTCCTGGCGATGGTAAGTGCGGTGATGTCAGCTATCGGTGTAGCCTCCGGCCAATGGGTGAAATGGTCAATACAAGTCAGCAAATAGCGGTGCCCATTTGATGGTGGTCGGAGACCGACAATATCCACATGGACCCTGTCGAAACGCCTATTTGGTATTAAAAAGACTACGAGGTGTGTGCCATCTCGGTATGATGTGTGGCCAGACATAGCGCATGGTGATGAGTTGCTGGGCTGTTGAAATGCCCAGTTGTGCGAGTGCGTGAAGAGTGTCGAAGACTGTACAACGGAACTCCGCTGGTACGAAAGGGTGGGTAGTGTCTGCCCCCGGGATTTATACCTCGATTTACGTGAATGTAAGTGAATCTACTGCAGACTGTAGATGGTGGAGTTCTGTGTCCTCTCGTTGTGCTGCTGCCAGTGCATTAAAATTTATGGCCAGTGTGCTGGTTGAAGACAACACCAAAACCTCAATGTGTGAGAGAGAATTGGCCATAGAGTTCACAATTCCTTTGATGTGCTGGATGTCAGTGTTGAATTGTGAGATATCACTGAGTTGGCAAAGTGTGCGAGGAGAGTGAGTGTCAGAATGGGTGGACAGAGTGAAAGTTAAAGGTTTGTGTTCAGTCAGGACAGAGAATAGGCTGGCCTCTAAGAAGAGGCGGAAATGCTTGATTGAGAGGTGTACAGTGAGTAATTCCCGGTTGAAGGCGCTGTACTTGTGCTCTGGTGACTTCAGCGCTTTCGGGAAAAGGCCAATGGATGACAGTGAGCATTCATGAATTGGTGGAGGGCTGCAACCTCAGACGTGATTACCATCACGCATGTTGCTGCCTCTGGCTTTGGATGAATCAGGAGTGAGGCATTGGCCAATGCATCTTTGATGGTATGGAAGGCTGTCAAGGTGGGCTCCACCCATCGGAGCACTTCGGCTTTGAGTAACTCGTTCAGCGGCTGCAGTGTTGTGGCTGAGTTCGAAAGAAGTTGATGATAAAAGTTGATGAGGCTCAAAAATTCTCACAATTTGTGTTGACATGAAGGCAATGGAAAATCCTGAATAATTTGCCCCTTCTCCTCGAGCGGACGGATGCCTGAGTGGTGAACACAATGGCTGAGGAAATTCAACTCCGGAACACCGAATATGCACATTGTGGGATTGATGACGAAGCCGAAATCCTGCAAACAGGTGAAGAGGAGACATAGGTGTTCCTGATGTACTTCTGCAGTTGCACTGGCAATTAGAATATCATCTATATACACATAGCAGAAGTATAATCCCAGAGTACCTGATCAATAAAATGCTGAAATGTTTGCTGTCAGTTAAAAGGTAGATGTTATGGCCAGTAAGCATGGGTTGTGGTATTTGTGGATAAGCATTAGTAAATGCATATGAATGAAGGATTAAAATTTACTGTTACATGTTATAAAATTGTTGTGGCATGCATTGGTGAATTATATTATATAAACTGCTTGATGTAATGAGATAATTTTGACTGTAGATGGCGGTTTTTGTACTGTCAACTGCCTGGTGAGATTCGTTAAGATGCTGGAATGTCCTAAGACGAAACTTCCAGAATAGATGAGATTCGCATTTGCTGGAAGGCACAGGATCATTCTGTTTTACTATATAAACCCGTGAGAGGGAGGTGTAGAGAGACAGGTGACATGTGACGAGATGTGTGTATCGATCGTCCTCGTGCTCGATTTTAACTCGGATAAGTGAAATCGGTGTTAATGTCCAGAGTAGTTGGTAACATGTGGAGCCGATTATAATCAGGTCGATTAAAACTCATTAAGATTGTGTGTCGGGAAAGTATTCCTTTGAGCTCTTCAATCATCCTGGACGGGCTAGTGCACGAGAGAGAACAACATGACGTGAGTCCATCGTTGGTCAGTCCTGAAGGATGCTCCAATGACATCGGGTGAGAATGACACAACTGGAATCAATCGTTCGACAGCCACAGCAGACGAGTTTAACACGCTGGAGCTGAGCCAGCAGTACAAGGACACTGTGTGGAAACAACTCGACGTGGGAATCGAGTTGGACATTATATGTAATGGTGAACTTCTTCATTTGACTTTGTATCTGTTTATTTGAAAAATAAGTTTCAAACATTTTATGCTGTTCTGTGGTAATGGTAACGTCACCCAGAAGTCAGACTCCAATTGACAAAGATCCATTTGATTGTTAGCTGACCTGCACGATTGTTCATACTCGTGTAGTACAAACCTTGGGTTGCAGTCATTAGAGAATGAGCTGAGTTCGGCACCACGAACAACATACGTACACTAAAGGGAAGGAAACCCCAAGGTGTATACCAAGGTTGGCAACTGTGACACCATCTTTCAGTGGTAAAAGGCTTTACGGCATCACAGAAACAGCAGATGAGGAACACTACACATAAGCCACAGTACTTCGGTTGTGACCGCTCATCCATCTGCCATGGAGTTTGACAAATGGATTGAGCAAGGGGAGCGGCTTAGACTGAAGAGAGAGACACTAATGGCATTTGTTAAAGAACAGCAAGTAGTTGCAAAGGAAGAGAAGGGTCGGGAATGTGAGGAAAGACAAACGTTGCATGAGGAACGTGCACACAAAGCGGAGGTGGAGCATGGCGAACATGCCCAGGAAGCCAAACATATGAAGGAGGAAATGTGAATGAAGATTGAATTGGCAAGAATACAGTTGGAGATTGAAGCAGCTACACGTGCTTGCACCGCACCTGACACTGGTGATGTAAGAGTAATGGCGAACAAGCCGAAGCTCTCCACATTTGATGAAAAATGTGATGAGCTGGACGCTGCCTGGTGAGAGATTCCTTGAGAGATTTGAGCGCTTCACTGCAAGTCAACATTGGAACAGTGAGGACTGGGTGGTTAGTCTCAGCCCTTTTCTGACAAGCAAGGCACTCCAGGTGTATACCAGTATGCCCTCGAAGAATGCTCATGACTATGGTAGCTTGAACGTGGGGTTATTGTAGAGATATGAACTTACAGAGGAGGGATATTGCCAGACGTTCAGAGAAATTAAACCTTACAAAGATGGAACTGCGTTTCAGTTCGTGACATGTTTGAGATGGTGCTTTGCACAATGGACTTTGATGGCAAAGTGTGAACACAGCTTTGAAGCATGAACTGATTTGTTGGTTCGTGACAGTTCCTTTGTGTGTGTGTTGTACGGAAATGACCCTGTTCATGCGTGAGAGAGTGCCTCAGAACACAGAAACAATGACGACCTTGGTTGAGCAGTATGTTGAAGCACATGGAGGGCATATTACTGGGAGGTCAGTCAAGAAGAAGGATATTACACCAAAACCAAGGTTGGACAGTTTGCTGCACAAGATTGACCCATCTCAGCCTACAAAGCCCCAATTCAGTAGAAGCAACAGGGAATGCTTCTATTGGAACAAGAAAGGCCGCATGATGGCCAAATGTCGATTGAGGAAGGCAGCTCAGATGAGGACACAACAGAAGACACCCAGTGCAGTGCACGACTTGCACAGGAAAGATGTTACGTGCAGAGCAGAGCCGAAAGAGCAGTCTGCATCAGTTGTGAAAAGTGTCCTGAAGGGATCTGGGTGAACAAGTGAGCATTTCAGTCAACACCTATGGTCTTCAGCACTGGTGGCATCACCAATGGCAACATCACTGTGGATGAAGGCTACGTGGGTTCACAGAAAGTGACAGTGCTGTGAGACTCAGGATGTACTCGTGCTGCTGTGAAGCAAGACCTGATGACTACAAGGCAGACGACTGACAAGGTCTACTTCTGCAAGCTGATTCATCGTACATTGCGTTACCATCCAGTTGCGAAGCTCCACGTAGACACACCGTACTACATAGGAGAGGTGTTCCCGATGATCTGGAGGTCTTGGGCATAAATAATCCATTTGCAATCTTGTGATCGGTAATACACAGGGAGCGTGGAAGGTCAAGAACCCAGACCCAAACAGGATTCCACATCTGGCACAGGCAGCAGTGACCAGTGCACAGACCAAGTGCAACAAGGATGACATAAAACCATTGAGGGTGTCACACTCTGACATCCCTAAAGTAACTGTGCAAGAGCTCGTGCATGCTCAGAAGGAAGACGTCTCACTTCAAAGGTTGTGGCAGGAGGTGCATGATAACAGAGATCAGCAGATGTGGGACAAGAACAAGTACAGGCTCAAAGTCCACAAAGTTGTCTCATCACATCTGACACAACAGAGGTGAAGCAAATTATTGTTCCGACCAAGTATCGGGAGGCTGTGTTAAAATTGACACACAAATCAATTGTTGGAGGTCATCTTGGAGCAAAGAAGACAACTGACAGCATAACCAGCAACTTCCATTGGTCAGGAATAACCAGTGATATCAGCAGATTCTGCAAGTCCTGCAACATCTGCCAGAGAACCATCCCCAAAGGGAGGGTTTCCAAGATACCATTGGGAACCATGCCGTTGATGGAGGAGCCCTTTCATATGGTCTCCATGGACCTGATTGGACCATTGTCCACAGTGTCTGATAACGGCAACCGGTACATCTTGACCATTGTGGACTATGCCACTGGGTACCCTGAAGCAATTGCACTCCCCAAGATTGAGGAGCGTTGCGGAAGCACTGCTGAAGTCTTCTCCCAAGTAGGACTCCCACAAGAGGGACTGAGCAACCGAGGTACTCAATTTACTTCGGACCTGATCAAGGAGTGTGTCGACTCATTGCGATGAAGCAACTCTTCACGACACCATATAACCCCGGGTGCAATGAACTTTGTGAAAGGTTCAATGGAGTTCTGAAGAGCATGCTGAGAAAGACGTCAAGAGCGACCACGTGACTGGGACAGGTACCTGCAGGCAGTGCTATTTGCTTACAGAGAGGTAGTGCCTCAGGCAAGTACTGGGTTCTCACCATTTGAGCTACTCCACGGACAAACTGGAAGAGGGCCCATGCAGTTATTTAAGGAATTGTGGACTGGAGAAAACACATCGGAGGTTCATAATGCCCACCAATACGTCTTCGGTTTGCGTAATCAACTGGAGGACACTTGCCGACTGGCATGGGAGAGTCTACATGCAGCACAAAGCAGTCAGAAGTATTTCTTTGATAAGAAAACAAGAGACAGAAAGTTCAAGGTTGGAGAGTTTTATTGCTACTACAATAGAGCACAACAAGTTGACGATCCAATGGCAAGGACCACATGACGTCCAGGAAGTAGCCAACCAGATGTACTACAAAATCTGTGTCAAAGGCAAGACTAAAATTTACCATGCTAAACTTTTGAAGTTGTATCATGAGAGATTTGACAACGCAGCTGATATCAAGTTACAGCTGGATGTGGCTGGTACGGCGGTCATGGACCCAGAGCTGGATGGTGATGAAGAATGTATCTTGGAGAATGAAGACTTGCTGGAATTGAGACCCAGGACTGACGTAGAGACGCACAAGGATATCAACATCAGTAAGGATCCGTCAGCATGGCAGAGGGAGGAAGTCCAGGAGTTACTCCAGGAATTTGCAGATGTCTTCACTGGAATCCCAAGTACTGCCAATCTGGAGGAGCATAAGATTGAGACCACCACGGATGAGCCAGTCCACCACAGATGGACCAGTCAGAGTCAAGCAGCACAAAATGCCATATGCTATGCAAGCTGTGATCAAGGAGGAAGTGTAAGCTATGTTGGAAGCACATATCATCGAACCATCAGAAGCAGCCTACAACTCACCGGTGGTAATTGTGAGGAAAAAGGATGGATCTAACCGTTTCTACAGTGACTTTCAGAGATTGAACTTGGTCATAAAGTTTGTCACTGAACCCATGGGATACCCTGAAGCTATCATGGCAAAGCTGGAGCGAGATCGGTATTTTATCAAGATTGACCTGAGCAAGAGTTATTGGCAGATTGCGATGGAGCAAGTCTCAAAGGAAAAGACAGCATTCGGAACCTCAAATGGCTGGTACCAATTTAAGAAGATGCCATTTGGCTTGGTAAACTCCGCAGAAACCTTCACTTGAATGATGAGGAAGATGCTGCACAATTTACGTAACATCGACCACAATGTGGATGACATCCTGACCACACAGTCAGATGGGAAGACCATTTCAAAACACTGCGGCAACTCTTTGAGCGGATCTGAGAAACCGGTTTGACTCTTCGGCCTTCCAAGTGTTGCATTGGATTTCACACACTGGAGTTTGTGGGACAGAGAGTGGGAAAAGGTCAGGTACAGATGGAAGAAGATACTGACCTGCGTCAGAAATGCGCCAGTACCAACAAACAAAAGACAGGTGAGATCATTCCTGGGCTTGGTGGGGTACGAGAGGAGGTTCATACCGAACTATGCAGATTAAGTTGTGCCGCTCACTGACCTCACCAAAAAAGGTTCAGCCCAACCACATTCCGTGGGAGGTATCACAACAGAAGGCGTTTAAAAGGATCAAGAACCTTCTTTGCAAGGCCCCTTTACTACGGATACCCGACTTTGCTCCGATTCCGACATCGGACGTATCTGCTTGCACGATGAATGGTCTGGCAGTGTTGTTGCAGGAATATAAGGACAGAGTCTTTCCTGTAATGTATGCCAGCAATAAAATTCTTCCCTGGGAAAGGAACAACTCAGCGGTAGAAA
>NC_140965.1:94681989-94744489 GCF_056783735.1 Eptatretus burgeri | reverse complement strand
AGCCAGCGTATGCCGACGTATGAAAAATTTGCCAAATACGCTGGCACACGTCGAATATGTTATGGGTAAGTTTTGTATATGTTAAGAGCACGCTGGCATACGTCGTATTACGCCGAGCACGTCGACAAATTTTAAGCATGCTCAAAATTTTTTGACGTATGCCAACTATTGATGCACACGTTCCGCATACGCTGGCCATAACTTGTAGGCACGTTATGCGATCGTTGACACACATCAACACACGTTACTTGTAAGTTACTCCTAAGTCGAAATACGTCGAGGTAATGCTTAGCGTACCCGAAACTTATTTCTAACCTATGAGTAACGTGCTTTGAACCTATGTGTAACGTATCTCCAATGTATATTGACTTATGTAGATGTATTTGACGTCTTCCGGACGACCACAGAACTTACTGAACGTGTTACTAACTTACAGCTACCGTATAATGGCGTATTGGCAGTGTTTCGGGGAATTGGTATATAAAAATTACCCCCGTGCGGGAGTGACGGTCATCTCTGCGAGAAATAATACCACAAGTTCTCAATGTTCAGTTATGGCCAAAGACAACTGTGCAGTTCTACTGCGCAGCTCCACTGCGCAGCTCCACTGCGCAGCTCCACTGCGCAGCTCCACTGCGCAGCTCCACTGCGCAGCTCCACTGCGCAGCTCCACTGCGCAGCTCCACTGCGCAGCTCCACTGTGCAGCTCGAACTGCGCAGTTTGGTTAAAGATGATAGGGCATTTTGGTGCGCGTGCACGAAATTATATTTTGAAAATAAATGCCGACGTTTACATTTTTGAAACTTTTGCACTTTTGGCGGAAAATGTATAAATATAATATACAAGGTCAGCTGCTATGCAATGACACCATTCACTAACTTTTACCATGCCCAGTAGAGAATATATAGCCTCCTGAAGGTAGGGCAGTTTTTGCAAACTTTGAAGTCACGTGATGCGAAAGCGAATATCGAAAATCCGGCCCGACCAAATTTAGATATTGTCCCATAGATTCAAATGCCACAATCGAATTCAAGATTGCCTGAGAAATGTAGGAGGAGATAGATTTTGAAAATCGTCATTTTCACATTTTTTGCCAACTTTGAAGTCACGTGACATGAAAACGAAAGCGAATATCGAAAATCCGGCCTGACCAAATTTAGATATTGTCCCATAGATTCATACTAGCAGGGATACCCGTGCTCTGCACAGGAATCCCGTGGATGACGGCGGGTCTGAAGGAGTATGTCACAGTTAATTGTAAAATTGTAGAGGCTGCCACACATACACTGACACACACACACACACACACACACACACACACACACACACACACACACACCCCCACACCCACACACACACACACACACACACACACACACACACACACACACACACACACACACACTTTTAATAGTGTGGATACAATAGTCGCAACATAGAAATCAAACCCGATCGTGTTTATACACCGCACAGCGTTTAATATTCACAACATATAAATCAAACCCGATCGTGTTTATACACCGCACAGTGATTAATATTCGCAACATAGAAATCAAACCCGATCGTGTTTATACACCGCACAGCATTTAATAGCGAACGTAGTGAGCTTCATACTCAACGTGTGCACATGAGAGAATAGTAAACAACAACAACAACAACACAATACCCTGGCAATTTGGAATCTGTGTCGTCGGCTATGACCCTTTTGCTTCCGGTTTTTGTCATGGGGAATGATGCTTCCCTGGAGATAAAGGCATCGTCGGAGACATGAAAGACCCAAATATCAGACATGGTGTGTATTTCCTCTACTGATTTTAATAAAGATAACTCCCGCATCATCAAAAAATAATTTTTAATCGTGATTTACATTATTTGATCGCTGATCCCGAATCCAGGCTGAAGTGACGTAAAAACGTTATACGGTAACAATAAAAATGGTTTTTATAACCATGGTTATAACAATAATGAACAGAAAATGTAAATAAAATATGACTTACAGATGATTATTATATCATTATAAGGTATAATATACATACGGTCATTTTTGCAAGTGTGTCGAATGCATAAGTCATAATTCGGAAACCGGGAAGTCGGAAGTCATTGTCTTCAATTGACTGTAGTATTAATTTCTCATTCTCTAGCAAATTCCGTTGGTCCCATGTCAATCGGCTGAACTTGAAAAATTAACGTTACGCAATCAGGTGATGACGTCATAATTCGGAAACCGGGAAGTCGGAAGTCATTGTCTTCAATTGACTGTAGCATTATTTTTTCATTCTATTGCAAATGGCGTTGGCCCCATGTCAATCGGATGAACTTGAAAAATTAACGTTACGAAATCAGGTGATGACGTCATAATTCGGAAACCGGAAGTCGGAAGTACAATTCTTTGACATCGGGACACTCCCGGGTGCATGTTCTGTCAGCATGTGAAGTTTGGTGAGGATCAGTCCAGTACTTTTCGCGTGCATAGGTCACAGAGAAACACACAGAGACACACAGACAGACACACTTTCAACTTTATATATATATAGATGCTACAATCAAATTCAAGATCGCTTGAGAAATGTTGGAGGAGATAGATTTTGAAAATCGTCATTTTCGCATTTTCGCATTTTTTGCCAACTTTGAAGTCACGTGACACGAAAACGAAAGTGAATATCGAAAATCCGGCCCAATCAAATTTAGATATTGTCCCATAGATTCATATGCTTCAATAAAATTCAAGATTGCTTGAGAAATGTAGGAGACAGATTTTGAAAATCGTCATTTTCGCATTTTTTGCCAACTTTGAAGTCACGTGACACGAAAACGAACGCGAATATCGAAAATCCGGCCCGATCAAAATTTAGATATTGTCCCATAGATTCGTATGCCACAATCACATTCAAGATCGCTTGAGAAATGGCAGAGGAGATAGAATTTGAAAATCGTCATTTACGCAACTTCAAAGGCCTCGTGACCTTGACCTTGGGTGACCTTGAAAGTCACACCATCGTGTACGTCTCATCGACCTCTATCAGGATCACTAATGACCAGATCTCCCGCTTCAACTTCATTGTGAACGGACGGACGGATCGAAGGACATCGACACACATATTATTATTAGGTCATGCTCGAAGAGATGACCTAAAAATGGGGTTCACACAGGAGGAACCCATCAGTGTTCCAGACTCCATGTTTTTTTTTTTCTTTCTTCGGCATGATGGTGGTGTTGACACTTCGATTACGAGTGCGGTTATGATTTAAATTGCTGAGCGGCAGCCTATTAATTATATTATATTATAACCGCACAAGAAATCGAAGTGTCAACATCACCGTCATGCCGAAGAAAAAAAACAAAACAGAAAAAAAAAACTTGGAGTCTGGAACACTGACGCTAAACATTACCTCGACGTGTTTCGATTTATGAGTAACTTACAAGCAACGTGTGTCAACGATCGCGTAAACGTGCCTACAACTTATGGCCAGCGTATGCGGAACATGTGAGTCATACGCTGGCATACGTCGAAAAATTTTGAGCATGTTAAAATTTGTTGACGAGCTCGGCGTACTACGACGTATGCCAGCATGCTTCAGCGTGTTCTTAACGTATACAAAACTTACCCATAATGTATCGGACGTGTGCCAACGTTTTAGACAAATTTTTCATACGTCGGCATACGCTGGCTAAATCGTCAAAATGTGACAGCGGCTTTACCAGGGATATTTGAAGATGAGCACGATTGGCATTGCACAATGTGGAGGTCCACGATTATATTCTTAAGGTCTGCCATTTAGGATTGTAGTTGTGTGACTTGCTGTACTGAAGGTGTCGCATTAGCCATGGTCGGTGTAATGGTGTCAATGAGATGATCAGCAATCTCCAAAACGTCGAGTTATGACAGCTCTGCATTAGCTGAAAGTGGTATGCGGATATGGGGTGGTAACCAGTACACAAACAACTCATGAAGGAGTGACTGATCGAAGGTGGCATTTTATGCACATGCACGTTTTCAGCACATGTGAAGGATTACATCCACATGCACGTTTTCAGCACATGTGAAGGATTACATAGACATGCATGTTTTCAGCACATGTGAAGTATTTATTACATGTACGTTTTCAGCACATGTGAAGAATTACATGTACATGCACGTTTCAGCACATGTGAATGGTTGCATGTTCATGCACATTTTCATGGTTGATTTCATCGTTGATAATGGCAAAAACTACAGCAGGTCCCAGCTTTGTTCCCTGGGGAACTGGCATCAATGCATATCCATTCAGAGACCTCGTCAGCATACTTAACCCACTGTTCACGATGTGAAATTAAGTCACTTATCCAAGAAACAAGACATAAATCGACTCCCATTTGCAGGAGTTTTGAAATAGCGATCGTGTGATCACTGTGATCGAAAGTTTGAGAAAAATCTGTAAGCATCATCAACGAAATTTATCCTGGTGTTTGTGCATGCTCATGAAATGTGTGCACAATATCAATCAGACTGTGAAATTGAGACACCTTTAATGTGTCCAAACTGTTTGGGGTCAAGGTTCAGCTTCATTGCTTCCATCGTTCACTGTGCTATGAAGTGTTCTGCAATTTTTGAGAAGTGGGCAGTTTGAGAAACTGGATACAAGTTGTTGATGGTGGCAGGTACCGATTTTAGAATAGGAACGACACATGCTCTTAACCACTGTGCAGGAAGTCTGTTGCTGGTATAACGCATTAATTATGTCCATCAGGGGTTCGGCTAGTTCATAAGAGAACTGGTGGATACGTCTGGCAGAGATGTTGGCAGGACGGCTTGCTTTGCGAGATTCGATTCTTCTAAGTTCTCGACAGACCTCCCATGGCTGGACTTGACTGCACGGTGGAGATGGCAAATACGCTGGGAGTGATGAAGGGTTCGGTGGTTGTAAATCTCCTCTAACTCATGCAAAGTAAGAACATATTGCATCAGCAATAATTTGGTGATCTGATTGTTCTACATTCTCAACTGCAATATTGCGATGTGAGTTACTGCCACCAGCAGTCATTACATGAATCTCGCGATACCTTGCTACTGGGTTTGAACATTTTAAATGTTTTACCTTGAACGTATAGTAATTTCACTTTGTTGCCTTCATTTTATGGATGAAGTTATTGCAATAACATCTCCATCGTCGACATTTGCCACTGAGGTGGCAAACATGCTGAGGAGTTTGCACAAGGGTTTTTATGAACGGTGTTATCCATGGCTTATCTTGCTGATGTTGGTGAACACTTCATTGTGAGAAGTAGGTGTCGATCGCCTGATGGACCGTGTGATAAAACATGCTGCACTTGTTATTCACGTTCTCGGTCGACAAGACCTCAGACCAATCGTGATTGCTCATCCATGCTCCAAACTTCCATGCATCACTCTCTTTCATAGGTCTTACAACTCGTTTGCGAACAACGGTCAGACACGGAAGGGAGGATCACGGTCTTGCAATGACAAACTGATGATCACCGAGTCCCAAGGGTGAAATAATCTCAACCGGATTAGAATGTTCTGCAAGATTCGTTACAATCTTGTCCAGAGTAGTATCATTGTGAGTGAGCATGTTCACTGTCTGCACCATTGAGTCTGAAGGTAAAATGAACAAGTACAGGTACATTCAAAGTACACTGCCCCCATGCCAAAAAAATATAGCAAATCCTCCAGTGTGTGACATTGCCGGGGCGCCTTCGGTACCCAGTGATGTCACCTTGCAGCACGTGGAGACAGAATTTGGAGGGAGCAGTGTACATTAATTGATTGATCAATTGCATGATTGAAATAAATGATAATAATCGTAAAATAATTAATTTCTTCATCAATTGGCTAATAGCACACACAACAAATCAGTTTCATCCGAATCTGTAACTTTTTGAAAATTAAGTAATTCATCGAATAATTAATTCATTGTTTAATCAATAAATCCAAAATACTCTTCATGACCAAATCACTTGTTCACTTTTGTGTCCAAATATCAGCTTCCTTGCTAAAAAGTTATCTGAGATATTGCCAGGATGAGAAATAAAATAAATAAGAAATTAATAAATCGATAATAATTCAGTAATTAATCAATTAATTGATTAATAAAAATAATGTTTTTGCCAAAGCACATCTTCACTTTTGTCCCCAAATTTCAGCCTCCGAGCTCAAAGGAGAGCTGAGAAATCGCCCGGACAAACAAGGAAGAAAATAATTAATTGATTGCTTGATTAATCAATAAATCAAAAATACCCTTTTATAGCCAAATCACTTGGTCACTCTCATGTCCAAATATTATCTTCCTCGCTCAAAATGTGCCTGAGATATTGCCAGGATGAAAAACAAAATAATTAAGTAATGATGAAATCGATAATAATTAAGTAATTAATCAATAATTAATTAATCAAAAAATAACGTTTTTGCCAAAGAACATCTTCACTTTTGCCCCCATATTTCAGCCTCTGAGCTCAAAGGATGGCTCAGATATTGCCTGAACAAACAAGAAAGATAATTGATTAATGAATAAATAAACGTTTGATTAGTTCAACAACATTTAAATATGCATTTCAATAAAATAGACATTATCAAAGCTTTTCGACTTAAGTTACAATGTAATGTCCTCAACGTTGATTGGTTGAGAGAAAGAAAGGACAAGATTACCTGATTGCTGAAATCATAAAGCATCATGAATAATGAGGAGACAGAAATGAACCATCATGAACTAAAGGGGGAGCACTCGGGAGAGTGCAAAACCTCCGCCGCCAATACTGCTGGGTCACTCAAGTGAACCTTATATCTTATTCATTAAATATGTCAACAGTGCTGACAGTTATAGTTCTTTTCTCCAACATTTTTTTGGGGGGGAAGGGGCGGGGGGTTTGGAAATCACTTAAAACATGTAGAAATGCAAAAAAAAAGAAATCGAAATTTTGTTGAAAAAAAAAGTTGCAAAAAATTTTTTTTCTCTAACAATTTTTTTTTGGGGGGGGGTTGGAAATCACTTAAAATATGTAGAAATACAAAAAAAAAATTTTCTCTAAATTTTTGGGGGGGTTGGAAATCACTTAAAACATGTAGAAATGCAAAAAAAATGTATTTTTGGGGGAGGGGGTAACAATTTTTTTGGGGGGGTTGAAAATCACTTAAAACATGTAGAAATGCAAAAAAAAAATTTTTCTCTAACAATTTTTTTTTGGGGGGGGGGACCAAGTCCAAAATTTAATGGCATGAGCCTTGGACCATACCTAACCCCCCCCACCAGGTTTCGTCGAAATCCGTCAAGGAGTTTTTCCGTAATACTGTTCACAAACAAACAAACAAACAAGCAGTCATAGACTGGTACTTACGAAATCGTCAACTTGACCTCTGACCTTGTCTAATAAAAGCTGTCTCCAGAGAAGGTAACGACGCAAACCAGAAGTTTCTACGATGATTCTGTACCAAACCATCAAAAATCGAATGTTTGACCTCACTGTGACCTTGACCTTTGACCGATTTTGACCAAAATCTAATCAGCGCTAGCCATCACCCTCCTGAATCACGTGGTGTATGTAATTTGACATTGGTGGCTTCTTCCGTTCTCGAGTTATCGTGCCTACAAACAAACGCACAAACACACAAACAGAGGACGGAAGTGATCAATATACTAACGAAATCTTTAGATTTCATAAGTAACAAACAGAAAGGGGTGAAAACAATAACCTCCATCCATCTTCGAAGATGGCGGAGGTTAATAATGACCTGATGGAGAAGAAATCACCAAAAAAATCGGTGGAAACGTAATGCTAATTAGCTGAGGGCTACTTGAGGGGAGGGGGTGGGGTGGGGTTTTCATGATGACTCAACGTTGACTGGTACAGTTGTCACACAGTCAAGTCATTGTAGTCAAAACAGACATAAAGTTTGGACAAATTATTTCTGTCGATAAATAATTGGATTGTTTGACCTGATGAATGTGGCCTCCATTGCACGAAGGTGAGCTAAAGTGCATCCTCGACTCAAGATTTTAAACCAGCCAATATGATATTGCTCTACACACTGAGGATTATTCAGTAAATGGTAACTAATTGCAGAGGCACAGGGAATAGTTGTCCTCACATGTACATTCTTACAAGCCCAAGTTGGTTGTCTCTGTTTGGTTGACTTACCCCATCTGATCCCCAAAGGGGCGTATTGTTCAATGCCAGCCTTCAATCTCAAAGATGTGCGGCCCACGTACCTAGCATCACACTGCACTGAAATCCGTAAATAACCTTACTTATATAAGAGGTGGGCAGAACATCTTTTTGGACTGACGGAAGCAACCTGCGGGTGATGAAAATCACTTGTGATTGAACAGCATCGGCTTGTAAGAATGTACACAGTACGACAATGATTCCCTGTGCCTCTGCAATTGGTTATCATCTACTGAATCATCCTCAGTGTGCAGAGCAATATTGTATTGGCTGGTTTAAAATCCTGAGTGGAGGATGCACTTTCGCTCACCGTGCAATGGCAGCCACATTCATCATGTCAACTAATCCTATTCTTTGTAGACATAAAGAATTTGTCCAAACTTTATATCTATTTTGAATATGATGGTTTGACTGTGTGACAACTGTACCACAGTCAACATTGAGTCATCATGAAAACCTCCCGGCTATTTAGCATAACATTTCTGCCAGTACTTTGGTGATTCATTTGCACCTACTCATTATTCATGATGCTCTATGGTTCCACCAATCAGGTAATCTCGTACTTTCTTTCTCTCAACCAATCAACATTGAGGACCTTACATTGTAACTTTATAAATGAGAGTTTGCTGCTTCTTCATCTGCTTGCGGTTTTATCCTGAGGAGTGTAAGTCGAAAAGCCTAGAAAATGTCTATTTTATTTGAAATGTGTAATGAACAAATCAAAAATACCATTTCGAGCCAGTCACTATCATGTCCAAAATAGCTTCCTAGCTGAAAATATGTCTGAGATATTGTCAAGATGAGAAATAAGTAATTAATCAATCGATAATAATAACGTTATTAATCAATTAATCAAAAAAGTAAAAAATAACGGTTTTGCCAATGGGCATCTTCAATTTTGTCCCCAAATGTCAGCTTTCTAGATCAAAGGGTGGCTGAGATATTGCTTGGACAAACAAGTAAGAAAATAATTAATTGATTACTTGATTTATCAGTAAATCAAAAATACTGTTGATAGCCAAATCACTTGGTCACTGTCATCTTCCTAGCTCAAAGGATGGCTGAGATATCACCTGGACAAACAAACAAACAAACAAGATAAAGATGTTGTGCAGAGCACGATACTTGCAAAATCCATAAAGGAAATTTGACCTCAACAATAATTGGTGGTTGAATTCAATGACCAAATCTGCAACTCCTCTTCAAATTTCAAGTCAATCGGATGAAAATTGACAATTTTAGAAATCCAGTCTACGTTGTCCTTTTGGCCTATGTTGATATCGAAAATAATTGGTAGTTGAATTCAGTGACCTAATATGCAAATCTTCAAATTTCAAGTCAATGAGATGAAAATTGAGGATTTTAGAAATTCCTCCTTTGTTGTTAATTTTGGGCCTATGTTGACCTTCTGGCCTATGTCGTCCTCAAAAGCTAATTGGTGGTTGAATTCAGTGACCTGATCTGCAAATCCTCTTCAAACTTCAAGTCAATCGGATGAAAATTGAGGATTTTAGAAATTCCACTTTAGTTGTTGACTTTGGGTTGATGTTGACCTGAAAAAAATAATTGGCTGGTTGAATTCATTGACCTGAAATTTATATCATCTTCAAATTTCAAGTTAATCGGATGAAAAAGTGACAATTTTAGAAATTCGGCCTGTGTTGACCTTTTGGCCGATGTGGACCTCAAAAATAATTGGTAGTTGAATTCAGTGACCTGATATGAAAATCCTTTTCAAATTTCAAGTCAATCGGTTGAAAGTTGAACATTTTAGACATCTCACCTAAGTTGTTGAGCTTTGGCCTATGTTAACCTTTTGGTCTATGTTGACCTAAAAAAAAAATGCCGAGTTGAATTCAGTGACCTGAAATATAAATCCTCTTCAAATTTCAAGTGAATCAGATGAAAATTGACAATTTTAGAAAAAATTTTCATTAACACATTTAACTACTTCTGAACGAAATGTCATTTCACCCAATGTATTAACATCCTTTATTTCATCAAGATTGACATATTTAGGGTTGTTAAAAAAATACAAATATCTCTTTGCTTATTGTTGATGGTCGTATCTTATTAAGCTTCATCCCTAAGGGTTTTCTTTTTTGATACTTTTACTTGCTTTATTGCCCTTTCTAGTTTTGAATATATTGCTTTAAGAAGAGGAGAAATTTTTGTTTGAGCTACTTTAATTGATGTTCTGCCAGATATACTAAAAGCCCTTCCACTGAAGGGAATTGAAGAACTCATATTATCAGTCAAAATCGTTTTTATCCAATAGTTGTTGAATTTATCTTTATTGAATTTTAAATCCTTGACAAATTTCTCAGTATCTTTTACAAATGTAGAAAATGAGTGAAAAAAAAAGTTGGTGGGTAAAAAGGTTTCAAGCACAGATTGACTGGTAAATTAAACTAAATTTCAAACCAACAAACACACATTCAATCTTTTCAAACAAATATCTCCATTTGAATGAGAAACAAAACATTGTGATGCCTATTCTAAGGATGGCTTAAAAGAGAGTTATAAAAAGTACCTTCAATCACAAAAACACAAAAACAACATTGAGTGAAACTTCAAGAGAAATAAGAAGAAAATTGGATTAGAAGGATATGCCATTGAGATGAAACCATTTGAAATAACAACTTTTCAAAGACATTTTAAAGATTGGATAGAAGTAAAACTTATAAGATTTAATATTTGTATAAGATCCATTTGGGAAGTGATTCATATCTCAAAGGATTCAATTATCAAGATTGTTCGTAGAATGTTGAAAAATATAAATCATTCAAAATATATCTTGGAGCCTTCTCAAGAGAAGATAATGTTATTGAAGAAAAATATACGAGAAAGAATCCACCACACCTTATTACATCAATTGATAGCTTCCTTAAATCTGCTATCTTTGAAGAGCTTATTAGATTTGAAATAGAAGCACAACAAGTCAAGGTAGTGGGTTCAACATTGGGAATGTTTCATATATCGATCTTTATATTCTTAAATCCACTCCACTAAAGGCTTCTTCTTATATTGATATATCTCAGGATATAAAGAATAAATGGGCAATAATTTAAAAAATCTTAAAAATACTGATAATAAATGCTTTCTCTGGAGTATCTTAGCACATCTTTATCCACAGGAAAGGGACTGTGAAAGAGTTTCAAAGTATAAGAAATATGAGAATAAATTGGAAATTGGGGATCTCGGCATCTCTAGAGGAGAACCCATGAGCTTAAAAGACATTACAAAGTTTGAGAACATGAATAACCTATCAATAAATGTTTTTTGCTTAACTGATAAAACAAAATCCAAATTCTAAGAGTTAGTAATACTATATCCAATGATAATTGGTGAAATAACCAGCATGTCGAGCTCCTGCATTTCACCAATAAGGAAACCGCTCATTATGCTGATATCAAAAACTTTTCTAGATTGGTAAGTAGTCAAGTTTATAAATCAAAGCATAAATCATATCCTTGTAAGATATGCCAAAATATCTTTAGATCTCAACAGACTTAATAAACATTTAAAGTATTGTTCTTATCATAAATAGCAGTTATTGAGATGCCAGAACCAGGAGAGAAAGTTGTATTTAATGAAACAAATAAATGTATAAAACACCAATTTGTAATATATGCTGATTTTCAGAGCATCTTGGAAAAGACCGATATTAAAAAGTATCAAAAGTATATTCCTTGCGCGTTTTGTTATTACATTAAATCATCTGTAGGAAGTAAATGTGAGAAGTTTGAATTGTTTCGAGGACCTGATGCTGCTGATGAATTTGTCAAAAGGATTGAGGATGATTGTGTTAAGCTAACTAAAATGTCAACAACAAATAAGCCTCTTGACTTATCTCCGAGTGAAGAGAAAGAATTTAAAGCAGCAAGCATTTATCATATATGCTCAGAGGCTTTGGTAAAACCCGATGAAAGGATTCGAGATCATTGTCATACGGCACAAAAATATAGAGCAACAGCTCATATTAATTGTAATCTTAATTATAGAATCCCGACATTCATACCTGTATTTCTTCATAATAATTGTCATTATGATATGCATCTCTTTATCAAAGAACTAAGCAAGACTCCTGCAAAGATAACAGCAATTCCTTATACAGATCAAAATTACATCACGTTTATAAAACAGATTTCTACTCATGAAATGCGTGTAAATACAAATATTGTATTTCTTGACTTATAAATTTATGGCAAGCCATCTAAGTTCTTTGTTTCAAACACCTCCTCTTTTCCGAGACTGTTTTGTCAATTTAGCCGACTTGGATAAAGACATTTCTCTTCTTACTAAAAAGGGCATTTACCCATACGATCTTATGGATTCCTTTGAAAGATTTAAAGAAACAAGACTTCCTCCTAAAAAGAGTTTTTATAACAGGTTAGGAAGATGTCATATATAGGGTGAAGAATATGAAAGAGCAAAAGAAGTTTGGAAAGAGTTTGAGATGGAGAATATAGGTGAATATCATGACCTTTGTTTAATAACTGATGTTTTATTACTAGCTGATGTTTTTGAGACATTTGGAGAAGTTTGTTATAATAAAGATTCCTATGGATTTGATCCTGTCCATTATTAAACATTTCCTGTACAAGTCTGGAGCACTATGTTAAAATAATGAAACAACCCCTTGATCTTCTAAGTGATGTCTATGTGCTCTTAATGATTGAGAAGGCTAAAAGAAGAGGAATTTCACAAGTTTGTTCAAAGAGAAATGCCAAGGCAAATAATAAATATCTTCCAGACTTCTCACCTGATAAGCCCACATCTTACTTAATGTACTTTGATGCTAATAAATTGTATGGCTGGGCAATGTCTGAATGTCAACCCTATGGTAATTTTAAATGGGTGAAAGAATACGAGTTGAAATCCATCATCGATGATTTAATCTCCACAAGTCAAGAAGATTTAGATAAACGGGATTATGGGTATTATTTTGAAGTAGATTTAAACTATCCTAGAAAACTTCATAACAAACATAAAGACCTTCCTTATGGAGCTGAAAAAGAGATCCCCAATCAAGAGCTATTCGGTGGTTATCAACAATATTTCTTAAATTCTTCAAATGAATCTAAATATATTCTGACAGCTAAATTACTAACAACATTGTTTGATAAACAGAAGTATGTTTTACATCAAAGAAATCTAAAGCAATTTATAGAAGCAGGACTAAAAGTTTTAAAAGGTACATGGGGTACTAAAGATTAGTCAAAGTCATTGGTTAAGTAAATATATTGATTATAATACGAGGATGAAAACAAAGGCTGCAATGATTTTAAGGAGTTTTACAAGTTGATGAATAATTCTGTATTTTGTAAAACAATAGAAAATATCAGGAATAGACAAAATGTTAGACTTGTTACGACTTGAGAGCAGGTGGAGAAGTTGATAAATAAACCAAGCTTGAAAAGAATAGAAATATTTACAGATAATGTTTGTGCTGTTCATTTGAATAAAGAGAGTAGAAAGATGGATAAACCGATTTATGTAAGAACAGCTGCTTTAGATCTTTCAAAGTGTTTAATGATGATTACTTTTATAATAATCAAAAGAAAAGATATGGTGAGAATATTGTTTTGCTATATATGGATATGGATAGCTTCATACTAGAGATAACTCCAGATGATGTTTTTAAGGATATGAAAGTAGATGAAGATATTTTTGATACAAGTAATTATGATCCTAATAACCTGCTCTTTTTGAATAAGAATAAAAAGGTTATTGGTAAATTTAAAGATAGGTGAAATGATACAAAGTGAATTTGTCAGTGTTAGATCAAAGGCATATGCTTATAAAAACTTAATTTGAGGGTTAAATGAATTCAAATGTGAAAAGAAACTTAAAGGTCTAAAGAAGTGTATTGAAAGAGACGATGAACTTTCAACATCACCTTGAATGTATATGGAAGAGAAAAGATGTTTATGGAGAGATGAATCTTATTAGAAATTATAAGCATGAAATATTCTCAGGGGCTGTTCGTAAGAAAGCTCAAACAGCATTTGATTATATATATATATATATATATATATATATATATATATATATATATATATATATATATATATATATATATATATATATATATATACTGTAATGAGTGATGGAATAAATACATGACCTTATGCGTTTAAAGGGCTATAAATATAAGTATTAATATAAAATGGGGTTCAGAGGTTTTAACGGGCTTCCGCACTTTAAAAAAAAAATTGGTATATAAAATAATAAAACTAAGCAATAACCAAACCAAAGAGTGGAGAACATCACAGCCTTGGTATTTAAATGGAAAACATAATGAATGTGAGAAATTTCAAATAAGTCTTGTTGAAGAAATAACAGGGGTAAAAGTAGATTAAACAAATATGTGGATAAATTTAAATACAAATAATTTAGAGGATGTAAAGAAAATAAACATCCTTGAATGGACAGAAAACTTTGATGAGTGTCAAGAAAGCAATGAAAAATAATCTACTATAATCTTAAGATGATATAAAAAGCTCAACATATGTCTCGAGATGGTCCTGATCTCAGGTCTGATATTGAGAGCCTCCATCCATTGTTTGAAGAATAGAAGCAGTGTGTCTTGATCTGAATCCAAATTGGTGATCTGAGATGAAGTCGTTCGAGAAAAGGAATGATTTTATGTCAACTGCGATGATGGATTCCATGACCAATTGCTGATGATTGGAAGTAAGGTGATTGGTCTGTGGTTAAGGGGATCTGTTTTTGCACCTTTTTATGTAATGTGTTGATGTTAGTGGATATCCAAGCAGATGGAGATGACCTAGGGTAAATGACAGGGTAAAAGGGCAGAGAGGGGAAGTGCAAGAGCAGCACATCAGGTGTTTGGGACACATGAGCTGATACCGTCCAGTCCAGTTGCAGAGTCAGAGTTGAGGATTGCCAGAAACTTTTCCACCTTTTCAGGTGCAAAATACACAGAATCCAGGAGCAGTTGGGTACAACTAGGAAGGGTGGGTACATAGGGGTTATGGACACAGGAGAGGGGTTATGGACACAGGAGAGGGGTTATGGACACAGGATTTTGAAGCAAACACAGAATTGAGGCATTCGGCCTTCTCACAAGCGGAATCGGCTATGGTGCCATTTGAAGTGAGGAAAGGGATGGAAGGGGAGCATACACCAGAGAAAGACTTGACAAGGTACCACCTGGTTTTAGAGGAGGGAGACAAGTTTGAAAGTTCATTCTTGAGACTGGACAGATGTTGTTTTCTGGCTCTCATAAGAGTAGATGCACACTTCTTGTGAGCTTTGTGGAATGATCCAAGGTTGCTTTCGGTTGGATTTTCCTTCTTGGAAGAGAATGCAAGTAGTTTTAAAGAAACTACCTCACCACAGGATTCAGAGTACCAAGAGTGGGCGGATGGGCAAGATAACTGAAGATGAGATGGGATGAATCTGTGCATGAGAGAGCAGGTTTCTGTGGAAGAATTCCCAGGTGAGTTAATATCAGGGGTGGTAGACATAGGAGACAAGTCCTGATGTGTGATGGCTGCTTGCTCGCCAGTGTTGAAGTTGTTCTCTGTTCTTTTTGCACCTTTGGAATGCAACGGCTGATTCATGCACTTCCGTTTTAATCAGGAGAATCATGATCTGCATGCGATTCCAATTCTGCTTTTTATCCCCCGCCGCGTGGCGGAAGGGGGATATTGTTAGTGATTGGAGGCCTTGATCTCTGCTTCAATTCACAACTTGCTGTTTATCTCTATATTTTTTTTCCTATCCTAATTCAATAAAGGGAATGACATGGTGTTGTTCTTTGTTTTTTCCCTTAAAAATTCTGCCCCTTTTGCTCTTTACGTGTGCTGAGGTTGGACAATGTTCCTGGCTGCAATCACATGTACACAAAACAGAAAATGAAACGTTTTGAGTCAACGGATGGCACAGGTGATGGCTGCAAAAGGAATGCTTTGTTTGATAAAACCTCTTGCCGATTAGCATTCGCATAATCTAAATATAACAGAGCATGAGAAAACTCATACTGTTGATACTAATTGCAAAACCTGCAATGATCATCCCAAAATCTGTGACCCCACGGGTAACTTTATCACTGGTATCTGGTAACATATCACCCCCACTGGTAACATACAAACCCCACAGAAGGTCTCTGTGATTGCAAAATTAAAGGTATAGTCTCATTGTTTACAGACCTATCCGATATCAAATATCTCACACCATTTGTTTTCTTTCAAGAATTAAAATGATGGCATTAATTACCAAGGACGAGGTCGTGATGGAAAGCTCAAGTGGAAGAAGGCATTCCAGCTCTTGTTAAATGAATGGTGATGCAGAAGAAGAAGAAGAAGAAGAAGAAGAAGAAGAAGAAGAAGAAGAAGAAGAAGAAGAAGAAGGCACTTGGAATCCACAAGTAGCTTATTAAAAAGAAAAACAAATCCACTCAGCTTGGTGGAAGATAAGCCTGGTGTTGGCTTTGTGGTTAGGGTGGAGGCTTGGGATCCTAGGGTCCTGAGTTCAAGCCCCGTTGGGCCGCTGAATTAAAATACACCAGGAGGTTGACTCAGCCTGTCATCCTTCTGAGGTTGGCAAAATGAGCACCAGTGCACTGGTAAGGGGGACACTGCATCAGCGGCATAGCCACGTCCCAACCAATGATGCAACCAGCAGCCACAGGCTGCACTCGATAGAGAGAGAGGTGGAAGATGCTTTGCATCCACTAAATAAGTTAACACTTCCATCAAAGGCTGTTTTCACCTCTTCAGAGCCTTGATCTCTGAAAATAAGCAAACAAATAAATAATCAAGTAAATAAAATAAAAGCACATCCACTCTACCAAGGATTCTTAAGAACAAAGTCTGTGCAGGGATCAAAAAGTTGGTTGACTACAGGCCGAGGTACATTGGAGAGGATGGGGATGATGTGGAGTCGTGCAACACAAATGACATTTGTCAACGGTACGTCATCTATCAGGTACGGAGGGAGAAAGATCCTTCAGGATGACCCACATACAAGTATTGGACAAATTCTGTGAACTAGCGTTGAAAAAAATGATACTTGTAATGCAAGTAAAGATCATGCAATAAAGTTATCGAGCCAAGTCTGCACTTTCTGTTTCTCATCAATGTCCTTTGCGGCAAAGTCTTTTGTGACTATTTGACGACAGAAAAAAAAACAGCAATCAAAATTGTCAGACAGGTAGACATCTTTTTTTATTCACTATGAGCACACAAAATACACTCGCATCTAGAACATACAGCAAGAAGAACAACTATGGCAAAAGCTAACAGCTAACTACAACAAAGGATGACAGGATACACAGCCAAACAGGCAGAATATGTTACAGGCAAGCACGGTTACACATAAAGCGAGTGAGACAGGTGGGTGTGCTTCCTGTATCTCGCTCCCACGTGCTACGGCTCTGCAGTGGCTCCGGGAGTGAGATATTATCGGTCCACGCACTGGTGAAGACACCATCATGAGACATAGAAATGAGCCATAGGGCCATAATAGCATCGAACTGAAAACGATAGGGTTGGACCGTTTAGCGGATCAAGGAAAAGGTTGTCCATCTCCCTGCCTGGTTCTCTCAAAGTCCGTCGGGATAACCAGACAGGGTGTCAAAACCCCGCATTATACCTTAAAATGCATGCATCGTCTTGTCAACCTTTGACTGCAAAGACGTGAAAGTTTCTCCTTTTGTTGATGATCTTGACCCAAGTTTGAATAAATGAAATGCAGCTCAAATACAATACTAAATAAAAACAGTGAAAACCTTTTTGTACTTTACTGTACTTAAAACGCCATTGAAAACTGTGTTTGCATGACATCAGAGCACCAATTCTTTGGATGTGTGTATGTTTATTCAGTACTGAAGGATCATTAAATTATGTGTGCATTTGAAGCAACTTGGGTACTTACATTTTGCCAAAGCATTAGTAAACGTAGGCACCTCCACATCATAGCTGTGAAGTATTTTGCAAGAAGAAATAGGGTTGGGTTATCTCCGATGAGTTGCAATAAAACTTTACTCGCGGGTTCACAAAAACAAATTGTGGAGGTTACGCAACCGCAGTTGCCCAGGTGGACGACGTTATCCCTTCATCGTTGCTGAAAATCTTGAATATGTATCAAATCATGACTTAAGGTTGGCGAAGATATATTTTAATGTAATTCAGCATTGGGGTGGTAGAAAAATAAATGGCAGTTGTAAAGAGTGAGGTAACCTTTGAACTGTCTGGTCTGGGTTTGATTCCCAGCCAGACTAAAAACTGGTGGATTGGTGTTTCGCAGAACTGCATGCAGGGAGGTCCTTCGCAAAGTGTGCCGTCCCTTGGGTGGGGGTTAAGCCGGGTGTCCCATCTGCTGGAAATTAGTTGGTAAATGTTAAAGATCCCACGGTGCCTTTCACAAAGAATGTGGGAGTTATCACCGTTACCCCTGACAAATTACCAATTCCTCCCCTAACCAGCCATGGTAGAATGTCTGGTTCGTGAAAGACTTGGGACAAGCTCCCCCCCTCTTAGGAAGGTGGGTTTGATTGGGGCTGTTAAAGATGTAGTAGTAGTAGTAGTAGTAATAGTAGTAGTAATCGTAGTCGTCATAGCGTAAAAAGTGAGGGAATCTTAAAGTTGATGGGTCAGACCAAAAGCTTATTTGGGCAATGTATTAAACTATAAAGTTATTAAATGGGACTGGTCATTTTAAATTTATGTTTAGATAACTAAAACGTTATGCATCCAAGTTGCAAATGTTAGGGAGGAAAATGGAGGAAATAAAACGTTATTTGTATGGCTGGATTTTTTCTCAAGAGTTAAAAAATAAAAGTAGAAATAAAACCACCAAAACAATTTTAGGTTTGGGAAAATTTAAATGCATTTTTGGAACAACAATGATTTGCTTTAATAGTATATTTCTTCACAGGCAGAATGCTATTGTGCACTTGTTGAATTGTAAAAAGAATACGATGAGAAAAAAAAAACAGAAGAGAAAGAAGGAAAGTTCATAAAGATGTGAAAACTATGCACATTATGATGGAAAGAGAAAGGAGATGATGAGGAGGAGGGGAAGTGAAAAGAGATCGGGGAGAGGTGGGGGATAGGGGGCAAAAGGAGTTCGGAGAGGTAAAAATAAATTTCAAATGTCTAGTTATTAGGGCAAAGAGAAAAGGTGAAAATGTAACTCACACAAAAACATGAGAGAGAGAGGTAGAGAGTAGTGATGCTATGAAAATGATGAGGGTTAGAAAGAGCTAGAGAGAGAGCTAGAGAGAGAGAGCGAGAGCGAGAGCGAGAGCGAGAGCGAGAGCGAGAGCGAGAGCGAGAGAGAGAGAGAGAGAGAGAGAGAGAGATAGAGAGAGAGAGAGAGAGAGAGAGAGAGAGAGAGAGAGAGAGAGAGAGAGATTTTTCTTTTCAAAGACCTTAAAAGATTTTCAACATGCCAAACAGTTTCAATGGGTCCCAAAATGATGCATTTTGTTTACAAGATAACACATATGGACAAATTAATGCAAGTACATATAGTTGAATGAAGAGTGGAAAATTAGGAGCAACAATGAGATGGAGGACGACAGAAAGGAACAAAAGGGAATCCATAAATAAACGCCATCTGAAAGTGTGTTAGTTGGCTAACGCACAACGTTGGAAAACATCATCGGCGGCCAAATGGAACATGTAAAGGCGTACCACACTGACAAAGTCACTTGAATGACTAACTCAATTTCGGGAGACTGGCTTGTCAAGTTCAGCAACAAACAAAAAACTAAATTGGGATCAAATAAAACGGAAGTGAGAACGAATAAAACAGAAGTGGGGGAAAGAAGATGAAGAAAAATTTAACCGGCCCTTACTTCCTGGCTCTGGAGACACAGCACAGCACAAAGGGGCGCGTGGCGGCCCGTACACGGCACAGCAGAGCACAGACCACAGGCACAAACACGCACCACACATACACACACAAAGGAGTGCGCACACAGCAACAACAGCTGTATACACAGCAGAGCGGCACAAAAACATCCGTCGTAGTTTGCTTTGGTGAAAAACTATCCCTACTCTGCTAAAAAATAACCTTCATCTGAAGCACGTCTTAAGAGAAAGAAAAGACGAAATTTTGGTTGGAAATTAAATACAATGTTGTGTAATGAATAAAAGTGGGGTTATTATTTCACCGAGGTATGGGGTGGAGGATTAAGGTGTTAAGAAGAAGAGGACCAAGAAAAAAACAAGAAAAGAATATATAATATGAGATGTAAAATCTACTCTTAAAACATGACTCGTCTCCTGGGTCGCTTCACTAATGATCCAGTCAGTTCCCAAATGACTCAGCCCCATTTGGTCAGGAAGACAAGCTACCTAAAATAGCAGGAGACTTGGTAATAATTGAATGTGTTTCAGGGGGTAAGGGTAATGAAGAACATAAGGAGGCGTGCTCGAGATAATAAAGTCACTGAGAAGAGGGTGTTGATTCATCGGAGGAAGTGACATCCTCACTTCCCATCCATCTCCATGTTCATCCTTGCATCGTATTGAAGATGACTATTGCATCTGGTAAGAGGGGTTTGGGATTAAGATTGAGCAAAAGTTGCAGGTATCCGTTTGTGCTTTGGAGGTGTGACCACTCCTTTTCGCAATTGCAGGAAGATAGGAATAAAAAGGTGTGCGGTCTACATGGGTTTGAGCGGAAGATCTGTGGGAGTAAAATGGGCTGCGTTCAGGAATAATGGGAAATGGAGATGAGACAGTGATACAAACACATCGTTCCTCCATCAAAAAGTTCCCAAACTCATCCAAGTTTTTTCCTTGGGTATTGTCCCTCTGTTCTACCAGACACCTCTCAAGCGAAGGCCTGCAGCAGTCAAAGACAGTCAATGAGTCTGATTGCTGAACGAGGCAAGGGTAGTGCGGAAGCGGTGAGGTTTGAAGCCTTCGTAAGGGAGGAATCCTGACTTGGAGCATACGCCTCTTTAGGAAGATGCTGAAGATGTCACTGAAGTCACGGCTAATGGCTGTGTGGGGAGCATCATGTTTGGCTTCACTTCATTACAGACGAGGGTTATGTACAAAGATAGCACACAGCAATGAAGGGAAGGGTGGGAGGAGTGTGGAAAAATAAAGGGTAGTCTGGGTATTCAGATGGCTGGCCTCTCAGCTGTTCTCGAATAGAGACAACAGGTCGTCGTTACCATTGCTGGGTAGGTCAGAGGGGTCAAGATATGAGAGCAGCTCATCAGGGTTGGTGAGGTCTGGAAGCAACTGCAGGGAGACATGAAACACAATCAGGTCGAGCAACACAGTCACAGAGTATCGTCGCAAAACACACCACAGGGACATTCCATGCCAAACATCTATAAAACACAGCCACCTCTGATCTTTGATTCACATGAAATCTGACATAGACACTGCTGGATTTGTGAGACATGAAGATACAGGTTACAATAAGGACATTTGTGCTAGTCGGCAGTAGTTTATTCGGCATTGACATATATTTTATGCATATTACTTAATACCTGCCAAGTTCAATTGGTGTGAGCAACATCAAAGCCCAGACCTCACCTAATCATTATTAAACTTAAATATTGCAATTTTTAAAAATCCACCATCAATTAAGAGGAGTAATCAAAATGTCCTTAGACCTGACCTTCACCTGAGAACCTTTTGTAAAAAGTCAACGTTTGCACATCCCTCCCTCACCCTGAAAGCAACGATGACAGCTGGTAAATATATATTTTTTTTTCAGCAGAAATTTACGATTTGTGGTTCAATTTGCTTGGAGAAGTTCTGGAAGCTCAGCTTAACTGCCAGCGACCTAGGAGTTCCTTCAACATGGCTCCAAAACTCCTTTCAAGTGCAGGTCAAAAATATATGCCTTTCACAGATGTGATGTGTTGACATGCTGACGTTCCTAGATCTTGCTCACGTTAAGTTTAGGGCGATACATTGTACAGTATATCCTTGAGGTTTGAAGTTACCCATCATAGACATAGAAAAGGAAGGTGATGCTTAATAATCTTTTTTATTGTTGTTGATGAGACATTGGAGATGTGGAATCAGCAGTCAGAAATGAAGCTAAAGCTCCAAGCGACTTCACTGTAGATTCTCTTTGTAGCTTGCTTAACACTTCAATGAAAGGTTCACGTAACATGTCAAATTCGATGAAATGTTATTAAATAATCCAAATCCAAGTGTAAAATTTAAAACCAAGTCAAAAAAGCAAAAAAAAACCCCCTGATAACTACCATCAATCATTGGCAAAAAAAATTTGGTCATGGTTTAAACCATGGTTTAAATTGGATTGGTCATGGTCATGGTTTAAATTTAAAACCAAGTCATGCTTTGGTCATGGAATCATGTGTTCTAATGATACTGAGTTTCTCAACTAAAATTTCATAGAAATCTGAATTACAAGTATTTTTGGACTGGATTTAAAGAGGAATGTCAAATAACATCTGATTTTTGCATGTGACTGCATCAATGGCCTGCCTAAGTTTTCTTTTTGCTCCTTTCTCTGATCCCTGTGTCACCCCCCCCCCACACCAAAAGCTTCCCTCCCCCTCATATCAAGGACGACAAGTAGCTTGCAGTGCTTGAGCTCATAAAACGAAGAACCATATCTCCGAGAATGGGCTGGTCCTGTTTGAAGAGCCAATCTACCTTCCAAGCACAATTACTTCTTAATACCTGCCCTTTCTTTACCTTTTGCAACAGAAACAAAGCACTCATGGGACTGGCATCACTCGGAGCACTTTTTACAAGAGGTGACATTTCCCCTTTCAATGTCTTTCTCTGGTTTGGTGGTGTGAGATGAAAGAAGGCAGATGTGCCATTAAGGATCAAGGAAAAGAAAACATGCAAAGCAATTTAAAAAATAAAATAAATCTGCAATCATACACATATGAAAAACAAACACACCAAAAACGTTGCTATCAAAATGGCATTGTTGTGCAAAGAAAAGCCTCAAATCAATCTTTATGGAACCAATTTGGAGGAAACACAAGTAGAATATCTGCTAACTGGAGGAAATTTAGACTGTCTAAAATACAAGTCCAACTGAGGTTGAAGTTTAAAAAACAAAAACGAAGAAAGAGTTAAACTTAAAAAATAAAACCTTTTCTGTTGGCGCTTCAAAAGATAAAACAGTTTACGGTGCAGTCTCTTTCGATTATATCTTAACAACCACCCTATCTGCTCCTCTGCTGAACTCGGGGCATTTGTCTTTATCAAAAACCTGCAGAAGCTGAACCTTACTTGGACATGATTCTTCTGCAAAAGAATGTGCAAGAACGCATTGTGTAATCTACATGTGCAAGTCCTGAGAAGCAGAGGCAGATACTGTTGGAAGATTCAAAGGGTCTTGAACTCCCTACCGACCCTCTTTTTTAAAAACAAACAAACAAACATCACTTTCTGTTGAATCAACAATAACAGGCTCATTACTTTTATCATTATCATATGCGTTATCCACAAATATTGTGACAAGAGGCATCCAATTGTTAAAGTGTGCATTTTTTGAAAGTTTTTACGATATCAACATCTCATCATCACCTTTCTTTCAATTTCGGACCAATCTATGCTCAGGTCATAGTGCGTTTTCTTTTTGATACAACAACTAATACAATAAAAGTCATCATCTCCTCTGTGTCACAATCTTTGTAAAAATAAAAACAAATAAAAATAAAAAGTATGTTTCTCCAAATATATTGTTTATCAGGTTACATTACTGCTATAAAGGCTTATTTACAGCCATAATTGGACTGAATAAACAGTTTCACATAAAGTTCAGATCAAATATAGTTACCTCTGCCACCGAACGTGGACGGAGGTTGTGTTTGCTCCCCTGTCCGTCTGTATGTCTATCTGTTTTTGTCTGTAAGCACGAGGCCTCAAAGAGTTAAATATGCATTCGGATGAAACATGGTGGACTGGTTGTGTGTGACAAGGAGTAATTGTTTAGATTTTGGTGAAGACCCACATCCGGATAAGAATTCTTTTATTTTTCAAGTGATTCTTCACCACTGAGAGATGGGGTCAAAAACGATATATGGCTTGATATTGCAAAAAATTGTGGACGGATTATAACAAAACCTGCTGGATGAGTTGGGTAGGTGACAAGAACAAGCCGATGAAATTTTGGTTAAGGTCCGAATGCAGATCCAGCCTTTCAGTTGGATACAAAATGTAAACTGTTCTGCCTGGCGGAGGTATGCGTTCTCGTTTTGATTATGTATTCGGGTTCAGGTTTTCCCAGCTTACTGAAAGCTTTTTCAAAAGTTAAGGATACCCAAGATCTGCTTGGTTTAATAGTTGTTGTTTATTCCCTGCGTTGCTCATTAAAAAGTGAATCCTTTGCCACAACTTCATGTTGATACTTAATTGGTGCTGTTGTGTCGATTTCGAGATTGTATTTGCCGAGGCAAGACGACACAGAATGCTTGCAAATCTTCGGGCTGACATGTTATCTGTCTTATCTCCCATGCAACCTCTTCTCATGCTTTCCCTCCTTCATACACACCCCTTTTTTTTTTGCAAATCTCCAAAAAAACCCAAACTCAATCTAATCTGCGATGTTAATATTTCCTTCACTCATTCTTCACCCATTTCTCCTCCTCAATACTTCTTTCTTACATTGAGAAATGATTGCTTCTTCATTAAAATGACATTTTAAAATGGTTCCTCTCCATTTACTGGACCTTCCAAAATGCCTTGTACTTTTTCTTCTTCCTACATGTTATGTACACAAATTCAAGCAAGCTTGCAAGTCTCCACCCCTTGTCCTGTCATCATGATCTTACAGTTCAACTTTCCTTCATACCTCCAATAAGCCTTCCCTTCGATCTGGTTGTGATGTGTATTTGTTTGGTGGAACTTGTGATCGAGAAGTGAAATATTGGCTGCAGCGAGTGCTGGCTCACGAAGCAGTCACCACCTTCCACTGTCTGTACCACCTGCAATCTGCTGCCCAAAACACGTACCCGGCTCCTCCACAGCGCGCCCGACCACCTAAATCATGTGCCCTGCTGCCCAAACCACCCACCTGGCTGCCCACACCATGCACCCGACCCACCTCACCGCCTGCCTGGCCACTTATACCACATGTTTGGCCAACCACACCGCATATCTGGCCACCAAATCTCATGCAGGACCACACAAACCATGCACCAGGCCGCCCAAACCATGCACCTGGCCCCCTCCACCATGAGCCGGGATGCCCCTGCGATGCGCCTGAATGCTGCCACTGACTGACTGACTCCCCAACTCTCCCCGGGCACCGCCGCCGATCTCCCCGGGCGCCGCCGCCGACCTCCCCTGGCGCCGCCGCCCATCTCCCCTGGCGCCGCCGCCCATCTCCCCGGACGCCGCCGCAACCGATCTCCCCGGGCTCCGCAACCGATCTCCCCGGGCTCCGCAACCGATCTCCCCGGGCTCCGCAACCGATCTCCCCGGGCTCCGCAACCGATCTCCCCGGGCTCCGCAACCGATCTCCCCGGGCTCCGCAACCGATCTCCCCGGGCGCCGCAACCGATCTCCCCGGGCGCCGCAACCGATCTCCCCGGGCGCCGCAACCGATCTCCCCGGGCGCCGCAACCGATCTCCCCGGGCGCCGCAACCGATCTCCCCGGGCGCCGCAACCGATCTCCCCGGGCGCCGCAACCGATCTCGCCGGGCGCCGCCACCCATCTCGCCGAGCGCCGCCACCCATCTCGCCGGGCGCCGCCACCCATCTCCCCGGACGCCGCCACCCATCTCCCGGATATCCCGGTGGCCTGCACAGTGCACTCAGATGCCCACGAAGACCCACACTGCATGCCCGGACGCCCACACTGCGCACCTCACAAGCCCAAGATGCCCAACCCGACACCCCGATGCCCACCCCGCACGCCATCACCGCTTCCCCAGATGCCGTCACCTCTTCCCCAGATGCCGTCACCGCTTCCCCAGACGCTGTCACCGCTTCCCCAGACACATTCACCGCTTTCCCAGATGCTGCCACCGCTTCCCTAGACACAGTCACTGTGTCCCAAGATACCATCACTGAGTACCCAGACACCATCATCGCCTACATCACACACCCACACCTCTGCCCCCACAACGCACCCTGCCGACTCCACCATGCTCCCTGCCGACCCCACCCCTCTGACCTCGATGCATACCATGCAGACCTCACCGTGCTCCACACCGAACCCACCGCATGCCTTATTTCCATTCAGTTTGTTTACCTCCTCCACACGCCACCGTGGCCTCGACCAGCTCTCGGCAATGTACGCCTAATGGAAACATCCCTCTCACAGGATGTCTCCGTTTCCACTGTCTCTCCCTGAGTATTCTCTCTTCCATCTTAACCGGTTCCACTAACGTCCCAGTGGTCTATGTAAAAGAACTCCACTCTTCACTGTCCATTGTCCACACTAACCGTTGTAGCCCTTTGGAATACTTCCGTACAACTCTCCACAACCACTGAATGTTTTTTTATATATTGTTCTGTGTATTGTCTGGAGAATGACAATGACTCTTTATATACAAGTACCTCTATTTCTTTTAACATGGATCAACCCAAAATCAAAAATGGATCAACTCATTTCTTCAAACATGGATCAACATATACCTCCATTTCTTCAAAGATGGATGACCATGGATCAATAAATTTGAAACTTCATGACTACAATGCCAGATGGGCTGGATGTCGGCTCTGGTTTAAAAAAAAAACAAAACAAAAACTGGCTACAGCATTGCAGATAAGGGTCTCTGTGACTCTATGGGTTTGGCTAAATCTGTAAACTTTCCAGACTGGACTTCAACAACTGTTACATTGCCCCGGGCACCACCACCGATCTGGACCTGGTAATGACAAACTTTCTACGTAACCTCTCCTGTTCTTTATTTGCCCCTCTTGGCTCCTCTCACCATACATAATATGGTCAAAGTTCATATCTCTCTGGTTATTGTGAAGGAGCCATCTCATCATCGCAGAATATGGTTGTTCACACAGGTCAATATGCAGGGCCTGTAATCTGCCCTCTCAAAAAAGATTGGGTTGCCGTATTCACAGCCTCTCATATGGATTCCACCTGGAAATACTTCACAAGGGCCTACTTTCTGTCATGCACTGGTTAATCCCATTTCACCATGGCTATCCCGACCCATCCTTTCAGCCTTGGTACGCAGAATTCTGTGGCACACCTGTTGCGGTAAAAAAAAGCATGCTTTCTCATTATGGAAGGCTAATTCGTTTGAGGGCGATTCCACAAGGCTCACAAGTACTTTCAACTTTAGTCAAGCCAGAAACCATCATCTTCTTTTCCTTCCTTCCTCAAAATCGTCGTGGCGCCTTGTCAAGTCGGTTTCTGGTGCATGCTCCCCCACCACCCCTTCACCACAAATGACATCACCACACACTATGCTAGAGGTAAGGCAGAATGTCTGAACTTGGTGTTCGTCTCCAAATCTCGTGTTCCCAACCGATCCCACTCTGCCCCCATTTACTCCCTCATACTCACTGTCTACTGGACTTTGTGTCCTCACCCGAGAAGGTAGAGATAGCACTGTCCAACCTCGACCATGCTTCGGCGACGGACCAGGATGGCATCAGTGCCCATGTTCTCAAATCCTGCTCTGCTGCTGTTGCTTCTCCTCTGTCTGTGTTCTTCAGCCTGTCCTCCTTTGGCCGCCTCCCATCTGCCTGGAAGTCAGCAAACATCACTCCCGTCCACAAGTAGGGTGCAAAAACAGATCCTCTCAACTAGACCAGCAAGCTTACTTCCAATTGTAAGCAACGTCAAGGAATCCATCATTGCTGCTGATGTCAAGTCTTTTTCTCTTTTCAAAAAGGCTGATCTCTAACAGTATTAATTTTGTCCCATTCACTCAACTCTGCACATGCTGCTGCTCCTCTCTCAGCAATATTTGGAGGTCATTAGTCTCAAACAATAGTACAGGACCATCTCCCTGGATACATATGAGGCATTTGACAGTCAAGCATTGTGCTCTGCCTGCCAAGCTCACTGCCTGTGGCATACAAGGCTGCCTTCATATCTATTTTTCTGACCTCCTCCACTCAAACAGTCAACACACGGCTATCAATGGAACCCTCTCCTCCCCAGTGGAGGCTGGGTATTCTAAGGCAGTCAGAAGAGCAGTCTTGTTCTTCATCTACATATATGACCTCTCCAATGCTCTGGAGGATCCTCTTTTCCTTTATGCTGACAACTCCACACGATGTCATATGGTAATCCCTCTCACTGATAGACAGACAGCAACTGCATCACTCTCTGCTAAAATGGAATTCATGATATGCTGAGCTAACAAATGGAACATGTAATTCAATCCTGGCAAATCTCAATTTCACCTTGCGTCGCTCTAGAAGAATCTTCAAACGAACCCACCTATTTCCATGGTCAGCCACTCGAAGAGGTTCAGTCTCTTGAATTTTTAAACCTGACCATCAGCCCTGACCTCTCCTGGGCTGACAAGATCATACAGCTGGCTTCCAAAGCCAGCCGTAGCCTGGGCATCCTCCGTTGCTGAAAGTAATTCCTTGAAAGACTAAAACTACTCACAGCCAACAAATACATGGCCTTTGTCCATAACTCAATGGAGTGCCGCTCTCTCCCAGCATCGCATCTCTCTCCTGGAATGTATTGAATGTAAAGCTCTCAACATCATTAACATATTACACAATGAGGCCACCAATCTTGCAAATCTTCGGGTTGACATATATCAAGCACAAGGCCTGTTGCTCTTACCACGTAGACAGGTTGGTCGCCCCTCTCTTTTTACTGCCTCTCCACTGGCCAAGCTCCCTCTGCTGTTTCAGTCCTCAAACCAGCAACTACATGATACATGCATTCTTCCAACAACCCCATCATGGTTACACACCATCATTTCAGGCTGACTGCACACCTCATCTCTTGTTCCTCTTCATCTCTTATACCACCTTGGTGGTGGAACCACCTTCATGAGATTGTTCAATCCCATTCTCCCCTCTCGCACTTGAACCAGGCAGTGCGCTAGCATCTTATATCATCACCTATCCATACCCATAATCTTTTATATCCCTGTTAACCCTACCTAACCGAATCCAACCTTCTTACTTCAGGGAACCGTTTCCTCCCCTCCTTTCTCTCCTGTTTTCCTAATCATTACTTCCCTTGCTTATAATGTCCAACTGTTGCCCAACTTCCCCGATGCCAGTATGTCGCCTTTTTATCCTCCTTCATCTCCCTTCCATGAGCCTTAATTTTATATACAGAAAAATATGGTGAGTATATAGCGATACCATTTCCATATCAACGAAAGCATTATTAAAGAATAGGCCTCAATTAACACTTAAATTAACGGCACAAAAACCGAATCTGCAAAGAGAAAGAACAAGTTAAGTATGATTATAAAATTTGTCAGAAATGATCATTGACGAGCAGAATGGATTAACTTTCTTTCACCAGTCATCTTCCAAACCACATAACTGATGGCAATCATGAAGGTCACCAATATTTATCCTGCTTGTTAAAATTAAAAATGACAATAAAAAGTTGCAAAGATGGACATGACATTGGATGTCCCTTTAGGTGCGACATACACATTCTGCTACGTTAGCACAGATCTATATGAATACTATCATCAAGCAAGCCTTAGTTTCTATCTAATCAATGCAACACGGGCACAAAGCAAATCACATTACCTCATCAGTACTATCTCTTTTTTAATAGTGTCTAAGACTAAAGGCAGACCTTATACATGTAGTACGTGTAGGGCAAGGACAGTGGGAGACATTATTGTACTTTTACATCAATTGCAAAAAACATGAGGAAGCAATCGACAAGAATCAGCATCATGAGCTCTGTGCTCAGAAAGGAATGTCATGAGGCCAACCCTAAAAATCCATCATATTAACTTTAAAATCATCCTGACGTACGAGTGTACACTTTTACCTGGAAGGAGTTAACATCACTGAAAACAGAATTGATGGATAACAAGAATATGGATGAAACGCAACCATCAAAACTCACATCCAGCGACGGTTCTGGAACTTCAGGGGTGGCTTGCCCTCCTGGAGGTCCATCCATTCCAGGTGGAAAAGTGAGCTCCCCATGGGGGTGGCTTGGTGCAGCAAGGGGGGGCTGGCCACCTGTTCCATGGTGAAGTAGTGCTTGATTGGCTGGTGGAAGGGGCAGGCCTTGCTGCAAAGCATTGTGGGGAGGTTCAGGTGTCTGATGAGGCAGCATCTGTGGGTAAATGAGCTTATTAGTGGTCAAAAAAAATTATTCCCCGTGTCCTCCCCCCACTTCCCCCTTTCTCCTCAATCTCATTCTTCCTCATGGCCATTTTTCCTCGAAGGGTTCCTCTGTTATGTTCATCTACCCTGCTGATGGGGTTCCCTCCTTTCCACTATGTTCTCCTTGTTGTGTTACATTGTGGTCTGTTCTGTGTTCTAACTCTTCCACAAGCCTAGACTTGATACAGGGGGGGGGGACGGAAGGGTAATGAACTTAAGCTTTAATTTTGAAAAATATAAGCAAGCAAAGCCAATGCGAGTTGATAATGTAACCAAATTTCTATAGTACGAGCCAGAATCTGGATTAGCTATCTTCCTCATACTTGTACGCAAGGTAAACCTGTTTGCTATTCGAAGAGCTAATCAAATACTATCTGATCAATAAAAGCATTGGTGCAGTGAATTAATAAATACCTGATCAGACATCCCATCCGGTGGGTGAGACAATTGTTGACCATTCACAAAATCAGTGAGGGCGGGAGTTGCTGGGTTTCCCTGAGGAAATTCACCGAAAGGGGCCTGCCCACCGTAATTGTTTGCTGAGGAAATTAAGATAAAAGGGAGCTGAATAAGTGATGGAAAGTAGACCTCATTAAAGCATTCATAAGTTGTTAGTGGTGGAAGTAGTGAGCAATTGACAGAGAAAAAGGTTAAGGGCATCCATCCGTACATTGGTTCATGTATTCATTCATGTATGCTGGAGGGCCTAAGGCTGCGATCGTTTCCATGACATTGGGAAGTGCCGTCTGCCCGGGACTCGTAGGCTTTAGCCGCTTGGCAAGTGGACCGTCAGGGTCCTCTTTCACGTGCACGTCGGACTTTACGGGCACCGCGCGCCATGAACACGTTGGATCTATAGTCACTTCTTCAACCTCTGTGCTGCATGCACACACAAATCAACAAAAGCAAATTCATAACAATAAAATTGGAATCTTCCGTGTATTCTACATAATTAGCATTAATAAACAAATGCAAAATTGATATATTCCCTTCTATCTACCAAGCCAAGCCATCTATAGGTTTACATTTGCTGTTCTTTCTTACATTGCCTTCAGAAAGTCTTCACACCCCTTGACTTTTTCACATTTTGTTGTTACAGACTTCATTTAAAATGGATTAAATTTAAATGTTTTGTCACCAATCGACACAAAATACCCCATAAAGACAAAGTGAAAACATGTTTTGACAAATTTTTACAAACCAACTGAAAATTAAATGCAGAAATTTCTAATTTACATAAGTATTCAGCCCCCTGATTCAATACTGTGTAGAAGCGCCTTTGACAGCGAGTACAGTTTCGAGTCTTCTTGGGTATATCTGTAACAGCTTTGCACACCTGGATTTGGGGATTTTCTCCCATTCTTCCTTGCAGATTTGCTCAAATTCTGTCAAGATGGATGGGGAGCATCAGTGAACAGCAAACTTCAAGTATTTCCACAAATTCTCAATGGGATTCAAGTGTAGGCTTTGGCCAGGCCACTCAAGGGCCTTGAGGCTTCAGCTGGGGGACTTTCACGTTCTTGTTCTGAAGCCATTCCAGTGTTGCTTTGGCTGTATACTTAGGGTCATTGTCCTGTTGGGACGTAAATACTCGCCGCAGTCTAAGATCTTTTGCACTCTGAAGCAGGTTCTTCTCAAGGATTTGCCTGTATTTGGCTCCATTCCTTGTTCCCTCTATCCCAAACAAGTCTCCTAGTTCCTGCTCCTGAAAAGCATCCACAAAGCATGATGCTGCCACCACCATGCTTCATGGTAGGGATGGTGTTAGTCGGTGATCAGCTGTGCTCGGTTTCCGCCAGATGTAGTGCTTTGCATTCAGGCCAAAGAGTTCAATATTCGTCTCATCGAACTACAGAATCTTTTGCCTCATGCTCTCAGTATCTTTCACGTGCATGTTTGCAAACTCCAGGCATGCTGTCATGTGCCTTTTTCTCAGGAGTGGCTTCCGTCTTGCGACTCTCCCATAAAGCCTAGTTTTGTAAAGTGCTGTTGAGACTGTTGTCCTTCCGGCAGGTTCTCCCACCTCAGCCAAAGAACTCTGTAGTTCTGTCAGAGTGGTCATTGGGTTCTTGATCACCTCCCTGACCAAAGTCCTTCTCATCTGGTTGCTCAGTTTGGCCAGACAGACAGCTCGAGGAAGAGTCTAGGTTGCTCCATATTATTTCCAGTTCATAATGATGGAGCTCACTGTGCTCTTGGGAACTTTCAACACTCGAGAAATTGTTTATACCCTTCCCCAGATCTATGCCTCCTCACAGTTCTATATCGGACATTTCCTTGGACTTCATGGTGGAGTATCTGCTCTGACATGCACTGTCACTTGTGGGACCTTATATAGAAATGTGTGTTTCTTTATAAATCATATCCAATCAAATGAATTGACCACAGGTGGACTACAATCAAGTTGTCGAGACATTTCAAGGATGATCAAAGGAAATTGGTTGTAACTGAGCTCAATTTAGAGTGGTTTTGCAAAGGGATTGAATACTTCTTGAATCAAGACATTTCAGCTTTTCATTTTAAATTAATTTGTAAAAATTAATGAAAATAAAAGATTCCACTTTGACATTGTGGGGGTATTTTGTGTAGATCGGTGACAAAGAAAAAAATCTCAATATAATTCATTTTAAATTCAGGCTGCAACACAACACAATGTGAAAAGTCAAGGGGTATGAATACTTTCTGAAGGTACTGCAGTTTATTCATGACCATGCTGAAACTTTTTCACTGTTATTAACTACATACTCTGTGACATTTCAGAGGGAAGAATGCAGATGAATTATCCCCATGCTCCAAAAAAAAAAAAAAAAACGGGGGCATATTATAATCAGCTCCATCTGTCTGTCTGTCTGTCCATCACGCACGCTATCTCCCCATAAACAGTTGTACAGAAATTCACCAAAGTTGGGAAATGATCGCACATGGCAAATGTGCGATCATGGAAATGATCGCAAAACCCCGGGACGAGGTCAAAAACCTGAAAATGCAAATATGGACACATTTTTTAACATTTCTTGATGAAACTTTGGATGGGCTATCAACATTTCAGGGTGCATGAAATATGTAATGATTTTTTGGATTTGATCCCTGGTTCATGCCCCAGGGGATGGAGACTCATGCACAGGAGTCAAAACAGAAGAAAAAAAAATTAAACTCAAAATTTGATGTTAGGTCATTCTTGGTGGAACTGTTTCCCATCTTTCAACTTTGCTTTAGGTGGGAAGCGTGGGGATTTGCGATGGCGCATCATTGACTTTGCTCTTGTATAAATTGCATTGACTTCATCTGCAGTTATATTTCGTGTCAACGTATAAACATTCCGTTTTGGTAAAATTATTTTCAATATGGCTGTTTTATACCATGCGGGACATTTTGTAGAAATAAAAAGTAAAATCCAAGCTCACTCGATACTTTTTTCGAAAATTTCCTGACCCAATTTTATTTTTTATTTTGTAACAAGTGAAATATTTGAGAAGCTAAAGAGGAAGAAAATGAAGGTGATGCATTTCCCACTTTCCTAAAGCTTCTGCACAGTATTTCCTCATCAGTCCAAGGTTATGGTTGGGTTTCTAATGGCCTTATCAAGGGGTAAGCATTAAATAAGTGACAAGCAGAGAATAAATAACAGCATTGTATGGAATACGACTCGAGAGTCCGATCAAGAAGAACGAAAAGATTACTCATCGACATCGCCTGCTTCTCGTTGGGCCACACTATCAGGAATTGTGTTCCAGCTTTAAAATAAAAATAAAAAACGCTCGAAACAACTGTTGTGTCCATCTATCATGAAATAACTCCAGTATGATACCGACATCACACAAAATCACAGTCAAGGAAAGCAAGTGCAAAAACAGTACAACATAATTGTACAATTGATTTGGAATTAAAATAAAATGCATTACTTACTTCTGGATAGCGTTGAGAATTCCCCACATGTATTGGTCGACCTCCAGACCTTCTAGCAAAGCTGTCTTACTGCGTGAAACACACGAGCACATTTAGTAGCATGGCACTTATAGTTGGAACAACAATGGCAATAAAAGGGGGAATTTTTTTTTCAAAATAGTTATTAAATAATCTAGAAGAGTAATGAACAATCAAAAACACTTTGTACAACTTAATGAACGACACTACATCTCCTGATTTGTAAAGAATTATTGCATTATTTGTCCATTAATTGTACAAACTTTGCTAATTAGAATAAAAAAATGAATATATGCCCATGTTTGGAATAGTCAATTATGGAGAAATGTGATGGCTTTGCAAGCTGATGTACACACAATGAACAGTTCATTTTGTTCATACCATTATCTATAAGTTTGAGCGAACCTGCACCTGTGTTCCGAGGAACTCGTACCCCGGTGCAATGTTTATCCATCCGTGTCTGTTAACAATCTCAACATTTCTGTATAATCAAAATGGTAGGCGTTTTGATAAAACTTGGCAAACTCCTACTGGGGTCATTCTTGAATTTGTTGAGTTATCTTCAAACCATTATTTTAAAGATGGTAATCATTGTGCCACAAGGACATGACTAAGCATGGTATTGGGCCGACAGGATGCCCGAGACATACGCACATTCCCCTCTAAGTTGTCTAGCCTGGGTTTGAATCCTGACCCAGCTATAAAATGTCATCCCGGTGTTTCACAGGCAGGGTGATCCATCAATGTTTGCCGTCCCTCGGATAGACGTTAAATGGGAATCCCGTCTGCCAGCATTAGTTGGTGGACATTAAATATCCCATGGTGTCCTTCACAAAGATTAGGCGAGCTATCACTGGCATCCTGAACAAATTACAAATCCCTGCCTTAACTAGCAGAGGGCATTGCATCGGCAGCACAGCCACAGCCTCGGCCAATGATGCAACCCTGCAACCTTGTGCTGCATACGAATGAGGAAGAAGTGGTATGGTGTTTCAATCAAACTTGGTAATTCCCATCCTTCCTGAATCGCACAGTTGAGCTGCGTCAGAAATGGCCGGACTAGGGTGAGCATCACATTAAAAAAAAAAAAAATTAAATTAAATCTTTATTGCTTAAACATACAATGTGCACATGAAGGTATATTATAAGATGTTCCTTTAATCCATTTCTATCAAGCCGTTTTAAGTTTGAAATAAACAGAGCACAAGCAATGAAAGCATTAATTGCAGTTGCTGAGCTTAATCAGCAAAACTAACTTACTTGCAGACAGGACAACGCCAGGTTCCCCGCTCACAGTTTAGCTGCAGATATGACTCAAGGTCAAAACACTGTATGTGTGGAAAGATATGCAGGCACACAGACAAACCACATGATATTACTCACACATTTAAACCTTTGGCTCAAACACGAGTCTTTACACTTACGTTAATGTGTCATGACCTGGTCACAATTTGGAAAAAAAAAGTAAATAAAGATGAAGCAACAATTCGTCCACACAAGGGAGAGAAACTGTTCGAAACATTTTTTGGAAGACCTTGATTATGCAGACGATTTGGGACTCACATCGAAAACATTTGAGGATATTGAAGAAAAAATAAAAATAAATGTAAAATAAATAGTAGGTGAGCAAAAAATTAATTGGTCTGAAAGTTAATGTCAATAAAACAAAATTGTTGAAAAATCAATTACAGGGCAAACAGACCAACAAAATGCATGGTCAAGAGAAGCATGATGTGAAGGGGTTTGCTTATTTAAGTAGCTTTGTCGATAAAAAGGGTGGAACAGAGAGAGAGAGAGAGAGAGAGAGAGAGAGAGAGAGAGAGAGAGAGAGAGAGAGAGAGAGAGAGAGAGAGAGAGAGAGAGAGAGAGAGAGAGAGAGAGAGAGAGAGAGAGATGAACTAAATAAATAAAATACGAGTTCCTTTTCAAGGAACTTCAAAGCAGGAGGTGTCATTAGGCGCATGAAGCATGTGCAGTGGTTGCCAACCTATGGTTGTTTGTCCGTGCTTCATCTTTATTTATTCGGAAGGGATTCGAACCGTCGGCCTCCCAGACTCAAAGCGGACACTCTAACAGTACACCAAGTCCGATTAAATGCGCAAAACACGATAATAAAAGCGAAGCAATTCTTTTTTCAAACTCAATGCAGTTTAGAAATTTTCCAAGATCAAAATGGAGACAAAATTAAACCTGAGTAACTCAACCACCAGGTCTATCCCTTTAGAATGTTCAAGGCACATAACATTGGAAGACTACTTTTGGGATTGAGGTATTGACTCAAAAATTTTTGGCAGAAATGTCTCTGGAAGATTGTTAAGATGTTTTGGCAAAAAAAAAATAATTCAAACGAAGCGATTAGAAAAATAATTGGTTAGAAAGACATTATATAGGAGATAAAGCAAAGAAAGTGGAGGTGGATAGGCCATGTCCTAAGAAAAGGAGTAAATTTGATAAGAAAATCCATATTTTGGACAACAGGAAAGAGGAAGGTTGGATGACCAAAGATTACTGGGAGAAAGCCGTTGGAACAAATGTTGAAATTATGTAACAGCATGAGCATGGATATGCCTGGAGTTGGCTTAATGGTTAGGGTGGAGGGCTTGGGATCCCAGGTTCCCGAGTTCAAATCCAGACCTGTTGAATTAATACCAGGTGGGGTTAACTCGGCCTGTCATCCTTCCGAGGTCGGCAAAATGAGTGCCGGCATGCTGGTATACTGCGTCGGAGTGGCAACTCATCCAGGATTGTGCCCAATAGCCAAGGAGACTGCTTAAGCAGCACCAATGCTCTGAACAGAGTATGGTCCCAATGGATGGATGGATGAGCATGGATGAAGAGGAAGAGTTATAGCCAAGAAGAGAGATTGCTGGATGGATTTTCTGTCGGCCATACGTGTTTTTAGATACAAAGTGGATAAATGAAATAAAAATAACAATTAGAAAACTTGATAGGGTGCGTGGGAATGAGGCAGAAGTGATTACCTGCACGTGTTTACAGTCTTGTCCTCGGGCTGGCAGCTGGATGCGACGGAAGGTGATGGGACACTTCAAGGAAACTTTAATAGCTGTTTGCTCAACTCCATCCTCTCCATTGAGGCCCCCACCTGAGGAAACTGCCACACTTGAAAAGTTTCGTTTTACTAGAAAGGAGAATGGAAGGGGGGATATGGAAAGAGAAGTAAAAAAAAATAAAATAAGGTGTTTTGGTGAAGGAATGCCATTTATTACACCGAGCTGCAAATGATTATGGATTGATTGCAGCTACATTTATATCTCTCATCATCTCTTTCGCCAACATACAATTGTGTGCAATGTTTCTTGTTGGTAAAACACAAATAGTTCAGAAAAATGCAATATTGATTGCTTAGCATACTGAAGTATACAATTTCAATTTTAAATAGATGGTTCGAGATCAATTCTGTATTAACTAGAATGGCACTCGGTAGAGAGCATACCTCCATCAGGCTGAACAGTTTACGTTTTGTATCCCACTGATAGGCCAGATCCGGATCCAGATCTGAACCAGAATCTAATTGGCTTGTTCCTGTCACCTCCACAACATGTCCACCAAGTTTTGTTATAATCCGTCCACAACGTTTTGATATATCGTTCTATATATTGTTTTTGGCCCTATCTCTCAATGGTGAATAATCACTTTAAAAATTCTCCTATCTGGATCCGGAACTTCACCAACATCTACTCAATTCGGCCTTGTCACACACCCAACCTGTCCTCCAAATTTCTTCCAAATCTATCCATAACTTTTTGAGATATCCTGCTCACAGTCAGACAAACAAACACACAGACAGGGGTGAAAACATCTTCTTAACCACTAAGCAAAATTAAGTTGAGAAAATGAAAACACAGCCATGTGTAATAAACCTGTCCGTCAAACTGACAGCTTGCCACTGTATCATGTGTGAACAATAGTTTGGTGAGCATATGCAACAAGAAGGCAAGAAGCACGACCAGATGCTGTGAAAGAGGACAGCTAAGGGAAAAGCTAAGTCAGTCGGTGCAAAGGTCAAAATCCAAGTGGAGGAAAGGACAGGTGAACAAGTAATAAGGCAAATGATTTCACTTTTGGTGATGCAATGTTCAGCAGGAAGCAAGCGCTTCTTCAGCAGGCCTTGCAACACGGAGCGTACAGTGGGTCGATGCACCAGCTGGAGTACGAACAGATGAGACTGTGCAACAGAGAGAGGTAAAAACAAACACTGAAAAACATAGTTAGACGTGAACATCTGGGGCATGAACCGGTGAGACAGCACATATCAAGAGAGAGAGAGACACAGAGAGAGAGAGAGAGAGAGAGAGAGAGAGAGAGAGAGAGAGAGAGAGAGAGAGAGAGAGAGAGAGAGAGAGAGAGAGAGAGAGAGAGAGAGAGACACACAGAGAGAGAGAGAGAGAGAGAGAGAGAGAGAGAGAGAGACACACACAGAGAGAGACAGAGAGAGAGAGAGAGAGAGAGAGAGAGAGAGAGAGAGAGAGAGAGAGAGAGAGAGAGAGAGAGAGAGAGAGAGAGAGAGAGAGAGAGAGAGAGAGAGAGATAGAGAAAAAGATAGAGGTAGACAAAAAGATAGTGACACAGATAGAGATAGAGACACAGCAGTAAAGAGTAAGAAGTCAAAAACAAGCCAGCAGAATTTAAATGGTGATCAATAAAGAACAAAACCATGTCAGTGCTGTTTCTTACGCAACAACAGGCTGTGACAGTGATCTGGATGGTGTTGCGACCTGGCTGGCACACATGCTTTAGGTGCAGAGGCTTGTGGGATGTCTTGTTGTCCCCACGCTCGATATTGAGTGGGGTTGCATTAACGCTGACTTGCACAGAGGCTGGCCAGTTGGTATGCATCTGCCGGTCTTCATGGTGATAGCATTTGAACTGTAGCTCCAGGTCCGGCCTACGAACGTAACCACGATGACATCACTAATTACTTGCAGCCATGATACCAGTATACTACCATTTACAAAATAACATTTAAAAGGAGGGCACTGCCAAACTGCCCATCGTATGTCTCCTAAAAATAAAGAAATTAGTTTGAAAATGAAAACACATCGACATCCAGATTTGCAAGAAAAAAATGGCTTCCGGCTTCATTGTTACATCATTTAAAATGCAACATCGTGAATAGCTTTGCACAGCAAGTCCATACAACATGGAGTTTAGTTTGAAACTTTCAATTAAATAGCCATGGAAAAACAAATATTATAAATCAAGAAGAAGGGAGAGGATGACATCACCAATGGTAATTAACAAATGGGATATCTCTCTCCGAAAACTTAACCACAGCAACAACCTCTACAGGACAATAACCAGCCAGCATTCTAAAGTTTCAGTCCTGAAGACAAGGGCTGGCAAGATGGCCAAGGCCCTAGAGGTACGCACACTCACCTCTCAATGTGTTTTGCCTGGGTTCAAATCCTGATCCAGCTATAAAATGTCATCCCGGTGTTTCAGACAGGGTGATGCCGTCCCTTGGATGGACGTTAAACTGGGTGTCCCGTCTGCCAGCATTCATCAGTGGACGTTAAACATCCCACGGTGTCCTTCCCAAATAGTAGGTGAGCTATCGCCGGCACCATGAACAAATTCCAATATTCCTGCCCAAACCAGCAGATGGCATTGCATCAGGGGCACAGCCACACCCTCAGCCAATAATGCTATCCTAAAGTCTTGTGCTGCATATGAACAAATAAGAAGTCCAGAAGACAAATTTCTGCCACAGTGGCATCATGAGCAAGGCAACTATCAACTTTAAAATCGAAAGCCTTTAGTGAGACCTTTATGCTGCTCAACTATACATTGCTTGCAATTCAGAGATAACTAGCAACCCGTCCTATGGGCAATCTTGTTCCAAGCATGTAACACGTTCTTCTGACGCACAGCTTCTTTGTGAAGGCAAAAAAAAAATAAACCCATGAAGTTATGTGCAGGAAGCAAGAATATACCTCCTGCTTATAATATTCCAAACACCTAACGGCACTGTAAATGGTGGAGACTTGTAATAGCCTCCACCACCTGGAGGCGGCGCTACACGATACACATTTACATCGAGAGTCTGTCCCTTCTCCTCCCCTAAAGACCACCTGAAAAGATTATAAACACCCCTCGACATTAACATAACTCACCAGAAAATAAACACAGGGACCTGTTAATCTCTGAGGCCAATAGAACATGGACCTTTCATCACTCATGAAGTTTTGCAACTGAAACTCAAGCCTTGGACAAAACTTTCCCCCAAAGCGAAGCGATTCATAGCATGATTAACCATCGATAACCGGTTAAACACTAATTTTTTTATCATTCACTGAGGCTGTGCAAATTCTCCTTACTATTTCGATTATTAGTTATATAGAATTAATGACAATTTTAATTGCTGAGATTACCTTAATTGAAATGATCCTCAATTCTGTGCTAGACCCCAAGCTGCTCCCTGGGCTGCAGCCCCTGTCATCTCTACCCCTGTGATATGTGTGAGGAGTATGTTGGAAGTAAAAATGAGCAGTACATTTGTGGTTGAGAAACGAGGATGAAAATAAGACAGAGGTTGTGGGTGAGGAGCAAGAATGGAGGTCAGGTAGGAAGAAGCGAAACAGCTGGGTGAGATACAAGGTCACGATATATGATGATCAGTGCCAGTATCAGGGAGGAACAGGCTCAGATTAAGGATAAGGTCAAGGGAAATGGCCAGGCTCAGGGCAAGGTCAAGATTTAGGGCTAGGCTCTAGGGTAAGTAAAGGACCATTTTACAGAACATTTACAGAGATCAGCAGGGCAATATTAGGGCATGGTAAAGGTACAAGGGTCATATTGTTGCGGGGCCGGGACGTCGGCCACGGTCTGTCCGCTTGATGGAACCGCAAGTCGGCTCGACCGATCGCCTGGAATTCAGATCGTCGCCCCGGATGAGTCCGGAGTCGACGGGTCCTTGTTTTGGACTGTGAAGGGTCAATCTTTCCACCACGTGGTACAGGGTTATTTGCCAAATCTTCAAAATACCTCGAGACCACGTGGCGATCTACCGAGTCTTCACACCCTCGACGGAACTCGTACGGAAACGAGCCACTTAGCGCGCTCGTTCCGTGTGCGATTCCGAGTGGTTTAATCGCCGAGAACTGCCGGTCCCGATTATCCTGTTACAACGGCAATGGCCAGCTAATCCCTCACACGCGACATGCTCAGTCAATGCAAGAATGGACACGAACGAGCTGAAAACATGGAACAAACGGGGTTTATTGATACAATAATGGGGAACGAGGGAACACAGAAGAGCAGATTTAAACCAAATAAAGCAAGGCAATGCAAATATATACAGCGATAAAGCACTTATACAATTTTACTACTTAAAGACAGGGCCCACACACAGACACACACACCCACAGACAGAAGTGGACCCCAATGGTCTTTATTTGGATCTCCAGCCCGGAGGACAGACGGGCTGCAGATAAGTGGTAGCTGCTACCTGGCCGTGAACGCGCGGCTGGGCGTCCCCTTCTTCCCGAAGCTCCGGGCACCGTAGGACGGACTAGTGCAGCTGAACCTAACTGAGGTGGATCGAAGTCGTTTCCCACGCTCGCGATCCTTCGGAGGACAAGGACCAGGGCTGACGGCGACAAGGGCGGTGAAGAAATCTCTCCTCCTTCTCCAGACCTTTGTGGACTTCTCTCCAAAAATCTCCCTCTCCGAGGATCCTCTGTTCTGACTTCTATACTCTCCGGCGCCACGTGACCCCCTCCCCCACTCGCACACTCCCCAGTGCATCGGTGGGTGGGGGCTTCACCTTTCACCTACTGAGCGCACGGAGGATGTCGGGAGCGGAGGGTTTCGGCTGTTGTTTGGTGGGTGGGGGCTTCACCTTTCACCTACTGAGCGCACAGAGGATGTCGGGAGCGGAGGGTTTCGGCTGTTGTTTGGTGGGTGGGGGCTTCACCTTTCACCTACTGAGCGCACGGACATGGATGTCGGGAGCGGAGGGTTTCGGCTGTTGTTTGGTGGGTGGGGGCTTCATCTTTCACCTACTGAGCGCACGGAGGATGTCGGGAGCAGAGGGTTTGGTGGGTGGGGGCTTCACCTTTCACCTACTGAGCACGCACAGAATCCTGGGGCTGTTCTCATTCTCTGCAGCACTGCCGCAACTCAACGGTCGTTTCGTGGCTGCCGTTGCGGAAGATGAGGTTTTCCAATAAAGGGGAATCCTAACTATAAAGAGAAATCACAGCGCATGGACATTTATTTACCCATTAGACAAGGGGCGGGAGCTATCTATAAAACACATACTTACCGATATAACTAATCTATAGGATCTGAATGTCTGTGTGCTCATGGCTTCCAGATTCGCAACAATATTTCTATTTTTGCCGTTTTAATTTTGTAAATCTATATCGTTTTTGTATTCTACAATTAATTTCTTTGTTGGGTGTACCAAACGAATTACGGCAGGGAGGTTCGTCGAGGAAGCAACCAAACAACGTGGCATTACGAATAATGAACAAAATGGAAATAAACGATGAAGTGAGGGATGTAAGATCGTTAAAAACAAAGGATGTCTACAAAGTTTAAAGAACAACTTTGGGATGAAGGAGGAGGCTGGAGAGCAAATAGATGTGAACGGAAAACAAGGAAAGAATCCAGTGAACGCATACAAGGCCGAGTGAAAACCCAACGGGTTACAAAGAGCTTGTGAATGAAAATGTGCAGGACACTTGAGGCCAACAATGAACCCACCATTTACCCCGAGGAAACTCGCAAAAATTAACAATTGAAAAACAAGAGTGAAGGCGATGGCGCGCCATCGCGAATCCCACACTTCCCACTCCAAGCAAAGTTGAAAATAGCAAAAGGTTCCACCAGGAATGACTCGATATCAAATTGAGAGATCGAACATTTTTCCTGTTTTGACCCCTGTGACCCCAAGTTCCCACCCCTTGGGGAATGACCCGGGGGTCAAATCTTGACACTTGTTACACGTTCCATGCCCCCCCCCCCAACGTTGACTGCATACACAAATTTTCGTTGAAAAATGTTTTTGTAAATGAGCCTGTAATTGCATAATTTGGTATTTGATATTTTGACCCCACCCAGGGCCCTGGGGGAAGGGGGGCAGGGTGACGCCCAAAATGACACCGCTCTCGCACCTTCTTGCCATGTGGTAATCATAACCACCAAGTTTGGTGAATTTCTGCACAACCGTTTAGGACGAGTTAGCACGACGGATGGACAGGCAGACAGCCGATTACGATATCCCCCGGTTTTTTTTTTTTCTTTTTCAAAAAGCATGGGGATAATGAAGTTACACCAGGAGGATTCAAAATAATCCAGCCAGTTAATTTACCTTTGGAAGAGTCAAACGGGATTTGTGTGCACACTGATTAACTGGAAACAAATGCTGACACTTGTTTCGTCCATTATCTCCTTAATCTCCTTGAAACTCAGACACCACTTCTACAAGTATGCTTCATTGTGACTTTCAGTGAAAGTTTGAACCCTCATCACCCCTTTGGGGGATCGTGACTCGTACCACTTTAGGACACCTGCCAGGGACGCTTCAACATCATCATGTGAATCATGTAAATAGACAAGTGGGTTCCCTTGACGATCTTTCCAGAGTGACAGGGTGAGACAGAGATTTGCCAAGATTGACAAACATGTTCCATTTGTCAGATGATCATCTAATAAATTACAGATCAGTGGAGAGTGACGCAGCTGCTGCCTGCCTGTGACTGGGTTAAACGTATTCTAGGACAATGTGTGGAGACGTCTGCAAAAAAGGGGGGAGAGGGTTTTCCAAAGCTTTGGAGAAGTTGTTTACGGAGAGGAACAAGACTTGGCCCATAGCACTGCCTTTGGGCACTCCAACCTCCACTGGGAGAGGAGAAGGTTCCATTGATAACAACATGTTGACCGTTTGAGTGGAGGAAGTCAGAAAGAGGTATGAAGTCAGCCGAGTATGCCACAGGCAGCGAAATGCCTGAGATATAATGACTCGGGAGATGAATCTGAGTTGGTGTTTGAGATTTAGGTCCTCAAGCCATTGCTGAAGGTTGTCGCAGCATATCTAGTGTGAAGTTACCAGGCCGTGGAATCCAACTGACGGTTCAGTGATCAGCCTGCTTGAAAAGAGGAAAAAACTTGACATCACCAGCAGCGGTGGATTCCATGACTTTACTAAACAAATTGAATAAGCTTATGGTCTGTGGTTGAAAGGTGAGATATCATCGGGTGAGAAGGACACATAATCTAGTAGATAGTTGGTATGAGGAGGGAAGAATGGCAAAGAGAGAGATGGATTGGGTACACCTGATTTCGAGGCAAACACCGAGTTCGGACATTCTGCCTTTTCTCGATCAAACTCTGCACCGATTCCATTTGAATTGAAGGAGAGGATGGGGTTGGTGGGGGAAGGGGAGGGGACCATCCACCAGAGATAGTCTTGACAAAGTTCCACCTTGACTTCAATGGAGACTCATTAGATTGTTCAGCCTTGAGATTCCCAAGATGCTTTCTGCTTGGCAAAAGGATGGAAACAGACTTGTTACGAGCCTTTATGTGTGACTAAAGGTTGCCCTCGGTTGAGTAAGCCTTCCATGTGGAGTTGCGATTGGGAGAAATAATAACAATGGGTGGGGAGGTCCGAGTGTTGTGTTCGGCCAGTTGATTGGCGGTGGTGTGTGTGCGTGTGTGCGTGTGCGATTGTATAATAGGTATTGCTATTGTGGAACAGAAGTTTGTATTTCTTATATGTACGTTCCATATCCAAATGTAACAATTTAACAGAAGATTTACACAGCAACGCACCGCTTCTATACCAACTTGATTAATGTTTTTATGATCGTACCAGGATACTGGTACAATCGATGACCCAACCGTTGCGGAGGAAATTGTGTGACAGAGGGACGGACAGATAGACAGACAGACAGACAGACAGACAGAGACAGACGGAGCTGATTACAATATCCCCCCCCCCCATATTTTTTCAAAAAGCGTGTAGAAAGCTCAAATTTTTTTTGGAATTTTTGACTGGATGTTAATGCCACAATTGATTAAAGTAGAGAAGCGTTTTCACTTTCCTCGGATAAAAATTCTGGGAGCATTTAGGCCGGAACGCTGATGTTATGAACATTTTGTTGCGTGAGCAATCTCGCATCTATATTACCGATTTAGTCAACGTCACGAGGGGTTTCAACCAAATGCTGGAGATTAATCTTCCTTCCATCATCTCATTTATCTCTGGAATTGTTGCTCATCGTAAATTAGATTTGTTGAAAGGCTCATCTCAACACTTCCTGTTTTTTTTAGTCCTGATTGATTGTGTTAACCCAAATGTCTGTCAAAACATTTGAAAGGTGCCATTCCTTTGTTTTTGGAGAAAACACTTCATTCCAAACATTTCAATTTCTACACGTAAAGCTTAGCCCTAATACTCTAGATAGTCAAGTTCCATTATCAGCCGATAAGACATCACACGATCATTTGTTTGCAATGCTATAGCGGTAAGGAAGCCGAAGTCACGTCAATGATCGATTCAGGTTTCAGACAAAGAAAAGCTAGAGCCAAGTAGATGGCGCACCATCATAAATCCCCACGCTTCCCACCAAAAGCAAAGTTGAAAGATCGGGAAAAATTCCACCAGGAATGACCCAATATCAAATTTTGAGTGAAATTTATTTTTCCCCCCATTTTGACCCCTGTGACGTGCCCACCCTCCGAGGGCATTAAAACTGGGGTTCAAATTCAAAAATAAATCGTTTCATATTTCATGCGCCCCTCCGATGTCGATATATAATAAGAAACAACGTTTCATCTAAAAATGTGCCCATAATTGCACTTTTTGGCATTTGACCTTTTGACCCTATCCGAGTGGGCCGGGCCAAAAATGACACTGCTCTTGCACATTCTTTCCACGTGGTGATCATAACTGCCAAGTTTGGCAAATTCATGTCCAACCGTTGAGGAGGAAATCATGTAACGGAGGGACGGACGGACGGACGGATGGAGAGAATGACAGACAGAGAGATGGAGCTGATAAAAATACCCCCCCCCCCCCATTTTTTTTCAAAAAGCGTGGAGATAACAAGCATCAGGTAGGCAAAGAACAGTTTTAATTTCGTCAATCAATGTCTCTCTGCATCTGCCCCTCTCACAATGTCCATACTCTGCGGACAGAGTGCCGGCCGGTGCTGCCAAAGCAGTCTCATGCTGGGTGGTTGGCCAATGCGATCCCAGCAGATAGCCGTTTGAGGAAGTTGAAATTTGCCAGCTTGAGAGCTCTTCAACATAAAATACCATGGGATCTTTAACATCCATCAATTAATGATCGCAGCCAACTTAACGTCCGAGCGATGGCACATTTTGTCGATGCAATACCCAGTTTGCAAAGCATCAATCTGACGGGCAGAGAATCAAACCCAGACTAAATGGCTCAAAGGTGGGTGCGCGACCTCGCAACACCATTTCGTCAGACAAAATCGGAACACAAGCACGTAAATAATATTCCAAATGAAAATATACAAATGCATGTTGTGTGCAAATAACTGATATCGTTAAATTTACCAGTCATTTAAAACTGCCCCAAATGATAACATCATAGCGTAGCTATTTAACTCAACAAAACTGAATGCATTGAATCGAATAAATAAATAATCAAATATTAAATTACATTAAAAAAATTAAAATGAAAAAAATTGATTTTTTTTTTTCTTTGCAAAAAACGAGGTTCATCGGTGAGTGGCACGACGGAGCAAAATACGTCGTACGTGCTTAGAGGGCAGAGGGACAACAGGCAGACACAGCAAGCAAAGCAATGAACAAACATAAAAAAAGGAGGAGGGGAGGAAAAAGGAACTTGCAAGAAGCAGGTTGGGTTGGGAGGAGGGTTGGGAGGTGGGGTGGGGGTGGGGGTTTATGAGGGAAGAAAATATCACGGGTTGGGGCGGAGTGGTCGTGTACTACTAACTCAAAGTTCTGGAGGAAATAGGGGGTTGAACTGCCTCTTGAGAGGAGTTGTATGAATGGAGAGAGTGGAGGTAGGAAATATTTTTGGTAAATTGAAACATGACTTGTTTGGAGGCAAAGAAAGGCAAAAAAGTGACAATCCATGAGTGGCAAACTTTACAATGACCTGTCCACTTGAACTCTCAGAGCTGAGCTGCACAGCTTTTCCTCTTCAAATTGGCCAAAGGCATTTATGTAATTTCCATAAACACACACACACACACACACACACACACACACACACACACACACACACACACACACACACACACACACACACACACACACACACACACACACACACACACACACACACACACACACACACACACACACACACACACACACACACACACGACCCTACTCTCTCCCCTCTCAAGAAATAAAAGGTGCAGGAAAAAAAGACGACTTGTCATATAAACATCACAGGATCCCACACAGATGTGGACATCTCACCCTCATCAGTTTATACATTACTAATCTGTTAAATTTCTTCATTACCTCTGCCACTTCAGGTGGACGGAGGTTATGTTTTGATCCCTGTCTTTTTGTCTGTCTATCTGTCTGTCTGTGAACAGGATATCTCAGAAAGCAATGCATGGATTTGGACGAAATTTGGTGGACAGGTTAGGTGTGTGACACGGACGAATTGATTAGATATTGGTGAAGATCCAGACACTAAATTTTACCCCGTGGGGTCTTCCACCCCACGGGGTCGAAGCGCCGCTCGCGTTCTCTCTTTTTTTGTGTACAGTTCGTTTGAACGTCTATTTCTCCATTATTCGTGAACTGAATTCGATGAAAATTGACCGGCATATACTCGACACATATGTGCAGGCACTAACTGAGCCCAAAGTGTGATTGCGGCCCTTTCGGCCCATTTTCTTAAAATTGTTATTTAAAAAAAAAAAATGTGCTGGGTGATGTCCAACACAAAATTAAGTCGCGAATGATGATATGAAACGAGCCTCACTCGCGTGAGGTGTTCTGGTTTCATTTTCTGATGCGATGAAAATCTTACCAAATTCCAAAACTATCCGTCATCCGTGCTATCGCTCACCTGGGAGTTGTACGAATGAAATCCCACGGGGTATGTTCGCAATTCGAACTTGTTATTAACGAATTCTTCACCATTGAGAGATGGGGCCCAAAAACTACATAGAGCAGATCTCAAAAAGTTGTGGACGGATTCGGACGAAACTTGGTGGATGAGTTGGGTAGGTGACAAGAACAAGCCGATTCGATTTTGGTCAAGGTCTGGATGCAGATTCAGCCTATCAGTGGGATACAAAGTGTAAACTGTTCAGTATGGTGGAGGTATGTGTTCTGCCGAGTGTCGTTCTAGTTCTACAAGGTTTTGCTTCGTCAACTCCTCATAATCAGAACTTATTTGACTGACAATTATAACAAAAGGATAATAAGTTTCGGTATAAGCATTGAAAAGCAGTTATGATGAAAATTTCTAATTTTCGTCATATGTCCGTCTGTCTCGTTTGTTTGTATGATTGTTTGTATGTATGTATGTATGCATGCATGTTTGTCTGTCTGTCTGTCTGTCTCTCTGTTTGTGAGTGCAATAACTTGTGAATGCTTCCAGCTATCTTCGACAAACTTTGTCAGAGGATTCTGAAGGACAAAAGTGAGGCCGACGATGTTTTTTGACATATATATATATATATATATATATATATATATATATATATATATATATATATTTTTTTATATTTACATATATATATGAAGATTGTGGCGGTTGGGATTACACATTTTTAAAGAAGAAGGTGCTTCCAACCAAAAGTAAGAACGAGATTGCTCTGCTAATTTGAGTAAAAAAGCAAGAGCAGACCCGGTCTCAGGGCAACGTTTCGCCGGCTTCACAGCCAACTTGATGAGGCACGATAGACCCCGGGCCTCGGCACGTGTCTGGGTTTTATTTCGATACGACCGCTCATTTCTGGTTACGTGCTTGGTGCTCGAGGTCAAATGGAGGAATGCTTTGTTGTTTTTTTTTTTTTAATATTACTTTGCAAAACGTAAAAAAACAAACGTCAAATCACCAATGAAGGGGTGCTCTGGTCATTTTTTGTTTTTATTGCCACGTGATCTGGTGTTGTAGTGTGTCGGTGAGCAAGTGCGTGCGCTTGTTGTTGTGTTTGTGTTCGTGTTTCCGGGGCACGAACACGGCTGGTTTCGTGTCCGGGTTGGGCATGATGAGGCGTTGGTTGTGCGAGTGTTGAGGTTCTCATTGGGTGTTTGTTGCTCACCTTATCCAGCCGCATGCACCATCCAGTTTTCGCCATTTGCATCAGAGGTTTGTATTGTGTGGGTATGTCCGCCGTCTCCCCAGTTAGGCTACCCTCCTGGCTCTTCACGTGCCACACTTCCAAAATCAACCTGTGTGGATGCAGCATCTGGGACACTGGGACACAAAGTCAAATTTACGGCCAGATTGCAGGTAATGACGTGCTATGGCTGACTGGTCACTTTTCCAAGCCTAATTGCTCTATTATGTTCATCTCGTCGTCGTTTCAAATTCCTTCCAGTTTCACCAATGTAGAATTAGTCACAACCCTTGCATGATGAATGGTAAACTACTCCAGATTTATCACCAGATAAATCACCAGATAAAATGGTAAGCTTTACCATTCATCATGCAAGGGTTGTGACTAATTCTACATTGGTGAAACTGGAAGGAATTTGAAACGACGACGAGATGAACATAATAGAGCAATTAGGCTTGGAAAAGTGACCAGTCAGCCATAGCACGTCATTACCTGCAATCTGGCCGTAAATTTGACTTTGTGTCCCAGTGTCCCAGACGCTGCATCTGCACAGGTTGATTTTGGAAGTGTGGCACGTGAAGAACGGGGTAGGTGGTCTAACTGGGGAGACGGCGGACATACCCACACAATACAAACCTCTGATACAAATGGCGAAAACTGGATGGTGCATGCGGCTGGATAAGGTGAGCAACAAACACCCAATGAGAACCTCAACACTCGCACAACCAACGCCTCATCATGCCCAACCCGGACACGAAACCAGCCGTGTTCGTGCCCCGGAAACACGAACACAAACACAACAACAAGCGCACGCACTTGCTCACCGACACACTACAACACCAGATCACGTGGCAATAAAAACAAAAAATGACCAGAGCACCCCTTCATCGACGTGATTTGACGTTTGTTTGTTTTTTTTTTGCGTTTTGCAAAATAAAATTAAAAAAAATAATAAAACGCACTCCTCCATTCGACCTCGAGCACCAGCACATGACCGGAAATGAGCGGTCGTATCGAAATAAAAATCGGACACGTGCCGAGGCCCGGGGTCTATCGTGCCTGATGAAGCCGGCGAAACGTTGCCCTGAGACCGGGTCTGCTCTCGCTTTTTTGCTCAAATTAGCGGAATCAATGTAGTTTTTACTTTTCGTTGGAAGCGCCTTCTTCTTCTTTCAAATAAAAAAAATAAAAAAAATTGATATATATATATATATATATATATATATATATATATATATATATATATATATATATATATATATATATATATATGTCAAAGGTCAATGTGACAGTGACATGATTTGCAAGATTTTCATCATACCCGTCAGGCTACCACCTGACGCCTTGTTGTTATACTTGTCAGTTTGACAATTCTACCTTCCTGTTGTGATGACCACTTTGATGTAGTGGGAAGGCTTGTGTGTTCCAGTGACCCAGAGAGCGAGATTAGTTTAACCAAGACAGACGGGTCAAAGGGTAGGGGGCCAGATAAAGAGTAGTTGCACAAATAGGACGGCAGCGGTTCTTTAGCTTTTTAGAAACTTATCTCGTGTATGGTACCAAGAACAAAAAAAAAAAGATCACACAAGCAGGAACTATGGTCTCGTGGCCGTCCTGTTCTCAACTATGTGGACCAGCTCGAGAGGGATACCACTCTGACGAGGGACCAACTACCAATTCTTATGGAATATCGTGAGGATTGGAAGACGCTCATCATAAATACCCTTGTTCGCTCGAACAGATGATGATGATGATGATGATGATGATGATGATGATGATGATGATGGTGATGATGATGATGATAATTGTCAGTCATACAAGTTATAATTCAAGTTGGAAAGATAAATGTTCGTCTGACAAACAAAGCTTTATAAATCAATGGTTTAGGCGATAGGCAAAAAGTGTATTCTCAGTGAACACAAGTAAAATATCCTCCCAATCAACGTTTTCTTTTTCGTTTGAGTCTTCAAATTGAGTCAAGGGGAAACGTTTTACGTGCAGTTTTACTGTGACAATGTGGCCTTGCCACGAGTCCACAAATGTGCTTTTAAACTGTTCATTGTCCTCCGTTCACAACATTTGCATAACCAATGACAAGAGAGTCAATCAATGTAAGGCATACATTAGTGCAGAGCTTGTCTTTCAAGTAGAGCAGGTGGGGCCATTATTTTTGAGCAGATAGTGCCAGATACAAAGAGTGAGCGAGGAAGCTTTCAGTACCTCCACATGAGAGTCTGATGCACAGACTGGCGCAGGTGGAAGACGTGGTTAGATACCGCGAGGTTGTGTTCAAGACGAAAGGGTTCAAGTACAATTCCATCTCTCACTGGGAACGTCAACCGTAGTTCGTCTGCTGGGTTTCCTGCCAAAGCACAGAAATTCATGACTCGGTGGAACCCTCTACGTTGATTCTTCATTTCTGGGTTCAAGATCAAACTTTTGGTCAAGCTAGCCATGATTTTACATGCAAGCAAAGACCTGCACAAGAATGCAAACAGAAAGAGAGACTGTACATGCGGACACTGAATTTGGAAGATTGTCGACAGGTCGGATGCGAAAAATGGAGAAAACCATCATGGAAACGATTGCTTATCATTTATTACAGATGTACACAAGCTGAAGAAAGCGCAGCACTAAAACATACCAGAAGGTGGCGCTAAGCCTGCAAGACTGGGCTTGATATCTGGAGGGTAAGGCGGCTTCACATCCTGACCGGGCGACAGGTATGAAGGTACATGGGTGCCCGGCGTAACTGGCGGCGTTGGGTTTCCAGGCACGGGTGAGTGGGGGTACCCAGGCATCGAACGTGCCTGGAAAAGGGAATGCAGCGGCAAGAGAGGCTACAAAATGAAACAAATTCTTGGGTCAATGTGTACAAAAGGAAATAAAATCATTCCTCTTCTTCTTTTTCCTCTTTCTCGTTTGCAGCAGAAGGCCATGAGGCTCAGAGGTGAGTGTGCATACAAGAAAAGCATTAACAAGATGAGATTCGGTACTCATCAATCAACACGATCAGTTATGCAATAAACTTTTACATCGCAATTCCTCAACGGTCCCCATCACATAACCGATGAAGAGCTAAGATGAAAATATTTTTTGCTTCCTCATCCGATGACATTAAACACATTGCTACATCAATTTCCGTAAGTAACGTATGATAGATGGGATGTAGAATGCCAAAAAATGATACTACTTACAGCAGGAAAAGGCTGCTGGCTATAACCATAAGCTGCTGGCGGAAATCCAGCACCCTGATTTGGGTACGGCTCTGCATTTTTGTAGTAATGGCCAATCGCCGGCCCTTGGTATTGAGAAAGAGCCTGGGCAGGATATTGTCCAGGTGGTTGCTGGGTTGGGAGACGCTGGGTGGTGTAACCAGGAGAAGGAAGTGCACGCTGTGGGGCGGACCCAGAGAAATGGTGCTGCGCCTGATTCGGAAACTGCACACCCGGTGGATATTGAGGCCCATAGCCCTGATGGCGAGAGAGTGTAATGCATAGCATGAAGAAGGAGGGGAGGAAAGTTGGAATACTCAATGAACAATGCAATGTAGAAAGTTTGGCGAGATTAAGGTAAGTCAGGGTGCAGAAGAAAGAAAGGATTTTATAAACAAAAAGTTGATAGGAGCATGTTACCGAGGCACAGCTGATGTTTTGAGTGTTCACCTTTCGTCAGAGCATCTTAACATGCTCTCATCAACTTTTAGTTGATAAAATCGATTGTCTGTCTTGTCTGCCAATGCAGCCAGATAATGCACAGCACTAATCACAAATGTGTACATCCCCAAAAATGAGTGAAAGGCCACAATGACAGAACAGTACTGTATTGGTAAAAATGTGACCTGTGGAAGGAAATGGCCATTTTCATATTTTGACAGCTTTTCAAAGTTAAACTTTGTTTGTGAAAGTTATATTGATGTAAAACTCTCATCAACACTGCTTTTTAGCATGATTTATGGAGAGGTGGGCAGGAGGGGGGGTGTGTGTGTGTGGGTTGGGGGGGGGGGGGTCTCATTGTACGCAACATCGTGCATCATACATTGTTAAGGCCACCATAGCAGGTGAGAGTTTGGAGGTGTTTTCGGATGAATGCATTTGCACAAATCTTTGCAGCGAAGGCGGTACAAGTGGATCGGCTATAAACACTGCATTATGGAGCAGACGTAAGGAGTATTTATGCGACACTGCCCACACAATGAATGACGTCGAAAGCTGCAACCTGAAATTCAATTGCACCAATGATGAATGATGTGGGTCGATTGCCAACGACGTTGTAGAACCTGTGTCATCCGGCAGTGAAAATAGCAGCGGCGGGAGCGACACTGGCACAATGCCTGATCATCCTCGCGTTAACGAGGAAAACGCCGATGCTGCCGATACTAACCAAACTGGAACCGTCAAGGCGGGTGAAATAAGGAAGGCAACGTTGAGTCTTTTACATCGTTTTGTCTTTGTTTGAAATTCAGTGAAATGCAATGTGTTTGTTATATCAAACATTAAGAGTAAATTTATGACACCAATTTGCTAGTTAAGATGTGTTCACAATTCCCCCGAGCCACCGATTACCTCCGACAACGAATATGCACAGGGGTTATGTTTTAATCCCTGTGTGTTTGCCTGTCTGTGAGCAGGACATCTCGTGAAGCCTGGTGTTGGCTCAACGGTTAAGGTGGCTGGCTTAAGATCTTAGGGTCTTGAGTTCAAGCGCCTGTCGTGCCGTTGAAATATGGTCGGCAAAATGAGTACCAGCTTACTGGTAACAGGGGTACTGCATCTGCAGCACAGCCATGCTTCCAGAAAATGATGCAATCAGCAGCCACAGGCTGCATACAAAACACCACCAACAAGCAGAATATCTCAAAAAGTTGTGGATGGGTTCGGCCAAAAATTGGTGGACGAGTTGGGTGTGTGACAAGAACAAGCTGATTGGATTTTGCTCAAGGTCAGGATGCGGATCCGGCCGACGAGTGGGATGCAAAACATCAACTGTTCAGCCCGGCGAAGGTATGCGCTCCACCAAGTACCGTTCTAGTTTCACCTGCAGTGATTCAAAATGAGCAATGTTCATTTAAAACGTCCATCTTGAGAATAAATTGCAAACAAGAAGCTAAAAATACACCCAATTGTCATTGTGCTGTGACAATATTAACCTAATTATTATCATTAATGACAAACTTTTCCAATGACATTCGGCAGAAACTTTGGACAAGTAAACTACCATCTTTAAGTGTACAAAACTCTGAGATAACTGCATAACAAAGTGGAAAGCACTTGAGGGAGGCTCTGACTCACAACGTTGTTTCCCTTCTAAGAAGTAATGGTTGCTTTGAGATTTGATTTGTACAACAACAAATTTTTCTAGAAGTGAATTACTCGATGCATGCAAGTTGCCAATATGTAGAGATAGCAAATTTCTTCCATTCTGTTGATTCTCTTATTACCTTTGAAACCGAAGGTGGATGGAGGTTATGTTTTCACCCCTGTTTGCCTGCGAGCAGGATATCTCAAAAGGTTAGACGGATTCGGACTAAACTTTGTGGATAGGTTCGGCATGTAACAACGAAGAATTGATTCGATTCCGGTGGGGATCCAGATCCAGATACCGGAATTTTTTAAGTGATTCTTCACCATTGAGAGATGGGGCCAAAAACGATATATAGCATGATATCTCAAACAGTTATAGAAGGATTCGGATGAAACTTGGTGGACAGGTTAGGGGACGAGGACCAATGGATTTGATTCTGCTGAAGATCGAAAACTACTTGGCCCGTTTCCCTCAAATTTTCCAAATGTGCTCAGGGTACAAATGGGCACAAAATATATTTGGGTCCCTTACCCCCACCAACCCACCCCCCACCCTCTTACCCCCACTTCCTTTCCATCCCAAGGATGGAGAGAAAATGCCTAAATTAGGGTGTACATACTATTTGTGCTGCTTTGTTGGTACGTTTTTCAAAATGATCACTTCTTTGCTCGACAGTAGTCTCATTCACTCTTGATTCCGACTGACTTTCTATCACTGGTTATCTCTTTCTGCTCCTTGGTCACAGTTTCTGTTGATTTCAATAAAGATCACCCGACCTGTGAAAGTTGCCTCTCCCTCTCAACTTCAGTCTCTGAGTTCTTTGTGTTAGCTCACTCTTTCGATGTGCTTCTGTTTGGTGAGTGAGTATTGTCATCAACACGTCTGTGTGCTTGTCTGTTTGTCGGCAGAATAACTTGACGATATGAGCAGCTGGAATTGCCAAATTTGCCACAGAACTTTATATTGTACACACAGACACGATTATCACAGTACTCATGTGCCGGCCTATGGCTGCGGTATGAGTAAATATAATCCTGTCCTCAATTTAATTATCTATTGTTCCTTATGAGCTCAAAGCTGAAGTTCTCCGAGACATTAACAACATGAAGCTGTGTGCCAATTTTGGCAATTCCAAATTTGTAAATTTTGTAGTCTTTGGTATGACTCGCTCTTTGTCGAGTTATTCTGCCAACAAACAGACAAACGAACACACAGACGAGATTGTAGTAATACTCATGCAGTAAGCCTACGGCTGTGGCATGAGTAATGACATTGCCAAGACGAGTGTGCGTAATATGGGCAAAAACAGCAACCTACTCATAATATATATATATATATATATATATATATATATATATATATATATATATATATTTAACACAATTTCAGTTTGACATTTCTGACAACTCCCAACTTATTGCCCCACAACTCTACGTGGTATATTATTTTAAAACTTATTCTTATTGAAACTTTAGGAAATATAGATATCACAAGAATTTTTTTTTTTTTTTTGCGACTTCCGATTCATGTTGTGGTGACGAGTCACATTTGTCATCTTTCCTACCTCGCCTGGGTAGGGCCTTTTCATACTAGGAGGATGGATTTGACCAGAAACTCTCTGGTTTGCAGCAGGGTATACGCCACCAGGCTGACCCCCCAATCTCTGGGGCGGATAGAGCCCTCCTAATCCGGGAGGCCGTGGAAGGCCCTGAGGGCCACGTGGACCTGACTGCCCAATAAATTGGCCAGAATAAGGTTGGTTTGGCCCCACCTGAAAGGATGAGCACACCTAGGAAACAAGGGTGGGAAGAATATATGTTGCCTATTCAGAAATGAAATCATTCTCAGAGCGGCAATGAAATTCAAACAAGAAATGCATTAACAATTTGACTAACCAAAGAAAAGTTGTGAGAATTAACTTGTAAATGCAGGATAACATGACAGGAAAACAAACAAACATCCTTTCTGACTAATTGTTTCAACAATCAATAACAAGCTCAAATGAGCTAAGATCCTCATCCTCTTAATGATGACGTCATAAAAACGAATATGACGTCATTGTGATGTATCAGGTTTGCGATAAATTATCTGTGCTAATGCCCGGCTTGATTCCCGCAAGAAAAATTCAAACAGCTTGCCTAGTTTCGGAGATAATGGTATAGGCGATTTCCATTCGCGGCGATATTATGACGTCAAGTTTTTTTTCTAGGAAGAATTTCCAAAATCGGAGATGGTTGCTGCCTGCGTGTGGGCTTTCTGCGTATACATGGAAAGTTTCACGGAGATCCGATTAAAACTCTGGGTTGTGAAACAAAAAATGTCAAAAAATAGGAATGACGTCATAAAAATTGATATGATGTCATCGTGATGTATCATATGTGCGGTAATTCATCTCTACTAATGCCCTGTTCGTTTCCCGCAAACAGAATTTAAAAAGCTTCCCTAGCTTAGGAGATAATTTTTTAGCCGATTCCCATTAGCGGAGATATTTTGACGTCATAACTTTTTTTCTAGGAGGAATTTTCTAAATCGGAGATGGTTACAGTCTGCGCGGGGTATTTTTACATGTATATTCCAAGTTTCAGGAAGTTTCGATGAAAACTGTAGGCTGTGAAACAAAAAAGTCCACAAGAACAACAACGTGAGTAAGACTTAGAGATCCTCCACGAGGATCTAAAAAATGGCACAAATTGTTGCTTACAACTTGAATCTCTTGCAAAATTTCTCAACAAACAGTTCCAAATAATACTTCTTAACATTAAACGTACCGGTCCATACTGGCCCATTTCTTGGTTCTGCTTCTCCTGTAGTGCAGCCACTGTTGCTGTCGCTGTGGCGGTTGCCGTAGCAGCTGCTGCAGCAACAGCAGCGGCAGCGGCAGCAGCGGCAGGTTGTGGGAAAGTGGGTCGAGGCTGGGAACTGTAAAAAAAAAAAAAGCCAAAGTGTGTAAAGGAAGAGAAGAAATCATAAAACAGATGTTGCAGGTTTGAATGAATGTTTACCAGTTGTTTTTTGTTTGTTTGTTTGTTTTATTTGCGATTCCCACCTGCCAGGGTAACCACCAGAAGCGGCTGGATAGTTTCCTCGGGCATACATCCCCTGCTGCATGTACACCTTCCCTGGATTTCCTGCCGCACCTGGAAATTGCTGCTGCTGGCTCTGAAACTGAGATGGTGCCATGCTAGGGCTCGAGCCTGGCATTCCTGGAGTTAAAGGGTTGCTTGGCATCGGGTTTCCGAGCACCTGCGGTATAAAGTGAATGGCTCTTTGTCGAGAAACCAATAGGCACAACATTTAATACGTCAAAAATCCTCAAAAGATCACGAGCTTCGACTGCATCGAATGACAATTTAACAATTCCACCAACATACAGAAAACGATCATTCCAGTATTACGACATCGAAGTGTCTAATTATGATCCAAGATTGCAGATCCTACCACCTCTCACGTTACGAGGAAACACAAGGCAAATACATATGTACAGCCTCTCAACCACAGCACGAGAATGATAAACGGTCTTCAATGTTACTATGTTGAAGCTAAAGTGCAGTAGTTTATGAAATGTGGTGGTTCCTTTGATTATTTTCCGTTGTTCAAAATGGCTTTACCATTGCTACGTTACCTGACTCTGTGTAGTGTTTGTTACGCCCCACACTGTAGTGACAACAGATAAGGAGCCGGGCTGTGTTCCACTCTGTGGCCAGGGAAGCGCCTCGTTGTACGTGAAAGGAGTATCCCTTGGGTAGGTAGAGACAGGAAAGAGAGGGGTGCAGGCAGGTGAAGTTGAGTCATTCACAAAGCAGTATCTATTAACACATGTACGTCAAAGTTCTTCAATCAATGGCCCTCAGTAAATTTACACCATGTCTGCATTGCATCGCCAGAGATGCAAATAATTGAGATGATTGGGAGACGTAAAGGATTTAAAAAAAAAAAAAAAAATTTAACCCACTGCTACTCTCACAGGTCAAACAATTTTCAGACAAAATCTATAGCATAAAGAGAAGGTTCAAACTTCACACAGAAAATGTCGCACTAAGTTGTGAATGGTTCAGGTATATGAGATGAAAGGGAGAAAAGAAAAGAAAAATTTGGAACAAAACTATTTGGAGAGGATCCTGGGTAAAAATAAGTTAGAGTTAAGTCAAATGGATGTACCCGTGAGGCCCTGGTGGCAGGCCAGGTTTCATGGCATTCATAGTCGGACCGAGGGGTAACTTGCCCGGTGTTTCGCCCGGCCTGCTCTTCTGGTGACGCAGCAGGAGCAGGCGGCCAAGTTCTTCACACCACGATGACAACAATGCTGGGAGTAGCAACATGCACATGGGAGGTTTCAGTGAAAGAGAAACAAAAAGTTACCCACACAGAAAGCAAACACCATAATAATTTGGGGGTTTTGGTGTGTGCGCATCCCCTCGCACACCGTGACCGCCAGCAAATGATGAGCTGTTTGTTAAGAAAGTCGGCAAGGAGAAAGCTAACAAACATATGCACAGCCCAATTAGGCATTTACCTTCCTGGAACAACTCCCCTGAGTGACGTCGCCGTGTGAGGAAAGGCACATGGCTGCCGGCAACCATACAACAATGGTGAGCCCTCTTTAATGGAGGGTCCACCGATGAACCCAGACTCAAGAGAGATGTAAAAGGGACACAGACTCCTCATAGAACCATTCCTTTCATGCCGTGAGGGGCACAGGGCTGCCGAGGCAGTTTCATTTTGCTAAAGAGTACAGTCCTGGATGGGTCGCCACTCTGACACAGGATCCTCGATTGGCATATTACCCCAGTAGGAGGAGGAGGAGGAGATTGGGACCATACTCTGTGCAGAGCGTTGGTGCTGCTTAAAGCAGTCTCCTTGGCTATTGGTCACAATCCTGGACGGATCGCCACTCCGACACAGTATACCAGCATGCTGGCACTCAGTTTGCCAATCTCGGAAGGATGACAGGCCGAGTTAACCCCACCTGGTATTAATTCAACAGCTGAGCGGGATTTGAACTCAGGACCCGAGGATCCAAAGCCCGTCACCCTAACCATTAAGTCAACACCAGACATACCCCAGTAGGCTGGCGTAATAATGTTGACCTCGGAAGGATGACAGGCTGAGTCAACCAACCTGGTGTTATTTCAATGGCACGACAGGGGCTCAAACGAGGTACTCTAAGATCTTAAGTCAGCCACCTTAACCGTTAAGCCAACACGAGGCTAGACTCCTCATTGGCTGAGGCCACAGCAAGCAGCCAGGTTGTGTGAAGAGGAAGAGGAGGAAGAGGAAGAAATGAGGAAGAGGAAGAGGAGGAAAGGGAAAGAAGAATAGGGAGAAGAAGATGAAGAAGAAAGCCTGCATCTTCTCCAATGATGAAGATCTATCTTAACCTCACAACTTGCAGAGCTCTACATTAGAGCAAAAAAAAAAAAGTCAAAAAGCATCCGTGATGCCAATCTCAACAGCAACATGTGCTGTACTCGAGATTAACAAAATAAACATTAAAATGACAGCTGGAATCCAAAGGCAGAGATCATCCTTTACCGTCATGCATATTCTGTGCATTAGGCCTGCAAAGTTTATGGAAAAGGAGAAACATTGCAGACGATCAACTTTTAAGCATCAATTAATATCTTCAACAGCAACACTCAAGAACAAACTGTTACACCTCAAATCTGCAAATACATCGAAAAATAAACAATAAAGTACAGTTAAGTAGATAAGAGTAAGTAGAATAAGCCAGAGAACCCAAAACAAATAAATGAACACAGGAGTAAAAACAGAGTCAACTAGAAGGGCACTCGGTAGAGCGCATACCTCCGCCCCGCAATACCTGATCCACGAGAACATATCGGGCCCAATACATTTTTGAAATATCAGGCTATGTATCGTGTTTGGCCCAATGTTTCAATGTTGAAGAATCACTTTTATAATTTAAATATTTCTCGTATCCAGATCAAGATTCAGATATTCACCGAAATCGAGTCAATTCTTCCTTGTCACACACCAAATGTGTCCACCAAGTTTCATCCGAATCCGTCTGCAACTTTTTGAGACATCGTGCTAGATACCATTTTTGTCCCCATCTCTCAATGGTGAAGAATCACTTAAAATTTTCGAGTCGTCGGATCCGGATCCGGATCTTCACCAAGATCTAATCATTTCGTCATCGTCGTACACCGAACATGTCCACAAAATTTCATTCGGATCTGTACAACAACTTTTTGAGATATCTTGCATACAAACAAACAGATAAACAAAGACAGATAAACAAACAGGCACAGAGACACACGGGTGAAAACATAACCTCCTTCCACCTTCAGTGGTGGAAGTAAAAATAAATTTGCACAATGTTTTGAGCTTTGGCAAAAGTGCACAAGAAAAGACAGTGCAAAAAAGGTCGAAGCCGCCATTTCAAAAAAATGTTGCCGCAATGTTCTGGGTAACAGTGACACCATCTTTATGAATGCGCTCTTCCCTCCGCACTCAGCGGGACAGTTATGGAGGAATTTCCTCCTCTGCGTGGTTGTTTATAAATCCACACTCTATCTGTAAATGCTGAGCATCAAGCAAGGAAGCAACATGCACCAATTTTATAGTCTTTGGTATGACTCAACCAGGGTCGGAATCGAACCACCACCCTCTCCCAGCCTCACAGCACACACTCATTATTATGCATGCCACCAAGTCTGGTAACTTTCGGTAAAAGGTGGAATGGTGGAGGTGGTGGGGTTTTAACTCTAAAATGTAGGCACACATAATGCCTACTAACAACATAGTAACCCGTCCATAACTTGTGGCTGAAATACTGGGCTATATATCGTTTTTGGCCCCATCTCTGAATGGTGAAGAATCACTTGCAAAAATAATAATAATAATAATAATAATAATAATAATAAATTGTATCCGGATCTTCAACAACAATCGAATTAATTCGGCCTTGTCAAACACCCAACCCATCCACCAAGTTTCATCCAAATCCGTCCGGAACTTTTTGGGATATCGTGCTCACAGACTGAGATAGACAGCGGTGAAAACATAAGCTCCGTCCACCTTAGGTGGCAGAGGTAACAACCACGGAATGAAGGATCACCTCTTGCTCAACAAAGCCTCTGAAAGAAATGTTAAAAGAAAAAAAAAGAAAAAAAAAAACAGAGGCACCAAACTGTCGACAGCATGGTTAGACTACGAGAAGGCATTCAACGGAAACTCACACGAGTTCCTGTCTCATAGGGTGCGTGGAACCTTAAATTTGACTCGAGCAATTGACTTTAATGGAAGACAACTGTGATGCAAGATTACTTGGAAAGAAGAATTTGGATCTCCCGGTGTTAAAACACCTGGGATGTTCCAATGAGTTAGTCTTTCCTCTCTGCTGTTCTCCCTGGCTTCGGACTGATCACGGTAAAATGATCACAACGACCAAGCACGTAAATATCATCCAACTTCCAACAAAGGTAAATGCCTTTGTGATGAACAAATTCACACAGCTGCTGTACATGGATGAGCCGAAACTATTTGCACCAAAAGATGACAAATGCAGCGAAACAATTTACTAAACTTGGTAAAACAATGCTCCGATGACATCGGAATGGAATT
>NC_140965.1:94594489-94659489 GCF_056783735.1 Eptatretus burgeri | reverse complement strand
GAGCAAAGACGTACGACTTGAGAACGCTCTACATGATCTGGTTGAGTCGGTAATCGAAGGGAATTTAACTTGCATTTGGTTAGAGCTCGGTCTCTAATTACATTCAATCCCAGGACAGTAGTCGACAAAGAACAGACATTTCAATCATTAAAAAGTGCTCAGCTGAGCAAACCAATACATTTTCCGAATATCCTGATGAAAGACTACACTTTTATGTGGATATTTAGAATTAGAAAAGTAAAACAGTCTGTGCTGCTCTGCCTGCCTTGTACAAGTCCCAGTCCAACACATACGGTTACAACATAGCATAAGTGGGAATGGACAGTTTTGCCTTCAGCACCCAGGTTATTGTAAAGAGGCAGATAATTACATATTATCAACAAACTATATGACCAAACGTATTTGGACAGGAAGGAAATGTGCAGGGTTGTAGATTCATAGCAATTTATTGCATGTATCATTATATGTTGGTCCACCATTGGCAATAAGGACACCTCAAACCCTGTTATTAGCAATTGCAACCAACATTTGTGAATAATGAGAGATCTTTTTTTACTTTCCATCTTCTTATAAAATTGCAATGCAAGTTTTTCCTGCATGGCTTGTGCTGGTTTTGCACGTACCAGAAGTCGAGGCCCACACTCAAGACTCGAGACAGAGCTTCAGGGTATTCACAACAAATCGAGAAAGGTTTTGATGCGACAACCAATCCTGAACAGAGCGTCAGTAATTTGTTCAGGGTTCCGGCGATAACTCGCCTCGTCTTCGTGAAAAGACGTGAGATCTCTAACGTCCATCAAAGACCAGTGATAGCATATGGATTATCCGGCTTAACGTCCATCTGAGGGACGGCACACACATTGATGCCTCACCCTGCATGTGAAACACCAGGGAGACAGTTTATAGCCGGCCCGACCTTCGAACCCGGGCTCGATAGCTCAGGGGTGAGTGTACACAACTCTAATCTATCCTGACAAGCCACACCACAAATGAAACATTAAGAACTCGAACGGCACTCGGTAGAGCACATACCGCAGTCAGGTTGAACAGTTTACATTTTGTATCCCACTGAAAGGTCATATCTGAATCCAGAACTAAGTCAAAATCAAATCGGCTTGTTCTCAATCACCTAACCAAGTCGTCCACAACGTTTTGAGAAATCATGCTACACATAACTTTTAGAGATTCTTCACCATTGAGAGATGGAGCCAAAAATTATCGGACCTGAATCTTCACCAAAAATTGAATCAATTGGTCCATGTCACACACTCAACATGTCCACCAGATTTCTTCCAAATCCATCCCCAACTTTTTGAGATATCATGCTATATCGTTTTTAGCCCCATCTCTCAATGGCGAAGAATCAGTTAAGAATTAAATAATTCTCGTATCCGGATCCAGACTCAGATGTTCACCAAAATTAAATAGATTCGTCCTTGTCACACACCAAACCCATCCACCAAGTTATGTCGGAATCCATCTATAACCTTGTGAGATATTGTGCTATACAGTGCCTATTGAAAGTATACACCCACTTTCAAAATTTTCACCTTTGTTGCCTTAGTGCCTGGAATTAAATTGCATTAAATCTGACTTTTTCAACCTTTATTTTCACATCATAAACCACAACTTCCAAGTGAAATACAAATTCTACAAATTTCAGAAAATTAATTAAATAGACAAAACTAGAACATCCTGGTTTGGTTAAGTGTCCTCCCCTCTGAGTTAATACTTGGTGGAAACACCTTTGACAGCAATTACAACTGTGAGTCTGTTGGACGAGGTGTCTACCAACTTTTCACATGTAGATTGGGCAATATTTGCCAATTATTCTGAACAAAACTGTTCAAGCTTAGTCAAGTTGCATGGAGAGCGTAGATGGACAGCAATGTTCAAGTCATGCCACAGATTTTCGATAGGATTTAGGTCGGGGCTCTGACTGGGCCATTCAAGAACATTTATCTTCTTGTTCCTTAGGCACTCCAGTGTTGGCTGTGTGCATTGGGTTGTTGTCATGCTGAAAGGTAAACGTCCATCGCAATTTCAGCTTTCCTGGAGGAAGCAGCAGGTTTTTTCTCTCGGATTTGTCTGTATTTCGCTCCATCCATTTTCCCTTCTATCCTGACACGTGTCCCAGTCTCTGCTGATGAGAAGCATTCCCATAACATGATGCTGCCACCACCATGCTTCACAGTAGAGATGGTGTTTTTGGGTGATGTGCTCTGTTGGGTTTGCGCCAAACTTAACGTTTTGCCTTTAGGCCAAAAAGTTCCATCTTGGTTTTGTCAGACCAAAAAACTTTTTGTCATATGACTTCAGAATCTCCGGAGTGTATTTTTGCATACCTCAAACGGGACTCAATGTGAGCTTTTTTGAGTAATGGCTTTCTTCTTGCCACCCTACCATACAGGCCAGACTTGTGGAGTGCTTGGGATATTGTTGTCGCATGCACACTTAGTGACCAATCTTTGCCATTGCCATAAAGGCCGAGAGCTCTTTCAAAGTTGCCATCAAAGATCAGGTGGCTAATGTGATCAGTCTCCTCTTTGATTGGTTATCCAGTTTGGAGAGACAGCCTGATCTAGGCAGTGTCTTTGTGGTACCATACTCCTTCCATTTCTTAATTATTGTGTTGACTGTGCTCCAAGGGATATTCAAGGCCTATGAAATATTTTCATACCAATCCCCTGATCTGTGCCTTTCCACAACTTTATCCCAGAGATCTTTTGAATGCTCCTTGATTCTCATGGTTGAGTCTTTGCTGTGAAATGCACTACCCAGCAGAGGAAACCTACAGGGACAGCTGATTTTATTCTGAAATAATCAGAATCAATACAATTTAACACAAATGGAGGTCAATTAACTTGGTGTGTGATTTTGAAGGTGATTGTTGCACCTGATCTCATTTATTATTGCTATTATAAAGGGGGGGGGGGGGTGGTGGTGGTAACTTATCCAACCAAGATATTCTAGTTTTGTATTTTTAATTAATTTTGTGAAATTTGTAGAATTTGTTTTTCACCTGGAAGTTGTGGGTTACGATGTGTAAATAAAGGTGGAAAAAGTCTGATTTAATGCAATTTCATTCCAGGCTACAAGACAACAAAAGGTGAAATTTATTTTATGAAAGGGTGCAAAAAGTGCACTTTATATATCGGCACTGGATATCATTTTTAGCTCTATTTCTCAATGGTGAAGAATGACTAAAAATTCTCAGATCCAGATTCGGATTGGGATCTTCACAAAATTAAGCATTGATGTTCTTGGTCGGTCCCCCGACATACAGAATTTTTTGTTCGAATGATTGCTTGAAAAATGTGGCCAAAAATTGTGACAAACAGACAGACAGACTCTACAGACAAACATACTTGTATTGGTGAAATTTTTTTTCATCAAGTAACAAACTTTGGTGAAAACAAACTCCACCGACCTTCAATGGTGGAGTTAATTATGTTATTGAAGCAATATTCAATTCACAACAACCATACATATTTAATCACAGTCAGACTTGCCAATCACAGTCAGACTAACCCTAACCCAAACTTCAACAACAGTGCTTGCAGATTATCGATAAAAGAAGGTGACAAAATGTGCTGTTTATGCTTGATGCTTTCATCAACGCCGTTTGCTAAATCTTTTATGAATCGGCAAAGTAAGGAAACAAACAGAGCCTTGATTCTCAAAACGGGCTGATTTTAAGGGCATTGCAAAACCAAATTTTATCACATGTGGTAAGAACAGAGAAGCAATATGTTGGTGTAAGTTAGATTTAAATGAAGCTCAAAATAGGGTAAAGAAAAGGAAGTTAAATTGTGATGTCTACTTGTTATTGATGACGAATTTAGATTCACCGTAATAGGAGTTTCTGCTCCACTGTGATTAGTTCAGTTTAAGAATAACAGATGTCAACAATCAGTGCCCAACTATCTTGCAGGGAGCTGACTTGAGTAGCACGAAAAGGCAAGGCCCTCCCAAACACTTCATTGGATTATCATCCCATCCTGGAGCTCAACAAAATACTCAATCATTCTTTGCCCACCTAATCCACCATGTTTTTTCCCCTCCATTTTCACTCCTCATAAAAATATGAACCAACAAATCACCAATGGAACACCAATACAACTTGCAATCTCAAATCCCAGTCCGCACAATTGTTATCTTTCAAAACTTTATTAAACCTACCCATTGACACATTCTTTTTTTCTCCTCTCTCCATTCATCCTTTCCCTTCCTTCAATCAATCCTCCCGCATCCACCGTACTCAAGCCACTCGCTTCTACCCTCTATGGAACTGTCTTCCAGAGGCCAGTCTTTCAAACTCATCCCTCCAGGGCTCCAAACAGGTGGTGCAACACCACCTCGTGTCATCCACCATCCTGACTCATGATCTTTATCACCCCCATTAACCCTTCATAACCCAACCCTTTTACTTGCTGGTTTCAGTGACACACACACACACACACACACACACACACACACACACACACACACACACACACACACACACACACACACACACACACACACACACACACACACACACACACACACAAACACACACCATCCTCTCCTGTTCGTTATTCCCTTGCTGGTTTTACCCAATTGATGCTCTGCTCCCACTCTGTCAAATTTAGCTCTTGTAGAGGGGGCGAAAAAAAACAACTCTTCTTTTCCTCGTGTCTTCTTGACAAGAAATTAATTTCTCTATTTCCTTCGATCACAAGAAAACCCAAAGTAAATCTGTGAGGACATGGCAGCAACATTGAAGGATGATTCCATTTAATATGGCACAAAAAAGCAGGGCAGCTGAATTTATAAGAGAAAGAAACAGCACTGAGGAAGAGGCAAGGTCAGTATGCCCCAAGGAGACCACCACACCAGAAAAATTTGATGCAGTCCACAAGATTTTGACAACTGGCAGATGATCAATAGGCAGGCACTTACTTTAGACATTGAGCATCAGAACTGGGTCAGTGAACTCCATCTTCACCGAAACATTGGTCATGAAAAAGGTTTCAGCAAATCGAATGCCCAGACTGTTGATTGCTGATCATAACAGAGTTCGACTTGACATTTCCAACAAACCTCTTGAGCAGTTTCAAGCAAGCCGAGACAATTTCACGAGAACTATTGTGACTCACAATGAGATGTATTCACCACTCCGAGTCTGAGAACAAACAGCAGGGAATGGAGTGGAAAAACACACTTTCCCTCCATCCACAGAAGCTCAATAAGAAGGTATCGGTTGGAAAATGCCGTGTCCGCTTGTCTGGGACGGTGAAGGCGTGATCATGACGGACTACCTCTGAAAAGACGAGACCCTCGATGAGGACCTGGGCAGTACTAAACCGGTGAACTACAGTGGTTGTGCAAAGCCATCAAGACGAAGTGTGGTGGAAAGTTGAGAAAAGGAGTACTGCTTCTCCAGGACCAAGAATCACCCATCAAAACCCCAGGTTTAGTAACCACGGTGACTAACCGTGACTTCAAACTGCTTCATTTTGCAGTCTCTTCAACAGATTAGGCTCCTTCAAGCCTGTTCTCCAAGTTGAAGAAAGAGCTTCAGAGGAAAAGTTCATGATGATGATGATGATAATGAGGTGAACACAGCAGCGGTTGAGGAGTTTCCAGAGAAGCAGGAGGATTTCTCCAAGACAGACATAGCCGAGTGGCAGCAGCGCAGTACCGTGGGCTTTGAGCTCAAGGGAAGATTATGTGGAAAAATAAATAAACACCTGCAAGCAACTGATACTGCTTTATGTGAGGCTCGAAACTTCCTCAACACCACTTGTATCACCCAGCTGCACTTGTCCACTTTAATAAAGTTTGCTTCCTTTCATACATATTTATAGCACTCATTTCCTGAAGTTAAATGACACATCGTAACCGATCCATCTCTAACATTCACTCGCCATTATTGCTCACACAAGCATTCACAAATGAAAATGCTTATTAAAACATCATTAATGTCAATCACAACTTCTGCCGTGTGACTTTGCAACATAATTACTTCAGAGAAAATTCGGTTTGCTTTCTGTACTTTTTATTATTTTAAACCTTTCATTGGTAAAGTGTGGGGAGGGGGAGGGAAGTGGGGAAAAAAGGTGGGACGGGTGGGGGTGGAGGGAATTTGGTTTTGTTTTTATTTTGTACACAATGTCGAGGCTCATGGAGAAGCGAGAACAGAGAACGGATCATGATGTAGCAGAACAAAAGGAACAGTAGAAATGGGAAAACACAACAATGGGGATGTGGGACAAAAATAGAGGGAAACTTGGAGAAATAAGGGATGTGGGAAAGAATGAGGGCTGGCGGAGGACAAGATGGATACAGGCACAAATTGCCAGGAAGGAAAAACTGGAAACTTGGAAAGAGGTGGGCTTGAGGAGGGTTAACGGGGTACAAAATATCATGGTTTTGGATGGGGGGATGATCTGAGATGTTGGTAAACAGCCATCTTGAAGATCTGGAGGGAAGAATGGGATTGAAGAGAATGTGGAAGTTGGTTCCACAAGTGAGAAAAAGAGGAACGAATAGGTGGAGATGACTAGTGTAAACTTTAAAAGTAAACAAAATAAAACCGTATTAAATCCATACTATTTTTTGTTGTACTCGTTATGTACTTGGAAGTGAAGAAGATGGTTGGGGATAAATTGAGGAAATTGAGAAAAGGAAGTGAAATTTAAAACAGGCAAGAAGAGGGAGGGGGGGCGGTAATGGAGGTGATGAAAAGAGAAGAAAGGTTGGGACGAGATTGTATTTAGGGAAATAATAAATTTACATACAAGGTAAGAAATTTGCTTTGAACATTTTCTTTACATCCGTATGACATGGCTACCTCTAATTATGTCATTGTATTTTAGCTATTATTTTGACTGTGAATACATGAAAGTTGATTCATAAATTCATGACAAAACAGAGGCTAAAACAAATAATTAATTGAAATTTCATTCATTGACCATGTCAGGCTGCAGATTTACTGATCAACAGCATTGTCAATGACCACTCTATTATACGACAAAGTTCTTTCAAAGGGTCATTCTGTTAAAATTTGGAACAATAAGTCTGATCAAGGTGTGGATTCTCAGGATTATTTGTATTCACAATTGTCAATCGATGAATTTCATTTCTTAAGTGCATTAATTAAAGAGTAAAATGTCAAGGGGCTTCAAACAGAAAGAATGGGTAATAAAAACAACTAGAACGGCACTTAGTAGAGCGCATACCTCTGCCAGGCTGAACGGTTTACATTTTGTATCCCAGTGATGGGTTGGATCTAGATTCATATCTGGACCAGAATCAAATTAGCTTGTTCTTGTCATCGACAAAACCTGTTCATCAAATTTTGTCAAAATCCGTCCATAAGTTTTTGAGATATCGTGCTGTGTATCATTTTTGGCTCTATCTCTCAATGGTGATGAATCACCTTGAAAATTCTAGTATTCAGATCTGTATGTTCACCAAAATCGAATCAATTCGTCCTTGTCACACATCCATCCTGTCCACCAAATTTCAGCCGAATCCGTCAATAACTTTTTGAGATATCCTGCTCACAGACAGACAGACAGACAGGGGTGAATACATAACCTCTGTCCACCTTAAGGCCCGGTCACACGTATGCCGATTTTTGAATTTTTTTTCTAAAACGCTGGCACACGTTGAATACGTTATGGGTAAGTTTTGATAACATTGAGAGCACGCTGAAAAACACTGCCATACGTCGTTGTACGCTGGCTTTAAACGTTGTACTTTTCGGTTGTCCTCAAATTTTTTCATGCTTGAAATTTCACGACGTATGCCGGCGTATGACTCACACGTTCCGCTACGCTGGCCACAAGTTGTATGCACAGTCTGCGATCGTTGACAGACGTCAACACATGCTACTTGTAAGTTAATCATAAGTTGAGACACGCCGAGGTAATGTTTAGCGTACCCGAAACTTATTTCTAACCTATGATTAACGTGTTGTTGGCACGTTACACGATCGTTGCCACACATCGACAGACGTTACTTTTAAGTTACTCATAGGCTGAAAGACGTCGGTATAATGGATCGTCCTTGCGTCAGCGTCCACGACCACGGCCAGGACACTTATTTGCAGCATTCTTCAAACTTTTCTTCGGCATGACGAGGATGTTCACACTTCGATGTCTAGCTTGGCTATGATTCCAATTGTCCATCGGCAGCGTCTATTTAAAATAGTCGAGTTTGAGCGTTTTAACACGTTCAGAAGAAACGCTTCAAATTTCAAAACCTCAGCGTCAAAAAACAAAGGCGAGTGACAGCAATTTAAATCGTTCATTGTAAACAATGAAAATAGCTGAGTGGTACCGTTTAAAAGTCGTTGAGTGTAAAAAAAATCCAATTGTTGAGCGCAAGCGTCTACTTTCAATAGTGGAGATGTAGCCATTTAAATCGTTGAGTGGCAGCCTATGAACCTACCCGTGGACACGCGGATGCAAGGAGGATCCATCATAACCCACACCCTCCCCCTCACACTCACCTACTATTGCCAACATGAACAAAATACTACTAATACTAATACTAATACTGATACTGCTGACATGGACATCGACTCAAAAAGGACTCGAAAACACTGTTGGGTTCCCCTTTTATGAGCAGCATTTTTATATACCAATTCCCAAAACCGCTGGGAACACGTCTTTATATGGCAGTTGTAACCTAGAAACACGTTCATTTATTTTTTTTTTGTCGACCGGAAGACGTCATTGGAATACGTCTACATACGTCGATGTGTGTTGGGACTACGTAAAGAATTGGTTCAAAGCACGTCAAACATAAGTTAGAAATAAGTTTCGCGTAAAAAAGACATTACCGCGACGTGTTTCGACTTATGAGTAGCTTATAAGTAGCGTTTGTGGACGTGTGTAAGCGTCCACATATCGTGTGTAAAACTTATCCCCATCGTATGCGGAACGTGTGTCATACGCCGAGTACGTCGTAAAATTTTGAACATGTTTAAAATTTCTTGACGTATTCTACTTACTACGACATATGATAGCGTACTTTAGCGTTCTACTCACGTATACCAAACTTACTCATACCGTATTTGACGTGCCCCAACGTTTTAGACACATTTTTCTTAGGTCGGCATACGCTGGCAAGATCGCCAAGGTGTGACCGCGATGTTGTCACTTCCATTTCTACGGCAGTTATGATTCGAATCGTTGTGCGTCAGCCTTTTAATAGGCTACGTCACGACATCGTCGGCGATGCGTGCAACGCGCTATGCCGAAGTTAGACTATCGTTGGGCATCGGTTGTGTAGGCCGACAACAGGTCAGCATTCATTGGTATAAGTTATCTATAACACAACGAAACGTTCTGTGTCCATTACCAATATGTTATGCATACGACCAACTTGTTATGAATACGTCCGAATCTTAAAAAAAAAACATCAAAAGTTCAACGTCAGCCAGCGTTTTACATACATTTTAATACGTTGCCATCGCTGGCTAAAACGTCAAGGTGTGACCGGGCCTTTAGGTGGTGAAAGCAACAATAAGAAAAATAGTTAATAATAAAAACGAATTGGTGAGGCTGTGGGAATTTTGAAAGGCAAGAGGCAAAGATCTCAGAACACTCCCTTGATGGACACAGGCCTCGAGAGGATACGAGCGCACAGGAAACCTGACAGCCAGTCGAGAAGGGAACACTTGATGCCATGAGCTGATAAGTTTGGAAATCATGGAAGGGTGCCGCACAGAATCAAATGCGTGTTAGATGTCCAGTGAGATAGCAGTGGCCTCTTGTTTGAGATTTCTGGCATTGATGTAATGCTGACGCAAAAGAAGTGCCGTAGTTACGTCAGATGTGCCAGCACCGGTCGTTGGTGGACATTAAAAATCCCTCGGTATCTTTCACGATAAGTCGGGGAATTACCGTCGGCACCATAAATGGATTACAAATTCCTGCCACCTCCAGTCGAGTATTCTAGGCGAGTCCAGGATTGCTTCTGTCCAAGAAACGTTTCTCGACTTGTCATGAAGGCCCTGAAGCTCTGTCGGGAGTCCGGGCCTCCATTTGTTTTTGTAACCGTTATCCGTTTCTGACGCAAAAACAGCAGCATGTTCACTGTGGAGAGTCCTGGACAGAAGCCAAACTGATATAATCAGACAGTTGCTGAGCATATCGATGAAGAATGCTCATCGCCACAAGTCTTCAACCTCGTGCAACTGTTTAAATGGTATTTGCAGAACAATAAATTGCACGAAAATAAGGTTTGATCACCTGTGTTGCTTCTATTCACCTTGCATTGGTTAATTTGACCCTTCTAATATTTTCAAAGAAGCTTCAACATTGTATTCCCATATAAACGGGGATCAATGTCATCGTTAAATTAGTAATGTTAGTGATCCAAAAAAGTAATGGAGGCTTCAGAATAAATGTTCAACACGTGCAATTAAAACGCGTGTTCTCTCCAAAGCTTGTTCTCATAAAAAAAAAAGAATCATAACTCAAATAAGTAGTTCTTTGCTCAAATAGAGAAAAAGTGAGTGTGAAATGATTCAATTTCACTTGTTAAACCTCACTGTATGATGTTATCTTCATTACCTCCACCACCGAAGGTGGAGGAGGTCATGTTTTCACCCCTCTCTGTCTGTCAGAGAGGGGTGGAGGGGGGGGCGAACAGTAGAAATGGGGAAACACAACAACACCTGTCACCCCCCCCCCCCGTAGAACAATGACTAGTGTTGATCTGTGTCGGCAAACAGGTAGAACAATGAGATGTGCAAGCTTTTTGCCGAGCATGCTTTTCCCACCTCCAGTTTGGCTGGTGCATTGGAGTGTGCCTGCCACACTGACAGACAGACGGCTTTAGTCTTCTGAGAAAGAAAAAAAAGAAACTGAAGAAAGGATCCCGCTCACATTGATCTACCATCCAATCAACCTTCGAGTCAACAACATCATTCAGAGGAACTTCAAGACTAATGAACAATCTTAAAACAGCCTTGATTTTCCAACAACTACCTCTGATTTCTTTCAAGGGGGGAATAAATTGGTGGAATTTGTTAAAGGTCATAAGCATTTCATCCCCTCCCACCTCTCTCAACCAGGAACCCTCCCCCCCCCCCAACCAAGAACATTTACCATTTACAGAGTCACTGCAACATCGAGCTGCCATCTTATCAAGACAACCACTTCCATCTCAGGAGCAAAAAGCAGTAACTGTATTGAAGTCACAGACCACTTTGACTGTGCCTCCGTGAATGTCTTCGAACGAATCACATGCACTCTCTGCAAGAAGATCCACATCGATGGAACCTGGCAAAGACTGGGCAATCACTTCTGTAAATACCTGCTCGATGGAAGAAGCAACAGCAAACACCTCTCCAAGTCATTTGATCAACACTACAACCTTCCGGGAACCTTGTGGCAGTCTCCGGTATTTTTCTCCACGTCAGCACAACAGACAGTCACAAGCACAGAAGGCAAGGCCTCATCTCCAGGATTGGAAATGTTAGCCCCCATGGGATCAATGAACACTTTTCATGATGCTAAATAGTACCTCTTCACTGCAACTAAAAACTGGAAGTAGCAATTTTAACTGTAATATCATATTTCCCAGCTGCAAGAAAAACCTTGCAAAACTGTGTAATGGATGTCTACATAGGGTAGTGGTGTGGAAGGCATCCCTGATCGGTCAGAACACAGAACACTTACAGGAAATGCTTATGTGACAAGGGTTCACAATCACCATTCCAGTGAAAGAGGTAATATTTGGTATGTATGCGCACGCACAAACACACGCACATGAACAAATCCCTTTGACTTACAACCTCTAAACCCTGGCTTTCCCTCTCACAAGGGGTCAAACGAGAGTCCCATCCCACGACGTGTTCCCTGAACCCTGATCTCTGACGCGTGCACTTCTGACTAACTCCAACTCGATATAAACCATAAACATTCACCCCTGTCCCATCCCTTCCTTCCTTTTGCTCCGCCGAAGGGTCAGCATCTCCTCGTTTCCTTCGGCTGCTAGCACACTTTCATCAACGTTCTGTCGATTCCATCCATCAAAAGACATCAGGTTAATTTCATAAGAATTGCAAGGATATAAGTAATCAATGGAAAAAAAATAATCAATGCACTCTGTGGGATTTCAACCGAGGAACCCAGCAACGGTGAACTAGGGAATGGTGAACGATGGAAATGCAAAGCAGGACAACTGTGTTGGAAATATTTTTCAACGACAAGGGTCTGCTGCACAACCAATTAATCCTGACTAATCAGCACAGCGATAATTAATCAGCAATACAAAGATGCTGTGAACGAGGTTGAAATGAATGAGGTTGAAGGTGAGATGCACTCACGAAGAACTGTTTGCAGCGAAGCCCGTTTTGTTACCCGTCATTTCGTTTCATTCATGCTCTTGTAGTTTCGGCCAGGTTCAAGTCTGTTTTAATTGCCTGTCCTGCTCATGCCAATGATTAACACAATTCAGTGTTGTTTGGTACCAAATGTTCTTAACAAAATGAGGTACGGTACGTTTTGTAATTTGAGAAATTCTGACCTTTAAACTGAATGAATAAGCCTGGTGTTGGTTTAGCGGTTGAGTTGTCTGGATTGGGACCTTAGGGTCCTGAGTGTGAACTCCTGTCACCGTTGAAGTAACACCAGGTGGAGTTGACTCAGTCCGTCATCCTCCCGAGGTCGATAAAATGAGTACCAGTGTAATGGGGTAATAATTCAGGGTAATCTGCGTTGGAGTGGAAACCCATCCAGAACTGTACTCCTTGCCAATGAAACTGTCTCGGCAGCCCTATGTGCCTTTATGGCATGAAAGGAATGGTATTGTAATTATTAAACTGAATGGATAAATGGAAGGAAAATATGTACACATTGATTTATGTCAAATATTGCAACATTGCTCTATGACCACAACTCTGAACTACAAAACAGTTTACCTATTTCTTAGCTGCGGCAATGAAAACTTCAAAAGCTATTTGCATGTAAAGACTTACAGAAAATCAAATAGCCATGGATTTAAACAAGCACTTTATAGCATAGACTATTATTATTGCGATTTTATACAAAACAACACACAACAAGAAAAAGAGCAATCAGAGATTGCAGACCCTCACCAGGACTTCTTTTGAGTGGTGTATTTTTTATTTATTTATACGTTTTCGGGTAAATCCAACAACCATGTTCAACCATTTAAATCCATGGCTATCATATGTGTGAATGTTTTGTTCCTCATGGACAGGCGGTCATACGCGTAAAGTTTCACCTCAATTTGTTCAGCCATTTCAGAGAAGAAGATAGATGAAGGTTTTTTTTCTTTAAACAATACGGCTTCCGAATCACGTGACCGATGACGTAATGAATTTTTTTTTTTTCTGTGGACCATTTTATCACTAGATGACCCTCAAAAAATTGCAAACTGATCGGTTGTGGAGTTCTACATATGCAATTATGACGTCATAATGAGGGCACCTATGACGTCATTAAAAAATCAAACTCATTCACCATGAGGAGTACTTGCTATGTGCCAAGTTTCAATTTTTTCCTTGGTGTAGTTTCAGAGATTGAGGTCCAAAGTTTTTCCGTTTTTCCAATATGGCTGCCACACCACGGGACCTATGACGTCATAATAATTATTAAAACATTCTACATGAGTAGTCGCACCAATGGTGAAAATTTCGTTGCAGATGGTGACAATGGTGACCAAGTGGTTGCAGAGAAAAACAAAAAAGTTCTGTGCGAACAAACAAACAAACAAACGGACCCAAATGCAATACCCTCACCTTTGGAGAGGTAAGGGAAAATATATGCATAATAGTTTAATACAAAGTGATGCAACAATATTCACTGCACACTACTGAATATTGTCTTCACTAAATGTGCAAACTCCAAGTGACATAAAAAAGGAAATTTGGAGGGAAGGTTGGAGGAGGAGGGGAAGGGAATGAACACAATTTTGTATTTTAATGAATTGCACACACGGAGTGATTAGTAAACCTGACAAAAAGAAGTCAATGGCCGCTATTGACATTAATTTTTCTAGTTCTCTTACAGCAATTTAAAACTGCTAAATCTCTCTCGTGTGATATTTAACCCAAGGGCAGATTCAGTGCCGCAGCAGCGATCTCGTGCAAACGATTACACTGGGTGGTTTTCCATTGCCTCCCCAGCCACATAGCCAGAGCAGGTATTTGGCCAGGGTATCGGCATTAACTCGCCTCCTCTTTGTGAAAGATACCATGGCATCTTTAACACCCTACGACTCAAACTAGCACACGAGACACCCAGGTTAAAGGCCCAGTCACACCTTGACGTTTTAGCCAGCGATGGCAACGTATCAAAATGTATGTAAAACGCTGGCTTACGTTGAACTTTTGATGTTTTTTGTAAAGATTCGGACGTATTCATAACGGGTTGGTCGTATGCATAACATATTAGTAACGGACACAGAACGTTTCGTTGTCTTATAGATAACTTATACCAACGAATGCTTAGCCTGTTGTCGGCGTTCACAACCTATGCCCAAAGACAGTCTAACTTATGCATCGCGCGCTGCACGTATCGCCGACGATCACGTGACGTAGCCTATTAAAAGGCTGCCGCACAACGATTCAAATCATAACCGCCGGAGAAATGGAAGTGTCAACATCGCAGTCACACCTTGGCGATGTTGCCAGCGTATGCCGACCTCTGAAAAATTCGTCTAAAACGCTGGCGCACGTCGAATACGGTATGGGTAAGTTTGGTATACGTGAATAGAACGCTAAAGTACGCTATCATACGTCATAGTAAGTGGAGTACGTCTTGTACTTTTAAACGTGTTAAAAATTTTACGACGTACTTGCCGTATGCCTCACACGCTCCGCATGCGATGGGAATAAATTGTACGCACGATATGCGAACGTTGGCACACGTCGCCAAAAGTTACTTGTAAGATACTCACAAGTCGAAACACGTCGAGCTATTGTCTAGCGTACCCGAAAGTTATTTCTAACTTATGAGTAACGTGGTTTGAACCAATTCCTTACATATTTCCAACGCACATTGACATATGTAGACGTATTTGACTGACATCTTCCGGATGACCAAAGAACGAAATGAACTTGTTTCTAACTTACAACTACCATATAATGGAGTATTGGCAGCGTTTAGGGGAATTGGTATATAAAAATGGGGTTCACACAGAAGGAACCCGTCAGTGTTCCAGACTCCATGTTTTTTTGTTTTGTTTTGCTTCGGCATGACGGTGATGTTGACACTTCGATTTCTCGTGCGGTTATGATTTAAATCGTTGAGCGGCAGCCTATTAATTATATTATATTATAACCGCACTAGAAATCGAAGTGTCAACATCACCGTCATACCGAAGAAAAAAAAACAAAAAAAAAAACAGGGAGTCTGGAACACTGACGCTGAACATTACCTCGACGTGTTTCGACTTATGAGTAACTTACAAGTAACGTATGTCAACGTGTGCCAACGATCGCCTAACGTACCTAAAACTTATGGCCAGCATAGCGGAACTTGTGAGTCATACGCTGGCATAAGTCGTAAAATTTCAAGCATGCTAAAATTTGCGGACAACCGCAAAGTACAACGATGAAAGCCAGCGTACTACGACGTATGGCAGTGTTTTTTAGCGTGCTCTCAATGTTTCCAAAACTTACCCATAACGTATTCGACGTATGCCAGCGTTTTAGACAATTTTTTCAAAAATCGGCATAAGCTGGCTAAAACGTCAAGGTGTGACTGGGCCTTAACATCCATCGGGACGGCACACTTTGTGATGCAACGCCAGGCCTGCAAAACGCCAACCGGTAGGATATAGTTGAGTGAGGAATCAAATCCAGACTACAGAACTCTAAGGTAGTATGTGCTACTTCTGCATGATCCTGTGTGGACAAAGTATAAAACCATCAGCCTTGTTTTACCATTCTCTCCCATGTATGATATACATTATAAGATGGCACACATGAAGGGAAAAGTGGGGTTAAGCAATTGATTCACTTTGTCTACAAACGTCAGTTTATGATCGAGGAACAATTTAATGTTGTATTTTGAAAACGAATTGGAACGTGAATATAAGAAATCGAACCTGTAAGCTTTACAGTGCTTTGGCTTTATCACAATCATACATGCACAGACGGGTGGGATAATATTTTACTCTGTCTGCCTGTTTGTCGGTGAAACAAAATTGTAAATCATTCCAGACAGGAATCTTACTGTTTTTTTTTTTAAGGACGTCATAAAGGACACAAACAACAGGCACAAAGACCGAATGCAACGTGTTGAATAAGGTGGTGTAAAAGATGCTGCATCAATGGCAGTGGACTCCAAAAAAAAGTTTGTTTTTTTTCTACACCTTTAAAAACCTTTATTTTATTTCAATTGTGAACGATCATATACTTGAACACGGTAAAACACACATTGCCTTAATGGCACTTTCCAAAACCTGGACAAATTTTCTGGCATTTTACATCATCACGACTAATCAAATTCACCGCTCACCGAACCCGCCCACCTCCTCTTTTCTCAAGACTGTACAAGGTAAGGTGCTTTACGAACTCTCTCGTTAGCAGAGCATCTTTTGTCAAAATATATCCACCATTTGAAGGCTCTTTAGTGTTAATGGAAGGATATGATATAAACAATGCAATGCAAACTATAAGACTAGGCAATTGAAATAATGTGTTTGCAATTGATAATCATCAAATCACTCGATGTAGTAACGTGCAAAGTAGCATCAGGTAAACCTTCAGCCAGCTTTTATAGAGAGCTCTGAACACCCTCGTCCAACCGGTTGTTGCAATAATTAAATTAATTAATTGTTGTGTGGCACAAGAGTGATCTGTTGTGGGAAGGGATGGGGAAGGGGAAAGTAAAAATGTCAGATTTTCCCTGACCTCAATCAACTAGACATGAGTTTGCTTTTTTATTATTATTATTTGTGAACGATGCAAATTGGCATGGAAAATTTCATCAAAAACTTGCAAAAGCATAATCACTCGGCTTGAAATTACCCTGCGAGTTGTTGCAATTTTTCTGTGCCCACTGCAGCATTATCTCCAATGAGGCCAGAATTGTGCCAGAGCCTGCGCAGAGGCCTCCAAAGTGGATTCGGGAACAACAAGGCCAATCAACAATCATAAAACACATACGACTCGGTAAACCTGACAATTAAATGTGATGCGTCACGAAGACCTTGTTATGTATGAAAGAACACAAAGGAAAAAAACAAAAAACACTTGCACTTCATTTGTATGTCCTTGCCCACCAAGTTGCCCGTTTTTAAACCTACAATTGACAATGTCATTATTTCCATGATCAACGAAATGGTGGGTTCTCAGAAGATCTGTATAGCAAGGTATTCTGCCAGTGGGACAAAGAATATTGGAATATGCGTGGCAGCACGATGAGAAAATTGCTCAAAATGGCACATGATCGAAGCACGGTTGCTTGCTTTGTAACATTTTTGTTTTACACCACAATGCTTCTCAGACATCGCAGTGTCCGAGTCTTTTGGTTTTGTACAAACATCAAAAAAACAATTGTAAATTATTATGTATTTTTGGTTCTTTGACTCAGTCGGTGATCTTGTTTCCAAACAATAAGAAACCATGCGATTGCGTTGAGCATTCTGCTACAAATGGACAGTGCACTATTCTGAAGTTGTAATTTGAAGAGGGGAAGAATCAGTTGTCCCAAAATCAAGGAGAGTGTAATAACGTACAATTACAGTTTCAAAAACCATGTATTTGGTGGCATGTAGATCAAATAATTAACACGCACGCACGCACGCACGCACGCACGCACACACGCACACACACACCAGAAGGAGTCTGCCATTTCATGAAGGCAATTAGTGGAAGCTTTGACAACGTAAATAGGATTACCAAGAGGTCAAAGAAACGTCAGTTTATGATTGAGGAACTACTTGATTTCAATGAATTTTGTATTTTGAATACGAATCAGAACATGAATCTGAAAACAAATCTGTACTTTAGCAGTACTTTGGCTGTGAATCTGTCCCGATCACATGTGTGTGTAGAGAGGAGTGGGATAATTTTTTTTACTCTGTCTGCCTGTCTGGCAGTCAAACAAAATTGAAAATTATTCCAAACAGGAAACTTAGTTTTTTAGGATGTCATAAAGGACACAAACAACAGGCAAGAATAACTTATGTAGCTAGCCTGGTGTTGGCTTAGTGGTTCGGGTGGTGGCTTGGGATCCTAGGGTCCTGAGTTCAAGCCCCATTGGCCGCTGAATTAATATACACCAGGAGGGTGACTCAGCCTGTCATCCTTCCGAAGTCTGCAAAATGAGTATCAGTGTACTGGTAAGGGGGACACTGCATCAGCGACATAGCCGCATCCCAACCAATGATGCAACCAGCAGCCACAGGCTGCACTCGATAGAGAGACTTATGTAACTTGTTAAATGAGGTGGTGTAATAGCCACTGAATCAATGGCTGTAAACTTCCAGAATTTTTTGTACAACCTTTAATATCATTATTTTATTTAAATTTTCTATTTTATTTCAATATCTATGACAGCAACATCAATGACATCGCGGGCACATCAATTCGGGTTTGTTCCATCATTACTGCATGGGAGATGCCTTGTCATGGCCTCTTCTAGAGGACGTAGCATGCAAGCCACTGCTGCATCAGAACCAGGCCAACCCTCGAGAATGGCAGAATCGAGTGTGGTCACGGAAGGAGGACGCCAGGATGACGACCAAGTCCCAAAAGGAAGAGCACCCGAGCAGGTGGAGCTCACGTATGTTCTGCGTCCACAGGTCCATACCCACAGCCTGTTTGCAAGGTCTTGGCACAACAACCACAGCGGTGCTCACTCTGCGCTCTGTACTTGACCTGGGTGTTCACAGGAACTGTTCAACGTTTGTGGACACGATGCAGGTAATTTTGTCGCTGATGCTGGTGCTCCGTGTGCCCTGGCTGAGTGAGCCTTGAGCCAAGCTCCAGAGGTTAGATGCATCTCAAGAGTGGATTTTGAAAGCAGATTTTAATTTTTGAATCGGAAAAATACTGTATAAATGTAATACTAACACTGTATAAATGTAATACTAAATACTGTATAAATGTAATACTAAATACTGTATAAATGTAATACTAAATACTGTATAAATGTAATACTAAATACTGTATAAATGTAATACTAAAAAAAATGAAACCCATCCATGAAAATTATCATGGGACCAATGGCCATACAAAGATCAATAACGTTGATGATGATTATGACGAGGAATTGAATAATATACTTAAACTCTGTGTGGGGTAAAGTGTTCTATGAACTTTCTAGTTTGTTGAAGTGATTCACTATGAGATGGAACAACGATGTAATATAAGCAACTTGCATTGATCAGATGCCCAAGCAACAGACACTGAGATTGACGGCTATTTGCATTGTTAAAAGGGTGAATGAGATGCATCAATTCTTTACAAATTTTTTTTATTAAAAAAACCATGTTTTTGTAGGCCTCCACCATCCCACCTTTCATCCGATTTCAATCATGAAAAGAAACATAATGAAATGATACAACAATAGAAAACATGTATTGCAAACCCAGATTAAGCTTCAACAGTTTTACTCTTCGAAGAAGAATCACTTTATGTGGGGAGGGAAAGAGAGGAGCTTAGATGCATCTAATGAAGACTTGGCACCAAGTAATCAGCGGATGACGTTCAAAGGCCAGTCCATATTATTCGGTGATTATACACTAACACTTCATCAAAAAGAATTTCAATTAAGATCCCAAAATTATAGTATTCATTGGAATACAAAATCATGATGATAAATGATAATAATAATAATAATAATAATAATAATAATAATAATAAAAATAATGTCGTTGGAATGCTGCCAATGAGGCAACCAAATAAATAACGCATGATACTGGGATCCCAGGTTTAAATCCCATTTCAACGGTTGGTTTGTCTATTCAAACATCCTTGTAAATTCATGTAAAGGCACAGCAATGTTTCCTAATGTCGTCTTACTGACCGAATACCGATACACATGGAAAACAAAATAATCAGAAAAATTAGTGGGCATGGAGTCCCAAAGTGACTTTAATTGCATGAACCCCTTGCACCCCCCCCCCACCACCCACCCTCCCCAAGTTTCTCACCCTCACAAAAGTTTTTTTTTTAAGCACAACAGGAGGCAGTGAATCAAGACAAAATGGGGGAAAAGACAAAAGGTTGGGATACAAACAAACAGATGCACCGGAGCACAAGGAGAGGAACTGCAGAAGGGTGAGAATGGGACCTCAAGCAGATGTAACAAATCTCAGTAGTGAAAATTAGACCATGAGGTGGTGGTGGGCAGAAAACTTAAAATCCTTTCAAAAAGAACTTGAGATAACAGACTCAGAAAGACAGTTCTCCACGGGTGAGAGAATAAAGGGATGAATAAATGGGGAGTGTAACAAGAAAAGGGTTTCTGGCAGAATGTGTGCAACGCAGAGAAGGGATATGGGCAAACAGGTGAGAGGGCAAGAGGAGTGGGACCAAATTTGAGAAACCAACCTGTTCGGCAACAAATTGGGAGTCAAAGTTCCCAAAATGATTTTTTTGGAAAAAAAAAAAATATTTGCAAGAGCACAAGAGCGAGGCTCATAGAAGAGCAAGGTTGAACTGACAGTGGAGGTAACAAGACAACAATTGGGCACAACCAGAAAGGGAATAAATGAGCTGGAAAGGAAGAGAGGGAGAAAGGAAGGAAACGCTGAAACCAGCAATTAACGGAGTAAGGTTAAAGGAAGGGTAATAAAGATCATGGGTCAGGATTGGGAATGACACTAGGTGGCGGTGCACTGACCGCTTGAAGCCCTGGAGGGAAGAATGGGTAAGAATGGCATCTAGAAGCTGGTTCCATAAATGGGAGAATCAAGGAACAAAGTAGTTGAAGTAGGCCGTCAGCCTGGATTTTGGAGATTTAACCAAGAGGGAGTTACTGGACAAATGCGTGCATCGTGGATTTGCTGGGGAGGGTCGACAGACAGAGAAAAATCTAAGGTGGTATAGAGAGGTGGTAAAAAGCAAAGAAGCGGTAAAAAAAACAGAGACCCCAACCTGTCTGTGATGCAAGAGCAACAGACCTTGTGATTTGGCTTCATCACGGGAGATTACAAGAATGTACTTGAGAGATTTTGAATCCACAGAATACAGGAGAGACGTGATGTTTTACTACTGATGAGAAAGATGTGATCGCACACCAGAGTATCTATTCCAAAGAGTGTAAATATTGTGCAGCTTTCGAAGCAGTGATCGGAGTGCATCATTTCTACTTCGTCAGGGGTTGTGGGCTCCGTGCAAACCGAATGATTTGGACACATGACACAACACCAACCCATAGGGGAGGGCAGTACTCCATTGAGCAATGGACAAAGGCCTTGTTGAGTACGAGTTGCTCTGATTTTCCAAGGAAAGACTTGGATTGACGGTGGATGTCCACTCCACAGCTGGCTTCAGAGACCGGCTTTGCTATGTGATAAGCACTGGAGACTTCAAAGCTGATGGTGAGGCCGAGAAATTGAGACTAAACCTCTTCCAGTGGCTGACCGTGCTAATTACATTCAAAACTAGAAAGGCGCTCGGTAGAGCGCATACCTCTGCCACGTAATGCCTGATATGCGAGAACATATCGTGCCCAATACTTTTTGAAATATGCTCAATATCGTTTTTGGCCCAATCTCTCAATGGTGAAGAATCACTTTAAAAATTAAACAATTCTCGTATCCAGATCCAGATTCAGATCTTCACCAAAATCGAATCAATTTGTCGTAGTGAAGAATCACTTTAAAAAATTTTGGTATCATTTTTGGCCCCATCTCTCAATGGTGAAGAATCACTTTTAAGATTCTAGTAACAGGATCCGGATCCGTGTCTTTACCAAAATAAATCAGTTCGCGTCCTCATCACACACCGAACCTGTCCACCAAATTTCATCCGATCCGTCCACAACTTTTTGAGATGTCCTGTACACAGACAGACAGACAGAGAGGGGTGAAAACCTAACCTCCTTCACCTTCGGTGGTGGAGGTTATAACAAATTAACAAAAGACAAAGTATGAGTGTCACTTGGATTTTATGCACGAGGCCCTCATTTTTGGATATAATATACATGTGTGTAAACAAGTACAGTGTTATGGAGATTCCTATCTATCAGCATATTCCCAACTAGTATTCAATAAAATATATTTTCACCAACAAAGTACAAATATGTGACCATTTTAGTCCAATGTTTGAGCTGAAATTAACTTCCACAGCATTAAGCTGTGATACCCGTGGTCAGAAGGAAGCAACCGTTGAACCTTGCAGCACAATATGGCTCACTTATCCTTATCCATACCTATAACCAGCTTCCTATTGTTAGAATCAATCAATACCATACCAATTACCTCTACTTACAATGAAGGAGCTTTGAATTACAAATATGTTCTGTGGTCCAGTCCAGCAGACTTGGAGAAAAGTAAACAACAATCGGAGCAAAAACACACAAACACACATTTGACCATCGTCTAAACTCGAGTGAAGTCGATGGTGTGTCATCACAAATCCCCAAGCTTCCCATCGAAAGCAAAGTTGAAAGATGGCAAAAGGTTTCACCAGGAGTGACCCAATATCAAATTTGGAGTTAAAAATCTTTTTTTTTCCTGTTTTGACCCCTGTGACATAAAATCCCCACCTCCCCCCACCCCCCACTGCATGAACCAAGGAGCAAACCCCAAAAAACTTGTTACATATTTCATGCGTCTCCCAATGATGATCGCATGTACAAAGTTTCATGAAGAAATGTTTCTTTTTTTCATTATGACGGACAGACAGACGGACACAGCCAGAGACAGACAGACAGACAGCGACAAACAGCCAGCGACAGACAGCCAGAAACAGACAGACAAAGAGACAGACAGACAAAGAGACAGACAGACAAAGAGACAGACAGACAAAGAGACAGACAGACAAAGAGACAGACAGACACCCAATTACAATATCCTCCCGTTTTTTTCCAAAAAGTGTGGGGATAATCCTACTATCTTAAATATAGCAATTGTATGTATGTATGTATGTATGTATGTATGTACATCTGAAAATCAGAAAAAAAAACAGAGCTGGCACAATCTCCATGAAATTTTGCAAATGTGTTGGGAGGAGTCAGGGTAACCTCCCCCCTCCCCCAATGGAGATGTGAATGGATAACAACCTCGCAAGTACTTGAAACAAATGTCAGGGAACAACACAAACCAACTAATCTCAAATGGAAATTGTTCATTAGGACTCAGTATTCAATAATAGATCACACCCTAGAGCAGGGGTCGGGAACGTGTGGCTCGCGAGCCAGGTATGGCTCTTTTGATGATTGCATCTGGCTCGCAGATAAAATTGGAGTTTGAAACTTGGAAAGCCCAATATTTCTCGCAGAAGCTTTACCTATAGTTTGAATGGTGTCGTGCTTCATTCACGTGCAGGGCTGAACTTGGCAGAGGAAGAGAAGAAAAAACACCTCCGAATTGTCTGAAGCGGTTTTTGTTTCGTCCAGTCATGCGGCCGACGCGAGTAGTGATTTCGGTTCCTCCAATGACGTGCCGTCGCCGAGAAGCATCACGGAATTCATGTCGACCAATCACGCGCCACCGCTGAGGCGACTCGTGATTTCGGTTCCTCCAATGACGTGCCGCCGCCGAGACGCGTCACGGAATTCATCTCGACCAATCACGCGCCACCGCTGAGGCGACTCGTGATTTCGGTTCCTCCAATGACGTGCCGCCGCCGAGACGCGTCACGGAATTCATCTCGACCAATCACGCGCCACCGCTGAGGCGACAGCATCCCAGAGTCAGCCGGCCGCGCCACACCTCTCGAGTATGTCAGCCCGTGCGCAGGCCAGCCAGACTCACTTGGGTCAACATCTCCCTCTCTATCATTTGCTCAAAGCTAACCCTTCGACGAAGAAGATAGCGAAAAGAAAAAAAGATGAGGAGTATCGTACATTTCAGGACGAATGGGCCGAAGAATTCGCCTTTGTGGAGAGAGCAGGTTCTGTGGTGTGTCTAATTTGCAATGACAAAATTGCATCGATGAAACGGTCGAATATAAAGTGGCACTTCGACATGCGCCATGCTACCTTTGCATCAAAATACCCTGTGGGAGACAGCAGAAAGAAAGCGTGCCAAGAGCTACTGAGCAGGGTGCAAGCCAGCCAGCAGCAACTCCGCGTATGGACCCGGCAAGGTGACTATAATTCCGCCAGCTTTGCTGGATCTTTAGCAATAGTGAGGAACGGAAAACCATTCACAGATGGCGAGTATGCAAAAACGTTCATGCTGGATGTCGCCAATGAACTTTTTGATGATCTTCCGAACAAAGACAAGATAATCAAACGGATACAAAACATGCCTCTGTCGGCAAGAACTGTTCATGATCGTACCATCATGATGGCAAACCAAGTAGAGGAAACGCAAGTGAAGGACATAAATACAGCGCCGTTCTTTTCCCTGGCTTTGGATGAGTCAACGGACGGAAGCCATTTGTCGCAGTTCAGTGTGATTGCAAGATATGCTGCTGGTGATAACACTGCGCGAAGAAAGTCTTGCTGTTCTGCCAATAAAAGGGTCCACAAGAGGTGAGTATTTATTCAAGTCTTTCATGGAGTTCGCTCAAGAAAAAAATCTACGAATGGATAAACTTATCTCGGTGTGTACTGATGGTGCTCCGTGTATGGTGGGGAAAAACAAAGGATTTGTGGCGCTTCTCCGTGAACATGAAAATAGACCCATCCTAAGTTTCCATTGCATTCTACACCAGGAGGCACTTTGTGCTCAGATGTGTGATGGGCAGCTTGGCGAAGTGATGTCGCTGGTCATTCGTGTGATCAACTTTATTGTTGCCCGAGCCTTAAATGCTCGCCAGTTTAAAACACTGCTGGATGAAGTTGGAAATAACTATCACGGTCTGCTTTTGCACAGCAATGTGCATTGGTTGTCAAGAGGGAAGGTGCTTAGCCGTTTTGCGGCTTGCCTGAACGAAATCTGGACTTTCCTTGAAATGAAAGGGATTGAGCATCCTGAGCTAGCCGAAACTGAGTGGCTCCTCAAGTTTTACTATCTCGTGGATATGACTGAACATCTGAACGAGCTCAACGTGAAAATGCAAGGCATTGGAAATACAGTGTTATCCCTTCAACAAGCCGTGTTTGCTTTTGAAAACAAGCTGGAGCTCTTTATCATGGATCTTGAAACAGGTTGTTTACAAATTTTGAAAAACTGAGACAATTTAAAGATGCATGCACAGCAAGTGAGCCCACTCAAAACTTTGATCTCCACCAGTTAGCTGGCTTCACATCCAGTCTCCTACAGTCATTCAAAGCACGCTTTGGAGAATTTTGTGAGCACACTCGTCTTTTTAAGTTCATCACCCATCCAAACGAGTGTTCACTGAACACAGCCGACCTGAGTTACATTCCTGGTGTCTCCGTCAAAGATTTTGAAGCAGAAGTGGCTGACCTGAAGGCCTCAGACATGTGGGTGAATAAGTTCAAATCACTGAATGAAGATTTGGAAAGAATCGCACGACAGAAAGCGGAGTTGGCGAGCAAGCACATGTGGACAGAAATGAAAAAACTTCAACCCGAAGACGAGCTGATTATCAAAACTTGGAACGCGCTTTCTGTCACATACCACACACTGCAGCGTGTGAGTATTGCTGTATTGACCTTGTTTGGATCTACGTATGCATGTGAGCAGTCATTCTCACATCTTAAAAACATCAAGTCCAACCTACGATCACGTCTAACGGATGAAAGCCTCAACGCTTGCATGAAGCTTAACCTCACCAAGTACCAACCAGACTACAAAGCCATCAGCAAATCCATGCAGCACCAGAAGTCCCATTAATGGTGAGTATTATAACAACATTATTTAAAAGAATAAATTCAGAGGCTTATTATACTCACATTTAGTTGAATTCAGTCTTAAAATATATTATATGGCTCTCACTGAAATAGATTTCCAAATATTTTGCTTTAATGGCTCTCTGAGTCAAAAACGTTCCCGACCCCTGCCCTAGAGTATCCATTCCAAGGGACGCAAGCATTATGCAGCTTTCCAAGTCATGATCAGAATAGACCGTTTCTACTTCCTGGGGGGGGGGGGGGGGCATTCTTTCCTGTCGTAATTCTCTGAAGACTGTAGTAGGACCTGCTACCAACTATAGTATATGAGAGTAGTACTCTCGTATACTATCGTTCCAACTGTAGCATTTTTGCCTGGGGGGCTCTGTGAAAACCGAACGGTTTGCACGCGCGACACACAAATGCACAACGGCATGTCGGTGTGATGAAGTGATGAGGGTTGATGCCACCAGCAGAATAGTTTGAGGTAGACACACCAAAAGCTGGTGGAGTAAAGGGGAACGAGCAGACGAGGGACAAAGAGAGGCAAATAATGCACGGACATGTCATTATAAACCATTTGCACTACTTCTTCACACATAAAATAGAAGGATGCATCAAGGAAGGGCATCGTATTTATTTCAATATCTGCCTTAATACTTATTCCTGCCTGACAGTGTTGACGAAGCCTGGTGTTGGCATCGTGGATAGAGTGGATAGGGTGGCTGGCTTGTGATCTTAGGATCCTGAGTTCGAGCCCCGTTGGCTGTTGAATTAACACCAGGTGGGGTTTACTCAGCCGGCCACCCTTCCGAGGTCGGTGAAATGAGTACCAGTGTACTGGTAAAGGGGCACAGCATCGGCAGCATAGTCGCACCCCAACAAAATGATGGTTATCCGGTAGCCAAGCTGCCACACGCAAGAAGAAGACTGTTGACTGCTCACGTATTGTCGAGCCTGTTATTCTAAATCTTTTTCTTGTACTTCCTGTTGCAGTGTCAACCCCTTCAAGAAAGTAATGTTTCTTTCTATTCATTTCGATTGTTTTTCACTCATCGACAATTAGCGACTTTCGAAATTATGTATGAATGCTAAATGAGGCCTTTCACGTATTCATTGTGTGTGTGTGTGTGTGTGTGTGTGTGTCTGAAGTGTGTGTGTGTGTGTGTGTGTGTGTGTGTGTGTGTGTGTGTGTGTGTTTTTTCACCGACTCGGATCTGTTTGCCGGGCATTATTAACCTGCCATTACTCATGTGAAATTTGAGACTCAAATCGTCTTTTAAGCAAAATTTTCAGCAATTACAGTTTTAGACAAAAGAGTGGCAATATAAAAACAGGGACTGGCAGAAGTATAGGAAATACGACAAATATCTGTGGATGAGAGGAGTCAACTTGTACTAACCCCAAATGTTACGAACCTAACGTTGGCCGTGGCGATAACACATGCACGCGCGCGCACACGCACACACACACGATACTGCTTCTTTTGGCAATAGATGCAAAAATCTCGTATAATTTCTCTTCTGGCCCCAGAACCGAACAACAATGATATTTACAAGTCTGGAGATGGCGATGGTTCACGAGCAATGTACACGGTTCGCCTTTTCTATTTTTTGACCTTCGAGGGGACGCCACGGGCAAACTGGTGGGAATCGGGAAAAACGTAAATGATGAAAGTTGTAGTACTCGAAGGAAACTACTTGCATACCAACTTTCATTCGAAACACTTGAAAACCCTAGGAGCTCGATGCCCAATTTATTGATTTTTTGGACATTTTTTAAGTTCGTGACCTTGTGACCTTCACCTTGGGACGAAAATGAAAAATCGAGCTCCGTGGGGCTATGCAGGTGCCATTGGGCTAACCAAATACTGAAACCCCTGCTAGATTCGACAAACCCCCTCGGAGAAGATGTAACTTGAAACCGGCTACCCCCCTAAAAACACGTTTTTTGGGCGTGGCTCTGCCCATAATGGGCGCACCAAGCCCATTCTCTGGAAAACACAACAACATCATGATATAAACCTCCCACCGAAATTTTATCAGGATCGGATCAAAACCCATGGAGCTATGCTCGGGACAGACAGACAAACAGACAGACAGACAGACAGACAGACACACACACACACACACACCCATAACGAATATAGTGGAATATATACAGACACACACCCATAACGAATATAGTGGAATATATACAGACACACACCGATAACGAATATACAGTCAAAGCTCGTTACTATGCCACCTCGCTTCTATGCCACTCTCGCTATTATACCACTTTTGCTCGGTCCCGACAAAATTCAATACAAAATAAATTTACTATGCCACCCCCTACTCTCACTACCATGCCACTACTGTGTGACTGTTAAAAGGCACGAGTCGTGAAAAAGTCTGGATTGCGCAGTGCTCGATTATCACACTCACGTCCAAAGGCGAAGCGACGAACTACAGTCCAGCTGCGCTCAACATAACTCAATACGTACGCGCATAGTCAGACTGTGTCAAAACACGCGATTCTTCTCCCCGATGCCGGCCACAACAAGCCAATCACAACACGCACAACGAGACACAAAAAAGCGCGAGCACACACACAGACACGCAGGCACATGTACAACAGTGACATCATTTTTTTTCAAATTCAGCCCATAATGTCAGCTCAGAAACGCAAGCGAACCGACTTTACGCTGAAGGAGAAGAAGGAGATCATCGATGCCGCGAAGAAGGAGCCGAATCAGTCCAAGTTGGCCAGGGAGATTAGCAAGAAATGGGGCGTCGAAGTTAAGAGAACCACCGTGAAGGGCATTCTCAGCAAGAAGGATGCAATCGAGGCTGCAATCAAAGCTGGATTTCCATCGAAGCGTATGAAGTTGACGCAGGCTCACGACCCGAAGCTTGATGAGGGAGTGCTCATGTGGCTGAAGCAATCAAGAGGACAGAATGTGCCTGTCAGCGGCGATCTGATCAAGGAGAAGGCGATGAAACTGGCCGAGCTGATGCACATCCCAGACTTCATGGCGAGCGACGGTTGGTTGGGCAATTTCAAGAAGCGCCACGGCATCACGTTCAAGCTGGAGCGGTGGATTCGCAATCCCTTCTTGAGTGGCAACAACAGGTTCTCTGGCCCTTACTCGGGCAGTTCTCCGCAGACGACGTCTTCAACCTGGACGAGACTGGACTCTTCTGGCAGCTGCTTCCGAATAAGACCATGGCTTTCAGGGGAGAGCGGTGTACTGGAGGAAAGAAAAGCAAGCAAAGGATCACTCTTCTGGTTGGGGCAAACATGAGCGGCAGCGAGAAGTTCCCTCTTCTGGTGATTGGCAATTCCAAGAAACCCCGTGCCTTCAAGAACAAAGAGATCCCGGTCAAGTACAAGGCGAACTCGAAGGCGTGGATGACGGCGGAGCTTTTCGATGAGATGTTGCGTGCGTGGGACGGACGACTCGGCCAGCAGGGACGCAGAGTGCTGGTCTGTCTCGATAACTTCTCTGGCCACCCTCCCGAGCTCGAGCTGAACAACATCCAACTGGTCTTCTTCCCACCCAACACGACAGCCACCCGCAACCAATGGATCAGGAAATCATAGAGAACCCCAAGCGCCACTACAAGAAGCTCCTGCTATGCCGCCGGCTTGAGGCCATGAGACGAGGGAAAGGAGTTCAAGTTCACGTTGCTCGACGTTCTACACGTCGCCCGGCGTGCTTGGGAGCAGGTCGGCAAGTCGACGATCAGGAACTGTTTCGCGAAGGCCAAGTTCATCAAAGAGGAGATCCAAACTGAGCCACAGAATGCGGAGCTGCCCGACATCTGGGAAGCTCTGCCTGCCGAGGAAAAGATGCACGAGAACGAGGAGATCGAGCTGTCTGACTTTCTCGAAGCCGACGAGCGCCTCGCGACTGGCGGGTATTTCACGCTGGAGGAGATTGCGGAGGAGATTCTGTGCAGTGAGGAGCCGGTGGAAAGCGAAGATGACGAGGTAACTGTCGAGGAGGAAATCGTTCCGTTCGAGGAAGCCCAGCGTGCTTGTAGCACCGTCCGGAAGTTCATGCAGCAGAGAAGCGGGAAGCCCGGTGTGATGCAAGCATGCGATCGGCTAGACAACGAGATGCACGAGATCCGCCGAAAGAAGATGCGCCAGCCGACGATTCTTGAAAGCTTTGTGTGTCGTGAATTTCTCGCCATGCCATATGTTAGTGTGTGAACTCTGTTAGTGTGTGTATGTTCTCCGTTCGCTGAGCTTATACAACAGTCGTGCCTTTTACTTCCTGGAATAAATTTTGTCTAAAGATTAACTACAGATGGGTAACTTGAGAAAATAAGGCCGTTTTTACAAAATCTCGTTACTATGCCACTCTCGCTACTATGCCACTTTTGCTCGGTCCCGACGGGTGGCATAGTAACGAGCTTTGACTGTAGTGGAATATATACAAACACACACCCATATCATAAAAATGACGCCCGTGTCTGAAGGAAGCGGTTCAGTCTGGAATTTTTAATATGAAATCGGCAAAGCCGATTTACTCTTTAGTAAATGGAATTACTTTTTAGAACCCTTTACCCTTTCAAACCCATTAGAACTACCCTTGAGAATCCTTCACACTTTAGAACCTTCTAGAATTAAACATGGTAGTTTAGAAAGTTTCTTCTTCATCATTTTTGACAGACAGATGGATGAACCCATGGAAGGCAGGATATACCCAAATACTGAAGCGGCTTCACCTCTTAGAAATCATCTCACTCCTCTGTGCACGTGCAATCGGGATGAATTCAGATCCAAAGTACTGCTGAATTACAAGTTCGTTTTCCGATTCATGTTCCAATTCGTGCTCAAACTAAAACATTCAAATGAAATCAAGTTGTTCCTCGATCATCAACTGACGCTTGTGGACAGACAGACAGTAAAGTGAACCGAATGCTTAACCCCGTTTTTGGCTTTACTTGTGCAAGGTAATTGCAGTATATTTCTTCGGTGCATCTCTTATGCTCTGAACCCCTTCTCCCACCCCCACCACCCACTGCCCATTACCAAAGAACAGATCTAGCCATAACTAGCCACCGTGGTTGCCAATGAAGAGGAAAATGTTTCCTGATGAACCCGTCAGCTTCAAAGTTATGATGGCATGATCAAATAAGTTGCAAGAAAAGATGGAAACTTCTGAAATCAGCTCTATGCGGCTTTCCAATATGACCAGAGCCACGTGATGTTGCGACTGTAGGTTCAAACGTTTTAATACGCTAACTGTTTCACAACCTTATTTCCATACATGTAATATGTAAAATCAGGTCCATTTTAAAGGTTTTAAAACAGTTGTGCTGTTTGGTTATCTATTTTTAATATGTCTGCAACAAGTTTTCGTCGTTTGTTTGTTTCTTTACTACAAAGTCAAGGCTCATGGAAGACCAAGAACATCGAACTGATCAAGAAGCAAACAAAACAAAAGGAAGAGCACAAAGAGAGGGAGAAACGCCAACAGCAGCACCGAGGGACAAAATAGATGGAGACGGACAAACAAGGGCTGCAGGTAAGAATGAGGGAGGGGGAGGATGCAGAGAGTGGACAACATGGATATGGAAGCAAACTCTCAGCAAAAATTAGGTGTGCAGGGGGTGCTTTAACAGGGTTAAAAGAGATCATGGTTTTGCATTTAGGATGACCTGAGATGGTGGTGAACAGCTCTCTTGAAAGAATGAGATTAAATGAAAGAATGAGATGTCTTGAAAGAAAGAAGGAAAGAATGAGATTAAAGAGAATGTGGAAATTGGTTCCACAGGTGGGGCAGAAGAGGAATGAATGGATATGAGCAGTGGTTCTGGATTTTGTGAGTTTCACCAGAAGGAAGTTGATGGTGAAACACGTACACCCTACACTCTGCAGAAACATGGCAGAAGAGGGGACAAGGCATGGAAAGAGAAGAGGGTACAAGACCAGAAAGGAGGAAATACTAGACAGAGACCGACTTGCAAAATACTTTTGAGAAATAGAAAACACTACAGCAATTATTAGTTCACAAGTGTTTTGCATTTCTTTTTAAGAAAATAACATCTCATTAATTTGATTATTGTCACGCCAAATGTGTAAATTTAGAAATGATTGCGAACTTTCCATCGTACTATAACTGGCAGCCATTATTATGCATCACGCGTGGTATATTAACCACCTCAACATCAGGAGGCTATCTTCCCTCTCTTACACTTCTGAGAAAGTTCATCACACGTATGACCGAGAAGCTTCAAGTGATGAGCTTTACAGATGATATAAAAACAACCATTTCACCCAACAACACATACTTACAGTGCCAACAGAAAATGTACACCCCCATTCAAACTTTTCACCTTTTGTTGCCTTACAGCCTGGAATGAAATTGCATTGAATCAGACTTTTCCCACATTTATTTACACATTGTAACCCACAACCTCCGAGTGAAAAAAAATTATACAAATTTCAGAAAATTAATTAAGAATACAAAACTATAATATCTTGGTTGGATAAGTGTCCATCCCCCTGAGTTAATACTTGGTGGAAACACCTTTGACACCAATTACAGCTGTAAGTCTGTTAGGATAGGTATCCACCAACTTTGCACACCTTGATTGGGCAATATTTGCCCATTATTCTGTACAAAACTGTTCAAGCTCAGTCAAGTTGTGTGGGGAGCGTTGATGGACAGAAATCTTCAAGTCATGCCACAGATTTTCGATTGGATTTAGGTCGGGGCTCTGACTGGGCTACTCATGGACATTTATCTTTTTATTCCTGAGCCACTCCAGTGTAGCTTTGGCTGTGTGCTTTGGGTGAACAAAGCTGCGTTCTTTGGCTTTGTTGTCATGCTGAAAGGTGAACTTCCGTCCCAAATCCAGCTTTCTTGCATAGGGCAGTAGGTTAACCTATTTTGCTTCATCCATTTTCCCTTCAGTCCTGACAAGTGCTCCAGTCCCTGCTGATGAGAAACATCTCCATAACATGATGCCACCACCACCATGCTTCACAGTAAGGATGGTGTTCTTTGTGTGATGTGCTGTGTCGGGTTTGCACCAAACGTAACATTTTGCATTTAGGCCATTAAGTTCCATCCTGGTTTTGTAAGACCACAAAATTATTTGTCATGTGACTTCAGAATCTCCAGAACGGGTTTTTTTGCATACCTTAAAAGGGACTCAAGGTGGGCATTTTTGAGTAATGGCTTCTTCCTTGCCACCCTACCGTACAGGCCAGACTTGTGGAGTGTTTGGGATATTGTTGTCACTTGCACACAGTGACCAGCTTTGCCATGAAGGTATGGAGCTCTTTCAAAGTTGCCATTGGCCTCTTGGTGGCCTCTCTGATCAGTCTCGTCCTTGATTTGTAATCCCGTTTTGAGGGACGGTCTGATCTCAGCAGGGTCTTGGTGGTACCATACGCCTTCCACTTCTTAATGATGTCTTGACTGTGCTCCAAGGCATATTTGGCCTTTGAAATATTTTTATACCCATCCCATGACCTGTGCCTTTCCACTTTATCCTGGAGGTCTTTTGAAAGCTCCTTGGTTCTCATGGTTGAGTCTTTGCTGTGAAATGCACTACCCAGGAGAGGAACCCTACAGGAACAGCTGATTTTATTCTGAAATAATCAGAATCACTACAATTTAACACAGGTGGAGACCAATTAACGTGTGATTTTGAAGGTGATTGGTTACACCAGAGATGATTTACAATGGCTATTCTAAGGTGGGTGGACACTTATCCAACCAAGATATTCTAGTTTTGTATTTTTAATTAATTTCCTGAAATTTGTAGAATTTGCTTTTCACTTGGAAGTTGTGGGTTACGATGTGTAAATAAAAGTAGAAAAAGTCTGATTTAATGAACTTTAATTCCAGGATACAAGGCAACAAAAGGTGAAAATTTTGAAAGGAGATGTACACTTCATATAGGCACTGTAAGAACCTGCAGACGCAAACATGGTTAGCTTACTACTCCACTCAAAACTGCGGTTGGGAGCTGCAGTAATATATCCTTAAAACATGACAAACTAGAATGGCACTCGGCAGAGCAGACACCTCCATCAGGCTGAACAGTTTACGTTTTCTATACCAATGATAAGCCGGATCTGGATCTGGACCTTAATAAAATTCTAATCAGCTTGTTCTCGTCACCTACCCAACTCATCCACCTAGTTATGATATAATCTGCCCACAACTTTTTGAGATATCGTGCTACATATCATTTTTGGCCCAATCTCTCAATGGTGAAAAATAACTTTAAAAAATTATAGTTTCCAGAACTGGATCCAGATCTTCACCAAAATCAAATCAATATGTCCTTGTCACACACATCCACAAAGTTTTGTTTGAATCCGCCCATACCATTTTGAGATATCCTACTCACAGATATAAAAACACGAGTGAAAACATCACCTGCGTCCACCTTTGGTGGCAGAGGTAATAACACGTCCTTTCTTTGATAGCTTACTGTGAAGTTATCATAAGTGCACGCAGGTCATCAGAAAAAGGGTTAACAAAGCATCAAAGAGATGAGCATACATTTGATACAAATTAAAATACAGAAACAGCAGCCTGATGGAACAACAAATAATTACTTTGCACTTTCGCTCAAATTGAATAAGGTGTCTTTGTCCACCCGTACCACAAATAGGGTGAAATGCCGACGTAAAAGTGCCAAGGACAATTACAGCTGTCTACCATCAGTGTTTGCAAATGCAGTATCACTGCAGTGATACATGGTTTCACAGCAACAAGACATCACCTTACCTTATCGAGTTTCCTGGAAAAGGTTGGTCATGTTTGCACCCAGCCAATGATTCTGTCCCTTTACTCCTCCAACACCTTTTAGAGCAAACATTTTTGAAAGTGATTGTGGAAGGCAGGCCAAATCTGCTACAGGATAACCAACTCCGAATAAAATGATAATTGAGCTGTAGGATAGTGCGGGAAAAAATTCCATTGAATGAGAACAGAGATTCAGCCTTGTCATGCTATACTCCTCATGGTCCAGCAAACAGTAGCTTGCCACCATCCACTTTTAACATAGTAAGAAGTACACTGGTATTCTTGGTTGGGGGAAACCCCCGACTTTGAACACATTTCAGGAAAAAATACAAAGTAAAAGAATCAACATGTATATCGATTACACATATATATATATATATATATATATATATATATATATATATATATATATATATATATATATACAGTATATATATACAGTAAATATACAGTATATATACATATATATAGATATAGATATATATAGATATATATAGATATAGATATATACATAAACAAATCAAAGCATATTCCAGGCAAAACCAAACAGACAATGGGAAATACAAAATGCATATATCCAATATCCATACAAGGCAATGGCTGTCCTTGTTGCTTCGGTTTTCAAGCTATCGCTCATTGGAAGGGATGGCACAAATTAAGCGAGCTACCTTTCTTGCAGCACTCATCCTCATCCTCATCATAATGGCAATACAATCATGGGGATGGCATGTTCACATCCTTTTTGACGAATCACAAGATTGATGCAGAAGGCACACACAGACGTCATCGCACATTGCCGCTCACCTCCTCGTCACAATATCACCCAGCACAGTTTTGGTCCAAAATTTTGCCCACCCCTCCCCCATGTCTTTGTCTAACAGGCCTGACCCCGACCCTAGGCCGCTATGGAGCTGAGTGGTCGCCAGGCACATATGCTGTACGCACACAGACGTGACGACGTCTGCCTCTCCCCTCCCTCCTCCATCCCTATCTTCCCACGCACAGCGCACCTACTAGCCAGTCACAGCTGCTTCATTTGCCCTCCCTCCATTTTCTTATTCACCCTCTCCCCCACAACGCACTTCTTACATTCTCTCTTTCCCCTCCTCTCCTTTCATGCTCGTCCCACCCTCTCCCCCGTAGTTATCCCCTCCTCTCTATCTCCCTCCCAAATCTCTGGCTCGTTTCTCCATCCCTCTCCCAAACAGATCTGGCTCCATTTTCCCAAACCTATTCGACAACTGCGTTTGTCTCCTCCCTCAGCCGCACTATCATACCATTTTAACCAGGATCGAATTGAGCAATGTGGAAATGTACTGTTTCAATGACGTGTGTAAGCGACAGGGAAGGAGAAAGGTGGCGGTGAAGGGGAGATGAAGAAGCAGGAGGAGGATGAAGAAAAGGAGGACGAGGAGAACACCAGCATAGCAGCGTATACACAAAGACATGGCAGAGGAAGGGGAGGAGGAAAGGTGATGACAGCCATGTGACAAAATAGAGACGAAGAAGAAGAAAAATATAGATTCGTTGGCAAGAGAGAAAATAGAACCTGCAGACTTAACACTATCACTTTAAGTGACTCAAATTTATTAATATAAATTACTCAAAGCTGTCATCCTGCGGGTAGTGACAGAGTTGCAGTGAGGGTTGGTTGAGATTAAAGACGTGTAGTCAGTAGTATATGGCAGACAGAAACTGGAAAGTTTTATGTATATTAACATTATAGATTTGAGGAAGGCCTCGGTGTAGGCATCTGCACTCAAAAAGGTAACATTTTGTTTGTGAGTAAGGTAAGTCCCAAAGCAAAGCTCCACTTACTGACATCACACAGAAACCGGTCTGAACAATTATTGAGAAATGGGCCTGGCAAGTCTGTCAGAACACAATTCAAGGGGTGCTGCTTTGGCAGTGAGTGATATGACATCGACGTCAAACACTCAGCAAGCTTATGTCTCAAACGTCATCGGATGGATATCTTCCTTCAACACATTTGATCATGGCAGCCATACTGGCTGAGAGGGCTCGTGACTGCCAGACGACACAGAGTTGCGTCAATTTCTGTGACAGGCCTCAAAGAACAAGTGACACATTTTTGTACACATGCACTAAGGTTACATATAATATTACATTATTTTACATTTTTATTCCAGAATGGAACTGTGCAAGCTTGATGAATGTTGTGTGCATGTTTCACTGCTGGTATGACAAAACTGTTATAAATGGCATTTTTTAACTCAACTTCCCCAACCCCCCCCCCCGCCCCACCCCATATTTCCGCAGGGCGCTCAAGGTCCACCAGCAAACCCCTGCTGGTAAAACTACCAAAATCACGAATCACCTTCATTCTTTCATTCCTCTTTTTTTCCACCTTTGGAATAAACTCCCCCATTCTTTTCAATCCCATTCTTCCCTCCAGGCCTATCAAAACAGTTGTTCACCACCACTTCTTATCTTCCCCGATCCAAAACCATGATCTTTTGTACCCCGGTTAATTCCACCCCAAACCCACCTCCTTCAAATTGCCTGCTTTCCTTCCTGAAAGTCCCTGTAGTGTCCCCATCTTGTATTCCCCATGTTCCCCGCCCCATCCCTCTCCCTTGCACAGATCTCCTAAATGTCTCTGTTCCCCACTGTTTTGTCCTTCCCTCTCCCGCCCCTCTCGTCTCCTGCTCCCCTTGTGCGTTGTGCGTTAGCTCTCATACGAGCCTCGACAATGTACACACACACAAAAAAAAATTCCTGCAAAACTGTTTTTGCTGAAACCATTCTTCAAAAATCATGTTTTTATGTATTATTCCACTTTTCACATTGGTGTCAGACACGTTTATTACTATGTGACAGTCATCATTTGCTTTGGTCCAACCCAACCAGCAAAGTTTCCGTTGGATCAGCGTCGGGCTTGGGTTGGCATCGTCGTAGTTTGTCACGTATGTACATTGCCAACGGTGGCTTTTGGATGGAAAAAAAGATGGCTGTGCCAGGCTGGGAATGGAAACAAAGAGTTAAAAACTGGCTTTTCCTAACACTATACAATTACTTATCATAATAATCGAAATCGACACAATTACAATTTCTCACGACCTGCAATGCTTGGTCAGTAATGCCAGATCCTGTCTGATGTCACGTTTCCTTGATGACCATCAAGAGTCATCCATTAATTAGGTACACAAATGGTGGAGGAAAGGGGAGGGGGTCATTTTAAATCCTCTGTCTTGACATCTTGTATAAGCTGCAATACTCGTACAGAAATGCTAATATTCGCATCAATTCTCCATTATGCATGAGTTGCACTCCACAACCCATTGAGAGCACACGTCAAACAAGCAAAGTTGCATGAATTCACAAAACTAATAGTTTGAGAGAGTTAATGCAATAAAGATTTTCTGGACACAAAATGGGATATATCGATAAGCCAAGTCACACAAATTAACGGTATTTCTAATTGCGATGACATCGCACGTCATGGCCTAGCTTCTGTAGAGCAAATCAAATGACTGCGTCGATCGGAGGAAGACTTGTTCACTGGAACACAAAACTGACTTCACTTGTTACACAAACATAAAGGAAACTCAGTAAAAGTGATGCAGATTTTTATAAACCACTATGAACAAGGAAAGCAGGAAATTTGACACGATTCTACACCAAATTAAACTTCCCCTTTCCTTTCTAATTCTTGTAATCCAGATTTGCATGCGGCTGGCAGGATGACCTTGAGGTACGTACACTTGCCTCTAAGCTGTGGAGCCTGCGCTTGACACTCGACCCAGCTATAAACTGTCATCCCGGTGTTTCACAGGCAGGGTGATTGAATACGTGTGCTGTCCCTCGGATGAACGTTAAACTTGCCATCCCGCATTGTTATCCAATTCCCCAAAAACGTGGATTTATTCCATACATCCATTTGGCCCATACTATGTGCAGAGCATTGGTGCTGCCTAAGCAGTCTCCTTGGCTATTGGAACACAATCCTGAAAGGGTCGCCACTCCGACACAGGACACAAGCATGCTGGCACTTATTTTGCCGACCTCGGAAGGATGATAAGGCAGTCAACCCCACCTGGTATTAATTCAACAGAAAGGCGAGATTTGAACTCAGGATCCTAGGATCCCAAGCCCACCACCCTAACAATTAAGCCAACACCAGGCATGTGGATTTATTGTCTGCCAATATTCCCCTCTGCTGCTTGTTCATACAACATCATTAGAACTTGTATCAACAAAGAAAAATTAAGGAGCAGAGATTGTGAGGGTTTCTTATAAAAAATATTGTCAAAAGAAGCTGACACCTGGAGATTTTTCACAATCTACTATAGTAAATAGAGGTTGTGTGACTGTAGCTATGTCAGCAATATTCAATCATCAATTGGTCGCGGCATTGACCAATTGGGTGTGCCCGTTCTACCCTTCACTTGTTGATTGGTTGCGGCACTAACCAATTGGGTGCGCATGTTATTCCCTTCACCAGTCGATTGGTTTAGCATTGATTAATTGGGTGTGACTTTACCCAGCATCGTTATTCGTGTCTATTGTTATCACATCTACAACGGTCCATCCAGGTGGTGTGGCAAATCACACGCTTTCCTCGCCTTGTGTTTCCTCACCTCTCACAGCGGTGATTACAATATTGGTGATTATGGTGTGGCATCTTTATCACCCGCTTTCCTCACCTTGTTACTCATCCTGGTGATTACTACATTGGTTGCAGTGCTATCCTTGACAATTTTACATTTCTTTGACTCCCCAGACACTAAGGAAGGCATCCGTGTCCGGTGGGTCAAAACGGGTACTCCCAGCCAGTGGGCAGAGGTTCTCGCGAGTATGTAAAATTGTGGAAGTCAATGATACTTAGACAATGAAATGATGTCTGCTTTGAGCATCTGCCGTGCTAACAGAGACTTTCCAAATTTATTAGTGCACACAAGGCAATATATTGTTACAGTTGTGGGGGTAGATGGAGGAATTTCTTCGGAAAGTTAGGATTGAATAGAGTTGTTTGGCCCGTGGACGTGTCGGAGACATCTCGATGTAAATAATTAAGGAGGAAAACTGTGAGCTTAATTGTTACTTGTCACTACACAGGGAGTGGTGTGCTGTTAATTAGATCGGGATTAAGAATAATTTTCCCCAGTCTGCGATTGCCCCCTGTGACCTATTTCTACGTTTTTACATTTACAAGCCAACCGTGAAGGAGTTGCGTATTTATACCAACAGCAACCATAACCACAAGCAAGCCAGTTGTGCCGAGCAGGTGAGAGGCCCCGCCTTCCCGGGTTTCATGTGAGAAAGCCATGCCCCGGAGGTGAACGGTTGTTCAGCATGACATCGAGGAAAGATCGGGAGTGAACGCACGAGTTGGGAGTGAGAGACGCAAGCGGTCGAGAGAGAACATAGCTAGGAGTCGGCCTGTAAGAACAGGGCTTTACAACTGGCTTTCCTTTGAAGCGTGAAGAAGATGGCATAATTCTAGTGTTCGTGCTGAGGCGAAGTGGCTGATGTGGTAGAGTAAGACGCTGGCCATTGGCTCTTGGTTGGTTTATGAGAGACCGACCTTAAAGCCTAGTGTATATCACCGAAGCGATGGTGCCATTCTGCAAAGCCGCGGCGTCGGTGAGGACGATCGACACAAGAAGCTGCACGGCGGTCTCTGAGCCGTGGCGTTGAATATCGCCTCACGAATTGCCTGACGTATATTTCCCGCTCCGAGAGAGTGGCATGGCACCATTTTGGGCGCATCTACACATGTAGGATGAAGTGACTCGATTCCAAGTTCCACAAAGACCATCTCTCGACCAAGCCAAGTGCCAGAATAAAGGGAGAATTTGCTTTTCTTTTGTTTCCCCTTATCTGTATTTACGTCAGTGTGAAGAGACGCCTTGACTTTAGGTTTAATTTACTCCAGGTTATTATTATTATTATTACATTTTGAATTACCCTTGTAAATATTTCTTTTGACAATAAATCCCCACATATATTTTAAGTTGCGGTGTCCATGTATTTGTCGTGGGGATCGAGTATAACCCCTTGTGCTGTGCATTCATCTGTGTTCCATCGCTCCGCCAGTGCCGATTGCCCCTTCCGCGTGCGACAAAATCTTTGAGGATCAACATGTCTGCCTCCTCAGGAAAACCGCTCGACTAGCCGGGCTGGCTGGTGTTAACCGGCATCCACCACAATAGGGTACGGGGGATTAACTTAACCGCCAGACCCACGCCAACATTAACATAAACAGTTTTGCTTACCATATTTTAAGAATGTGCAATCATTATGGTTTTATCAAAGGGTGACCAGACTGGTTTGTAGCGACGAGAAATTATAGTAGCAAGTAAAGATAGTGGTAAGGATAGTAGTAGGCCAGCCAACATGGAATATTACACTTTTTGGGGCATTGTGTGTTAATAGCAGGCATCCATGCCAGATCAATGAGTCATGAGGATAAAGAAAAAGGTGTGGGTGGATGCCACCCTGGATTCTCAATCTTTAGGTCATTTTCAAGGTCATAAAGGTAAAAATGGCAAAAAAATGACAAAATGATCATTTTTTCCTGTATTTTGGCAGGATTAAAACATTTTTTGGTGCCAATATCTTTATGCATTCTTCTGTTTCATGTTTTCATACACAGACAACAAAAACATCATGTAAACTTTTGAATTTACATAAATGCACAACACAATGTCACGTAAAACTGCAGTTTCGAAATGCAGTAGTCCGAGTACCTATTATGGTAATCAAGTTTCCCACTGGCAGTGAACCAAGCAGAGAAATTGAAATGTTATGTCTTAGGTTACTGTCGATTAGTTCAACGACAATTTCAATGTGGCTAAATGTACTATGTGCATGTTTTATAGAAAATCTATTGCCCAGCTGGGATACAACATTCCTCCGCATCACAGCCACATGCAGAAGTGCACTTCAGTTCTTTTTTTTTTAAAGCAAGTGCACCGAGCTGTTTGGCATTTGGATTTGCACCCACAGGTCATCAGCTGAAGGCAGGCATCTGGAATTGGGGGCAGTCTTGTCCAGATAGGTACCAGGCAAGTCTTCTCCTTCATCCAGGCAGTGGTATCCCCAGGGGATGGTATCCTGATGCATTCTCGATCTGCTTGCAACCAGATCTTTGCCTGGTAATTGGCACGTTTACTGTGCAGATCCAAGGCATCTCTGGTCGGAGGCAACAAGTCAAGGCCCTTCTTGGCTTTACCAAACACATGGAATCTGGCTTGATCCACACTTGGCTGTGCAGGAACGCCATACAGATGACATACAAACTGCTCAACTTGGGCGAGTTCTCCATCGCGACCAATTCCACTGACTAGGAGTGGCTGACTCTGGAAAGTTTTCCAGCACGTCTTCGTCCCATTGCCACTGAAGGCTGAGGTTGTGTCACAACCTGTTAGTGCATGGAAACTCAGCAAGTTTTCCCCAACAGGTTGTGGCAGTTTGTCTGATACAGCATGTATTGGGTAGCACTTCCGCTTCTTTGATGTTCCAGTTTGAGCTGCTCTGGTTGGCATGAAGTGTAGGAGAAGCAGCAAAACATCTGTGTCACTGCACATGACCAGCAACCTTTCATATCCTTCACTGACTGCCTCACATGACTTTATATGTCCATAAAGCAATGTATCACAGTGGTGAGTGTATCATTGTCATCTGCTGGTGCTTGAAGTATGGGAAGCATCCCTGCTGTTGTTACAGGAGGGTCAGAGAAACTGATGGCTTCATCAAGTGCTCCCCAGGCAGGAACGGACTGATCATCTTCACCATCATGCATCCGTGACACAACCCAGGCCAAATCTTTGGCGTGGGCCTTCTCTCTTTCATCATCTTGAGCATTGCTGAACCATTCCATCTCAATCTTCTTCTGTCCACTGAAAGATGGTGAGGGTTTCTGCCCTGATGCCAAGGTAGCCTGGTCAAGCCTTTGAAACTCATGCAAAGCACCAGGCCTTATAGCTCTTGATCTTAAGAGGCCCTTTCCACGTGCAGTATCTTCTCTTTGTTCTGGAGGTGGACCTCTCTGCCAGACCATCATCTGCGTGCAGTGGAACGTATTCTTTCCATCAAGAGTTGCTTCAAGCACATCGATGTTGTCACAGGAACAGTGGATCATCCGCTTCTTGACAATGTTGTCTGGGACATAGACATAACCGTTCTTGGCAAACCTGTCCAGTATTTCATTAGCTATGTTTGTGTCAAACCTTCGAACAGTGTCAATGCCTATGGTGTGGTTGGCTGCTTGGAACAGGTCAACAAGAGCCTCAGAGGAGTAGCCTGGTGGAGAGCGAGCCCAAGACCAATGTGCTTTGGTGTCAACTTCCGTTTATGGGACACCCCATAAACAATGTCTTGGGCAATACTGCACACAGTCTGTTTGATGGTATTGTCTTCATCTCTTTCCTCATGAAGGTTATTTATGCCCCCGAAGAGCAAGCGAAGGAACATATGCAAGCTCTCTGGAATCACTTGATCAACATGCTCTTGATCAAGTCCATGCCATGTGCTCGAGTGACCTGGTGTGTCGAGCAGATCCTGCCTGACTCTGAGGGCAACGTGCACCGTCTCTTGAAAGATGTTGCCTTGTGTAAACTTGAGTGTTCCACCGTCTTCATCTTCAGTTGACTCCAATTCCGATGAGAAGATTCCATGCTCTATGGATTTGGTCAGTGTTCTGGAGATCAAGAAATCTGACTCGTCACCAGGGTACATCAGGAGTGATCCCCTGGATAGAGGTTTCACATAACTGGCCTTTGGTCCAACGAGCTCTTGAACCACTTCATTGAAAGTTGTTCTCCTGGACTGGTATTTTGGTGGTACACATTTACCCATTTCACTGCTCCTCCTCTCGTATCTGTCATATACGTCGCTCATGTCATACACGTGACCACGAGACAAACCTACACACAAGTCTCTGCATATCATCATCATGCACTCATCCTCCACTGGCTGTTGTGATTCTCTGGCTGATCCTGGTCTTGCAGAGTGTCTGTCAAAGGATACCACACAAGCAAGATGATAGCAACCTTCAGCTGCTATCAGGTCGCTGACTCCTGACAATCTTGAACTCATCACCGGGTGAAGTTTGGAACGCTCAATCAATTCTGCAGACTTCTCCAGAGTTTCCACCCTGTGAACTTTTCTTTTGCCCTCTTCTTGGCAAAACATGCATAGGGACCAATTCATTGATTTTGAGTGCTTCGTCGGGTGGGTACTGAAGTAGTGCTGGAGCATGGATCAAGACCATGATGGGATGCTAGCTGTGCTGATGACTGGCACTGTTTCTTTAGTCTGCTGAGCTTGCTTTCAGAGGTGAATGTGGAGTAGCAGGTTTTGTGCCGCCACCTGCGTTCCATTGCATGGAATTCTTCCTCTGAAAGCACCTCAAGTCTCTCAAGGATGTCTACATTGGTGGTGTCACCCAGTTTTCACCTCTGATCAGCGACTGTCCTTGTTCTGTTTTTTCTTTCTGTGGATGCCGTGTGGAGGTCACCTGAACTGCTCTGACAAAAAAAGGCATGAGAGCTTGTCTGTGTCTTTTGCTCTCTCTTTTACGCTTAATAATTGATACAGGGACAATGGCTGGCTACTATACCACTGCTTTCAAACTGTGGAAGTTTCTAGCGATCTGAAAATACAGTGTACACAGTGGTTATAACCATGTAACAACGATCAATAAGAACACCTAGCACACCACTATATACACTACATCTGGTACATATTTGGCAGGAAGACTGCCTATCTCTAACTGGAAATAAAATAACAACATGTTCATGGTGTGCAAGTTCTGGTAGTACTGAGAACAAAGTGACATTGGACATGGTAAAATACCCATAAGAATATAACAGAAAAAATGGCAATGTTTGCCTTTCATTGTCTTAAAACTCTATAAATTAAGGTATATTTTCAGTATAAGCATTCACAATGCAAATATGCACTTGCTACAATATACAAGCTTTGGTTTTAGTGATATGTTCAATAAAATTGGCACCGGTTTCATCAAAATAGGCAAAACCCCAAAATCGACCGGCAATGACCTTGGTGACCTTCAAAATGACCTTGAAATTGAAATTTGGCGATGGTATCCACCCACATTCTTTTTACCTTGCCACAGTGGAATGAACCAACATGGATGCCTGCTATTAACAAGCGATGCCGCAAAAAAAAATTCTAGGGGACTTTTCGATTTTTGGCTGGTCTACTATAGATAGTGGTAACAACAGCGATAAGGAAGGACACCTTGAAACAGTTTTGACTCCATGAAATGGTTTTCATGCCCCCCACCCCCACTTCATGGGTGAAAAATATTTCCAGCTTTTCAGTTCTGAAATGGACACTTGGCTCTCTTGCGCATATATTCAGTCAAACTGAGTGACAATCTCCAAATATTTACACGCATTACCATTTGTTAACAATGTTCAGATTCATGACCAGAACTCGACGAAGCAGATATGAATAGGAAAACTATCTCTCAATGGTGAAGAACCAGTTTTAAAATTCTCAGATCCAGATCCTCACAAAAATCGAATCAGTTCATCCTTGTCACACACCAAACTTGTCCACCAAGTTTCGTCGTGCTTTTTGTGATATCATGCTATGTATCATTTTTGGCCCGATCTCTCAATGGTGAAGAATCACTTGAGAAATTAAAAAAAATTCTCGTATGCGGAACCAGACCTTCACCAAAATCGAATCACTTCGTCCTTGTCACACACCCAACATGTCCACCTAGTTTCGTCTGAATCCTTTGATAACTTTTTCAGATATCCTGCTTGCAGAGAGACAGACAGACAAACAAAATGAAAACATAACCTCCATCCACCCTCGGCGGCGAATGTAATTAGTATCACAAATTCGTTACGCGTATTGTGCAAGTAAATGTCAAGCCAAGTAGGTGAAACATGTGAATGAACCACAGGGGTTTGTGAAACTTGGAATGAAGTTTGTTTGACTTCAGAAAGTTCATTCACTTCCTTAACTCCAACAAAAAAATTAAAATACATTGCATATTATAAACAATACAACCACTAAAAGATCAGCAAGATGTCGTCTCGTTAAAGAGCTTCAAATCTGCTGAGGATATGCACATTGTGCAGAAAAAGTAGTTTTAGGGAATTAATTTGTTGATGTACAAATAGTATCAAAGTTGAGCCTTCATGAAGGGAAAAAAAGAAATGTGGAAATGTGCTCACTTGGTGTGTACTGGTGCCAGGAGATGTCCGTATGTCTCTGTAATTTGTCGTTTGATGCCAATATGCTGGTGTTTTATCAACGGGGAAGCTAAATTGAGGAATTTATTGACGAGACAAGAAAGAGAAGGGAATAAGATAGGAGAGAGAGAAAAAGGGTACAAGGGAGAGTGGGATGTGTGGAGAGATAAGGGAAAGAAGTTTGGGAGGAGGTTGGAGTAAGTGGAGGGAAAGGAAAGGTCATGTATGAAGAAGACGAGAACAAAGACTTGGTACAGCCTGATTGACCTCTCAGGTGTTTCCCCCCTTAAGATGCAATGGCACCACTGGAAGCATTTACAATAATTAAAGGAATGGATAAAGCAACTGCAGAAAGTATTTCACATTCCGTAATACTGACATGGCAGTGAAGAATGACGAAAAAGAAAAGACAAAGAATAAATAATTCAATATGTGCTAAAATAATGAAACCATGATGTTTCTTGATTTTTACCTGTGTCACTTGATATGGACAGAGGTTATGCATTCACCCCTATTTGTTTGTCTGCGAGCAGGATATCTCAAAAAGTTATGGACAGATTTGGACAAAACTTGGACAGGTTAGGTGTGCGACAAGAACAAATTGAATTAAATTCTGGTGAAAATCAGAATCTGGATCTGAGAATTTTTAGGTGATTCTTCACCATAAAGAGATCAGGCAAAAAAAAAAAACAATATAAAGTACGATATCTCAAAAATTTGTGGACAACTTTTGACAAAACGAGGTGAACGAGTTGGTTAGGGGACGTAAACGAGCCAATTTGATTTTGATTCAGGTCCGGATGCAGATCCGACCTATCAGTGAGATACAAAAAGTAAAGTGTTCAGTCTGGCGGAGGTATGCGCTCTACCGAGTGCCGTTCTGGTTACCCAAAAGGCGGGGTTAAAAGAAAAAAATTTACTTTGGTCTGTCCGTCCTAAAACATCAGTTTATGATCGGGGAAGAACTTAATTTCAATTGAATGTTATATTTTGAACACAAATCGGAAAATGAACCTTCAGTTTAGCAGTACTTCGGCTCTGACTTTGTCCCGAGGCCATTCAATAATCACGTAACGCATTTTTTGCCCAATAATCTGACACCTGTAACGCTCCGTAACACTTCAACAGATACCCCCTAAAATATTATGTAACGCTCGATGAAAACACCCCCTCCCCCCTATTTCATACCTTAATCCCAGGATGCTATTTAGCCCGTTGTGTTTTTTCAGTTACTATGAACGATATTTTTTAAAAGTAAAGGCAGTACAGGGAATCGTCAATAAGACCAGGCAGCAGTTGGAATCCCTGTCATGACATTGTCGAACTAATTGCTCGAAGTGATGTAATCATTTTGAAATGTGTTCAATCGTTTTCATTTGAAAATTAAATTAAGTGTCTGTGGAAAAAGCAATGACGGAATTTAAATAAAGCGATTTGATTTTCATTCATGAATTGAATAAGTCCATCATTATATACTTGCATCTTTAAATTAAGGGTGCCTGGAATTTAGTTGTCATTGATAGATTTAGCGTTATGCAACAGCACTGGAAATACACCCTACCCCCCCCACCCCCGTAGCACTGAAACGGTTGGACATACACCGCACCCCACCCCCTCCCCCCATGCATTACATAATTTTTGAATGGCCCCATGCACAGAGAGAGGCGAGATAAAAAAAAATTCCTGTCTGCCTGCCTGGCAGTCAAACAAAATTTAAAATCATTCATAACAGGAAACTTACTGTTTTTAAGGAAGTCATAAAGGACCAAACAGGCACGGAGAATGAATGTAATATGTTCAATAAGGTGGTGTAAAAGCCACTGCATCAATGGAGGACGGTAAACTTTCGGAATTGTATTATATTAACTCTCGAGTTATTACATCTATCTATAATTCCAGCAGTGTGTGTGTGTGTGTGTGTGTGTGTGTGTGTGTGTGTGTGTGTGTGTGTGTGTGTGTGTGTGTGTGTGTGTGTGTGTGTGTGTGTGTGTGTGTGTGTGTGTGTGTGTGTGTGTCCGCTGTTTCTCGACAACCTCTGGTCCGATCTAATTGAAACTTGCCAGGTATATTGCTGGGGACCTGAGGATGTGCCTTTTCAAGGTGTGATATTAATCGGACAAGTGCTTCCCAAGTTATGGCCATTTATTTACCAACCATTGACAAGACACGTTGCTGCGTGGGCGTGGCTGATGGGGAAGAGATCCACAGCCGCGTTCCCCATTACGGGTTACAACGTACGGACTTCCGGATAATGATGACTTTGTGTATTCTAATAATTTCTCGATTTCTTATGCGCATTTATTATATAGATAAACACAATGCCACAATCCAGTCGTCGTTTACGAGAGCAAAGGAACGGCCTGTGTAGTTGTTTAAAAAAAAATTTTTTTTTTGCACGTACGTTTTTTTTTTTTTTTCCTCTCTCTTCTCTTCTCTTTGTGTTTTTCCTTGCGATGACATTGTGAAAAGGCAATTGGCGCTAATTGAATAACTGGCCATTAAAACTAAATTGCGAATAATCGTAACTGCGATAGTCGAACTTCCGGGCCACGCACGTACGGGCACGCAAGAGCGAAGGAACGGCCTGTGTGGTTGTTGTTTCTGGCTCGCGGTTTGAAAGTTTGTTTTTTTTTTCACGTACGACTACGCACGTACGGGCACGTACTAGTGTTTTCAAATGCTCAGTAATATCAAGCATCATACCCATACAGCCAAAGTTGGTAATACCAGGGCATAACACCAGAGTGGATGAATAATAAAATTAATTACCATAAATTCTTGACCAATTTGAAGGCAAAGAGTGTAAATTCACCAAATGGTCAAAGTCTTTTACCTCAATGGGTACGCTGCACTGTGGAGAGGACATCGAGACAGCAATCCCATCCAACAGAACTTTGCTCGTAGACATTAAAGATTATATAATACCTTTCAAAAGGAGATTTGAGCTTGTAGCCTAGGAAAAGTAAAATTAATTAATTCCTGCCCTCATTTACAGGGCTCATTCCAGCAAGGTCATTACATAAGCATCTATGAATCACGTTTGACAAGATCAAGAATATCGGTCTTAGACAGCACTCTCTCCGTCTCAAAGGTTCATCAGCAAGACAAATAAAGGAAATAATTGTTTAAAGTTTGTGCAAAAACCCTGTAAACCTGAAAGACATCATCAAAGTAAGGGTGCTGAAACTACAAGAACCACAACTGGCAAAGACGGAGATAATACAAAGCAGCAGGATAATACAACTTAAGAGAACAAGTAAACATAGAAAGAAAGGCTAACGATCAGAATGACCAGGGAAGATAAACACGCATCAGTAGTTCGGATTCGACCTGAACAAAAGGCAGGGTAATGAATGTAGATTAGTTCAGGTCAAATTTGAAGCACCCACGTATGTCAAGCCCATTGAATGAGTGGATTAACCGCTCACAACAGTGAAGAAGTTTAAAGGAAACTCAATAACCGCCAAGAGGTAATGAGAGTGAAGGAGTCCCGATTTGTGGGTAAGACTACAAGGCAGAATAATCATTAACTGTGATATTCTCGTGTGGATTGAATGGTTTATTTTAAATGCAGGTCAGTCGGTTGTTGTGTTGTGTTCTGTTATGTTGCTCATTATGTCCGTCACTTGCATTATGTTGCTTCGGTTCCCTTTTTTAACTCAACACGGGAGACTTCATGCCTTTCCTTCCATTCCTCACAATAAAAACAACAACAAAATATTCCTTGTGCTGCCGCGTTTGGCGCCGGAGCAGTTTCCTCGTCTCTTGCTGCCCCCTGAGTCGTTTGACGATTGACCTAGGACAGGATGGCTTGGTAAAGAAAAGGAAGACAAACAGGTATAACAAGACAAACAAAATTAATGAGAGTAGAAAAGAACATCGATAAACTAGCAGGGCGACATCAAATGGTGGTGAGCAGCTGTCTTTATAAAGACTGGAGGGAAGGGTAGTTTTGGACGAGTACAGAGAGGCAGTTCCAATTGAAAAAAGAGAAGACAGAGAGAGAGGGAGAGAGAGACAAAGGAGGTGAAAAGTAAGCATCGATTATGGAAGATGGATGAAAAAGGGCAGGTGACTGGATGAATGTGTGACCGAGGCCTAAATTGCCAAGAAGGGCAAGAACATATGAGAGGCAGCAGAAAACCAAAAGGATGTAAACTTGTGTGATGACAAAGGGGTAGGCCCATTGCCTTGGTCTCCTGATGGGTACTGCCAATAATGCTCAGAGCTTTGGGTTCCAAATGAGTGAAAGACTGGATGGAGGAACCCTTGGCCATAAGATCAGAGTGATGTGCAATTGACCATCGTACAAATGCTTTTAAAGTTATGACAGAGAAGTGTTGAGGATGCCAGTTTGTATGAAATGTTAACTTAATCCAAATAAGCATTATTTAAATTAGGTTTCCAGATGATAAGTAAAGGACAACCAAGCAACCTGGTGAATCCCTTTGAGGAAATACACAATTATACGAACAATATCGGTCCCACGAACTTCTACTGAAAGACAATGGCAGGAGGTACTGAAGAAAAACAAAATAAATGCAATGAAAGGAGGTGATTAAATAAATAAAAATTAAGAAGTAATTTGTTTATGAACCGATCTGAGATCACCATTAACACCCAGATGGATATCGTCATGGTGTCAGCAAGGAGGGCAAAAGGACATAAAACATCAGCCAATTTGGTAGAACATAAAACCGCTAAGTGTCTCGAAAGAATGCACGAATCCTGGCCTCCCGTACTCCAGCATGACCTAGAAACAAAGTTAATTGTACTTCCATTTTCCAAAACAATTTAATCCACAACGAACCAAACTTTTCCGAGCAAATTCTTGAGCGATACTTGAAATAAATAGAATGGCACTCGGTAGAGCGCACACCTCCGACAGGCTGAACAGTTTACATTTTGTATCCACCGATAGTCCGGTTATGCATCGGGACCACAAACTAAGTCTAATCGGCTTGTTCTTGTCACCTACCTAACTCATCCACCAAGTTTTGTCATAACCCGTCCAATATTAAAGATATTAAAGATATTAAAGTTTTAAGACGGTGACTCAATAATTTTTATTTTATTAAACACTTAACATTAATTTTTGCGAAAATTTGTAATAAAGCAAACGTGTGAACTCGAGCAGCTACTCGGAGGAGTCTTTTTGGAGAACCAATAGGTGTAGAGGACACCGCAAGGTTCACATCACAAGAGCTCATCATCCCGACGCATTAGAAGCTCTTTTCCTTACAAGCATTTTCTTCATCACGAGTCACTCAACACGTCAATATTTAAGAGTGACTATTGGTTTACATCATCAAGACAATTGAGTGAAGTGCATTTAATTTGTTTGGTGAGCAACCACGACAAAAACGAACGAGTCTACCCTCCTGCTTGTTATCGGCGATGCCATTTTCAAAGGCCGCGGAAGCTCGACGCCCAAGCGACCCTTCTTCTTCTTCACTTACCGCTGGCGAGATAACGGAGGATTCAATGATCGACTACACTTCATTTATAACATGTCATTGAGTTTTAAATATCGCTTACTTGACTCCTGCCTTCTTACGTCATGGCAATCAAAGACCTTCTGATGCAACATGGGATTCAGGCTGATGGAGAGAAGGGTGCTCCCAGGAACAAAGCGACCGATGTAGCGGTTGGTCAGGTTGGCATGGCTTATGCATTCAGCATTTTGTTGAAGAATTTGACTGATGGGCTTGCTCTCATCGATGTAAGGGAAGACGAACTGAAGGGCACGATGATGGATTTGCTCCGTGGAAGCCTTTTTCTCAAGACTCCCATAAATCGTCAGGAGAAAAGATTATTCCGTAAAGCAGCGATTCTCAGCTGGTCGTGGTCACTGCCGGTGCTCGTCAGCAAGAGGGTGAGAGCAGTCTTAACCTTGTGCAGCGTAACGTGAACATCTTCAAGCACGTCATCCCAACATCAAGTACAAGAAACTGTGCCATGCTGGTCGTGCCAAATCCCATCAAGGTGCTGACATTGGTGGCTTGTCGGTGCACCACATCATTGGCAGTGGCACAAATCCGGTTTTTCTAATTGTGGTGATAATTCCTTTTCGTGTGCTGGTTATATGATGATGGTGTTTAAACCAGAACAAAATAAATCTCACTCACATTTACAATGCAACGATGTGTTGTAAGTGAGGTCCGGTTGAGTAGACTCCTTCATTCTTGTCATGGTTGTTCATCAAACAAAATCCACTTCACTCAATTGTCTTGATGAGAGAGAACAAAAGTGACTTTCAAATGTTGACGTGTTGAGTGACTCGTGAAAAATAAAATGCTTGAAAGGAAAAGCGCGCGAGCATATTACGTGGCGGAATGACGAGCTATCGTGAAGTGGACCTTGCGGTGTCCTCCATGCTTATTGGCTCTCAAGAAAGATCCTCCAAGTTGCTATGAAGAGTTCACACATTTGCTTTATTACAAACCAATAAATACCACCCGTCGCTTCACAGACAGGAATACAAAAGGATGGGGGGGGGGAGAGAAAAAGATGAGGGGGAGTAGGAGAGGGGTGGGGGAGAGAGAGGAGGGATGGGAGAGTGAGGAGGTGGATGGGGAAAGAGAGAGGAGGGATGGAAAGTGAGGAGGGGTGGGGGAAGGGAAGGCAGACGTGCTATGGAGTGTTAATTATGATTCATACTGTCTCATCAAAATGATTCTGCATAAAATAACAGTGAAGATTGAAACAAAATAATGTCTGAAATCCATTTTCCACTGGTCATACTATAAATACCGCTCAGAGACAAACACCGCCTGGACACGTCCGGAGACAAACTCCCGTCCAGACATAAACACCGCCTAGACACGGTAGGAGACAAACACCACCTGGATGCATCCAGAGTCAAGCTGTCTGGAGACAAACACCACCTGGACGTGTCCGGAGCCACACACTACTCAGCCACATCTGGAGACAAACTCCCATCAAGACACGTCCGGAGAAGAGAGAGAGAGAGACCGAGAGAGAGAGACCGAGAGAGACCGAGAGAGAGAGAGACCGAGAGAGAGAGAGAGAGACCGAGAGAGAGAGAGAGAGACCGAGAGAGAGAGAGAGAGAGAGACCGAGAGAGAGAGAGAGAGACCGAGAGAGAGAGAGAGAGACCGAGAGAGAGAGACCGAGAGAGAGAGAGACCGAGAGAGAGAGAGAGAGAGACCGAGAGAGAGAGAGACCGAGAGAGAGAGAGACCGAGAGAGAGAGAGACCGAGAGAGAGAGAGACCGAGAGAGAGAGAGACCGAGAGAGAGAGAGACCGAGAGAGAGAGAGACCGAGAGAGAGAGAGACCGAGAGAGAGAGAGACCGAGAGAGAGAGAGACCGAGAGAGAGAGAGACCGAGAGAGAGAGACCGAGAGAGAGAGACCGAGAGACCGAGAGACCGAGAGACCGAGAGACCGAGAGACCGAGAGACCGAGAGACCGAGAGAGAGAGAGAGAGAGAGAGAGAGAGAGAGAGAGAGAGAGAGAGAGAGAGAGAGAGAGAGAGAGAGAGAGAGAGAGAGAGAGAGAGAGAGAGAGAGAGAGAGAGAGAGAGAGAGAGAGAGAGAGAGAGGTGGGGGAGGTGAGTTAGCAGAGAGAAAATGTTATGCTTTATGAACAACACACGCACACATGCACACTCTTTCAGAACTGGGGTGGAGCATTTAAAACTCATGCTATCTTCCTGGGAAAGGTCTGCCTGCATGCATGCATGATCGTACATGCAGTGAGCGACCTTTGCACCCAACCGGTCGGCTCGCTCCGAATCCGTTTCGCACATGCTAGTCCTCTCAACAGAAGGGAGAGGTGGTGGACCAGGGGGAGGGTTGGAAGAGAGAGGGAGGGAAGAGGAAAGAAGGGGAGAGGAGAGGGGTCAGAGAGAGAGAGAGAGAGAGAGAGAGAGAGAGAGAGAGAGAGAGGGTCAGTGTCAGAAAGGGAGTAAGGGGTGGGAGAGAGGGGGTAGGGTTGGTAGGGAGAGGGGTAAGGGATTCCAGCAGATGTGGCACCCAGTTTATCATCCATCGGAGAGAGGGCACACACACATTAGTGATTCACCCTGCCTGTGAAACACTGGGATGACAGTTTATAGCTGTGTTGGGATTTCAAATCCAGGCTACACAGAGTGAGCGTGTGTACCTCTCGGCGTTCCTGCCATGGTGGCGATTCATTATTTCATAACTGAAAATATTTTTTCTCATTGTGATCATATAACTTATTTTACCTTCCTACTTCCGGTGTCAAACTGCCGTATCACCATTGAAACGTGAAGAACACGCGCCAAGTGGCCTCACCAAGCACTCCACGAAACGGTTGAAGAAAATTTTAGAAACGAAATGTTTAATTTTTATTAGTGTACATCTATGCCGAAGTGACGGGTCATATAATGGAAGATCGTACAAAAAGGAGAAATGTTGTGAAAAATAAATTTTCACATTTTCAGCGAGCCAGCCACTGCCTTTTGCACCGCAGAACAACACCGTGGCTAAGAATGCATGCGAGCGACCCTTGAACTTTGTTCAAGTCAATCTACATACAGTATTCAGTGACAGTGTGAATATTGTCACGCCCTCGCCAAGTGGCAAAAGAACTCCAACGAAGCGGTTCATAAGAAACGGCTCGATTGGCATGCGATTACCAATCACCAAACCGTCATATTAAACATACGCCTCCCGGAATCCTGAGATGCCCAAAATATCAAATATGTCCGAATTGGACAAATTAACACTTTTTTACGAGTCGGAACTGCGTGAATTTTTTAATTAAATTTTGTTTCTGTTAGGTTCTGGAGCTTAAATTTTGTAATTCTGTTTAGTTTAAGTGATTCTCGCAATGATCGCTTTTGCGGAAATGAAATAAAGCAACGAAAGCTGAAGTCTCCGCGCATTTATAAGCATTGCAAAGTACCCAGAGATAGGCATTCAATAGTACGAGTAAAGAAAGTGAAAAAATTAAACATTATTGTGAAGAAATCATTGTGGCCTGTTCCAAGTCAAGGAATGGTTGAGCAGGCCAAAAAACATGGCGGCTTCAGACTCCAGCGAGGTTACCTGGGATACACCTTAAAACCCCATGGACAGCAGTGACCAAGGATGTGCCTGCTGAAGGATATAATTAAATAAGGCTGTTAATTATCTTTAAAAGGGGTGTTTTAATCAACACAAACACAATTTTCAGTCATGCACCTCCTTGGAGTTTTCTTAGTGTGCATGCAAAGTTTCAGGCTGCTAGGTTTCATGGTTTTGGAGTTATAGAGACGACACACACACACACACACACACACACACACACACACACACACACACACACACACACACACACACACACACACACACACACACTTATTAATATAGATAATATCAAAAACTAATGTTGGTGTGCAATTGTTCAATTTAAGAAAAATTAATGAGTCACGACAGTGCTATTTAGTTTTCTCTCTCTCAATGATGAAGAATGATTTAAGCAGCTAGAATGACACTCGGTAGAGTGCGTACCTCCGCCAGGCTGACCAGTTTACGTTTTCTATCCCACCGGTAGGCCAGATCTGCTGACCTGAACCAAAATTGAATCGGCTTGTTCTCGTCACCTTACCAATTCATCCACTTTTGTACTTTGTCAAAAATCCGTTCGTAACTTTTTGAAACAATGTGCTCGATATATCGTTTTTGGCACGATCTCTCAATGGAGAAGAATCACTTTTTAAAAAAAACACTCAAAATTCTTGTACCCGGATCCGGATCCAGAACTTCAGCAGAATAAAATCAATTCTTCCTCATCACACACCCAACCTGTTCACCAAGTTTCATCCAAATCCGTCCACAAATTTTTGAGATGTCATGCTATCTATCGTTTTTGGGCCCGATCTCTCAATGGTGAAGAAACACTTTTAAAATTCTTGGAGCCGGATCGAGATCTTCACCAAAATCTAACAATTTAGTCCTCGTCTCACACCCAACGTTTCCACCAAATTTTGCCCAAATCCGTCGATGAACTTTCGAGATATCCTGTTCACAAACAAATAGACAACAGACAGGGGTGAAAACACAACCACCGTCCACCTTTGGTGACGGAAGTATCACTACATATTCTTGAGATCAACCACAATCTTTCACCTTTCCTTCTTCGCCCGTTTGCACAACACACAAACTGCGCGTACGAACACCACCTCAAACTATATGCGCAATGTTGAGATTGAGGCATAAGCCCCTGCATTTCACGCCGAAAAAAAATATATACATACTGATGAGACGGAAAGGGAGTGGGAAAGGAGGTCGAGGATGGAACCAAAATGTGAAAAAAAGAGGTTGGTCAGCCATCAAAAACTTCATGGCTTCATGGCAAAACAATAGCTTTAAACTAGGACTTGCAACAATAGCTTGCAGATGACTCATTGCGGCCTTTGTAATGATCAAACCACGACGAGTGAAAAACAGTCAATGTTGTGTTGCTTCCAAACTGGCACAATATTGTTACAGCCAAATACAAACAGCGATTATTAACTTGTCCCCCCATGCAGCAGGAGACAGGGTTTTGCAATCACGTGTGTGTGTGTGTGTGTGTGTGTGTGTGTGTGTGTGTGTGTGTGTGTGTGTGTGTGTGTGTGTGTGTGTGTGTGTGTGTGTGTGTGTCTGTCCAGGTTGTAACATTTTTACCATTTGAGCTTTTGGTATAAAATTTTCAACAACGCTTTATTGTGAGAATATGGAGAAGACAAATGAATAATTTGGTCGAAAGGTCAAAAGGTACCGTTTAGCACATGGAAGAAGAAGAAGTCAGAGTACAAAGCGGAGGGGCTTTGCATTTTTAGATGCTTTCTAGTTTCACTTTGTTTTCTCCTGTACCAACTCTAAAAACCGAGCCCTCCAGATAAAAACAAGAGCAACAAGAATCGGGGCAAATGTCTACGAAGTGCACGTTCGACCGAACAGAAAGACTAAATATGTAATTGTTCGGGATTTCTTAGCAAGCCCGATGCAAGCCACAGTCCTTGATGTTGTGCTCCAATCGTAATGAATAACAGCAATGACAATGAATTGCTGTCATTCCACCAGATGACTTTTTGGCCAAAAAGAATGCTTTGCACAACCCTGATAAATCGAATGAAAGAAGCAGTTTGAAAACAGCAGTATGGAGTTTTTGCACCCAAGACAAATACCTCTATCAAAGTGGCTGTGAATGCAAGGCGAAAAAAAGATATGCAATTTGTGAACAGTAGTCATGCAAAGGAACGAAGCAGATTCCGACGCACAAGCGGCAAAGATGCACAAACGGCAAGGGGCAAACCCGTGAGCAAATTATATGTACCAGCAGACTTCGGTGTGAACTTGTCACGATTCGAAGCACAAACAGCAAGCAGCCGGTAACCAAGATCCAGGTCAAACCCCTGCTGCCCAGCCACCCTGCTCACCACCTGCTCACACCGTGTGCCACAACATCACAACAATTACCACTCGGGCAACCTCAAGCTGTTACCAAATTACATTTCTTTGTCCCTCCCTCCCCAACCGTCAACGTTAAGCTACGTGCTACACAACATGGCTAAAAGTAGTACATGGCGCACATTGTCTCACCGTCAAACAAGAAATGAGGCTCTGCTCAAAAGGCCGCTGAAAGGCCCGAGGATCTCCGCACCAGTCCAACAGCTCACGCGCAGCAGACTGGAAGCTCCCGGGGCTTTGCAAATGCTGAGAATCAGAGCGTAGGGCAATTGGCACGGGTTTACAAGCAGAATACATGGTGTACGGCTTTGCTGGGAATGGGTAAGTGCTGGTGAAATAATATTGGTTTTGTTATGCAATAGTCATGTACCTGCTTGATGCATTGCAGCCTGTCATTGGTCTGCTGGATATGTCTATCCATGGAAGCCATGCTGCTCATGTTGACGTTACCAATAGCTGCACATCCCCCCCCACCTGCAGGGTCATAAAGACTCGCCTGAAAACAGCTGCATTGTAAAGTACAGCATCAACACGTTTTGGGTTAAATCATGTGCTATGGTAATGTCAGTTATGCCCAAACCAATTATGCTGGAAAACAAAAAAGAAGACAATTACCATGATGAAGGAAAGCACCAAATTTCCATATATGGGAAAGGCTCTTCTTCCATTAAATAATCAATAAAATGCACACTTCAAACCAATCCGTTAAACCCTCGGCAGAAAATGCTTGTGGATTCGAGTTGACTTGCGTATATAAGGCACTGATTTACCAAAATGCACACCTCAAGCCAATGTGAGGTCGAAAAGTTTTCCCCCTGAAAATAAAAATTTCAGAGCTCGACCAACAGCGGCAGGGAACTCGCTCACCACTGGAAATGAAAATTGTGCCAAACAATGGTTGGAAACTATAGAAGAGGACAAACGTGTGTGTCGAGTTTTGATTCTTTCTTTTTGGACTTTGAGAGAAAAAAACCTTTTGACTCCCGCTTATAATAGGATCAGAAAAACATACAAACACAACATGAAGAGCAAGGATGGGATGAAACTATGGCAAAATGAGCCGAAGATATGGAACTCATTTGTAAAAGAAAAAAAATTATGGCTCAGAGCTATTAAAATGGGTACAATACCTTGACTCACTTGCCCATCCCAGTATCGTGTTAATGTCTGCCTCTCCCAGCTTGTTGCTGAACTGGAAGTCGGCTGGTGCGCCGTCCCGGTGTAGCACCACTCTGAGACTGCTGCAAGACCAAAAGCAAATAAAATTAATGAATAAATTAAAAATAAATAGATACAAACATAAAATCAGTCGATGGATATAATTAAATGGACTAGCGATGTAACCGAGGAGTATGCACGCTCACCTTTGAGCTGTCTAGTCTGGGTTTGAATCTCGATCCAGCGATAAACGATCAACCTCTGGCGTTTTGCATGCGGTGCGACACCGGGCTTCCATCCACAAAGACGAGACATTTTGTTTTATGCTTTTCTATTGCTACTTAAGGTAGTAGTTCTCATAATAAATAATTACCCCCATGCTTTTTGAAAAAAAAAACGAGGGGGATATTGTAATCTGTCTGTCTGTCCATCCGAGTATCAGCTCCTAAACGGTTGAACAGAAATTCACCAAGTTTGGTCGTTATGATCACCACATTCCACAAAAGTGCAGGAGCAGTGTCATTTTTGGCACTGCCCCCAGGAGTGGGGTCAAAGGGTCAAATCCCCAAAAATTCAATTGTAGCACATTTTCAACCATTTTTTTTTAATGAAGCTTGGTGTATGCAGCCAACATTGGGGGATGCATGAAATGTGTAACGATTGTTTTGATTTGACCGTGGGTTCAAGCCTCAGGGGGTGGGGACTAAGGATCACAGTGGTCAAAATGTGGGAAAAATTAACTCTAAATTTGATATTTGGTCATTCCTGGTGGAACTTTTTGCCATCTTTGAACTTTCTTCAGATGGGAAGCGTGGGGATTTGCGATAACGCACCATCGACTTCGCTCTATGCCTGGTGTTGGCTTAATGGTTAGGGTGGTGGGCTTGGGATCCTAGGATCCTGAATTCAAATCTCGCTTGGCTGTTGAATTAACACCAGGTGGGGTTGACTCTGACTGTCATCCTTCTGAGGTCGGCAAAATGAGTGCCAGCTTGCTGGTATCCTGTGTCAGAGTGGTGACCCGTCCAGGATTGTGCTCAGTGGCCTAGGAGACTGCATCAGCAGCACCAATGCTCTGCATTGAGTATGGTCCCAATGGATGGATGGATGGACTTCGCTCGAGTTACAATTACAGTGATTATACAACGAAAATAAGGAACAGACCAAGACTGAGTGTATGGGTAAACATGAGGAGGTTTGGCTTGGAAATCCTTTCACCGTCTCAAACTCGTGGAGCTCACACATACATTCAGGCACGCATCCAAGGCACAACAATGAGTTTGGGAAATGAGGGCATGCTTCTACATCAACAACAAGGACTTGAGTAAACAAGCAAATAAGCTCAGCATGTGAGATTTCAAATTAAAGAGGCAATTGCTCATTTGAGAAAACAGCAAAGTCAATGCCACGTTTCATCGAAGCCACAAGCCAATCCACGGTGGCTGCATCATTTCTGAATATACTTCTCAATATTAGACAAGCTGAATATTAATGGTCATACAATATGGAATTAAAGAAAGAACAAAATACAAAATATCTTAATTTTATTTAAAAATATATATATATTTAAATCAATAAATATTTTTGTCTTTGTGCAAACTCTATTTTCATATACAATATGGTATTGTTTTTGAACTTTTTTTGTGAAATTTCTCTCCTTGCTAGTTTGTGGACTTCACTCAGAAAACAGGTGTACCATAAATATATATATATATATATATATATATATATATATATATATATATATATATATGGACCTGGTGTTGGCGCAGTGGTTAGGGCAGCGGCTTGGGATCCAAAAGGTCCTGAGTTCAAGCCCCGTTGGGCCAATGAATTAATACACCAGGGGGTTGACTCAGCCTGTCATCCTTCCGAGGTCGGCGAAATGAGTACCAGTGTACTGGGCCGGTGTATACCCCGGTTAAAATAGGTGTACCATATCCCTGTGTTGTAAGAGGCGACCAGGGTTGCGTCAGGAAGGGCATCCGGCGTAAAACATGTGCCAAATCACTATGCGGATCATATGGATGATCCGCTGTGGCGACCCCTAACGGGAGCAGCCGAAAGAAGAAGAAGAAGATATATATATGTATATATTTATATTTTATGAAATCTCCCATAATACAGGGCAATAGATGGTCGAGTCGGATTTCAACAGGGAGGGGGGGACATTATTTTTCATACGTTTCTTCGTTCTTTCTTTCTTACCAACAATTACAATCACAAACCATTCCTTATTCTGAGCCATTCATCTTCTTCAAATTTTGACACGAGGTATCTTGGACCAAAACATGCAAACAATTTTAACATTATTCTGATTTTATGGAGTCAAAGGGTGAGAGTGAGACCATAAAAACAAAAGGAACACATTTTGCCACTCCCTTGCGTTTGAGTCAATAGAGATGAGGTTTGGTGCAAGAATACTGTCAAACAACCCCCTATATAGGGATGTGAAGAAAAATTTCTAATTAGAGTCATCTTTCAAAATTAGTGTCGCATTATACAGGAGTAAAAGGTCAAAATCTGTCGCAAAATTCAGGTAATTTGCCTGCCACGCCTCTATATTTCAAACCAATCTAAACAGGAGTGGGCAAAATGATACCTTTGTCACAGCCCCTGCAGAGTTTAGCAGGTATACATTGGCTTGGCGCCTTCATTGCGATTTTGCAGGGGAAAAGTAGATGGGTGGGGCGGTGTTTCGCGGTGTGGGGTGGGTGTGGGGGGACATATTGCATTCGCTTTAGAATGTCTGCAACTGCAGTGCAGTACATACGAGAACGGCACTTGGTAGGGTGCATACCACGACCAGGATGAACAATTTACATTTTCTGCGCCACTGATAGGCTGGATCTGCATCTGGACCTTATCCAAAATTGAATCGGCTTCTTCTTGTCACCGAACCAACTAATCCACCAAATTTTGTCATAACTCATCCAAAACATTTTGAAATATCATGCTATATATCATTTTGGAGCCCATCTCTCAATGGTGAAGAATCACTCAAAAAAATTCTCCAGATCCAGATCAGTATCAGGATCTTCACCAAAATCGAACCAATTGGTCCTTGTTACACACCCAACCTTACTATACACACCCAAATTTTGTCCGAATCCGTCCATAATTTTTCGAGATATCCTGCTCACAGACAGACAGGGGTGAAAAATAACCTCCATCCACCTTCGGTGTGGGAGCTAAGTATCATTGCAAAGCCATTCTGATTTAAAGTAACGAGTGTATGTCAATACTCGTGTCATCATAAACTACGTATTGGCTTGAATCATGCACCATGAGACATTATTTCAAGGGCCGAAAGTTGAGATAAGACACAAAACTGTGCTAATTTACCTGCGACCTTATCCACTTGCAGCACTCGTCCGCATTGCAAACTTGCGTGCTACCTCATTCGCCTGTTAGGAATTCAAAAAGAGGGAAAGGACCAAAATAAGACGATGACAGGCATCAACATTTGTCTCTTAAAATTATGATGTGCAGTGTTCATTAAACTTTCACAACAAAGAAGTACATTCAGGCTTGGGCTAAGCAACAACTAAATCACAAGTAGGTTGACAACCAACCACTCTTATGCAGTCAAACTTCCCTGCCACAAGATACCTCTGAACGGATAAACCAGATGGGAGAATTTAGTATTTTTTACAGCACCAAAGGCTTATGGAGGAGGTGCAATGGGGAGAAGTGCGGGCAAGTACACGAGACAGCACTTTACTGGACCAGCCAAACACAGCCACATACACTGGGAGGCAGTAACTTCTCCGGAGGACTCTGGGTACAGGTGACGCGATCTTTGTGACATCGCTTTTCTCTCACCAGGCAGCTGTGCAATGAAGGGAAAAAATCCAACTCACCTCTCCCCCCTCCCCATTTGTAATGCCAAATCACTGGGTGTGTGCGTCCTCACATACTCTCACACTAACACACACACACCATAGCTAATATACTGCAGATGGAAACCTGCATTTCTGGTTAGTCCATGTCTTGCTTTTTGTCATCTGAAAAACTAAATCTATTATAGGCCAAGAATTTTACAATGTCTAAAAAGAATATTACAAAGCTTGTTTTATTATTTTATGACAATTTTTGGACATTCTATTTTGGTGAATTGACATGTGGTCATACGTTATCAGAGTTGTGTGTAGCGTATGCAGACTCTATATTAAGGTGCACACTTGTGCATCGTCCATATTTGCCACTGACCATTAATGAAGTCACCCTGCTGCCAAATAACAAATGAGGCCGTCAGTCGGAAAGACCTATAAACTGTAGAAGCCCCTTTTGCTGACAGAAACTGAGGCTGATGTTGAAGCTTGTATTAATACATCACGTGCAGGACAAGGACACGAGCTTACTTCGGTGTACTCCGACAGGAATTACAATGAAGTCTGCACATATCTAAAGTGCAAAGAATGCTCAAATATCCTGCATGAGAATGTAGCAAAAACTGGAGAACACCACCACGGACGCAGGAAGAGTAATTCCCAGGTCCAGATCTTAGATTATTTGCACCTATTTGTGTTCGGTCGTTGCACAGCCACTGATGAGCGTACTTGTGTCGTAGCAGAAAGGAGCTAAAAGGTTGATCAAAAAGAAAAATCAATTCCTCTGCCAAGAGAGTAAGAAAGGGAAGAGTCATGACAAGTAATTAAAATAAAAAGAGGAGACAGACTTGACCAATTGAGAAAACATGCTCATTATTGGGTTCTCCTCGGGCTTCTCAGCCAAACTAGATTCCGTATGGTACCCAATATATTATTATTATGTTTTGGTGGCACCCCTTTTTTAGAAAAGGCAAAGGCAACAAACAAAATGCAATGCAAACAAACACAGAACATAAGACTTGAACCTGTGGTCTCGATCATGAAGGGAAGGGCTTTTCTAAGAATCTCAAGGCTGCACGATATATTTGGCCACGACGGCCCAAAGGGATACTCCTGTCAAGTGAGCCGCTGCAGGCAGGACAATGTTATGGTGTGTGATCTCTCACAAGGTTGAACATACGAGAACGCCCAATGGGAAAATGAAAGAGAGCATGACAACGAGGCTCAGGCCTTCTGCCGTTGCCTGTGTTGGCTGTAATTTGTTGTGCCTTCACATCACAGTTGCGGTGCAAAATCAACACTGAGCTTTCACCATCACTGCGACGTCTCCATCTTGTATTCTCTCATCTCGTTCCAAAACTGCTTTCATCCATGCTTTAGAAAAACAAATTCAGCCAAACTTGGAACAACATATCTCGATAACATTACAAGTCATCACATCATTGCTGAAGATCTGCATCTCGACTCACATTCCAGAATTGTAGTTTTGATCAATGGCGCAAAGTGATTCAAGTTCAACCAGAGCCTTTAATCGTGCTATTGCTTTAAAATATGTGATGAACATTCTTCGTTCAATGTGCAAGGAAAACTCAAAGCCAGTCACGAGATTTTTGTTATTCCATTGTCTGCAATGAAAATAATTTGATCGTACGACAAACACAAGAGAGCGAGGATTTGGTATTTGGGGAATTGTTTTCGTACAAAGGCTTTGCATTTATGCCCAGAAGTAACTTGGTGCTCTACTGCAACGGAACTTATTGGATTCATAAGTTTGGAAAGCAGGTTTCCCTTTGGGCAAACTAAGAGGGTGAGATAAGATGATGCCAACCAAATATGTATTTGTTAGACCTTGTAAATGCTTTACCCGTTTACACATTAGCCGGCACAAACCACAGGGTGCTCCGCTCTATTTAAAGATGTCAATGGCATGCTGCTCGAGTTCTTTTTGTATTGGCAGCATCATGTTTCCACTAAATGCCATGAATGTTTTCTTGCAGAAGGCATCATAGTGGAATCTAAAGCTTGTGAAACAGCAAATATATATATATATATATATATATATATATATATATATATATATATATATATATATATATATATATATATATATATATATACATATATCTTAACAAAAGATGATGAAAGATAATTAAAAATACAGAACCAAACTAGAAGGACACTCGGTAGAGCGTATATCTCCGCCACGTAATGCCTGATCCACGAGAACATATCGGGCTCAATACATTTTTGAAATATCGTGCTCTACAGTCCTATATCGTTTTTGGCCCTGTCCCTCAATGGTGAAGAATCACTTTTAAAATTAAATAATTCTCGAATACAGATCTGGATTCGGATCTTCACCAAAATCAAACAAATTTGTCGTGGTCACACACCCCAACGTGTCCATCAAGTTTCGTCCGAATCCATCCACAACTTTGAGATAACGTGCTATGTATCGTTTTTGGCCCAATCTCTCAATGGTGAAGAATCACTTTGAAATCCCAGTAGTCGGATCTGGATCCGGATCTTCACCAAAATCTAATCAGTTCGTCCTTGTCACACACCGAACCTGTCCACAAAATTTCATCCAGATCCGTCAACAACGTTTTGAGATATCCTGTACACAGACAAACAAACAGACAGAATAATAATAATAATAATAAGTGGTGCCAGGCACAACAAATCCCACTCATTTAAGGCATAAAGTTATTTTGGGGA